>NC_064618.1:451008942-451633942 GCF_023898315.1 Schistocerca nitens | reverse complement strand
GTGGCAACAAAACGACTATTCATGTTGGTGTGCAGAATGTATGACTCTGGCAACATACTGTCCAACTTTTGGAAAAGTATCATCCACACAATTCCAAAGATGGCAAGAGCTGACAAGTGCGAGAATTACCGCACAATCAGCTTAACAGCTCATGCATCCAAGTTGCTGACAAGACTAATATACCAAAGAATGGAAAAGAAAATTGAGGATGTGCTAGATGATGATCAGTTTGGCTTTAGGAAAGGTAAAGGCACAAGAGAGGCAATACTGACGCTGCGGTTAATAATGGAAACAAGACTAAAGAAAAATTAAGACATGTTCATAGGATTTGTCAACCTGGAAAAAGCATTTGACAGTGTAAAATGGTGCAAGATTTTCGAAATTCTGCAAAAAGTAGTAAGCTATAGGGAGAGACAGGTCATATACAATCTGTACAACAGCCAAGAGGGAATAATAAGAGTGGACAACCAAGAACGAAGTGCTCGTATTAAAAAGGGTGTAAGACAAGGATGTAATCTTTTGCCCCCACTGTTCAATCTGTACATCGAGGAAGCAATGATGGAAATAAAAGAAAGGTTCAGGAATGGAATTAAAATTCAAGGTGAAAGGATGTCAGTGATAAGATTTGCTGATGACATTGCTATCCTGAGTGAAAGTGAAGAAGAATTGAATGATCTGCTGAATGGAATGAACAGTCTGATGAGTACAGAATATGGATTGAGAGTAAACTGAAGAAAGATGAAGGTAATGAGAAGTAGTAGAAATGAGAACAGTGAGAAACTTAACATCAGGATTGATGATCACAAAGTAGATGAAGTTAAGGAATTCTGCTACCTAGGTAGTAAAGTAACCAATGATGGACAGAGCAAGGATGACATCAAAAGCAGACCAGCAATGGCAAAAAGGGCATTCCTGCCTAAGAGAAGTCTTCTAATATCAAATATCAGCATTAATTTGAGGAAGAAATTTGTGAAAATGTGCATCTGGAGTACAGCATTGTATGGTAGTGAAACATGGACTATGGGAAAACCAGAAGAGAATTTAAGCATTTTAGATGTGGTGCTACAGACAATGTTTAAAATTAGATGGACTGATAAGGTAAGGAATGAAGAGGTTCTGCGCAGAATTAGGGAGGAAAGGAATATGTGGAAAACACTGCTAAGGAGAAGGGGCACGATAATAGGACATCTGTTAAGACATGAGGGAATGACTTCCATGGTACTAGAGGGAGCTGTGGAGGGCAAAAACTGTAGAGGAAGACAAAGATTGGAATACATCCAGTGAATAATGGAAACGTATGTTGCAAGTGCTACTCTGAGATGAGATGAAGAGGATAGCACAGGAGAGGAATTCGTGGCGGGCCGCATCAAACCAGTCACAAGACTGAAATACTTATGAAAAAAATAGAGGCCGCCATAGCTTTGTCGGCCAATTAAGGGGTTGACTGGGTGCCCTGTTGCCTCTTCTGCACTGAATGGGCAGCAGCTCTCTGGGCTTGGTGTGTGATGCACCTCAACCCTTGCCCTTCCCACTCGTTTGCTCTTCTTCCTCCTAGTTGACTCAGTGTTCTTCACGTGTTTCTCTTAACCTGTCCGTGTTGCTATTCTGTGCTGGGAATTGTTGGGTGGGGTACCTCTGGTATGTGGCGTGGGGTATGTCCATTGTTGCACTTTCTGCCTTTGGGAGCTTCTGGGTGCTAACTGGATGGGGCACCTAGCCCACCTTTCTTCCTTTCCTCCCTTTGCTTCACTGTTTCTTTTTCTAGGCTTTGCTGACCTTCAGTAATTCTTGGGGTTTTGCACATTAGGCCCTTCCTTGGTGTACAAGACTGGTCTGTTCGTAGGAGGGTCTGATAACATCGTAGTTGGGTTCCTTTTATCATTAAACTAACCAATCGACAAATCTTTTCCGTAATGCTCCAATTTTGTTCATGTTGCATGTGCATTCTGCTAGAGAAAGCTATTGGCTTTTTCTCTGATGTGTGATCATCACATACTTCTGGAATATGTATCAGCCTCACTCATAATCCAATGCACCCACTGCCACATGGAAAGGAATAGCAAAATTCAGGTGAACCAGTGCTTCTTTTAGTTTTGAAAATTCTTCATGACAGTTTATATCCCAGCTCCATACTGTGCTTTGTTTTAGTAACCTCATCAAACACGGTGAATTAAACACTGAATTGGCAAGAAATTTCCCGTAGAATCCCACCATCCTGAAAAATGATTTGTTTATTGTTAGAAGGATGCAGGCACTGCATGATAGCATTCAGTCTGTGGGAACCAGGCTAAATGTCCTAAGTACTTAACCTTATTTCTCCCAAATTGAGATTTTGACAGTTTAATGATGACGTTTTGAGAACGTAATCTGATGAAATATTCACCCAATGTTTGCAGGTCTTCTCCCACATTGGGGATATTACTGCTGTATTGTCAGTGTATAGCAACACTTTACTTCTTAGCTTTTTGCCTACTGTTTTATCCAACATTCTTAAGAAAACTGAGACTTATATGTTTAGGCTGAATGGTAGCACTTGGCATTGATATGACCTTCCTTCAAACAAGAATGCCATATACTCATGTGAATTTTCATTAGGGCAATCTGCCATTAACCTTCTTCAGATCCATTGTGCTGATATAATGCACCCCATCAACTTTCATGTGCAGTTCTTCTATAACAGGGGGCCTATCCCTCTCTGGATCTTGTATCCTATTTGCAGTTAATGCATCCAGCACTATATGTACATTGCCTTCCAGTTTTCTAACAACTACTAATGGGTTATTATAACAGCTATTGGATGTTTCTATAATATTCCATTGTAACATTATTGTGATTTATTTTTGTACTAATGGCTTCATTGATACTGATGCGGTGTAGAGTCTGACATGAAGTGGATTGTGTGGTTTAATTTTCAATCCGCAAACAAAGTCTTTAATAATGTCTGGGCATGTTGAAAATACTTTTACATATCTACATAATAAGGAAATCGTCTTCTCCTTTTCATTAATGCCTAGGTTCTTTGATCTGTTAGTGTTATCAGTTATGTCTGTTTCATTCTCTTGTACCATGTCTGCACCTAATTTGGGCCTGTCATTCTATTCGAGCATTGCTTCTTTCATTAAAGTGTAACCTAGTCTGGCTGGGTTGCTTTGCACACGTGTACACCAGCAAAGTACTCTTGTTGACCATATGTGAATGTTGCTTTTCCGTCTTGGGAGTTAAATGATACATTATTGTCTGACAACCAAACTATGCCTAAAATCATAGATACACTTAAACCTTCCACTACAAACATTATTTTTTGAAATGTGTGTCTTTAATGTAAATTCAATGAACAATTCTGCATGCACTGATTTACCTATTGCACCTGTCACTCCTTTTATCCTTATTCCTGTGCCAGGTAACCGAGCAAATGATATCCAGTGAATTATTTTGCTGTAGGGATCTCCTTGTGTCACTACCAGAATCAAAAACAACTACCACAGTTAAGTTACTTGCAATGCATGTCAGTTTTGGTTTCATATATTCTTCTGTTTGTGTGTTATCTTTATGCAGTAAGAGAGCTGTTAAACTGTGGTTGTAATAATTGCTAATTAAACTAGAAGAGATTTGTTAACAGTACTGTTAAATCTGTTGTGATAATTTCTGTTACTGTTCCCATTTCTGTATCTATTCTGTGAATGATTATTATAATGTTCGTTGTGTACCCTGTTTCCAGCATTTGTAGCATCCTCTCTAGTAGGGCGAGATCCTTTCTTAACATTACTCTGTTGGTCATTGTTATTGGTAGTGTTGCCTGTGTGCTGTCTTTCTGCTTGCCTTTCCACTGTGTCCACCTGTTCCAGATATTCCAATAAGTTGTTCACTTTTTCCCAGTCCTTTCCTAACAATTTGTCCCTTACATGCAATGATAATTGGCTAATGATAACTTCCACTAAATGTTCTCTTAAACGCAATTTCAAAAGCAATGTAAGTTGTGAATTATTCTAGCTGTAATAAACCCCACTGTGCAGCATTGACTGTTTGTAGCCAGTTGCATCTTATTGGAATGTAACCAGTTATTGTGCAATGTGCCTTTTAAATGACTTGAGAAATAATAATAGGTGGAATGTCACCTGAAGGTGAAAATTTGGGGAATTTCTGATTTATTCCTTTGGTTAGTGTTGTGATAAAGTCATTGCAGTTATTAGGTACTATCCTGTTGTTTAATTATGGGTCTTCTCTTTTCTTAATTCTTTCATTGTCTCCTGTAAGCTCGGTGTTATTTTGTGTTAATGAGTGACGTTCGCCTGCTTTATTTCTTCCTTGGTAGTCCTCGGTGTTGATATACTGCATTGTTATACTGGCTGAAAAATGGGGTTGGAAGTTCAACACTGACTATTGTAAATGATGAAGCCGACAATTGAACAATTGTGTTTCACAGTTCTTTACTTTCACTGTTCACACACACACACACACCCCCCCCCCCCCCCCCAATATTACACAATTGTATGGCCAGTTCACTATTGGTAAATGTTGATGAGCCTCATTAAAACGGTGCAGGCAACAGCAGCATACTGCTACAATAGTTTGCTGTTGAACATCTATGAGCAGTAAAAAACTAACCACACATTTCACAGTTCTTGCAGAATAATACGGTACGTGTGACACTATTTCTCAAATAAATTAAACAGACATTGTCATTAATTGTCCTAACACATGGCCTATTTGTGTTACACTTATTCCATTTTTAAGTTGATGCATTGTTGTTAATTTAACCAATACATAATTCCCGTCTGAAAATTGGCCATGTATTGACTGCCTTGGGACCAAAAATCGGTCCTTTATATATCCTCACTATAATAGGCACTAAAACTATACATTGTTTGATGCTTAAATTAAAGAAATTAGAATTAAAACGTAACTCATTCAATTTGTCTGAATACATAGAAAAATTCCTCCCATTTAACAGTTCATTCTATCACAAAAGTTAGGCGAATCATTTGTTTAAATAATGAAATTAACAGCTATAGTTATATAAACAATACTTTTGACAAACCTGGTAATTATTTTGAAATTAATTAAGGGCTGGCTTTGCTAATATGTTTTCAAGTAGAGCCAAATAAATGCTTTAAGAATCTTAATAGTTCTTCTTCCAAATGTTTGCAATTAGTACAGAATTTATATTTGTATATAAGCCAACAATAGCACTTAAGTCACGAAACATTTACTGATTTCACCCTATAGCAAAATATATTAAGTAGGAATAGTCAAAATAAATTAGGAAATTAATTACATACACAAAACCAAGCACAAAATTAGACGTGTTGCTATTATTCCTTAAGACTGAGGGCCATCCTTTCTCTTTTATGGAAATGCAGATAGAGATTCCAGCTTGCTTCATCACAAGTGCTTTTGTATTTGCACTAAAACTAATGCTACTGTGCACTGTTGGTGTTCCTGACAATGCACATGTTGTCATTGTAGATGTAGATTTGTTGTCTACGAATTGTGTAATTTTTGTATGTACTCCTGTACAATGCACATATTTAGTAAATTTAAGTTTTTTGTAATCTTGGTTATTACTGAGAAAACATCTTTTTTTTTGTTAGTATAAGTTCGCAACACTGCTCTCATATCTATTGTTTCTTTTCCTAACATCTCATTTTTTCGTACCAATTTGCAACTTTCTGTCTTGATAAAATGTATGTACTCTAAGGTACCATCTTGTTTAGTTTCCGATATCTCTAATCACATATCTATTTTGGAAACATGACTGAGGCCCATGTACAATCTTGTTTCCAATGTATCTATTTTGTCATTAAGTTGGATAGTGAATTCATTAAGCAATGTTTCTAAATTCATGAGTCTGGTCTCAATTTGTCATTCTGTTTTCAACTTGCATGAACTTGTTGTACATATGCATAATTGCATTGTGTAAGTGAGCCAACTGCTATAAAACTGACTGCATTAACTCTTCCATGGTCATGCTGTGGTCTCTGCTGGCCACATTTTATTCCCAAACTAAAATTTATATCTACATATCATAATAGTGTAGCTTCAGTGAACTGTATTCAATGTCAGTTGTCATAATAGTGGGATGGGTTTAGTTGTATTTGTTGTAATGGTGTAGTTGTTATTTACTATATGTGACAGCATTCACTGTAATAAAAGAACATTTAAATGTCACAGTGACCTGATCTTACTCAGCTATACTTCACTTTAATCTTTGCATTCATGTGATCACCAGACTGCAGTGAAGAAGAAAAAATCTGAACTCACTGAGGTAAAACATTTTGCTTCTCATGGTAAATGACTGCAAAGCTGCTTGCTGTCAGCGTTGTCTGCTGTTGTTGGTACTGATGCTGCATTCTGTCTCATCGTGGTTCATCAAACTGCAACCTCGCAGACAGCTGCCAACCTTCTATACTCTGAACGAGACATAGGGCTGTTTGTTGCATATGTTTTGGTTGTCTGTATCTTGGTAGATGTATCAGAAATTCTTCATTGTTGCTTGGTAACTTGTTTGAAATTATCAATATAACCACTCCAAAAATGTATTACTTGTTGCAGTTCAAATCCTGTCTTCACATTTGATAAATTATCGCTGGTTGTACAGTGTAATCTTGTATATCCGTGGTCGTTTAACTGCTTAGTAACTGAATTCCAATCATGTTACTATAAGCAGCTTTATTAATAAATTTATTTATTCATTCATTATTCATTCCAGTGTATGAAAAAGTCAGTGTGAAAGCATGTATTATTCAGATCTGTTGTATTTCACTTTTTGTGGCTTTGTCTGCTCTGCTTTGTGGTATTACAGCATTGTGCAGTCGTTTGTCTTCGACGCTAGATAGTAATGTCAGTTTTGTGCCAGTTACCCTTTAAGATCATTATTTCTGGAAAGAACAATGCATACCTCAGGTATTTCAGTCTTACCCAGTTAATGGGTGCTTGTTATAACAGTACTGTTCCTTTCATTCCAAATTCTTCCTTATTGATGCTGAATCTTGCTATTTAATTTTCAGTTTCATGTACCAGTATAGCTTAATCATCCTCCAGTTTGTCTCACACTAGGGCCGCCACATGCAATAGTTCAGTTAATTTATAAATTACCTTGTAGCTGGTCTTCAGATCTGAGAAGATTGATAATTCTTATGTCTGTAGGAGAGCTCAACTTCTGCCAAAGCCAGGACTCATTAACTCTAATTTATAGGAGGACTTTTGTTGTGTCTTTAATTACAAAATGCGATCAGAGGTTAATAGTCTAGCTACAGTTCGTTTGAACAAATTCCAAACTTCCAGAAAAAATGTTTCAATACATCAGTATACACATTATTGTTATAATCTTTTGCGTAGAAGACTTTGGATTACTTTACATGTCATGACACCAAGTAAAGCTTTAATGCTCCTGGAACAGCTTGGAGCCCATATGGAATACCTCAAACAAATAATAGAACATATGAAACAAGACTTGCTCTGTAATAAATCCTCTTACATAATAATTCAATAACAAAGATTTTGTAAATGTACTTCAGTGTTCAGCAATATTCCACAACTCACTGACATGTAGCTTTCAAAAAACAAATACGAGATAAAGAGTGTGCTTTACTTGCCTGTATGAGTTTTGTGTGTGAGATTGCTCTGTAAACATCCACATATGAGTTAGTCTCCTATGACATCACTGACAGTCTTTCACCATAGAAGTAGTTTGTAATTCATAGTTCTGCATTGTGCAGGTTTCATTTTTTAATTTTGTGCTTTATAATAAAATGAGAAAACTGTAGTTAAGAACTATCATATATTGTTTCTTAAATAACTTCAGTTGTTGTTTCATGATTAAAGGTTTGATCAGGCAGCAGATGCTATTCGGCGAGAAATCGGCTTGCACCAGCAGTCGGACAACATACCAGCAATTGGAAGGCTTGCTGTTGCACTTGTACTTGTTCAGCTAGCTCGAGGAGACACAGTAGCAGCAGAAAAAGCATTTAAGGAGTGGGGAAATTGCTGTGATCCAGCAGAGGTAAATTCATTGCTGAAGCATTTAAGGTATTGCTAATAAAGAAAATGAGCTTCATTGTGGTTGTGGAACTTGGGAGATAGTGTTTATGGTAAAGTAAGAGCTGAACTGAAATTGGAATTTTATTTGTTGTTGCCACCACATTCCTTGAATTTACTTTAAATTAAATCTGAGCCTTATGTATGACTGCATAAAAATAATCAGTGTATGGAATTACATATCATATCTCTGTTTATATGAAATTGGTACTTGAATATTTAATTAGAAATAATCAGTATATTAATATTTTGTCACTTTTTAGTACTTAAATTAGGCTCTGATCATTTCCCTTAAGTGTCATTAACCTCAAATATCAAATTGGATGCATGTTAATTAACGAATAATTGTGTCTTCTTACACCTTTGTGTGATTGTAATAAAAATACAAAATTAACAAACAGCACATCCTTGTTTCTGGCTACTCTTGTCAGTAAATGCACATTTTTAGCTGTCAGTGTTTGAAATCTGTTTAAGACCGACTTGAAGAAAAGAGCAGCTATATGATTTCTGGAGTTGTGTTTGGTTGATATGATTTTTACAGAGATGTTAAGTAAGCTGCAATGAGTTGTTATGAATGAATGGAAGAAGAAGAAGAAGAAGAAGAAGAAGAAGAAGAAGAAGAAGAAGAAGATACTACTCTCTTGTGTGGAAAAGATTGCTTAGAGATCTAAGGTAATAAAATACAAAAGCTCGGAATATACATGGAAGTGAAAATGCCATTTTTCTACGATTGCAACTTCTGCAAAGATCTGTGGAAGTGCACAATGCACATATTACAGAGATCATAAAATGTGAAGATACAGACCTGGATTGCAAATTGCATAAAGGTAATGAAAAACAAAAGATAAATGTAATGAAACTGATACACAACAGACCGATAAATGTGTAACAGGAATATATTGTACAGAATTTCATACCGTCCCTTATGGACATACAAAAAAGTTTTCATGTGCCAGTTCCAAAATAGTTATACTAAAACAGAGTATATTACATTTATGTAAATAAAACAATATTTTTCTTTCTTAAGTCATTGTGTTCCAGAAATGTAAGCTGAATACTTCTTATGTGTTTGACCCAGTAGTGTCTTGGGATAGTCTTGACATCATATCAGGCTCAGTAGGAAAAAAAAATCAGGTTTGTGAGTTGTGCATTTGACAGATTTATAAGGAATGATATCTTCCTGTAGTCTTATTTCTGGCCACAGCATGAATACTCATTGCTATATATTAGTGTCTAACCTACAGGATTTCTCCACCCCATTGTCACCCTCAAAATCCCCTTTATGATTGCAAACCTTTCTTCCACAATTATGTCTGGGTTTCAGAAGTCCTGGACCTTTACTTGCCTAGTCCAACAAATGGCACCGTCAAAGTACATCTCTTGTCTGTTTGTAATACACACCAGCTCTGCGGTCTTAAATTTCTATCCTCTAGTCCAGAATCCTTGCCCTGCAACTAGATGAACACCCTCAGTGCCACATAAAAAAAACTGTCCAACCTATTAAGTTTGTTCCAGCTTGGATGCCACAGTTTACTGTGACCAAATAGTCTCTATGAAATCTGCCTGTTGATGACTTGTAACCACCAAACCTGTCTTGCTGATCTACAGTCATCACACTACCTGAGCTGCACTTCTGCCTGACAGAACCCAGAAAACAGGTGTCAGCATGTCAATAACAACGAAATTTTGAATGATACTCATTCATGCATTGCTTCATAGGATGTTACAGCTGTGTCATGTGGGAAGGCACTTCCATGCATAGAGGTGGCGCAATAGGGAAGCATCGATGGGATAAGGATTTCGTAAGCATTGAGGCATAGTGTGGGCAAAGAAAAGCTATGTTGCTGGACAGTGTTGCTGTGGCCAACAATCAGTTTAATTTGCTTACAGTACATTGGAAAAAATTTTAAAAATGAGTTTGATCAACCTTCTGTGTGTGAGAAATCTTACTTCAGTATTGACGATGCTGAGTCAACTTATACACAGCTTAAGATTGCAGTCACAGTGTCATCAACTTCAGTAAATTTTGAAGACGACAGACATCACTGAAGAGGACCAAGGGTTTCAAATCAGTATGACAGTACATGTGCGGTCAAAATACAGCTGACCTCACCATTCAAATGTACAGACTTAGTAATACAATTGGTGAAATTCAAAGGAGATTGTTTTCTTTTGTAGAATCAACTGACATTCCCACAGATAAAATATGGACTGTGAGAAACAGAGAAGTTTAATTCAAAAGAGAAGTAGTGGAATCCTGAGGATGAAAAGCAGCATAATAGAGATATAGATCGGAATCTGTGGACTGAAATCGTGGTGTTAATAGAAACCACAAGTAGGCACAACCTTCATCAGAAATTTTAGATGGAAATTGTAACCTACAAAAATTAATATTTTACCGTGAGAAGCATGGTGTATATTATGTTTAAAGTTACTGTAGTGGATCTTTTTGGGTTGTGGTAAGTGGACATTAGCTGTCTACAAATTGCTACTACTACCACCACCACCACCACCACCACCACCAATTGGTGTTTTTATGCCAGTAGGGTAGAGTTTCTGTTATATTAGGAGGTTTGCAAATGTATCTTTTTTCCCCTTTTCAGTACTGTGTGTTCAGAATATCTCATTGAATAATTTGTTTGCCCTTTAGACTTATGCTGAATGACAGTCTTTGAAGGTTAGTTGACTTGTCTGTTTTGCAGCATTTATTTGAAGTTGTGGAGTGTGTTTGTAATCTTGCTTTTCAATTTCATCGCGAACCATCTCAAATATGTATGTGTAATATAACATCTCTTCCTTCACCTCATATGTTCTTAAAACTGTCTGGTTATCCCAGTAAATGAGGAAAGAGTGTATGGTACTTGTCATGTTCTTTTGGAGACAGATATAGCTCATTCACTTGCATTCAGCATCTTTTTAATAACAAAAGCTGTGATGCAACACTTCTGTCGAAGCACAGAGGTGTCGTGTATCCATCCCACCCTAGGAGGTTAAAGTCTAAACTACTTCATACATAGAGTTGTTTCTAACCTAACCTAACCTCTTTGACACTGCTTAAAACTGACAGACATGGGATGCACTATGACAAAGCTGTCGGCAATGTTATCAGGCAACCTCTTGTGACGGCATCTGATGACCATTATCAGTGCCACTGTGAGAGTAGCCTCAGTCCATATCGTGTCGGGCACAGCTTTGTGAAAGCATCGAGTACAGTTTTTATTAAAAAGGAGGACTGTCTAAAGATAAAGCCATTGAAACCGGTTACCATATTTGTATTGTGGTGTGATTTGGACTTTATTGTAAGTAAAAATGTAATACGCAATTGCCTATTAATAAGAACATGTGTTGGAATCCATTTTTTACAGATCTGAGCATCTAATTCTACATATTTTACATTATGGTTAACAGCAGACTTTGTAGATGAAAATGTCAACAAGCTGACTTACTTTTTCTGCTTTTGTCTGCTAATTTGTTATGGCATCATATTCTTTGTTTTCTTAGAGGCAGAAAATGTTTGTCACACAGAAGTATGTGATAAGGATAATACGTTATGTCCACTGTAGAATCTTGTGAAGAAAGCTCCTTAAACATTAAGATGTAATGTCAACAGCCTCACTGTTTGTAACATGTTTGTATGTAATTTGTTTTCGGTGACCAATAGCAATTCAAAAACAACATGAACATTCATCATTACATTAATAGGTAGAGAAATTCTTAAGACTGATCATCAGTCATGCACAGCTGGGCACAGTAATGGCTGAGATATTCAGCCACAATCACTAAGTGTGTGTGTGTGTGTGTGTGTGTAGTTAAATATAAATCACATCTCATGCGCAAGAAAGTGTTACTGCTAGCAAAGATCAATGCAAAAGACTACTGTGTAAATAGTCAAAATGTCATAGTGTTTGCTGACAAAGAGCACGAGGAGTGTAAACTAACACATTCCATATTACAGTGAGAGAATACATTTATTATCAGTGGAACAAGCCAACAACTTATCATAGTTTTTAAATAACTCAAGAGAATGCTACTGGTAAGTACAGGGTGATTATTATAAATTTTTGCTACTTGAGAGGGCCTTACCATGAAAAACCAGTGATAATAGACAATGAAACTTTGTGGAAACATTTGTAAGGATTTGAGGAAGAACAATAATGAATAAAATGTTCAAAGAGATGCATTTTAATTTCCACATGAGAGGGTAATATTTCTTAATTGCATACCATGCTTACATTCTTGGTTACAAATGTTGCTCAAAGTGATAACTGTCTGCAAGCATGACAGCCTGCAACCACACTAGAGGTTGCTCTACTACTGCTCAAAACGATAGTGAAGTATGGAATGGTCAGCTGTGGTGACACAGCTTATGGACTGCTTGAAGATAACACATTGTGTCCAGCATTCTCAGCCATGGTAGCAGTAACTACTTCAACAATTTTTTGGTGCAGTTGGCTGTTGGCCTCTCCCAGGAGCAATTCCCTACTCGGCAGTGAACTTCCAGATCATGTTCACCAGCCTCAGTGCATATTGCCTTGAAGTGTCAATTCTCATGAAGAGCAGCAGCACTATTGTTGTTGTTTCAATCAAACAGTTTTACGAGTAAATCCCTGCTCTCCTTGTCTAGGCCCGTGTATAATGTCTGCAGCTGTAATGCACACTTATGTGCGTGCTTCAAAACTGTGTTGTCATATCAGGATTGGTGCCTAATGGCAAGTCTTAACACTAACACTACTAACAATGCAAATCCTGCAGTGCACAGCCTGAAAATCATCCCTATAAAGCTGGATATCTGTTAAGTATACAGTTATCTATCTGTGCTGGCTCAAGTAGTGAAAGTTAAACTATAACCACCCTGTACATCGAAAACCATTGATACTTCAACAGGTACCCCTCCCTGCCATTTTAAGACTTTTCCACTTCATACCTTGAAAATGACTGGTTGTTACCTGTCAGAATATTGGAGTTCTCGACAAATTTATCTGGCCTCATTCTCGCAATTATTAGAGCATAGTAAACGGTGGCAAAAGCTTAAAGTTCAAAACTAACTAGCTGCTTCTCCTTGAGCAATAAATCACAAATTATAATCATGCCACACATAACAATTGAATGTCTGCATACTACTTAGGATACAAATTCCCATTCAATAAAGGGTACGACATTTTCATAGAAGTTACTGTATATGCAATTGATATTCTGGCAAACAAAAACATTTTTTTAAGTAGAGTGTCTTTAAAACTAAGAACTATTATCACTCTACTTCGCTCCATGGTCTACATTGTAGTATCACAGTCACTGGTATCTGAGACTTTGTCCAAACAATCTGATTGTAAATTTATCACTATAGGTTAGATGCTTGTATCCAGCTTCACCTCTCTATCAAAGTCCTCTTCCTGAAACTTTTCAGTGTGCAATACACAGTTTGCCCATTTTGAATAGGAGATGTTGTCTAGTGCTTCATACGCAAGGCGATCCAGTGTCTGCTATCTTGAACATTTTGTTCTGTTATAATCCAATTGGATTATAAGACAGTGGTATGGTGGTGAACACAAAACTGTGTGACCACACTCACATGCAAATAAATCAAGTTCATACGTCTTCTCACATGACTTGTTTAAATTAATGAGCTGCGTGAGTTCAACAGGAGCCTGGCTTACACTGTGTGGGGTCTTGTTATTTTTAAGCCGGAGCACAATATCCGCTTTCCTTTTGTTGGTACTCAGTGTTTTCTCTGTAACAGCTGAATGATAACTGGTATTATCCATTTACAATGACTGACTTTAAAGCAAAGCAAGGCATGGCAAAAACAGCACTGTGAACTACTTCTTGAAAGTGACAGCATTCATTTCCAAATGGTAGTCACTGCAGTTTTTCTTACACCTAAATACAAGTTTTTCTCATGCATATCTTTAACAAGTGTAAGTGAAGTTGGATATTCACTGTTTAAAACATCCATGTCAGAACCTCCATTGGTGTTATAGGCTTCTTGCAATTTTGATGCTTTCCATGTGACACAAAATAAACTCTTCTTGATGTTTCTATAGGTCTGACACTTTCAATTGGAACTGGCTGCACAGTTTTCTTGCTGACAATGCAGGGTTGTGCAGTATGTTCTTGTGTCTTCAAAATGTCAACAGTAAGCGTCCCACTTTCATTTCACGTTTGAAGAAGATGTGAACATGGCAAACAATCCCCATTGGCTACTTGTGAAGTACTTCCTTTATTGCAGTCAATTTATTTGGAAACCACAGTAACACATTTACAGATATGCGTTCATAGCTATACTGCAGCAAGAAAATAATGTTGACAATTGAATGAATAATTTTGTCACTCTGGGAATGAAATTGCTTTGTCACAAAATGTGGCAAGAGTGCAGCCTGCAGGAGGGAGATTTTCATAATTCACGGCTAGCCACTTGAAAAGAGAATGAATCTTATTGACTGCCAGACGTTAATAGAGGGGAATGTGCAGAATGGCTGAATATTCGGACATCTTCCTTCATGAGGTGGATTGTAATACACTTGTTGTTTTTCTTCAGTCTGAAGACTGGTTTGAAGCAGCTGTCCATGCAAGTCTGTATTGTGTAAGCCTTTTTATCCTTGCATAACTACCCAGCGTACATGCATTTGGACTAGCTTACTGTATTCAAACCTTGGTCTCCCTATACAGTTTTTTAGCCCCACACTTCCTTTCATTATCAAAATGATACGCCTCAAGGTGTGTGTATCAACCAATCCCTTCTTTCAGTTAAATAGCATCATAATTTTTTTTCACCAATGGATTTCAGTACTTCCTATTTGTTATTCTATCTACCTGTCTAATCTTCAACATTATTGTATAGCATCACATTTCAAGGCTTCTGTTGTATTGTTGTTTGAGCTTCCATACAAGGCTACTTTCAGAAAAGACATCCTACCTTGTAAATTTATATCAAACGTTAACAAATTCCTCTTTTTCATTTTCATTTTTTTCTGTTGTCAGTCTGCATTTTATATCAACTCAGCATTGGCCATCACAAGATACTTTGCTTCCCAAATAACAACTTCCATCTACGACTTTTAGTGTCTCATGTCTCATTTCCTGATCTAATTCCTTCAGCCTGGTTTACTTCAACTACATTCCGTTACCCTTGTTTTGCTATTGTTGTTCATCTTGTAATATCTTGAAGACACTATCTGTTCCATTGAACTGCTTTTCCAAGTCCTTTGCCATCTCTGACAGAATTAAAATTTCACATTCAAACTGCAAATATTTTATTTCTTATCCAATAACATTAATTCCGTTTCCAGATTTCTCCTTGGTACAGCCTAATAACATCAGTGATAGGGTACAACTATGTCCCTTTCATGTGCTTCGACTCCTAACTACAATTTGGTTTCTGCACAAGTTGTAAATAACATTTTGCTTCCTGTATTTTATCACGGCTGCTTTCAAATTTCATAAAGTGTAGTCCAGTCAGTATTGTTAAAAGTTTTACCTGCATCTACAAATGCTGTAAATGTAGGTGTATGATTCTTCAAGCTATCTTCTAAGACAAGTCATACGATCAATATTACCTTGTGTCTGCCAACATTTCTCCAGACTCCAAACCCATCTTTCCCAAGGTCAACCTCTACCTGGTCTTCCATTATTCTGTAAATAATTTGGGTCAGTATTTTGCAAACTTGATTTATTAAACTGATGGTTTGGCGGTATTTACAACTTTTGGCACCTTCCTTCTTTGCAGTTGTAATTCTTGCTGTTTCCCAAAGTTGGAGAGTATTTCACGTGTTTCACATACAGGGTGAAACAGAACTCCACCAATAAAAACAGAAATGAGTATGGCATCATTGGCCGGGAGGCCCCTATTCGGGAAAGTTCAGCCACCAAGTGCAAGCCTTATTTCATTCGACACCACATTGGGCAACGTGCACGTCGATGATGACGAAATGATGATGACAACTTAACACCCAGTCCCTGGGCGGAGAAAATCTCCAACTCAGCCGGGAATTGAACCCGGACCCACTTGCATGGGAGGCGAGCATGTTACCACCCACCTAAGCAGGCGGACACTCCACCAGCAAACTTTCAGAGGCTGTTCAGGTGAGATAGTTTTGCCACGACTAGCTCTCCCAAAGATCTCAGTAATTCTGTGGGGAAAGTCATGTACTCCAGGGATCTTGTTTTCACGTAGGTCTTTTAGTGCTCTATCAAATTCTGCTTGCAGTATCGTATCTCCATCTCATCTTCATCTTCAGTCCCACCTGTATATTCCTTCCACATTTCAGTTTTCCCTTCTTTGTTTAGTACTGGCTTGTTATTTGAGCTCTTGATTTTCATAGAGCTGCTTCTATCTCCAAAGGTGTCTCTAATTTTCCTATAGACAGCAGCTATCATAATCCTAGTTACACATGCCTCTACAGCCTTGCATTCGTCCTTCATCGTTTTCTGCGTAACCATTTTCCACTTTGTGTCGACCTCATTTTTTGCAGGCCTGTATTCCCTTTTGCGAGCTTCTTTTGTCACATTTTCATATTTTTCTCCATTTGTCAATTAAATTCAATATCTTCTGTGTTATCTAGGGATTTCTACTAGGCCTTGACTTCTGAGCTATTTGATTTTCTGTGTTCCCTATTTCATCTCTCAAAGCTACCCATATGTTTCCTGTTGTATTCCTTTTCCCTGTTTCCTAATGATACTTCTGAAACTATCATGACCCTGGTTCCTTCAATTTATCCAGGCTCCATCTCTTTATTTTCCTACCTTTTTGCAATTTTTTAATTTGTTGTGTGCTGTGGAAAACCAATAAATTATATTCATTTCATTTCATTTCATTTCATATTTGCCCCCCTGGAAATGGCTTACAGTTTAAAAACTGGTTTTGATATCTGTCATACCATTACATAATGTGTCTGAAACATTCCAGCATCTTCAGCTCTCTTCCATGTGTACAACTGCCTTTCATGATTCTTAAACCAAGTATTAAGAACGATGAAAGTATCCGCTGCATAATTTTGCCAGATAGCTTCCTCTCTCATTCCTTTCCACCAGCCCATGTTTTCCTACTTTTTTTATGTTATTTTTTCCCCACTAGCCAATTGCAGAGTCTCGTCACAAATAGATTTTCATCGTCTATAACTGTCTCAATACTTTCCTTTATCTTATCACACATTCTTTTAATCTCTTCACTGAGTGAGGTGTGCAGCGGTTAGCACACTGGCGTTGCATTCGGGAGGACCATGGTTCAAACCTGCATTCAGCCATCCTGATTTAGGTTTTCTGTGATTTCCCTAAATCACTCCAGACAAATGGCGGGATGGTTCCTTTAAAGGGCATGGCCGATTTCCTTCCCCAACCTTCCCTAATCCGATGGGACCAATGACCTCACTGTTTGGTCCCCTCCCCCAAACCAACCAACCTTTTACTCTCTTCATCTGCAGAGGTAGTTGGCAAATAACTTTTACTACTGTGGTGGGTGTCCATTTCACATCCATCTTGGCTATGACAGTGTGTTCACTGTGCAGTTAATAGTTTACCCGCATTTCTATTTTCTTATTCATTGTTAGGCCTACTCCTGCTTTACTATTATCAAATTTTGTGTCGGTAAACCTGTACTGACATGACCAAAAGTCCTGTTCTTCCTGTCACCGCACTTCGCTAATTCCCACTATTTCTCACTTCAGCCTATCCGTTACTGTTTTTAAATTCTTTACCACATCTACCCAATTAAGGGGCCTAACACTACATGCTCTGACCTGTAGAATGCCACTCTTGTTTTTCCTGATGGCAATATCATCCTTAGTAGTGACCTGCTTGGAGATCTGAAAGGGGGACTATTTTATCCCTGGGATATTTTACTCGAGAGGATGTGAACATCATTAAGTCATTCTGTGTAGCTACATGCCTTTAGGGTGAGTGGAGGGTTTATTGTTGTAGTTTACCCTTGCTTTCAGCTGCTTGCTGTACTAGAACAGCAGAGTCATGTTGGCTGTTCTTACGAGGCCAGATGATCCAACCATCCAGATTGATGCACCTGAAGATGCTGAAAAGGCTGCAGCTCCTCTTAAGGAATCATGAATTAGTCTGGCCTCCACACAGATACCCCTCTGCTATAGTTGCAGCTAAGATTCATACACTAGGAAACAATTTGTGCTTGTTTCTGTCATATATTCACAGCATTCAGTGGATATTGTATTTCAGTTGTTATGTCAGCCAGATGTAAATCACACCTTCAGCTCTATTGGACACAGGGCAGATATCTGTCTCACTTAATCATGTAATTTGACTGTAGCTGCCTCAGAGATTGTCACATTTGAAAAATACACTCCTGGAAATTGAAATAAGAACACCGTGAATTCATTGTCCCAGGAAGGGGAAACTTTATTAACACATTCCTGGGGTCAGATACATCACATGATCACACTGACAGAACCACAGGCACATAGACACAGGCAACAGAGCATGCACAATGTCGGCACTAGTACAGTGTATATCCACCTTTCGCAGCAATGCAGGCTGCTATTCTCCCATGGAGACGATCGTAGAGATGCTGGATGTAGTCCTGTGGAACGGCTTGCCGTGCCATTTCTGCCTGGCGCCTCAGTTGGACCAGCGTTCGTGCTGGACGTGCAGACCGCATGAGACGACGCTTCATCCAGTCCCAAACATGCTCAATGGGGGACAGATCCGGAGATCTTGCGGCCAGGGTAGTTGACTTACACCTTCTAGAGCACGTTGGGTGGCACGGGATACATGCGGACGTGCATTGTCCTGTTGGAACAGCAAGTTCCCTTGCCGGTCCAGGAATGGTAGAACGATGGGTTCGATGACGGTTTGGATGTACCGTGCACTATTTAGTGTCCCCTCAACGATCACCAGTGGTGTACGGCCAGTGTAGGAGATCGCTCCCCACACCATGATGCCGGGTGTTGGCCCTGTGTGCCTCGGTCGTATGCAGTCCTGATTGTGGCGCTCACCTGCACGGCGCCAAACACGCATACGACCATCATTGGCACCAAGGCAGAAGCGACTCTCATCGCTGAAGACGACACGTCTCCATTCGTCCCTCCATTCACGCCTGTCGCGACACCACTGGAGGCGGGCTGCACGATGTTGGGGCGTGAGCGGAAGACGGCCTAACGGTGTGCGGGACCGTAGCCCAGCTTCATGGAGACAGTTGCGAATGGTCCTCGCCGATACCCCAGGAGCAACAGTGTCCGTAATTTGCTGGGAAGTGGCGGTGCGGTCCCCTACGGCACTGCGTAGGATCCTACGGTCTTGGCGTGCATCCGTGCGTCGCTGCGGTCCGGTCCCAGGTCGACGGGCACGTGCACCTTCCGCCGACCACTGGCGACAACATCAATGTACTGCGGAGACCTCACGCCCCACGTGTTGAGCAATTCGGCGGTACGTCCACCCGGCCTCCCGCATGCCCACTATACGCCCTCGCTCAAAGTCCGTCAACTGCACATATGGTTCACGTCCACGCTGTCGCGGCATGCTACCAGTGTTAAAGACTGCGATGGAGCTCCGTATGCCACGGCAAACTGGCTGACACTGACGGCGGCGGTGCACAAATGCTGCGCAGCTAGCGCCATTCGACGGCCAACACCGCGGTTCCTGGTGTGTCCGCTGTGCCGTGCGTGTGATCATTGCTTGTACAGCCCTTTCGCAGTGTCCGGAGCAAGTATGGTGGGTCTGACACACCGGTGTCAATGTGTTCTTTTTTCCATTTCCAGGAGTGTATAAACATATGAATTAATTTATCATTTCATGTGGGGCAGAAACATATGTTCTGGAAACATAACAAACAGTCCCTCCTTTAATTGTGTGTGTTTTTTTTTTTTCTCTGAGTCAGTAGTAGCTCAGATACCATTCATTCCTCACACCTTGCTAATTTCAAATATTTAGCAGTTGTCATAGCTCTAATTATAAACATAGCCTAATGTATAAAATTATAGATGTTTGCATGATTTTTTTCATACTCATTATTATTATTGTTATTATTATTATTATTATTATTATTATTACTAAACTTGATTGGCCACATTTGACCCCTTGAGTCAGTCCATGTTCACTTTCTCTTTAAAGATTGGACTGCTTGCTTCTTGCGCTCAGCCCAGTACTTTTTCATTTGTTCTGAACACAATTTTCCTAACTCGTCTGAAATCTCTACCGGTATTCTGTGCATCATTTCTGCTGAAAATTCATGAGTCATAAGGAGAGTGTTAATTTTGATTTTGTTCTCTGCATCATTAATTCTAAGTCCGACTGCTTCAAGAGCTTGCTGAATTTCTTTGACCCACTGTCTTGTCTTCTTTCCAAGACTTCTCATCACTAGTTGTTTCAAAATCCTGTTGTCAGGCAGTCGTAAGACATGAAAGAAATACGAGATTCTTTTCTTCTTCATTGTTCTGGTGGTTGGGTCTTACAATAGACAGTTTGATTAAGGAGGATTCTCCAGACTCCATCAAACTGGTATTTTTTTATTGATGCATGTCCTGATAATTCTTCGTTCAGTCTTAAGGAGTTGATCGGTTCTTCTTTCATTTTTAATTTGGAACGGAGTTTCACAAGCATAAGTTGCTTTTGGGAGGGTTACAGTTTTATAATGTTGGATCTTAGCGTCTATTGACTGGCATTTCCTATTATATGTTGACCAGGTTACACCCCAAGTTGTGCTTTTTTCATTTTGTTGGTTCTATTTATCATGTTGCTTTCTCACCCAAGTTGTGCAAAATTATTTCTCCAAGATATTTAAATTGTAGAACTATGTTAATTGCTTGATCATTTAAGAAGATTTTTATCAATGCAGAGAGGTTTCATGGATGTGATTTCAGTTTTCTCAAAAGATATTTGTAATCCTATTTTTGAAGCAATTTTCTGGAGGCTTGTGATCTGAGCACGAATTTCTTCCATGTCAAGGGCTAAGAGAGCTAAATTGTCAGAAAACCCAAGGAAGTTTGCTCTTATTGCCGGTTTTCCTCCAGTTTTGATTTTACATCGATTTTCTTTTTGCCAGATTGTCATGGTGTCATCGAGGGCCATCATGCATCTTGCGTGATGTCTGTGGCGATCACGGGTCCCCAAGCTGGGCCTGGTGTTGCTTCCACTTGCTTGTGCCTGGCCCCTCACTTTCATCTGTCTTATCTGACCTCTCTTGGTGAGCCCTTGTTCTTTACTGACCCTGATTGTATTACGTATGGAGGCCTAGAGTGTCTTTCATTTTCATGCCTTTAATGGCCCTTGTCTTTGTTCAGCCAATTTCTTCAATTCTCGAAGTGTCAGACCCCTTGTATTTTTTCCGTCTTCACAATTTCATGTTGTCGTCTTTCATCCTTCATCATCACCTTTCGGAATTACATTCAGAATTGTAATTCGAGGATTTACCCTCACAGCTAGGTGACACCTTAGACAGTCGACCATACTCATATTAGTATAACTACATCCGAACATCACATATAAGAACCAGAAGATTGGGAGAATTTGTCTTTTTGCGTGAATGTATGACCAAATACTATTAGAATTATTTCCATGGGACCAGGGAAAGATTGTGAAGTGTAACGTACTTAGACATGCTGGATATATTGCACATGCAAATAATTGCTGTTTTGAAGCAAATTCAACAAGACTTCAATCAAAAAATGTCAATTGGAAAAATTATTAAATTAACAGAGACAGACGGGGTGGCAGCTACTGCA
The DNA here is from genome assembly GCF_023898315.1 of Schistocerca nitens. NCBI lineage: Eukaryota > Metazoa > Arthropoda > Insecta > Orthoptera > Acrididae > Schistocerca > Schistocerca nitens. The sequence goes on along the minus strand of NC_064618.1, from coordinate 451,612,229 downwards.
TTTAACAGGGACAATTGACCATACTGCTGGAAAAAAAAGTTCAATGTTTTTGAGTACTAGCACCTCGTCATTCTTGCAGAATCTTCCAATCTGATGTGTTGATATTCTTATCCACGTGTTCTACTAACTACTCATTACACATTCCCAGTTGTCAGATGAAGGCTGATTCTTTGGATTGAAAGGTTCTGCAAGAATGATGCTAAACTAATACTAAAGGACTTTTAATATCACTGACAATGGCCACAAAAGCTTACGTCCTTAAGACAACACTCTTAGCTTAGGTTACAAAGATTAATTGGTTGGAGGTGGAGATGATGGGGCAAGGAAGATGTGGTGGAGAATTGGCTAAGAGGGCTCACCATGTATCGAAAGGAGAGAAACAATGGTGAAGGAAAAGGAGTGGGAAAGATTAGTAAGCATTGTGCCAGTATTCTTCAGTTATGACAGAAAAGAGAAGTAGAGTGAGAAGTACATGGGAAAAAGGGGGGGGGAGAGGGGGGGAAGGGGAAGGGGGGAGGGGAAGGCATAGTGAGCATTTATGCAGGTGAAGAATAAATTTAAAAAAATTGGCAAACACAGTGAATATCTGGAAGGGGTGTGGGGTTATATTAACATGTTTTTTTAACTGCATTATTCTCTCCACTTCCCACTTGCTCTTTTTAAGTTTTATGTTTACTGCTATCTCTTCTGTTGTCTCCACATTGAACCTGAGACAAGTGTATTATCTTTGATAGCCTACTCTCACATCTTCTCTTTAATCATTATTTTCCCTTGCCCCCACAATGGGTGTGTACCTTTAACCTGTTGTCTGTGTGACCTATCTCACCTTTGCAACCAATCCCTCTTTCCTCCCTGAAGAAGGCACATAAGTTTTGAAAGCTGAGATAGTATTTTCTGGTTCAAGTTTGATAAATTTTGTCTCCAGAAGGACACCAATAGCCAGCTTTGCTGTTCCCAGTAGCTTAGCTCTTTTCTGAATCACTGTAGTAAATAATGTACTTTAAATTTGATAAAAATTGTCAGTAAAGTTAAATTGTGTATGGGTCATTTGTGCTATTTATATAAGGGGGGAGGGTGGGCTCCTGAATATTTGGCCTACACCTTATCCCCCTTCTCTTTTGTATGCAAATATTGTCCTTGTCTTTTTGTTTCCATCAGTAAAGGAAAATTATGAAAATCTGTAATGTTCGCATCAGTTCTCTATTTTGTAAACATAAAGAATAAAAAGGAAGATTTGTAATGGTCATATTACATAGGCTTGCTAGAGCTATCTTCATAGTTAAGATGTTTTAAAAAGCTCTAAAAATCAAATGCTGTTGCATTATAAATTAAATAATTATTCATGGCTTCCCTCTACCATTTCTTACTATAGGTTCAGACGTTGGAGATGTTGTTACAAGCCTATGATGAAGAAGATGCTGAAAATGCCCGTGCAGCACTCAACAGTCCTTTCATTAAACACATGGATGTGGAATACTCGAGGCTTGCACGTGATTTGCGTCTACCAGAGGGTGTTGCTGTTCCCCGTGCTGCTGTTCGTGAGAATGCTGCCCCATCATATGTTTCTCCCAATGCTCCTCCTGCTGCCACAACTGCTGGTGCTCCTGAGGTACATGTTACTTCGTGTCATTTAAACAGTTTGAATAGAGATGCATCTATATATCTAATGGTGTCATAGCTAACCGAACCAGTATTACATGTGTGAAAAACAGTGACTTGATAATGCAGTTCTTTTAGCTGTAATCTGCATTTGTTAGACATGCCATTTTCATGAACTGAATGAACATTATGTACTGGTCTTATATTTTCTATATCTGAAGCTCATCATAAAGTCATGTATAAATTGATTGGCATATATATTAATTCTGTTTTTACTTATTGGGTGTATGGGTACTGCACACTATAGCGAGTGGATGGCACAGGATGGATGTAACAAATTTGGCTCAAAGTGTTTGAGTAGAAGCAAGTGTATGACCCTTTGAAGTTTGTGAAATATTTTGTCTGAGTGGGCCTTGGAAAACAGAAAACACTCTTGAAAGTTATTCGATTACTTTGTGAGCAAAGTTTGAATAACAATTGTACAGTCAGTGGTGTGGCACAGTCGGTAAGTGTAAGAGCTATGGTTCGGCAGCTTTAGTTAGATTCCCACTGTTACATTTTATTTTATTTTATTTATTTTCAATATTATACTTCATGGAATGGCACAGCAGTTTTGACGGTGTATTGTGAGACATTCAGCAATGAGGAAGGCAAACTAACGTTTACTGTGAAGATTGTTCTACCCAAATTTACTCCTTTTACTAATCCTGTGATGACTATTCTTATCCCCAAGTCAAAAATGTAATTAAAAGATTACAAAGTGCCCTTGATTTGCTGCAACAACAGTGAGAATTATTGTCAAGGGAAGATGCAATTAAAATACGCTACTGGCCATTAAAATTGCTACACCAAGAAGAAACACAGATGATAAACAGGTATTCATTGGACAAATATATTACACTAGAACTGACATGTGATTACATTTTCACGCAGTTTGGATGCATAGATCCTGAGAAATCAGTACCCAGAACAACCACCTCTGGCTGTAATAACGGCCTTGATAAGCCTGGGCATTGAGTCAAACAGAGCTTGGATGGCGTGTACAGGTACAGCTGCCCATGCAGCTTCAACACGATACCACAGTTCATCAAGAGTAGTGACTGGCATATTGTGATGAGCCAGTTGCCCTGCCACCATTGACCAGACGTTTTCAGTTGGTGAGAGATCTGGAGAATGTGGGCCAGGGCAGCAGTTGAACATTTTCTGTATCCAGAAAGGCCCGGACAGGTCCTGCAATATGCGGTCGTGCATTATCCTGCAGAAATGTAGGGTTTTGCAGGGATCGAATGAAGGGTAGAACCATGGGTCGTAACACATCTGAAATGTAACGTCCACTGTTCAATGCAAACAAGAGGTGACTGAGACGTGCAACCAATGGCACCCCATACCGTAACGCCGGGTGATACGCCAGTATGGCGATGACGAATACACGTTTCCAGTGTGCGTTCACCGTGATGTCGCCAAACACGGATACGACCATCATGATGCTGTAAACAGAACCTGTATTCATCCGAAAAAGTGACGTTTTGTCATTCGTGCACCCAGGTTCATCGTTGAGTACACCATCACAGGCGCTCCTGTCTGTGATGCAGCGTCAAGGGTAACCGCAGCCATGGTCTCCGAGCTGATAGTCCATGCTGCTGCAAACGTCGTCGAACTGTTCGTGCAGATGGTTGTTGTCTTGCAAACCTCCCCATCTGTTGACTCAGGGATCGAGACGTGGCTGCACGATCCGTTACATTCATGCGGATAAGATGCCTGTCATCTCGATTGCTTGTGATACGAGGCTGTTGGGATCCAGCACGGTGTTCCGTGTAACCCTCCTGAACCCACCGATTCCATATTCTGCTAACAGTCATTGGATCTCGACCAATGCAAGCGGCAATGTCGCGATACAATAAACCGCAATCGCGGTAGGCTACAATCCGACCTTTATCAAAGTCGGAAACGTCATGGTACGCATTTCTCCCCCTTACACGAGGCATCACAACAACGTTTCACCAGGCAACGCCGGTCAACTGCTGTTTGTGTATGCGAAATCGCTTGGAAACTTTCATCATGTCAGCACGTTGTAGGTGTCGCCACCGGCGCCAACCTTGTGTGAATGCTCTGAAAAGCTAATCATTTGCATATCACAGCATCTTCTTCCTGTCGGTTAAATTTTGCGTCTGCAGCATGTCATCTTCATGGTGTAGCAATTTTAATGGCCGGTAGTGCACTGACAGAGGAAAGACTCCCATAAACGTGAATGAAGTATGCTTTCCACTCAAGCATATTTTGAAAAAAAATGGTCTTACCCAAAAAAATGCATTCACAAAATGTGCTTGGTGTGAGCAATATTTATGTTTTAAATGTTTCTTTGACTCCTGTCACCCAAAAAATGTAGTGTTATGCTCTGTAACATTACTTTTCTTGGGTGATAATTGTCAAAGAAACATTTAAAACATGTATATTGTTCACAACCTGTAATAAACAGAATGCAGATAATTCCTTACTAGAATTTTTGAAAATATTGCTTTTATTCAAAACTTCATCTAGTTATGAAAATGAACAGTTTAACTATATTCATCATTCAGATCAAAATAATCTTAACAAATTGTAAATTGTATATATTAATTTTGTGTATATAAATTGGGCTATTAAACTATATTTAAATTTTATAATTGATACTTTAACATTGCGAGGAATAAAATACAACGAATAAAATATATGGATAGCAGTGGGAATTGAACTCCCTTATGATTCCCGACTGTGACACGCTACTAACTGCACAGTTGTTATTCAAACACTGCTTACATCATAATCAGAAAACTACACCCATAATTTGGTCCAGTTTACTGAAAGGAGTTGGTTATATACAGCCTGTCACTGTATCCAGACTTTTTTGAAACTGTATCAACCTGTTTGGCATGTGTAGAATTCTCCCAGATCGTTGCAGGATATTCTGATGGGGAGAATCATAGTGCCAGATGTCCAAAGCACTTTCTGTTGAGCACCACAGGCTATTCTTGTAGGTTAGTGGATTGTTTCTGTTCCTTGCAAGTACTTTAAGATTTATTTTTTTGATTTGAATGTAAGGGAATGGTCCACCTTTATGCCAAAGTATTTGGGAGTATTACAACGAAATAGTTGTTCTCCTCTCCAGCTGATATTCAGTTTCCTTTCAGCTTCCGTATTTCCAGAACATGGTTTCAAATGTTTATCATCAGGTCTTTGACAGCTCTTTCCAGCTTCAATTTTACTTTCGCAAAGATTTTACCTTTGGCACCAATCACTGTACAACCAGCATAATGAAATGTTTTAGCTCCAGACATAGTTTGTTGCTCTTCATGTAGACATTATACACACAGTTCCATGAGAGAGGCCATTTTTCTGAACCCTCCATTGACTCTTTTTTTTTTTTTTGGTACTACTGGGTGGCAAAGTATCTCCTATCTTGCAGCAAATATTGGATGAATTGTGTTAAGTGGTAATCCTTTGTGACTGAACACATTTCTAACCAGCTTTCTGTGGTTAGCCATATCATAAGCTGCTGTAAGGTCAATGAAAGCAACACCTATAAGTTGACCTCTTTAACATCCATCCTCAATATGATGGGCCAAACTAACCGTATTGCTGTTTTGTGTGTGTGTGTGTGTGTGTGTGTGTGTGTGTGTGTGTCCTACTACGCCATACCGCAGGTGTTGTAGATGTGTGCGTGGGCGCCACTTGGGCTTTCCTACAATGCTGTGGATGTCTGAATGAATCCTCAGCCACTGACCTCTCATTGCTGCATATGAGTTACTTCCATATCTTGATGAATAAAAAAAAAATTGAGTATTTATCATGCAACATATATGCCTCATTGTGTACTATCACTTGCTGAATACCTCTTTTCGGTATCTTGAATCATTCCTGACATGATGATATTTTTATGACCATGATTTGTGATGGACAAGGACGTATCATTACCAAGATAGACACGAAGCCCACACCCACCACATCTGGCTCTACAGATGAAGAAATTGAAGAAGTGTATGATGAGATAAAAGAAATTATTCAGATAGTTAAGGGAGATGAAAATTTATGGTGATGGACTGGAATTCGATTATAGAAAAAGAAGGAAAAGTAGTAGGAGAGTATGGAATGAAGCGAAAGGAATGGAAGAGGAAGCAGCATGGTAGCATTCTGCACAGAGTATAACTTAATGATCGTTAACACTTGGCCTAAGAATCATGAAAGAAAGTTATATGCGTGGAAGAGACTTGGAAACATATGAAGGTTTCAGATTCATTATATAATGGTAAGACAGAGCTCGGAACCAGATTTTAAATTGTAGGACCTTTCCTGGGCAGATGTAGACTCTGATCAAATTTTATTCGTTGTGAACTGTAGGTTTAAACTGAAGAAATTTCAAAAAGATAGGAAATGTAGGAGATGGGACCTGTATAAGTTGAGAGAACCAGAGGTGGTTAAGAGTTTGAGGGAGCATAAGGCAATAGTTAGTTAGAAGAGGTGAAAGGAATACAGTAGAAGGCAGATTGGTATCTTTGAGAGATGAAGTAGTGAAGGCAGCAGAGGATCAAATAGGGGAAAAAGACAAGGCTTAGTAGAAATTATTGGATAACACAAGAGATATTGAATTTAATTGATCACAGAAAAATACAAAAATGCAGCAAATGAAGTAGGTGAAAGGGAATACTAATGTCTAAAAAATGAAATTGATAAGAAGTGCAAACTGACTAAGCATGAGTTGCTGGAGGACAAATGTAAGGGAGTATAAGCATATATCACTAGGGGAAAGATAAATACTGCCTACAGAAAAATTAAAGAGGTATTTGGAGAAAAGACAAGCAACTGTGTGAATATCAAAAGCACAGATGAAAAGTCCAAAGCAAAGAGTGGAAAGCTGAAAGATGGAAGGCCTATATAAAGAGTCTATAAAAAGGAGATGAAGTTGAAGGCAGTATTATAGAAGTGGAAGAGGACATAGATGAAGGGAGACTTGATGCTGCAAGAATAATTTGACAGAGCTCTGAAGGGCTGTGTAGGGAGTAGGTAAAATTCCATCAGACTTCAAGCAGAATATAATAATTCCAATTCCAAAGCAAACAGATGCTGAGAGATGTGAATATTATTGAACTACCAGTTTAATAAGTCAGGATTGCAAAATACTAACATACATTCTTTACAGAAGAATGGGAAAACTGGTAGAAGCTGATATCAGAGATCAGTTGGGATTTTGGGACATATAGGAACACGTAGGCAACACTGACCCTACAACTGGACTTAGAAGATAGGTTAAGAAAAGGCAAACCTGTGTGCTGTGTTTATAGCATTCATAAACTTAGAGAAAGCTTTTGACAATTTTGACTGGCATACACTCTTTGGAATCCTGAAGATAGCAAGGGTAAAATACAGGGGGCAAAAGGGTATTTACAACTTGTACAGAGACCAGACGGCAGTTGTAAGAGTCGAGGGGCGAAAGGGAAGCAGTGGTTGAGAAGGGAGTGAGACAAGGTTTTAGTGTATCACTGATATTATTCAATCTGTGTATTGAGGAAGCAGTAAAGGAAACAAAAGAAAAATTTGGAGTAGGAATTAAAGTCCAACGAGAAGAAATGAAAATTTTAAGGTTTGCTGATGACATTGTAATTATCAGAGAGAGCAAAAGACTTGGAAATTCATTTGAATGGAATGGGCAATGTTTTGAACTAAGGATATAAGAGAACATTAACAAAAGAAGAACAAGTGTTTTGGAATATAGTAGATTTAATTAAGGTGATGGGGAGGGAATTGCTATAGGAAATGAGACATGAAAAGTAGTAGATGAGTTTTGCTATTTGGGCAGTAAAACAACTGACGATGGTTGAGGTAGAGAGGATATGTGGTGGAGGATCGAAAAGTCACACAGAATATTTATTTTCATCCCATGGTATTGTAGCTGGAATGTTGAAATTTCATTATTATATTGTTTGAAGTTTGTGCCACAGAAGGTATTTTGTATTTATGTGCAACTCTAGCAAGAGAAGCCTGAATTACGAAACAAGCATGGCATGCATGTTACTGTCATCAACTTGTGAAGAGCAACAAAGTGTTGTTTGATAATTTTAGGCCAAAGGGCATAAGCCAAGTGAAATTCACAGGGACATGAATGACGTGTATGGGGACAACTGTACAGACTGTAGCAATGTCTCCATGTGGTGTGCATTCTTCCAAGAGAGCCATGTGAACCTTAGTGATTTGCCACACTCTGGGTGGCCGGTAACAGCACAACCTGTGGAAAGTTGGAGCCATTTAGGCAGCAATTTTGAGTGATCGGCACATGCAACTGTGGTCCTTACTGTAACAGTTAAACATTTCCTGCAGTGCAATGTACAATATTGTTTATGACACATTGAAATTTAATAAAGTTGGTGCTTACTGGATGCCTAAGAACCTGACGGACAACTACAAGGGCCAGTGAATGATGACAAGCTTGGGTCATTTAATGTGTTACGCTGCAGACGGGAATGACTTTCTGAAACCAAACGTCACTGATGATGAGTCGTGCATATCACTGCGTGCCTGAAGCCAGGCAGGCCACTATGGAGTGGACACCTGCTGGTTCCCCTGTACAAAAAAAATTAAGTGACTACATCTGTTAAGAAAGTTCTTGTGACAGTGTTCTGGGATATGCATGATGTGTTATTGATGGACTTTGCTGAACATGGGTCCACTGTGAATGCTGTAGCGTACATTAAAAACTTTATGACAAATGTCACAATATTAATGCTGGCAGTGTCAAACTTCATGACAGTGCTCAACCCCATGTTACTGCTCTTGTTCGTGAGAAAATCACCAAATTTGAGTGTAAGGTGCTCCAGCATTTACCATACAGTCTGGACCTTGCACTGTCGGACTTTCATCTATTTGTTCCTTTGAAAAAATTCCTGGCTAGCCAACACTTTACAACAGATGTGGAAGTGAAATCAGCAGACCGTGGTTGGCTACACTCTAACCAAATGGGCATATTGAAACTGGTATCACAGTGAGGGAAATGTGCTGAGAATGTTGGTGTCTATGTAGAAAAGTAGCTAATAGATAAAAGTTCATTTGTGAGTTTTTTTGTTTTATTACATATTAAACTTCTTGGTAATAAAATTATTGTGCATTAGTTTCTGATCTTTCCATATAAAATGTAGACAGGTAATAGCAAGAAAAGTGTTTTTGAAGAAGAGAAATTTGTCGACATTAAATATAGATTTGAGTGTTGGGAAGTCTTTTCGGAAAGTATTTATCTGGAGCGTAGCCATGCATGGGAATGAAACATGGACGATAAACAGTTTGGACAAGAAGAGAATAGAATTTTTTGAGATGTGGTCCTACAGAAGACAGCTGAAGATAAAATGGATAGATGGCGTAACTGATGAGGAGGTACTGAATAGAACTGGGGAGAACAGGAATTTGTGGCACAATGTGTTTAGAAGAAGGGATTGGATGGTAGGACACATTCTGAGACATCAAATGATCAGCAGTTTATTACTGGTGGGAAATGTTGGGGGTAAAAATTGTGGAGGGAGACCAGGAGATGAATACATGTTGGTGATTTTTCTTGAAAGTGTGGAATTCTCAATTCTCAGGGGATTACATTTTACTTGGTGGTGGGGGGGGGAGGAAGGAAAATCTTGGGGAATTTCATAAAATCTCAGAATTCTGCATTTTTAATCTTTCCTTGAAATTGAATTTTATTAAGTTCATAAATCACAAGTTTTAAAATATTTAAGATTTCAAAGTGTGTTATTTATATCTATATTATTCCACATAAATTATCAATGTTTAAAAACTGTGTTTAAATTACTGCTTATTGTTGGTATGTAGTTTAGCTGAAAGGAAAGAAAATACATTATTGTGATGTGCTGCCACTCCCCACTCACCATTAACTTATCAGGAGCTTCTTGACACCATCTTGCCCCTCATGCTTGCACCTGCATTTCTCAGGGATTTTTTTTTCCAATCTTGAATAGCCACCCTGGAATTTAGTAAGCAGATTCATGAGGATGTAAGTTGCGGTAGTTATTCAGAAATGAAGAGGATTGTGCAGGATAGAGTAGCATGGAGTGCTGTATCAAACTAATCTTCGGACTGAAGACCAGAACAAAAGCAACAACAACTCCATATCAGTTGGAACACTGTCCCTCAGCACAGGCACCAGCAATTGGCAAGTAGTACAGCCTTAACAAAAGGCACCTCAGCACGAAATGCAAAGAACATGTCTGTAGCAGTGAAAGAGTTCAGGACCCGTCAACAGGAAGACCTTACTGAGCAAAAGCTCGATTGCTGTTTTACAAGACGTTTGTCTGTGGTCAGATACTGTATTTAGAATCCGTCTTTCCATCACATACAAATGACAAAGAAGTAAAACTGGAACTCCACCCCCCAACCCCCAGACTTTATAAGTCCTATTGCTTTGGCTTTTTGATAAAATTTGGGAATTTGCTGTTTTAAAAAGCAAGTGTTCATAATTTTTAATGGCCACTGCTTTGTAGCAGATCAAACATTTTAATTTGTTAATCTAGACCACCAACCATCAAACTGTGGCTCACAGGCCACATGCAGCACTAATCAGCTCTTCGTTGGCCCTTGGTTCTCAGCTGTATTGTATAATATATGAATCTAACAAGTCACAGTTGAATCCAAAACCATCAACTAATGTTAATAACTTCTTAGTGTGTAGGGTTCCTTCATAGTAACAAACAAAATTGCTTATAGAGGTAGTAATTTTTTAAGATTTTGCTTTATTTTAATTGTCTGTGAATTCGGGTAGCCACTGTGGGAGTACAGGATATGAGAGGAGGAACGTTTTATTTTTTGCGTGTTGGGCATGTTCGCATCATACCGATCAGCTGCTATGGTATAAGTGTCAAACGAAAGTAACATGGATTAATGAATGAGCGTGTGTTATGTATTTGTAGCTGTAAATGTGAAATTAAATTAAGGCTATTGTAATACAACACAATGAGCAGACGAAAAATGACATGCAAAACATTTAGTAAACATTAACGGTTATGTCTCATGTTGCATAATACATTTAAATATAAATACCATTACTGTTATTGTTCAATTAATCATCCGCTCACACAAAAACACAACACTTCATCAGGCAATCACAATGTCACAACCTTGTGGGTCATTGAGGGTGGCCGATCTGGAACAGAACAGTAGACATGAAGTGTTATGAATGTTGCCTACATATTAAAATGTTGGTGTTGTTGTGGGGTGGTGGCCAACTTATCACACCCTTACTATAGCTAGTCTACTGGGGGCCCATAACATACTAATTTGTGTAGGATACCAATTAATGGTAATAACAGGGCATATGCAGTCTGAGGTACCATAGCACAATGTCAGTACTGGCTTGTGAGCAAAAGAGTTTGATGATCACTGATGTAGACCCTGCATCTGTATTGTTCTTGATATATTTGAAAACTATATCCAGTTCTTTTAAGGTGAAAGAGGTGCCAAGGTAGTCCTTCTCAGTAGGAGTTTTCAAATCTTGCTTTAGTCTTACCGCCCCCAGGGGCTCAGCATTCATTTGCTGGGTACGGGCTTGGCGACCCCGGGGTTCCTGAGCTGGGGACTGGTAAGCGCCGCCAGTCCCCTGTCACCGTAACCTCTGGGCATACTTCAACGACCACCGTGCGGCGCGGCCGTGGAACGTTGTGTGTCTCAGGGAATGGGGATCTTGGCTTGACCGCCCGGATCGCGAGGATGGAATAAACCTCTATAAAAAACCCCTCAATCTCAAGGTGTGCTGCGCACCGATGAGATGCATGGCTGTTGAGGTGGAACAGTCGATAGCGGGCAACCTCTGGGGAACCTGCCGCACCTCAGTTGTATAAGGCTTACCTAGGCACGCGGGGCTCTGTCTAGGTGGACTTCTAGTTCCCTAGCTGCTCGTGGGACCGAGATGGATCCTTCGACATCCTCTTTTCTTCCTCCCAGCGGAATGGGTGGGCCGCTGGAAGGTTCTAACACCCAGTCTCTTAAGAGGGCCCGTGCAGTCAGTCCCCCTGACTCCGGCGCTTCTTTGAAAAGTCCAGTCTTAGGTAACAGAATGCATTCTGGTAATCCGAATGTGTTTCTCATTGTGAAACGGAAGGAGGGTAGTTTCGAGAAGGTTTCGCCCTTCTATATTCAAAAGAGATTGGAGGGAATCTGTGGCTCCTTAAAATCGGTGAAGCGCTTACGTAATGGGACCTTGCTAGTGGAGACTTCCACTTCTCAGCAAGCCACTAACCTCCAATCTGCTAAATGCCTTGGAGAGTATGCCATAGACACTGAACTGCACAGCACCTTGAACTATAGCAAAGGTGTTGTGACATGCCGGGATCTAGCTGATATTCCCAAGGAAGAACTGCAACGTGAGTGGGCTCCGGAAGGTATCGTTGATGTCCAACACATCATGAAGAGGGTTGATGGCACTCTTGTCAAATCCGACTCCTTTATTCTGACCTTCAGTAGCACGAAACTTCCCGAACATGTTAAAGCTGGCTTCCTTCGCCTTAGTGTGAGGCCTTATTTCCCGGCCCCAATGCGCTGTTTCAAATGCCAGCGTTTTGGGCATACCACCTTAGGCTGTAAAGGCGAAGCGACTTGTGGAAACTGTGGTCAGGCTGCTCATGAAGGAGTTGGTTGCTCGTCTCCGGCTAAATGTATTAATTGCTCTGGGAACCACCCTGTTTGGAGTAGGGACTGCCGCATATTTTTAGAGGAACGCAAGGTCCAGGAAATAAAAACAACCAAGCGTATCCCCTATGGTGAGGCCAAGAAGATTTATAAGTCGATGCAACCTCCCACATTTGCTACATCTTTTGCATCCCTGGTACAGAAGCCTACTCCAAAAGTCGATGCCTCAATGCAGACTGAGGTGGTGAGTGTTGGCACTAACACCTGTAGCTGTCAGTGCACTTGCAACGCAGCCAGTGTTCCAGAGCCAGTAGCCCCTCCTCGCACGGCAGACAAAGGTACAGTGGCGGACTTGGTCCAGCCCCTCGCGCCTCCAACAGCTGAGGTTGTCCCCAAGCCCAGTGCGCCAATTACCACTCCCACATCCGCTCCCCCAAAGTCCACCAAGCCACAGAAAGCTACTGTGCAACAGCAACAGCGGGTCAAATCCCGTGGTAAACCATCTGACCATGCGGATGTTGTTTTACGCGAGCCTTCATCTGACTCTTCCCCAGAGTTGATGGAGTACGATGTATGTGTGGGGCAATCATCTCGTCCCACGCCTGCCCCCTCCACCTGCTGCGGTCTCCCCACCCCGTCGGAGAGACAGGATGAAGGTACTACCCCCAACATAGGTGGCTCCCATACTCCAGTGGAACTTGCAGGGGTTCAGGACGCATGTGGAGGAACTTCGTCTACTTTCTCAGGGTAGACCACTGTGTCTCTGTCTCCAGGAGACGTATTTCCATCCATCATACTCCCCTGAGATACGAGGCTATACACTCCACAAAAAGTACGACCTGAGTGGAGAGAGAGCTAGAGGAGGCGTAGGTATTTTCGTCAGGATGGACTACCATTCCTCGCCTCTCTCACTTACGACGACTCTACAGGCCGTCGCTGTGTCCGTGCACGTGCGTCATCCATTGACTGTATGCTCACTTTACTTGCCCCCACATGATGCTCTTGATGAAGCGGCCCTCACCGACCTTCTTACACAGCTCCCCCAGCCATTCATTATTTGTGGTGATTTTAATGCCCTCAATGTGCTTTGGGGCTCTGCAATTACCTGCCCCAGGGGTAGAGCAATTGAGAGGCTTCTCCTGTCATCCTGTGCCTACTTGCTCAATGGAGGACAGAGTACTCATTTCTGCACGGCGACTGGGTCGTTCTCTGCCATAGATCTCTCGTTTTGCTCTCCAGCTCTTGCCGCTAGTGCTCACTGGGAAGTGGTCGCTGACTTGCACGGCAGTGATCATTTCCCAATCTGGATTCACCTGCCAGATGGCGTGGGCCCCGAAAGGAGACCACCACGATGGGTGCTCAGTGGAGCTGACTGGACACTCTATAGCCAGTTGGCCCAATTCGAACACTGTGCGAATGTTGAGGTGTGGGTGGATCATATTACCAAAACGGTCCACCACGCCGCTGCAGCATCCATTCCACAGTCCACAGGCCACCGGAAAAGGCCACCTGTGCCTTGGTGGAGTGAGGAATGCCGCTCTGCAATCAGGACCAGGCGTGCGGCCCTGCGGCGGTTCAAGTGTCGGCCGACTGCTGAGAATCTTGCAGCCTTTCGGGTGGCGAGGGCGAGATGTCGCCGCATTATTCGTGAGAGCAAGAAGAGGTCGTGGCAAAAGTTCCTGAACACCATTAATCGTTCCACCAAAAGTTCCATTGTGTGGGAGACCATTAGGAGAATTTCTGGCAGAGGAGGGAGGTGCCCCATAGCTGCTGTAATGAATAACGGCACTCTCCACACAGATCCGCGAGACATTGCCCAGACTATGGCAGCATATTTTGCGACAGTTACTGCCACAACCAGTCAGGATCCAGGTTTCCAGCGCCATAGAGCGGTTGCTGAGAGGTGTAGTCTGAACTTCCAGCCCACCTCTCATGAAGTTTACAACTGCCCTTTTTCTATGTGGGAACTGGATTCTGCATTGTCTGGAGCTCGTGACACTTCCCCTAGTCACGACAGGATCCATTACAGTATGCTATGGCACCTCACAATGCGCAACAAAGAAATCCTCCTCGCACTTTTTAATGCCATTTGGGCGTCGGGTCACTTTCCTGACGCGTGGCGTGAGGCAGTTTTATTCCCTTTTTTAAAACCTGGGAAAGACCGCACGAGCCCAAGTAGCTACCGTAGTATTGCCCTCACTAGTTGCATAGGGAAGACCTATGACGGATGGTCAACCGCCGCCTTGTCTGGATGTTAGAATCCCGGCAACTCCTTAGTCGCTTTCAGTGTGGGTTCAGGAGGTTTCGTTCCACCTTCGATAACCTTGCCCTCCTGGAGGCGGCTATACAACAAGCTTTCCTACGCCGTCATCACCTTATAGGTGTATTTTTCGACATCGAGAAGGCCTGCGATACCACTTGGAGGCGTCTCATCCTGGAGCAGCTTCACGAATGGGGTTTTCGTGGTTGTCTTCCTCTTTTTATTCAGTCTTTCCTCTCGCCACGATATTTTAGATACCGAATTGGTGACGTCCTGTCTGATCGCTTTGAGCAGGAGAATGGTGTCCCTCAGGGTAGCGTTTTAAGTGTGACTCTCTTTGCCATCGCTATTAATAGCATTACGTCCATAGTGAAAAGTCCTGTCCAGTGTTCTTTGTTTGTGGATGATTTCTCTTTGTTCTGCTCTTCTTCAAGCCTTGCAACGACAACTCGTCAGTTGCAACTTACGATTAGGCGTTTGGATGACTGGGCGCTGAAGAGTGGATTTAAGTTTTCCACCGAGAAGTCTGTATGTGTTCTTTTTAACCGTTCTCGTTCGATTTTCACCTTTCCTGAGTTGCGCTTGAGGGACACTATTCTGTCTTTTAAAGACACGGTGAGATTTCTGGGGCTCATTTTTGACTCGAGGCTCACGTGGTTACCTCATCTTAAAGACCTGAAACGGCGGTCGCTTCAGGCTTTAAGTATTTTAAAATGTCTTAGCCACAGTACATGGGGAGCTGACAGGACTTGTCTGCTCCAGTTTTACAGGGCGTTTGTGCGATCTCGGCTCGATTATGGGTGCACGGTGTATGGGTCCGCGAGGCCTTATTACTTACAGATTTTGGACGTTGTGCACCATGAAGGGCTTCGGTTGGCGACTGGGGCATTCCGAACTAGCCCCATACCAAGCCTCTGTGCAGAGGCTGGTGAACCGCCACTTCATATGCGGTGACAGCTACTTACGGTCCGCCAGGCGTATAAAACTTTGTCCACACCATACACCCCTGCATACCATACCGTTGCTCAGCCTCCTCTGGCACGGTTATTTCATAACCGGCAACGTGCGACGCAGCCCTATGGGATTCGTGCACAGGATTGCCTCGCTGCAATGTCTATGGCTGGTCTTCGTGTTTTACGTTGCGGTTGGAGCAGATCTCCACCTTGGCTCCTCCGAAGACCCAAACTTATTTTAGATTTGACTCGTTTTAAGAAGGATGGCACGCCAGGTTTTACATTCCAGTCACTGTTTTTTAACATTTTAGATGTGCATCACGGTTTCACTGTCGTTTATACTGATGGCTCCAAACAGGAGACTTCCCTTGGCTGTTCTGTGGTGTTCCCTGATCATGTTACCTGGATTCGCCTCCCTGCTGAATATACCATTTTCGCAGCGGAGCTCCACGCGATCCTGAAGGCACTGGAGCAGATGAATCGTGTTCGGGGCGATCGATTTCTTCTCTGCTCTGATTCTCTTAGTGCCTTACAATCACTGCAGAACCTATACCCGATTGAGGAAATGGTCCAGCTGATACATGACCAACTGTACTTGCTCCAACGGCGGGGTAAAGAGGTATCCTTCTGCTGGGTGCCTGGTCATGTCTGCATATGGGGCAATGAACAGGCTGATCGGGCTGCCAAGGCGGCCTGCAGAGAGCAGGATGTGGTCCAGTGTCCTATCCCCTTGCAGTCAGTCATCGCTGCACTCCACAGGAAGAGCATGGAGTTGTGGGAGGACGAATGGCTGGCGGTGACGGCCAATAAACTGCGGTCGGTAAAGTCAACCACTCGGCCGTGGCGTTCCTCCTGCCGGTTGCTCAGGCGGGAAGAGGTGGCCCTCACCCGTCTTCGGATCGGGCACTGTCCTCTGACGCATAGCTATTTATTACGGCGGGAGGATCCTCCGTTTTGTGATGCCTGTGGTGTGCACATCTCTGTCCGGCACATTTTAACAGACTGCATTTTATACCATGATGCAAGGGCAGCAGCACAAGTTGATGGGGATCTGCCTTGTGTTTTAGCTAACGATGAGACGTGTGTGTCTAGGGTTTTTAAGTTTTGTGATGTGTCTGGACTCTGGCCTAAACTTTTAGGCTGGAGGTTTTAGTGTATTGCAGAGTGGCTGACTCCTCCCTTTTTTTCCTTGCGGTCAGCCAGCCACTTCCGTCTGCTACATTGTTTTAGCTCCCTCTCTCATTTTCTTCCTGTGTTGTCCATGTTTTACTGCTGACACCCTGCTTCATCCCACGCTTCGGTGTGGGTGAGCACATATTTTCCAATGATTGTTCCCCGTGTTTTATGTTCCGTTTTATGTAAATGTTCTGAGCTTTTTTTTTTTTTTTTTTTTTCTTGACACCCGTCTCACTCGGATACTGAACGGGCGCTGAAGACCTTGCTGTCGTGCGCCCACAAAACCCCTCTACTACTTTAGTCTTACCATTCAGAAATAATTTGATCTGGAGAAACAGGGGCTGGGTCATTGTTCCAGGGTGAGTTCCCACCTGCACAATTCAGAAACACTGGTGTTGGTAGGAAGGATACAGATGGCGCAGGCTGTGAAGCAGTCACTGAAGTGAAGCATATTCTGTTTGACAGCACATTTAGCATCTGGATGGAAACAGACCACTATCTGCCAACTCTACAACAGCTTCCAAGTCTCCCCCACATCTCTTCATAGCCAAACTGTGCCTTGCAGACCTACTACATTTACCACACCCACAGCAAGTTCCTCCCACCACTATACAGAGTCCAGAACCTAAACAGATCAGAAAAACAGTGATGAACATTTCCTCCAAAAGCCTTAGTCCAACAGAAGGGTCAGTGCTTTCTAAGGGGTTGCCTTACACCCTTCTCCCTTATTCAATTGTGCTCAACTTGTCAAAGGCCTTGTCGCCTTCTCCTGATTGATACACTGGAAATACTTTTTCACCACCAACCCTACCAATCACACTCGACTTGAAGCCTATATTGAACCCTGCCTGACAAGGTTCACTCCTCCATCCAGCCTTTATCCCCCCCCCCCCCCCCCCCCCCACAGCCCCCAAATCATCCTCTGTTAATGTTTTGGAACTTCTTAACCTCAAATCTTGCCTCACCATCATTCCCCAAATCCCTCAAATGGAAACTAACCTTATACCCCAGATAGAACCACTATCCACCACCTACAAACTGATCCTGACCTTATGATCCTACATACCAAGAAATGCTCCACTACTGTGGTTTTGAACAGCAGCTGTCAGATTTGTCAACCTACAGACCCTGTCACAGTGACCCCATTCCAGAAATCCAACATGATCTCCAGCCTCTCCTCAAATCTGTAGGCCCATCCCAGAACCTCTCCCCAGAATTCATCTCTCTCCTCACCCCTACAACTCCCCACACTCCTGTCTTTTACACGCGTCCATAAGTCCATAAGCCCTCTCACCCAGGATGCCCCATTGTTGCCAGTTACTGTGTCCCCAGTGAGAGAATGTCTGCTCTCATGGACCATCACCTTTGACCTATTAACAGTAATGTACCCTCCTATATAAGACACCAACCATTTCCTCCTCAGGCTCTCCACAGTTCTTGTACCTTTATCACATGGTTCCCTGCTTGCCACTGTTGATGCCAGCTCCCTCTCCACTGACATCCCTAGTGCCAACGGCCTTGTTGCCATTGAACACTAGCTGTACCAATGCCTGACTGACTGCAAACTAAAACCTCGTTCCTGGTCACCATGGCCAATTATATCCTCACTTGTAATCACTTCCCCTTTGAAGGCATCACCTACAAACAAATCCATGGCACAGAAATGAGCACCCACATGGCACAATCCTATGCCTACCTATTCATCGACCATCCTAGCTTACCATCCAGAATCCCAAACCTCTCACCTGGTTGAGGTTCATTTTTGACATCTTTGTGATCTGAACTGAGGATGAGGACATCCTATCCACATTCCTCCAGAACCTCACATCTTCTCCCCCATTCATTTCACATGGCCATTCTCAGCCCAACAAGCCACCTTCCTCGATGTTGGCCTCCATCTCAAATACAGCTATATCAGGAGCTCTGTCCATCTCAGGCATACCAACCACCTGCAATACGTCCACTTCAACTGCCACCCATTTCATACCAAGAATAACTTACATACAGCCTAGCTGCCAATGGCCGTCACTTCTGCAGTGACGAGCAGTCTATCTTCAAATACACCAAGGGTTCCCAGACCACAATTACCCTCCCAAATTTGAACAGAAACAGATCTCTACAGTCACCTACAACCTCACACATTTCCACCATCCGGCCACACAGGAACACAACCCTAGTGGCTCAGAACCACCCAGAGCTGGAACAGCTGAATCTCATTCTCCACCATGATTTCGACTATCTTTCGTTGTGCCCTGAAATGAATAATATTCTATCCACTATCCTCTCCACCTCTCTCAGTGGTATTCCGCCACCCACTGAACCTACACAACATACTCATCCATCCCTACTCCAACCCTGCTCCCAACCATTTGCTCAAGGCTCATATCCCTGCATCAGACCTAGATGCAATACCTGCTCCATATACCTTCCCACCACCATCACCTACTCCAGTCTGGTCACATGTATGCTATAAGTGCTGCCCAATACTGTGTGTTTCACATCAATGACTGCTTCAAAGCCTGTGCTATCTTGTTCCTTCCTACAACTTTTTCTCAATTACACAGGTAGGAACTCACCCTGCAACATAGCCTACATTTCTGTAACCTCTGGGGCTGCAGCCTTCACTAGTGGCTGTCTTTTACCCCCTGTTGCCTTCTCTGCTCCCACTCCGGCATTACACAGCCTTTTATTTCACCAACACACCCACTAGTGTGTTTCCCCTCTACTTCTCTCCCTATCCGCTCCACTCCCTAAACCTCTCAACTGCACCTAGCAGCCCTACGCTGTCCCGCCACATCCCTGCATATTCCCACAAGCAGCACTACACCTTCATCCACCCCTACCCTGCTATCCCTTTCCCTCCAACCCCAGCCTCCTACCTACTTCCACCTTCACCCCTTGCTCCCCAACCCCACCCACACTCCTGTCCATAGATTGCTTCTCCCATCAGGTGCAGTTCCTCAAGTCTGCCTTCATGGCCAGACACAGTGCTCATGTATGTGTGAGTTTTGAATGCATGTGTGTGCTTTATACTTTAAAAGAATGCCATTGGGCCAAAAGCTTTAATGTACAGCAGTCTTTTTGTTGTGCCTCTCTGCGGCTCAGAATCTTGTCTATATGATGAATAGCAGTGTATCCTTTCCATAATAATGTCATTATTCCACCCTGTATTTTCCTCTTTTCACATTAATTTTAAAAAAGGGGACTGGTAATGATGGCAGTGTATTTACTGAATTTAGAATTTTCTTAAAAATTCTCATCATAGTTTTCATGACGTCACCTATATTTCCTTGGCGTCTTTCACGTTCTTCTTCTCTCATGCAGTCCTATGTGTGTATTTTTCACAACATTTAGTTAGATTTAAATATTCATTTACACAGTATGTATATACGAGGGCCGTTCAGAAAGTAACCTCCGGTTGATTTAAAAAACTACACCAAGTTACATAAAAATATTTTAATATATACATCTTACAACTACATCTTTGCACTATTTTTCTACATAGTCTCCATAGCGATTGAGGCACTTATCGTATCTCTTCACAAGCTTTGAAATTCCTTCTGCATAAAAATCACCCGCTTGTGCCTGGAGCCAGCCTGTGACCACATCTTTGAGCTCTTCATCGTCATCAAACCGCTGTGACCCGAGCCATTTCTTCAAATGCATGAAGAGGTGATAATCACTTGGCGCCAGGTCTGGGCTGTAAGGTGTATGGTTGATAACGTCCCACTTGAAGGACTCAAGAAGGGCCGTTGTTCTGCGAGCAGAGTGAGGACGGGGGTTATCGTGCAAAAAAACGATACCGGAAGTCAGCATACCACGGCGTTTGTTCTGTATAGCCCGTTGTAACTTTTTTATTGTTTCACAGTACACGTCTTGATTAATGGTCGTACCACGTTCCATGAATTCAACCAACAACACCCCTTTGGCATCCCAAAACACCGTTGCCATCAGTTTTCTGGCAGAAAAATCTTGCGAGGCTTTTCTTGGTTTGGTAGGCGAATTTGAATGTGCCCACATCTTTGATTGTTCTTTTGTCTCAGGGTTCACGTACTTAATCCAGGTTTCGTCACCGGTCACGATTCTGTTTAACAATGGTTCTCCTTTGTCCTCATAACGTGACAGAAAGTCTAATGCAGAGGCCATTCTTTGCGTTTTGTGGTGGTCGGTAAGAATTTTGGGCACCCATCGTGCACAGAACTTACGGTAACCCAATCTTGCTGTCACTATCTCGTACAAGAGTGTCTTAGAAATCTGTGGAAAACCAGTAGACAACTCCGACATTGAGAAACATCGATTTTCACGAACTTTTGCATCAACTGTCTGAACGAGTTCGTCAGTCACCAATGATGGTCTACCACTCCTCTCTTCATCATGAACGTTTTCTTGTCCACTTTTAAATAAACGTACCCATTCACGGACAACTCCTTCACTCATAACTCTTGGTCCGTACACGGCACAAAGCTCACGATGAATAGCTGCTGCAGAATATCCTTTGGCTGTAAAAAACCTTATGACAGCACGGACTTCACATTTGGCAGGGTTTTCTATTGCAGCACACATTTCAAACTGCCACAAAAACTAAACTAGCGCAGGTACGACGTTCACTCGACCACGGCTTGATGCCGACTGACCTGTTGAGTGCGTGAACGCACAGATGGCGTCGCTACTCCCCCCACAACCCGCACTGTGACCAATCGGAGATTACTTTCTGAACCGCCCTCGTATTTGGGTAAACATTTTTTTTTACCAATAGGGTTTTCTCTCATGACCACCTCCGTAACCAAATGGTTAGTGTTACTGCTTTTGGTGTAGAAGTTCTCTGATTCACGATACTTCCTTGGATTTTTTCTGAGGTGGGGACGTCTGGTATAGGGTGAGACCACATGAGGAGCTGTAGGGATGTAGCATTATCTATTAGTTGGTTGGTTGGTTGGTTGGTTGGTTGGTTGGTTGGTTGCGCGTTCCATTGATCAATCGCATGGTACGGTAGCCGTTATGATGTGAAACGAGTTAAGTGCACAAGAAATGCACACACACACACACACACACACACACACACACACACACACACACACACACACACAGACATTTACATATGTCTGCCTGTGTCTGTATATGTGCGGATGGATGTGTGTGTGTGTGTGTGTGTGTGTGTGTGTGTGTGTGTGTGTGTGTGTGTGTGTGTGCATTTCTTGTGCACTTAACTCGTTTCACATCATAACGGCTACCGTACCATGCGATTGATCAATGGAACGCGCAACCAACCAACCAACCAACCAACCAACCAACCAACCAACTAATAGATAATGCTACATCCCTACAGCTCCTCATGTGGTCTCACCCTATACCAGACGTCCCCACCTCAGAAAAAATCCAAGGAAGTATCGTGAATCAGAGAACTTCTACACCAAAAGCAGTAACACTAACCATTTGGTTGTGAAAGCTCAAAATTTGTGAGTGTGTTTGTGTGTTTTTTATTGTCTCCTATCAACATACCAACACTTTCGTTTGGTGAGTTACAGCATATATATATAAACAAAGATGATGTGACTTACCAAATGAAAGTGCTGGCAGGTCGACAGACACACAAACAAACACAAACATACATACAAAATTCAAGCTTTCGCAACAAACTGTTGCCTCATCAGGAAAGAGGGAAGGAGAGGGAAAGACGAAAGGATGTGGGTTTTAAGGGAGAGGGTAAGGAGTCATTCCAATCCCGGGAGCGGAAAGACTTACCTTCGGGGAAAAAAAGGACGGGTATACACTCGCGCGCGCACACACACACACACACATATCCATCCACACATATACAGACACAAGCAGACATATTTAAAGACAAAGAGTTTGGGCAGAGATGTCAATCGAGGCAGAAGTGCAGAGGCAAAGATGATGTTGAATGACAGGTGAGGTATGAGTGGCGGCAACTTGAAATTAGCGGAGATTGAGTCCTGGTGGATAACGGGAAGAGAGGATATATTGAAGAGCAAGTTCCCATCTCCGGAGTTCGGATAGGTTGGTGTTAGTGGGAAGTATCCAGATAACCCGGACGGTGTAACACTGTGCCAAGATGTGCTGGCCGTGCACCAAGGCATGTTTAGCCACAGGGTGATCCGCATTACAAACAAACACTGTCTGTCTGTGTCCATTCATGCGAATGGACAGTTTGTTGCTGGTCATTCCACATAGAATGCGTCACAGTGTAGGCAGGTCAGTTGGTAGATCACGTGGGTGCTTTCACACGTGGCTCTGCCTTTGATCGTGTACACCTTCCGGGTTATTGGACTGGAGTAGGTGGTGGTGGGAGGGTGCATGGGACAGGTTTTACACCGGGGCCGGTTACAAGGATAGGAGCCAGAGGGTAGGGAATGTGGTTTGGGGATTTCATAGGGATGAACTAACAGGTTACGAAGGTTAGGTGGATGGCAGAAAGACACTCTTGGTGGAGTGGGGAGGATTTCATGAAGGATGGATCTCATTTCAGGGCAGGATTTGAGGAAGTCGTATCCCTGCTGGAGAGCCCCGTTCAGTCTGGTCCAGTCCCGGAAAGTATCCTGTCACAAGTGGGGCACTTTTGTGGTTCTTCTGTGGGAGGTTCTGGGTTTGAGGGGATGAGGAAGTGGCTCTGGTTATTTGCTTCTGTACCAGGTCGGGAGGGTAGTTGCGGGATGCGAAAGCTGTTGTCAGGTGGTTCAGGGATTCCGGACTGGAGCAGATTCGTTTGCCACGAAGACCTAGGCTGTAGGGAAGGGACCGTTTGATGTGGAATGGGTGGCAGTTGTCGTAATGGAGGTACTGTTGCTTGTTGGTGGGTTTGATGTGGACGGACGTGTGAAGCTGGCCATTGGACAGGTGGAGGTCAACATCAAGGAAAGTGGCATGGGATTTGGAGTAGGACCAGGTGAATCTGATGGAACCAAAGGAGTAGAGATTGGAGAGGAAATTCTGGAGTTCTTCTTCACTGTGAGTCCAGATCATGAAGATGTCATCAATAAATCTGTACCAAACTTTGGGTTGGCAGGACTGGGTAACCAAGAAGGCTTCCTCTAAGCGACCCATGCATAGGTTGGCGTACGAAGGGGCCATCCTGGTACCCATGGCTGTTCCCTTTAATTGTTGGTATGTCTGGTCTTCAAAAGTGAAGAAGTTGTGGGTCAGGATGAAGCTGGCTAAGGTAATGAGGAAAGAGGTTTTAGGTAGGGTGGCAGGTGATCGGCGTGAAAGGAAGTGTTCCATCGCAGCGAGGCCCTGGACGTGCGGGATATTTGTGTATAAGGAAGTGGCATCAATAGTTACAAGGATGGTTTCTGGGGGTAACGGATTGGGTAAGGATTCCAGGCGTTCGAGAAAGTGGTTGGTGTCTTTGATGAAGGATGGGAGACCGCATGTAATGGGTTGAATGTGTTGATCTACGTAGGCAGAGATACGTTCTGTGGGGGCTTGGTGACCACCCAGAACCTCCCACAGAAGAACCACAAAAGTGCCCCACTTGTGACAGGATACTTTCCGGGACTGGATCAGATTCTGAATGTGGCTCTCCAGCAGGGATATGACTTCCTCAAATCCTGCCCTGAAATGAGATCCATCCTTTATGAAATCCTCCCCACTCCACCAAGAGTGTCTTTCCGCTGTCCACCTAACCTTCGTAACCTGTTAGTTCATCCCTATGAAATCCCCAAACCACCTTCCCTACCCTCTGGCTCCTACCCTTGTAACTGCCCCCGGTGTAAAACCTGTCCCATGCACCCTCCCACCACCACCTACTCCAGTCCTGTAACCCGGAAGGTGTACACGATCAAAGGCAGAGCCACGTGTGAAAGCACCCACGTGATCTACCAACTGACCTGCCTACACTGTGATGCATTCTATGTGGGAATGACCAGCAACAAACTGTCCATTCGCATGAATGGACACAGGCAGACAGTGTTTGTTGGTAATGAGGATCACCCTGTGGCTAAACATGCCTTGGTGCACGGCCAACACATCTTGGCACAGTGTTACACCGTCCGGATTATCTGGATACTTCCCACCAACACCAACCTATCCGAACTCCGGAGATGGGAACTTGCTCTTCAATATATCCTCTCTTCCCGTTATCCACCAGGACTCAATCTCCGCTAATTTCAAGTTGCCACCACTCATACCTCACCTGTCATTCAACATCATCTTTGCCTCTGCACTTCTGCCTCGATTGACATCTCTGCCCAAACTCTTTGTCTTTAAATATGTCTGCTTGTGTCTGTATATGTGTGGATGGATATGTGTGTGTGTGTGCGAGTGTATACGCGTCCTTTTTCCCCCTAAGGTAAGTCTTTCCACTCCCGGGATTGGAATGACTCCTTACCCTCTCCCTTAAAACCCACATCCTTTCTTCTTTCCCTCTCCTTCCCTCTTTCCTGATGAGGCAACAGTTTGTTGCGAAAGCTTGAATTTTGTATGTATGTTTGTGTTTGTTTGTGTGTCTGTCGACCTGCCAGCACTTTCATTTGGTTAGTCACATCATCTTTGTTTTTAGATATATTTTTCCCACGTGGAATGTTTCCCTATATATATATATATATATATATATAAAACAAAGATGATGTGATTTACCAATAAAAGTTCTGGCAGGTCGATAGACACACAAACAAACATAAACATACACACAAAATTCAAGCTTTCGCAACCAACGGTTGCTTCATCAGGAAAGAGGGAAGGAGAGGGAAAGACGAAAGGATGTGGGTTTTAAGGGAGAGGGTAAGGAGTCATTCCAATCCCGGGAGCGGAAAGACTTGCCTCAGGGGGAAAAAAGGACAGGTATACACTCGCGCACACACACACACATATCCATCTGCACATACACAGAAACAAGCAGACATATATACAAAGATGATGTAACTTACGAAACGGAAGCATTGGTATGTTGATACAGACACAAACAAACACACACACACAAAATTCAAGCTTTCGCAACCCACGGTTGATTCATCGGGAAAGAGGGAAGGAGACGGAAAGACGAAAGGATGTGGGTTTTAAGGGAGAGGGTATGGAGTCATTCCAATCCCGGGAGCGGAAAGGCTTACCTTAGGGGGAAAAAAGGACGGGTATACACTCGCGCACACACACACATATCCATCCACACATATACACACACACAGACACAGACATTTACATATGTCTGCCTGTGTCTGTATATGTGTGGATGGATATGTGTGTGTGTGCGAGTGTATACCCGTCCTTTTTTCCCCCTAAGGTAAGTCTTTCCGCTCCCGGTATTGGAATGACTCCTTACACTCTCCCTTAAAACCCACATCCTTTCGTCTTTCCCTCTCCTTCCCTCTTTCCTGATGAGGCTACAGTTTGTTGTGAAAGCTTGAATTTTGTGTGTATGTTTGTGTTTGTTTGTGTGTCTGTCGACCTGCCAACACTTTCATTTGGTATGTCACATCATCTGGGAAAAATGTATTTAAAAACAAAGATGATGTGACTTACCATACGAATGCGCTGGCAGGTCGATAGAAACACAAACAAACACATACATACACACACACAAAATTCAAGCTTTCGCAACAAACTGTAGCCTCATCAGGAAAGAGGGAAGGAGAGGGAAAGACGAAAGGATGTGGGTTTTAAGGGAGAGGGTAAGGAGTCATTCCAATCCCGGGAGCGGAAAGACTTACCTTAGGGGGAAAAAAGGACAGGTATACACTCGCGCGCGCACACACACACACACACATCCATCCACACATATATTGACACTAGCAGACATATTTAAAGACTAAGAGTTTGGGCAGAGATGTCAGTCGAGGCGGAAGTGCAGAGGCAAAGATGTTGTTGAATGACAGGTGAGGTATGAGTGGCGGCAACTTGAAATTAGCGGAGATTGAGGCCTGGTGAAGAGCAAGTTCCCATCTCTGGAGTTCGGATAGGTTGTTGTTGGTGGGAAGTATCCAGATAACCCGGACGGTGTAACACTGTGCCAAGATGTGCTGGCTGTGCACCAAGGCATGTTTAACCACAGGGTGATCCTCATTACCAACAAACACTGTCTGCCTGTGTCCATTCATGTGAATGGACAGTTTGTTGCTGGTCATTCCCACATAGAATGCATCACAGTGTAGGCAGGTCAGTTGGTAAATCACGTGGGTGCTTTCACACGTGGCTCTGCCTTTGATCGTGTACACGTTCCGGGTTGTTGGAAAAAAAAAATCCGCTTTCAACACTACTGACGCTATAAAATCCACCGTTTCTAGTTCACAAACAGTTCCTTTCACCTATTAAACAACCATTTCGGCTAGTTCTAATACCTTTTGCTTTATTTCCATTTCGGTTTTTTTACAAATCATTGATCATATTTAGCCGCTTCCCACAGGTTTTAACGTCATTATTTCTTCGTCAGACAATTGTTAGCCTCATTCTCATAATCTGCCACCACAAAACCACTCCTTTTAATACATTTACACGTAGTTTTTTCTAAATTTTCCCGAATTTCTCCACCCTTTAACGTGTTTTGGCGGCAACACAACCACCTAACCTTACACTTATCTCTCCCCATATATATACTTGAAAGGAGGATATAAGATGAACATCAACAAAAGCAAAACGAGGATAATGGAATGTAGTCAAATTAAATCGGGTGATGCTGAGGGGATTAGATTAGGAAATGAGACACTTAAAGTAGTAAAGGAGTGTTGCTGTTTGGGGAGCAAAATAACTGATGATGGTCGAAGTAGAGAGGATATAAAATGTAGACTGGCAATGGCAAGGAAATCGTTTCTGAAGAAGAGAAATTTGTTAACATCGAGTATAGATTTAAGTGTCAGGAAGTCGTTTCTGAAAGTATTTGTATGGAGTGTAGCCATGTATGGAAGTGAAACATGGACGATAAATAGTTTGGACAAGAAGAGAATAGAAGCTTTCGAAATGTGGTGCTACAGAAGAATGCTGAAGATAAGGTGGGTAGATCACGTAACTAATGAGGAGGTATTGAATAGAATTGGGGAGAAGAGAAGTTTGTGGCACAACTTGACTAGAAGAAGGGATCGGTTGGTAGGACATGTTTTGAGGCATCAAGGGATCACAAATTTAGCATTGGAGGGTAGCGTGGAGGGTAAAAATCGTAGAGGGAGACCAAGAGATCAATACACTAAGCAGATTCAGAAGGATGTAGGTTGCAGTAGGTACTGGGAGATGAAGAAGCTTGCACAGGATAGAGTAGCATGGAGAGCTGCATCAAACCAGTCTGAGGACTGAAGACCACAACAACAACAACAACATATATATACATATTTTTCCTTTTCATTTCAGCCTTATGTTACACTTTCCACCTTCTAATACCATGTCACCCTCACAACACCCCCACAATGACCCCATTAAGTTTTATTTACATTCCCTCCGCAAACATGCCTTCGCCCTAGCCAGATTACGCTCCCATATTTTATTTTCTCAGGCTTGTCTGACATTTGGCATTACCCCCAAAGGCCTCACACTTAAAGTTCCCATCTCTGGCTGCAACCCTTCTTTCCATCAGTCCCTATACCAGTTCCAAACTGAACAATCCATTGCCCTCACCCACCTAATCCTTCACCTACACATCAACTCAGCCAATGAACACACACGTCAACTCCTATCCTTAATAAAAGTCCTCAATCTTTCCTCTCCCGCATCCACACCGGCTGTTCAAAGCATCCTCCTACAGGCCAACCGCAAATTAGAACAGCATGCCACCCTCCACCTCAAAAAATTATCCAATCTCCTGGTTTCCCACCTCCGGAAAGGCAACTCACTCACCCTTCACAACCTTTCCAGCAAACCTCAACCTCCTCTCATTGCACACAAACCCAGTCTCTCCCATCTACTCAATCTCCCACTTCCAGCTCCACTCCCTCCAAAACCTCAAAATTCCAATCAACGCAATCTGGAACCACAACACCCCAATTCAGTAGTTAACCTGTCCTCCAAACCTCTCTCCCAATCCGAAACCTCTGTCCTATCCAAAGGCCTCACCTTCAGCCCCACTCCCAGATTCAACCAAACAGCCCTCGTCAAAGATTTACTGTCCTGCACTCGTACTCTCTGCTGGAAATATCACTTTGCCATGAAGAAAAATGATCCTAATCCTACTCCTAATGATCCAACTCCCCAAGACACTATCCAAATTGAACCCTGCCTGGAACAGTTCCGTCCTCCATCACAGCAGGACCCACCTCCTCTTCCTCAAAATCACCCTCTCCAAACCTTCCAGGAATTTCTGACTTCCAGCCTTGCTTCTCAATCCTTGTTAAAAAACCTTAATCCTACTCCCAACATCACCACTGCTGAAGCCCAAGCTATCCGTGATCTGAAGGCTGACCAATCCATCGTCACTCTTCCGGCGGACAAGGGTTCCACGACCGTGGTACTTGATCGTCGAGAGTATGTGGCTGAGGGACTGCGTCAGCTTTCAGACAACACCACATACAAAGTTTGCCAAGGTAACCCCATTCACGATGTCCAGGCGGAGCTTCAAGGAATCCTCAGAACCTTAGGCCCGCTGCAAAACCTTTCACCTGACTCCATCAACCTCCTTACCCCACCGACACCCCGCACCCCTACCTTCTACCTTCTTCCTAAAATTCACAAACCCAATCATCCCGGCCGCCCCATTGTAGCTGGTTACCAAGCCCCCACAGAACGTATCTCTGCCTACGTAGATCAACACCTTCAACCCATTACATGCAGTCTCCCATCCTTTATCAAAGACACCAACCACTTTCTCAAACACCTGTAATCCTTACCCAATCTGTTACCCCCGGAAACCATCCTTGTAACCATTGATGCCACTTCCTTATACACAAATATTCTGCATGTCCAGGGCCTCGCTGCGATGGAGCATTTCCTTTCACGCCGATCACCTGCCACCCTACCTAAAACCTCTTTCCTCATTACCTTAGCCAGCTTCATCCTGACGCACAACTTCTTCACTTTTGAAGGCCAGACATACCAACAATTAAAGGGAACAGCCATGGGTACCAGGATGGCCCCCTCGTACGCCAACCTATTCATGGGTCGCTTAGAGGAAGCCTTCTTGGTTACCCAGTCCTGCCAACCCAAAGTTTGGTATCTCTGCCTACGTAGATCAACACCTTCAACCCATTACATGCAGTCTCCCATCCTTTATCAAAGACACCAACCACTTTCTCAAACACCTGTAATCCTTACCCAATCTGTTACCCCCGGAAACCATCCTTGTAACCATTGATGCCACTTCCTTGTACACAAATATTCTGCATGTCCAGGGCCTCGCTGCGATGGAGCATTTCCTTTCACGCCGATCACCTGCCACCCTACCTAAAACCTCTTTCCTCATTACCTTAGCCAGCTTCATCCTGACGCACAACTTCTTCACTTTTGAAGGCCAGACATACCAACAATTAAAGGGAACAGCCATGGGTACCAGGATGGCCCCCTCGTACGCCAACCTATTCATGGGTCGCTTAGAGGAAGCCTTCTTGGTTACCCAGTCCTGCCAACCCAAAGTTTGGTATCTCTGCCTACGTAGATCAACACCTTCAACCCATTACATGCAGTCTCCCATCCTTTATCAAAGACACCAACCACTTTCTCAAACACCTGTAATCCTTACCCAGTCTGTTACCCCCGGAAACCATCCTTGTAACCATTGATGCCACTTCTTATACACAAATATTCTGCATGTCCAGGGCCTCGCTGCGATGGAGCATTTCCTTTCACGCCGATCACCTGCCACCCTACCTAAAACCTCTTTCCTCATTACCTTAGCCAGCTTCATCCTGACGCACAACTTCTTCACTTTTGAAGGCCAGACATACCAACAATTAAAGGGAACAGCCATGGGTACCAGGATGGCCCCCTCGTACGCCAACCTATTCATGGGTCGCTTAGAGGAAGCCTTCTTGGTTACCCAGTCCTGCCAACCCAAAGTTTGGTACAGATTTATTGATGACATCTTCATGATCTAGACTCACAGTGGAGAAGAACTCCAGAATTTCCTCTCCAACCTCAACTCCTTTGGTTCCATCAGATTCACCTGGTCCTACTCCAAATCCCACGCCACTTTCCTTGACGTTGACCTCCATCTGTCCAATGGCCAGCTTCACACATCCGTCCACATCAAACCCACCAACAAGCAACAGTACCTCCATTATGACAGCTGCCACCCATTCCACATCAAACGGTCCCTTCCCTACAGCCTAGGTCTTCGTGGCAAACGAATCTGCTCCAGTCTGGAATCCCTGAACCACCTGACAACAGCTTTCGCATCCCGCAACTACCCTCCCGACTTGGTACAGAAGCAAATAACCAGAGCCACTTCCTCATCCCCTCAAACCCAGAACCTCCCACAGAAGAACCACAAAAGTGCCCCACTTGTGACAGGATACTTTCCGGGACTGGACCAGACTGAACGGGGCTCTCCAGCTGGGATGCGACTTCCTCAAATCCTGCCCTGAAATGAGATCCATCCTTCATGAAATCCTCCCCACTCCACCAAGAGTGTCTTTCTGCCGTCCACCTAACCTTCGTAACCTGTTAGTTCATCCCTATGAAATCCCCAAACCACCTTCCCTACCCTCTGGCTCCTATCCTTGTAACCGCCCCCGGTGTAAAACCTGTCCCATGCACCCTCCCACCACCACCTACTCCAGTCCTGTAACCCGGAAGGTGTACATGATCAACGGCAGAGCCACGTGTGAAAGCACCCACGTGATTTACCAACTGACCTGCCTACACTGTGATGCATGTTTCCCTCTATTATATATATATACCTGCCAGCACTTTCATTTGGTAAGTCACATCATCTTTGTTGTTGCGAAAGCTTGAATTTTGTGTGTATGTTTGTGTTTGTTTGTGTGTCTGTCGACCTGCCAGCACTTTCATTTGGTAAGTCACATCATCTTCACACACACACACACACACACACACACACAAATTTCAACCTTTGCAACCCACAGTTGCTTCATCAGGAAAGAGGGAAGGAGAGGGAAATATGAAAGGATGTGGATTTTAAGGGAGATGGTAAGGATAAGGGGTCATTCCCATCCCGGGAGTGGGAAGACCTACCTTAGGGGGGAAAAAGGGACAGGTATACACTCTCTCGCACGCGCGCGCGCGCACACACACACACACACACACACACACACACACACACACACACACACACACACATATCCATCCGCACATATACAGACACAGGCAGACATATGTAAAGGCAAAGAGTTTGGGTGTTAAAGATTAATAATACTTTATAGATAATACTTTATAGATAATACTTTATTTATAGATTTATTTATTCCTATTCAAGAATTCATCTATGTTATAGAAGGAGTTGTCAAAGAGATATGATTTCAGTTTATTTTTGTAGCTATTGCTGCGGTTGGTCAGACATTTTATTTCCTCTGGCAATTTGTCAAAAATTTTTATAGCGGCGTATTTTACCCCTTTCTGTGCCAAATATGGGTTGAGTAAAGGATAAGGTAAGTCTTTCTTTTTTCTGGTATTATGATCATGAATTTCACGGTTGTTTTTAAACTGGTCCATGTTGTTGAGAACAAATTTCATTAGTGAGTAAATGTACTGTGAGGCTGTTGTAAGAATTCTGAATCTTTTGAAAAGATGTGCAGCTATGAACCCCACACATTATTCTAACCGCTTTCTTTTGAGCAGTGAATACTTTTTGTCTAAGTGTTGAGTTACCCCAAAATATTATTCCGTATGACATCAGAGAGTGAAAGTATGATATCTTACTAATTTCTATATCCTCAAAATTGGCAGTAATTCTGATTCAAAAAGTTGCTGAACCTAGTCGCTTTAGAAGGTCCAAAATATGAATTTTCCAGTTAAGATTCTCATCTATGTGTACACCCAAAAACTTAGTCTCCTCTACCAAGTCTACTGACTTCTGTTGATGTGTTATATTTATTGAAGGGACTGCACTTTTTGCAGCAGAAAATTGGGTGTACTGTGTTTTTTTTCCAAGTTTAGACCAAGCCCATTTGCAGAAAACCAATTAGTGACTTTTCCAAAGACCTTATTTGTATCATTTTCAATTGGAGTTTCTTTTACTGGATTAATAATGATGCCTGTATCATCAGCAAACAGTGTCAGTTCAACTTCTTGTTTCAGATAAGAAGGGAGGTTGTTCACATATATCAAGAACAGAAGGGGACCCATGATTGAACCCTGTGGAACACCTAATGTAATTTCATCCCAGTTAGATGAAGTGGCAACCTTATTTTAATCACTTGATCCATATAAAGAAACTTTTTGATTCCTGTTCTGTGGGTATGACTTAAACCACCCATATGCTATTCCATTTATACCATAGAATTGTAATTTCTGTACCATAATGTCATGGTTCACACGATCAGATGCTTTAGACAAGTCACAGAAAATTCCTATTGGTGACGTATTACTATTTAAAGACTCTGTTATGTGGACAGTGAAATTGTATATTGCTGTCTCAGGGGAACAGCATTTTTGAAGTCCGAACTGTGATTTACTAAGTATCCCATTACTGTTGAGATGGCTAACCACTCTTGAATACATTATTTTCTCAAAGATTTTTGAAAATGCTGTAAGCAAGGATACTGGCCAATAATTACTGACATCTGTGGTGTCCCCCATTTTGTAGAGCGGCCTGACAATGACATATTTTAACCTGTCTGGAAAAATATCTTGAGTTAGTGATGCATTACGTATGTGACTTGGAACATCAGTTGTAATTGCTCCACATTTTTTAATATCTTATTAGAGATGTGCTCTACTCCAACAGAACATTTATTTTTCAAAGATTTAATAATTTTAATTATTTCACAAGAGGTTAATCTGACTAAAATTTTTCAAAACTGACTCTTCATTATACTGCCTGGCTTTTTCTTTTGAACTATTCTCACTAATTTTTTATCCTACACTTAAGAAATTGTTGTTAAATACATCAGCTACTTCTGTACTGTTGGTTTGGCCATTCTCTTTAATAGTAATACTGCCTACGTCAGTCATTACTTTTCCCGTCTACCTTCTAACAACATTCCATATTGTTTTGATTTTATTGCCGGAGTTGTTAATTTCTTCTCTAACATATATATTTCTTGATTTCCTTACAACTTTTCTCAGTGTGTTAATATAATTTTTATAGTGTAAAACTACTTCTGTATCTTTACTAGTTCATGCCATCTCATACAGTTTTCTTTTTCTTTCTGAAGACAGTTTAATAGCCCCCTGCGGGTCCATGGGTTAGATTAGGCCCGAGGTATTCCTGCCTGTCATATGAGGTGACTAAAAGGAGTTTCACATGTTTCGGCCTTTATGTGATGGTCCCTTGTAGGGTTTGACCTCCATTCTTCAAAAATTTCCCAAAGAGTGAGCTAATTGGGGAAGGGCGCCTTACAAGGTGCATCGCGTCCATCGTGCATTGAGATCTTTAGCCCACTTTCTCGTCGTCGCATTGCAGTCCTGCCCATTCTCCATCTCTCGGGCGAGGACACCTTGCTGCGTGCATTTCCCACCATGCACTATGCGGTGCCGACGATGACCATTGACTTCTTTACACCTGATATCCAGCACTGTAGCCAGTCCATTGTGGTGCGTGGTGGGGCCGCGATGTACCCTGTTGGTTGTAGCCCCCTGACCACACAGGGATCGCTCTGCTGATGCCTGCGCTGTTAACTCCCCACGTATGCCATGGGGTAGATGCCCATCCCTCTGGGGCATCGGATGGCCTTTGCTGCGGCGGGGTGGCGCCCATGGGGAGGTCCCCTGGTCAGAGTGGGTGGCATCAGGGTGCGTGACAGGCGATGAAGCATAGTCCATCATCTCTTGCTGGTGTTGAAACGCCAGCAGTCTCAAAGTGATCACGAGCTCAATTCAACACACAGAAGTACGACCCCAAATCGTTCCCCTCCCTGGCCACAGCATGGGAGGAATGTCAGGCTAAGGATGGCAGCGGATCTTATTCACCCCGGTACCTTGTATGTTCAAGAGCTGATGGGGAATCTTTCATGACGATAAAGCCTCAGTTTTTGGTTGAGCATTTAGAGGACAAGTTCGGTGAGGTGCAGGGCTTGTCCAAATTGAGATCTTGATCAAAACAGCTTCCTCTGCCCAGTCACAGGAGTTACTTGCTTGTGACAAGCTGGGGCATGTTTCTGTAACTATCACGCCCCATAAGAGCTTAAATATGGTCCAGGGTATCATATTTCACAGAGACCTTCTTTTGCAGTCCGACGATGAGCTGCCAGTTTACAGCAGCAAGGTGTACATTTCATCTGGTGTGTCCACTGGGGTCCGAGGGATAATCAGGTTGCCACCAGTGCCTTCATATTGGCCTTTGAGGGTGATGCATTGCCCGAGAAGGTCAAGGTGTTGGTCTACTGGTGTGATGTAAAGCCCTAATCTCTCCCCCGATGCGGTGCTTTAAGTGTTGGAAGTTAGGGCATATGTCTTCCCACTGTACTTCCAGCGTCACATGCCGAGATTGCAGATGCCCATCACATCCCAATACTCCATGTGCCCCGCCTCCTGTCTCTGTCAACTGCGGTGAGCACCATTTGTCTTGCTTGCCTGACTGCAGGATTCTCCAGAAAGAAAGGAAAATCATGGAGTACAAGACCCTGCACAGACTGACCTACACTGAAACTAAGAGAAAATTTGAACGCCTGCATCCTGTGCGTATGACATTGCCCTAAGCCGCCACTACATCAGTTCTAGCATCATCAGCTCCACCAACCCAGGTCACCTCTCAGAGCCAGAAGACTATACCTGCCCCCTTTATGGTGGGGGCACTCCCCTCCCTGTTACTCTTGCTCCACCTACTTCGGGAGCAACAGCCCCCCCTCCCCCCCCCCCCTCCCCACCAATCATTGGGGACATCCGTCCCCACTGCTAAGCCAGAGAAGCGTAAATCGTCTTCGGTTTCTCTACCTAGGAAAGGGTCCCTTGGGTCACTCCCTTCCCAGGTTTCTTCTAGTGGGAAAGACGACACCCGTCAGTGGCTGAAGAGCCCAAAAGCAGCTGGTCGTAGGGCTTCATGCTCGTTCTGTCACGGAGACTGAGTCAGTGAAGTCCGCCCAGCCAGGGAAACCCAAGGAACAGCGGGAGAAATCCAAAAAGAAATCCGGTAAGACCAAGGAAATTGTGGTGGCACCTATACCACCACTACCTACAAACTCTTAGGCTGAGGATGGGGTGGAGATTTTGCCATCCGCTGAGGACCTAGATCTCGCCAGACCCTCAGACACAATGTATATAGACTGCTCAGGCAATAAATCAGTGGTAGCAGGTGACTCTGAGGTGTAAACTGCCTCATTAAATATTGCATGCCTCCCCATTCTCATGATGTCATCCTCCAGTGGAATTGCAGCAGTTTTTCCACCACCTGGCTGAGCTACGGCAACTGTTAAGCTTTATATCTGCTTTCTGCATTGCCCTCCGTGGCTATAAGGGATATTACAAGAACGGTAGTGACTGTAATCGAGTGTCAGGTGGAGTTTGTGTATATGTCCTAAACACGGTCTGTAGTGAACATGTGCCCCTTCAAACTCCTCTTGAAGCTGTGGCTGTCAGAATAAGGACAACACAGGAAATAACTGTCTGCAATGTATATCTTCCTCCAGAGGGTGCAGTAACCCTGAATTTATTAGCTGAAGTGATTGCTCAGCTTCCTAAACCTTTTCTACTTCTGGGAGATTTTAATGCCCATAACCCCTTGTGGGGCAGAAATGTCAAAACTTTACTTTCACAACTCGACCTCTGTCTCTTAAATACTGGGGCTGCCACTCATTTCAGTGTGGCTCATGGTAGTTACTCGGCCATTAATTTATCAACTTGCAGCCCAGGACTTCTCCCATTTATCCACTGGAGAGCACATGACAACCTGTGTGGTAGTGACCACTTCCCCATCTTCCTTTCGCTGCCCCAGCGTCAGACACACGGATGCCTGCCCAGATGAGCTTTGAACAAGGCGGGATGAGGAACTTTCACCTCTGCTGTCACCACTAAAGCTCCCCCACATGGGAACATCGATGTGATAGCTGAGCGGGATGACTAGCACAATTGTTTCAGCAGCAGAAAATGCGATCCCTTGCTCTTTAGTGTGCACGAGGGGTAAGGCTGTCCCTTGGTGGTTGCCGGAAGTCACTGAAGCAATTAAGGAGCATCAGCGTGCTCTACAGTGGCATAAGTGGCACCCTTCCCTGGAGCACCTCATAGCCTTTAAACAGCTCTGTGCCCGTGTTCACTACCTTATCAAACAAAGGAAGAAGGAGTGTTGGGAGAGATACGTCTCCACCATTGGGTGCCACACATAACCTTCCCAAGTATGGGCAAAGATCAACATCTTTTCGGGTACCAGGCCCCGGTGTTACCATAAATGGCAAGTTATATACCAACACAAACGCGATTGCCAGGCACTTTGCTCGAGCCTCTGCATCAGAGAATTACCCCCCAGCCTTTCGCACACTCAAACGGTGGCTGGAAGGGAACGTCCTCTCATTCACTACACACTGCAGTGAATCCTGTAATGCCCCATGTACAGAGTGGGAGCTCCTCAGTGCCCTTGCACATTGCCATGACACAGCTCCTTGTCCTGATAACATCCACAGCCAGATGATTAAACATCTCTCATCTGACTACAAGTGACATCTTCTTGTCATCTTCAACTGGATCTGGTGCGATGGCGTCTTTCCATCGCAATGGCGGGAGAGCACCATCATTTCGGTGCTCAAACCCAGTAAAAACCTGCTTGATGTGGATAGCTATCGGCCCATCAGCCTCACCAACATTCTTTGTAAGCTGCTCAAACGTATGGTATGTTGACGGTTGGGTTGGGTACTGGAGTCACGTGGCTTGCTGGCTTCATGTCAGGGCGGCTTCCACCTGGGTCACTCTACCACTGATAATCTTGTGTCCATCAAGTCTGCCATTTGAACAGCCTTTTCCAGACAGCAACACCTGATTGCTGTCTTTTTTGACTTGCGCAAAGCATACGACACGACCTGGCGATATCATATCCTTGCCCCATTGTATGAGTGGGGTCCCTGGGGACCACTCCTGATTTTTATCCAAAACTTCCTGTTGCTCAATACTTTCCATGTCCAAGTTGGTGACTCACATAATTCCATTCATATCCAGGAGAATGGAGTCCAGCAGGGCTCTGTATTGAGTGTGTCTCTGTTTTTAGTGGCCAGTAACGGTCTAGCAGCAGCAGTCTGGCCCTCCGTGTCACCTTCTCTGTATGCAGATGACTTCTGCATTTCGTACTGCTGCTCCAGTACTATTGTTGCTGAGTGGAGCCTCTAGGGAGCCATCCACAAGGCGCAGTCAAGGGCTGTAGCCCACGGCTTCCAGTTTTCAGCCGCAAAGTCATGTGTCGTGCACTACTGTCGGCGTTGTACTGTTCATCTGGAACCCGCACTTTACCTTAATGATGATCCACTCACTGTAGTGGAGACATATCAATTCCTAGGACTGGTTTTCGACGCTTGATTGATTTGGCTCCCTCATCTTCGTCAGCTTAAGCGGAAGTGCTGTCAGCACCCCAATGCCCTCCATTGCCTTAGCAACACCAATTGGGGTGCAGATCGCTGTACACCGCTGCAGCTCTACAGAGCCCTTGTCCAATCCCAAATTGACTATGGGAGTGTGGTTTATGGTTCGGCAGCACCTTCAGCATTGCATTTACTCGACACTGTGCACCACTGTGGGGTTCGATTAGCGACAGGAGCTTTTAGGACGAGTCCGGTGACCAGCGTACTGGTGGAGGCTGGTGTCCCTCCACTGCAGATCAGACGTGTGCAACTGCTTGCCAGTTACGCAGCACACATTCATAGTTCCCCTGAGCATCCGAATTACCGTCTCCTTTTCCCGACCGCGGCAGTCCATCTCCTGCATCGGCGGCCCAGATCGAGACTAACGATTGCAGTTTGCGTGCGGTTCCTTCTCTCCAAATTGGAGTCCTTCCCTTTACCTCCTCTACTTGCGGTCTGTTCACCTTCGCCTCCATGGTGTACACCTCGGCCGCAGCTTCGTCTGGACCTTTTGCATGGCCCTAAGGACTCCGTTAACCCCGCCGCTCTCCGCTGTCACTTCCTCTCGATTCTTGATGTGTTCCGGGGCTCTGAAGTGGTTTACACCGATGGCTCAATGGCTGATGGTCACATAGGCTTCGCATATGTTCATGGACAACATATTGAGCAGCATTCCTTGTCAGTTGGCTGCAGTGTTTTCACTGTAGAGCTGGCGGCCATATCTTGTGCTCTTGAGTACATCCGCTCATGCCCTGGTGAGTCATTTCTCCTTTGTACTGACTCACTGAGCAGCCTACAAGCTATTGACCAGTGCTACCCTCGCCACACTCTGGTAGCATCCTTTCAGGAGTTCATCTATGCCCTGGAACAGTCCCGCCATTCCGTGGTGTTTGTGGGGACCCCAGGACACATCAGAATCCCCCGCAACGAACTTGCCAACAGGCTGGTCAAACAGGCAACGCGGAAACCGCTTCTGGAGAGAGGCACCTCCGAAGCTGATCAGCGTTCTGTCTTACACCGCAGGGTTTTCTGGATTTGGGAGATGGAATGGCATAACAGCACGCACAACAAACTGCGTGTCGTTAAGGAGACTATGAATGTGTGGAAGTCTTCCATGCAGGCCTCTCGCAGGGAATCATTTGTCCTCTGCCGGCTCCGCATTGGCCTTACTTGGCTAACGCACGGTTACCTACCGTATTTACTCGAATCTAAGCCGCACTTTTTTTCCAGTTTTTGTAATTCAAAAAACCACCTGTGGCTTAGAATTGAGTGCAAAGCAAGCGGAAGTTCTGAAAAGTGTTGGTGGGTGCCGCCACAACTTACTTCTGCCGTCAAATATATGTAGCGCTACACAGGCATGCTTTGTAGGCACAAAGATAAATACCGGCGCCAAAACCGCTGCATCAGTAAATAAATTCTATAAAAAAAAAAAAAAAAAAAAAAAAAAAAATGGAAGGCGAGCTTTTTTTCCGCCCCGAGTTTCGACCGTTGCATTTTCATACATTATCCAATGAAGTAAATACAAAATTCCGTATTGTTCATCTTCGAATGTAGCAGCATTTCAATGTACTACGAAAACCCGACTGGCAAGACTGTTTGGGATGTTTGTCAATATGACCAACTCTACGTCCTGGATTTTTCCTACCTGTGAGAAGAGATGGTTGCTAATAGGAACTTTTATAAATTGTGAATCAGATGCAGTATTCTCGTCACCATAAGAATAATACGAATATAAACATTTTGCCATGTATTGTTTCGTGTTTGCTGCTATCTCATTTAAATCCTGTCTGCCTAATAAACCACAAAACTAGAGTGAGACAACAGCAAACGCGGAAGAATATACATATCATGTCATGTTTATATTCATATTATTCTTATGCTTAACAGTGATACAGTCAGAAATGAAGCACAGCAATTGACTAGATTTTTAAATCTGAGATGACTCTAATTTCTGTGCAGAATGTAATGTACTAAAGAGGCGCCTGCGAAGATTTTCAAACGAAGAAAAATTTTCGCTAAACTCTCGTTCAGAACATATTCTATCATACGCAGTCTATTATTTGGTTCTTGTTGATCATTATCAAAGAAAGCAGCAGTGTAAGTAACAACGAATAGAAGTCTCTTGCCATTGTTTCGCTAATGAGACGATTCTCTCTCTCTCTCTCTCTCTCTCTCTCTCTCTCTCTCTCTCTTTTTTAAGCAGCGGTCGCGTGCTCAAAAGCAAGCCATGCTGCGAGCGGCGACAGGCCGTAAACACGCACTATCAGAATGCGACAAACAATGCATGACACAGTACAGTAATGCATTTTCAGCTTAAAGTGATGTAAACACCTATAACAAAGAAAACTGCGCTTATCAGATCAAAGAAAAATAAGCAATCAATTCAAACCAGACAAAGCACGTGAAAAAGGAAGGGTACCCGTATAAATACGGACGGAGCGCCTGACGCATAGCAGTGGCTACCTGGTAAAGCTCAACTGCTAAGCTTACGACTCGAACCAAACTACTGTAGCTGTATCGTCATTCATTCGACCTAAATTGTGTCTCATTTTACAATGGACCAACTTTGTTTCGATTTGGAGATGCGGCCTAAAACTTTTCCCTCCCCTTGAATTTCGAGACTCAAATTTCAGGTGCGGCTTAGATTCGGGAAATTTTTTTTTCCTTGATTTCGAGTCTCATTTTTCAGGTGCGGCTTAGATTCGAGTGCGGCTTAGATTCGAGTAAATATGGTACTCTGTCGCCAGGACCCACCTCAGTGTTGCTGTGGCTCCCAAATGACAGTCGTCCACCTCTTGCTGGACTGCCCACTTTTAGCCACTCTACAGCAGACTTGTAACTTTCTCAGCACACTGCCTTCGGTGTTGGGCGACAATGCCTCCACTGCAGCTTTAGTTTTACATTTTATCTGTGAGAGTGGGTTTTATACTTCTATGTAAGTTTTAGCGCATGTCCTTTGTCCCTCTGTGTCCTCCACTCTAGTGTTAGGGTGGTGGTTTTACTGTGTTGCAGAGTGCCTAGCTTTCCCTTTTTATTCTCGTGGTTGGCCAGCCACTGTAATCTGCTTTCACATTTTACTTGCTTCTGTTTCTAGCGTCTCTCTGTTGTTTTCTTGTCCTCTTTTGTTCCTTTTAGTGTTCATTGCCTTCCCTTTGTTCTTGTGGCTTTTCCTTTCTTTCCATTTTGTGTTATATGTTTCGTCCGTTTTCTCCTCTCACTTGTGGCATTGTTTTATTAGGAACAAGGGACCGATGACCCCGTAGTTTGGTCCCTTCTCCCACCTTTAAACCAACCAACCAACAGTTTAATACCTGTAGCAATCCAAGGTTTCTTTGAAAAGTGTTTGGTGTTACAGTTAGTAATTTTCTTTGGGAAACAATGTTCATAAAGGGATGTACATTTATCAAGAAATATGTTGCATTTATTATTAGCATTTGGCTCATTATATACATCTCCCCAATTAACTTTTCTTAACTTTCTCTGAAGTGCTCTACAGATTACGGGTTGAGCAACCTCACACTTTTACTTGATGGTTTCTGAAGTGTACACCCTGTTAGGTTTTGTAAGTTAATCAGTTGTGCATCATGGTCTGACAATCCATTTACCACAGGGAAAGCACGTGTTTGTTTTATATCCTCTTTCTGTACAAATACATTATCTGTTAGAGTACTGCTGTCTCGAGTTATATGTGTAGGGAAATTGACCATTGATTCTAAGTTATATGTTGTTAATAACACTTCTAGTTCACTTTTCCTATCAGAATTAGTTAGAAAGTTTACATTGAAATTACCACAGATTAATAACTACATCTTTTTGTCTGACAGACAGCATAATAGGGAGTCAAACTTTTTTATGAATAGCTCCCAGTCCCCTAATGGAGACCTGTACACTTTTGCTAATATCAATACTACATAATGTAGGTGAAGTTCACATGCACCGACCTCAAAGTGCTGATCAACACAAAATTTACTTACTTCTACAGTTTTGTATTTACACCCCTGTTTTGTGAAAATGGCAACTCATCCTTTATCCATCCTGGATCTAAAAGTGTAAGATGCTAAATTATACCCATTTATACTGACACTATCCATCCCCACATTTACATGGTGTTCAGAAAGACACAGTATATCAAACTCATTCTTATTTTTGAGATCATCTAAACACACTAATACCTCACGTACTTTATCTTTTATTCCACTGCTATTTTGATGAAGTAAGTTGATACTGCACTTAGCTTTGCCCCTATTTACTGTACATGAAGTTTCTTTTATTCTATTTATCTTGATTGTTGTCTGTCTGGACTTTGGCTTTAACCAAAAAAAAAAACAGTAGATGAATCATGATTCATCTACTGCCAATAACAGCTGGAGGGGTTGGCGACACATCAATCCCATGTCCCACAATCATAGATCACTTGTACTGCTTTGTAGGCAGCAGTCACCAGTCTATGAGTGGTGTTTGCTTTACAGCATGAGAAACAACAGATTATTCAAAGTAGCTGTCTCTGTACCTCTTCATGAGTAAATGTAGAATATTTGTGTGAAAGTTTTTCCTTTATTTATTTGTTGTTGACACATCAGAATTTTTGATTACATCACAGATTGTTTCTTCCAGGCATCACCTGCTGGAAAACCAGTTTCTGGTAGTGGAGACAAAGAGGATGAGGATGATGAATATGCAGGCGGTCTTTGCTGAATTAGGCAAAAGAAAATAATTCACCTTGCACTGCAGAAGATATTGTAAGTTATGCAGAGTTTGATAAGCAAATAACAAATTATCATCAGTTTTGTGTTACAGCGATCAAAACAGAGAATTTAAGAATTTGCATTAGCTTCAAGAACAAAGACTTTCCTTAACTGAGCATGCCACTAAGAACAAAAAAGAGAAACATTTTTTTTATTGTGAAAAAAAATTAGTTTACTTACAAATGATTTTTTTGCTTCTTAGGACATTATCAGATGAATATGATTGTGAATTTGAAGTGGCACAGGTGTTGTTTTAGTATTATATGTTCCACTCCATGAACGATCTGTTACCAATTTGATGTGTATGCCAACTTTTACATTACAAGTGCTGTGTGGTCGCCATTCTTGGAGTTATTCACCCTAGTGGACCTGCTGTGCAGTCACTAGAATTATTCGCTCTTTGCAGTGGGCAGATGCTGAAAGAGAGCTCCCATCTATTGAAGCTACTACAATGATGTAGTCATTTTTGCAGTAACTCATCTGTGTTATATGCATAATATTTCCAATGTAAGACTTCATTTACAGGTGAGTGTTAAACAGATCTCTAAACTGGCAGCTCAACATAGATCACAACGTGTGTTCATG
The DNA here is from genome assembly GCF_023898315.1 of Schistocerca nitens. Lineage (NCBI taxonomy): Eukaryota > Metazoa > Arthropoda > Insecta > Orthoptera > Acrididae > Schistocerca > Schistocerca nitens. The sequence continues at coordinate 451,568,743 of NC_064618.1, read as the reverse complement.
TACTGATTTGACATTAGAGAAGGACAGCTTTTATATCTTCAAAATTCTGGTGTTGACATGGTAGCCCACACCCTTTGCTCCGTGTCTTCCACGGTACTGCCAAGCTGCGATGCCAAACCATAAGTGCAGGCATTCAGAGCAGGGCGAGAGGTGCACTCACATTCCTGTTGTACCTTGTCAGTGTTTCGAGCTGACATCTTTTGCACCCAGTCTGCACATATGGCAACCAGAGTGCACACAGTGGAGTGTTCCACACTTAACAATACCTAAACAATGTTTAAGGTTTCCATGAACATCTTTCATCATTTCAAACTAAGTTAGCATTCTGTATCTTACAACACATGAATTTTGTTTTGGAATTACATTATTACCTGTATATGCTCCAAGTTACTTTATCTAAAGTTACCACATTAGGCCCTTACTTGATGAGGGCATGAGAAACAAAACAGTTTGGTTAGTAAGTTAACAAAAATTGTTTTCACAATATTAGAAAAGTGTTTCTTTTCTATTTGATATTGCTCCACTGTCATATCTCCCCAGTCTTTATGTTCCCACAGTACTTCTTTTTCCAGTCTTCTCATCTGGGAGAAAAATTCCCAAGCATTTATTGAGACATTGGTGACAAATCCAATGTTTACATGTTGTACTAATCTTTGTTATGTTGTGTGTCATACATGCATCTGGAATCATTATATGGAACAATATATTTGGTATTTCACAGTATACATCTTTTTACAGTGCTTTCCCCCTTCAGATTAATTTCCCAACCCTGACAATAACAATTCTTAACCCCCCCCCCCCTTGCAATGGCTACCTTCTTAATTATTGAACACCTTAAACAGTTTGTTTCCATATACATTAATCTGTTCTTAATTATCAAACATTTTAAACAGTTGATTCCCATATAGATTCATCAGTTCATTGCCTGGCATTGGGTTGCAATGGAAAAAAACATTTTATGAATGAAATAAAAGGTGGTGCATGAACCATAAAATGTTTTTGTAATAGTTTGAATTTACTTATGGAAAATACCCCAAGAAGTGAATGTTTTCAATTGCTAAATTCTTGTTACAGTTTCTAAATTCCTCCTGTAGTGTGGGAAGACAAGTGTGTGTTTGTTTTGATAAGACTGTCATTTTGTTCTAACAGCCTTATTGTCATTTTTAAATGCAGTCATTTTAGAGTTGATATGCATTGTGCAGTGTGTCATGTTCCTTATTGTTGGGGGTTCTGGATTCCTATTCTGCCTGAAGACAATCAGACTTTGATAGAAATTAGATTAAAGTTTCACTGCTTGTCTCATTCCCATCCCTTTCTTCATGACAGAAAACGTCTAGTTAAAATGTCTGGTCAGGCTCTGCTATTTGGTGGTGCTAAATCTTTAGAACTACAGAATTTCAATGAGGTGATGGTGTGTATTTGTAATTAATAAATAAAACTTTTATACAGTCGCCTCCTATGAAGTACAGTAAGTGCTTCTTAATAATAATAATAATAATAATAATAATAATAATAATAATAGTCACCTAGCACTAGTGTGTCCACGTACTACAACCACCAGAATGCCAGAGGAGTGATATTAGTCTGTAAAAATCTTTATTTGTCGAAAATAATAAAAAAAAGTTTGAAATTTTCACACAGCGTTGAAAATTATTAATAGAATATTACTAAATATAACAAATTATTAATTATATAGGACTGCTTCACTCATGTATTTGCTTAAGATCACTGTTCGCCACATGGGGGTGTTACACTGACCCAAGCAGCGGTGGGACAAAATTTTCTTTTGTCAGCCGGCACTTCTGTGTTACTGCTAATAAGTGTTTAAGCTGGTGGCAGTTGTTATGGTAGGTGACAAGTTATCCAATCCCGAAATTCTTCCTTCTCGATTGTGCTGCTAGGTGCTGGCACTTCTGTGTTACTGCTAATAAGTGTTTAAGCTGGTGGCAGTTGTTATGGTAGGTGACAAGTTATCCAATCCCAAAATTCTTCCTTCTCGATTGTGCTGCTAGGTGCTGGAAAAGGACCGGATGGGAAAACTAGCACCAGCAAGATATAAACCCCATAGTTCACAGCACTTTATCACAGGACAGAGTCAGCCGATGTTGGTGTATTGGTAGAGCTCATGGTGTTGGTAGTGATTGTGATGTTAAGTGGTGGAGATGGCAACACACGCTCTTTCACCATATAGTCATCAGCAGCAACTGCTCAATTAAATCATCAAACATAATCCACAAGTGTATGAATATTGTACTAATACACTTAATGTAGTTTCCTGTGATGAAAAGGATTAGTGATGCACATGGTAAAGCAAAAATTATTTTTAAATCCTCTGTGTTACATAACACATCTTACAGCTGCCTAATAAGTATGTAAATAAATAACTTCCTATACACAACATATTTACAGTTCATTAGTTGTATACACAAATTCATGTTGTTTATTTTATTCAAGGAAGAATCTTTTGCTATTTCTCAATTGGTTGGTCATTTGTCTATGTTTTAATTCCATTATTCATGCTGGGCACATGCAAATACTTGCATTTTTATAACTGTCATTATTTTGTTGGTACACACTGAGTTTTTGTGCTTCTGTACCATGTGTGAATACTAAGCACTTGCTCACTGTCCATCTGCTCTTCCTTACGCCTGGTTCATCAAATGTATGCACCTTTTCTTCACCTGTCTCCCCATTGCTGAGTACAGAATAATGTTTTCATTTCTTTCTTGTGAAAGGCAATGGCAGTGGCAGAGGCATGGAGGCATGAGGAGTGATTTGTTTGGATCTGATTCTCAGAGACTGTTGACACAGTGGCTGGACACAGCTGCCATGTGTGCATGAGTTGTGTGCGAATGATTGTGTGAATGTGTGTATGCTCTCATTTTCTGGCAAAGGCTATGGCCAAAAATTTAGACATGAGAGCTTGACTGTCTTCTCTATGTGACTCTCTGCAGCTTAGTGGTCATCTTGACGGTGAGTTGCTATCTATCCTCATTAGTATTGATTTTCGGAGTATTCACGCAAGTTATCTGTGCAAGGATTGATCACCATGGACCCATTTGTCAATATGGTGTCTGTCTCATGTAAATAGCTGGCCACACCAGTGGGTTTCCATGATGGGCCAAAACTGCAGGCCATTTCTGTGGGTATCTCTACCGGATCAAGCCTGCCAATGTGAAGCCCATCATTTCCAGTAATGTGCAGACCCTGCCCGTCGGATCTAGTCTCGCCGATCTGCCTGCAGGCCATGTCTGTTTGTGTGTGGCGTAATGCGGCAGATTTTCGTGTTTTATCACTGGACTCAGGACTGGTACTCCTCGACAGACCAGAGGCCACTGGCAATGTATTTCAGGAATTGCAAGTGTCTCACAACAAGAACATTGTACAGTGCAGCATTTTATAGACATTTTATTTATTCTAGTATATGTTGGCCTTTGAAAATATTTTACGTATTAGAAAGTATGGATGATAAGAGGAAGAAAATCGTGGCAGTCACTCACTGTTTGTGTACTATGTATTCTGTATTTCATGAGTGAAAAACCACACAATACCTATAAAATAACAGACATAACACAGTGGGCAATAACCAACAATAATAAACACAGTAGCACCAACATTTTATTGGCGGTCACCTTTAGTGTTGGTTTACACAGCTCTTCCGTGCCTTATATACTTCTTTCAAGAGGCGTACTTTTTTCTGATGTTATTTCTGTAATCAATGAAGATATTTTAAATCTGTCTTGCAACTCCAATGAAATATGTATTTGTTACTATATGTGTCCTGTTTTATTGAAATAAAATAACATCAGTGGTCTTACTGAAATGCTAATATACCATTTGGCTTGCTTTCTCCATCTAAAAACAGTCCATTGCAAAAGATGTTGATGTTAGTACGTAAGATTTTTGCTCACGTCTTTAAAAATACAGAAGTAATTACTTTGTACATTTTTTTGTCACCTTATGTCTTTACTTACCTTTGAGATCTCAAAATTTGTCCCTCCAGGGGGCCAACAGCTCTTTTGTGGGTATGTGTGTGGCGCACACAGATCGCTGAGCTATTGCAACCTTTATTCTTTTCCTGGATGCTTACCCTTCCCTTCCTTCTCCATCCCTGTCCATCATTTCCCTGTGCTCCTTCCTATCCTTTTCATGGGCTTCTTTGTTATTTTAGCCTGGCTATCCTCATGACTTTGTTTCATCATGTGGTTTTGGTTGGTTGCCTTTCAACCTCCATTTTGCCTTTCTCTTTTTCAGTCCCCGTCACAGGTTTGACCTCTACCTCCAAATTTGAAATATGTAACATAAGGCAGATGGGGAAGAACTCCCTCCGTCGCATCTTTGGTGTGGATTCCTCCTCCTCCTCCCTTCCTTTCTCCTCTTCATCCTCCCTTCCTTTACCCCCCACCACCCCCAGCTCCCTCTCGTCCTCCTCTTCATCCCCCCACCTTTACCACCTCCAACACACCCTCCTCCCTCCCCCACTACCTTCCCCAACTTCCGCTCCCCTCCCCTCCCATCCCCTTTCCTCCCCTTGACTACCCTCCCCTCAACTCCCCTCCCCTCACCTCCACTCCCCTCGACTCCCCTCCCCTCCCCTCGACTCGCCCCCTCCCCTCGACTCCCCTCCCCTCGACTCCCATCCCCTCCCCTCGACTCCCCTCCCCTCCCCTCGACTCCCCTCCCCACCCCTCGACTCCCCTCCCCTCCCCTCGACTCCCCTCCCCTCCCCTCGACTCCCCTCCCCTCCCCTCGACTCCCCTCCCCTCCCCTCGACTCCCCTCCCCTCCCCTCGACTCCCCTCCCCTCCCCTCGACTCCCCTCCCCTCGACTCCCCTCCCCTCGACTCCCCTCCCCTCGACTCCCCTCCCCTCGACTCCCCTCCCCTCGACTCCCCTCCCCTCGACTCCCCTCCCCTCGACTCCCCTCCCCTCGACTCCCCTCCCCTCGACTCCCCTCCCCTCGACTCCCCTCCCCTCGACTCCCCTCCCCTCGACTCCCCTCCCCTCGACTCCCCTCCCCTCGACTCCCCTCCCCGCGACCCCCCCCCTCGACTCCCCTCCCCTCGACTCCCCTCCCCTCGACTCCCCTCCCCTCAACTATCCTCCCACTCAACTATCCTCTCCTCAACTATCCTCCCCTCTCCTCAACTATCCTCCACTCCACTATCCTCCCCTCCCCTCAACTATCCTCCCCTCAACTATCCTCCCCTCAACTATCCTCCCCTCCCCTCAACTATCCCCCCTCCACTCAACTATCCTCCCCACCCCTCAACTATCCTCCCCTCCCCTCAACTATCCTCCCCTCCCCTCAACTATCCTCCCCTCCCCTCAACTATCCTCCCCTCCCCTCAAGTCCCCTCCCCTCCCCTCAACTATCCTTCAACTACCCTCCCCTCCTTCAACTCCCCTCCCCTCTCAACTATCCTCCCCTCCTCTCAACTCCCCTCCCCTCCCATCACCTCATATCTTCTCCCCTCCCATCACCTCATATCTTCTCCCCTCCCATCACCTCATATCTTCTCCCCTCCCCTCAACTCATCTCTTCTCCCCTCCCCTCAACTCATCTCTTCTCCCCTCCCCTCAACTCATCTCTTCTCCCCTCCCCTCAACTCATCTCTTCTCCCCTCCCCTCAACTCATCTCTTCTCCCCTCCCCTCAACTCATCTCTTCTCCCCTCCCCTCAACTCATCTCTTCTCCCCTCCCCTCAACTCATCTCTTCTCCCCTCCCCTCAACTCATCTCTTCTCCCCTCCCCTCAACTCATCTCTTCTCCCCTCCCCTCAACTCATCTCTTCTCCCCTCCCCTCAACTCATCTCTTCTCCCCTCCCCTCAACTCATCTCTTCTCCCCTCCCCTCAACTCATCTCTTCTCCCCTCCCCTCAACTCATCTCTTCTCCCCTCCCCTCAACTCTTCTCCCCTCCCCTCAACTCTTCTCCCCTCCCCTCAACTCTTCTCCCCTCCCCTCAACTCTTCTCCCCTCCCCTCAACTCTTCTCCCCTCCCCTCAACTCTTCTCCCCTCCCCTCAACTCTTCTCCCCTCCCCTCAACTCTTCTCCCCTCCCCTCAACTCTTCTCCCCTCCCCTCAACTCTTCTCCCCTCCCCTCAACTCTTCTCCCCTCCCCTCAACTCTTCTCCCCTCCCCTCAACTCTCCTCCCCCCTCAACAATCCCCTCCCCTCAACTCTCCTTAACTCCCCTCCCCTCAACTCGCCTTAACTCCCCTCAATTCTTCTCCCCTCCCCACACCTCAACTCTTCTCCCCTCCCCACACCTCAACTCTTCTCCCCTCCCCTCAACTCTTCTCCCCTCCCCTCAACTATCCTCCCCTCCCCTCAACTCTCCTCCCCTCCCCTCAACGCCCCTCCCCACCGCTATCCTCCCAACGCCTCCCCACCCCTCTCCACCCCTCCCCTGCCCTCCTCTCCCCTCCCATCCCACCCCATCCCATCCCCCCTCATCTCCCCTCATCTCCCCCCTCACCTTCCCTCCCCTCCCATCCCCTCCCCTCCCCACTCCCCTCCCCACTCCCTCATCCCTTCGCCCTCTCTCCCTCATCCCTTCGCCCTCTTCTCCCTCTTCCCTTCGCCCTCTTCTCCCTCTTCCCTTCGCCCTCTTCTCCCTCTTCCCTTCGCCCTCTTCTCCCTCTTCCCTTCGCCCTCTTCCCTCTTCCCTTTTCTCCCTCTTCCCTTTGCCCTTTTCTCCCTCTTCCCTTCTCCTTCTTCACCCTCGTCCCTTCTCCCTCTTCCCTTCTCCTTCTTCACCCTTGTCCCTTCTCCCTCTTCCCTTCTCCTTCTTCACCCTCGTCCGTTCTCCCTCTTCCCTTCTCCCTCTTCCCTTCGCCCTCCTCTCCCTCTTCCCTTCGCCCTCCTCTCCCTCTTCCCTTCGCCCTCCTCTCCCTCTTCCCTTCGCCCTCCTCTCCCTCTTCCCTTCGCCCTCCTCTCCCTCTTCCCTTCTCCCTCTTTCCTTCTCCCTCTTCCCTTCGCCCTCTTCTCCCTCTTCCCTTCGCCCTCTTCTCCCTCTTCCCTTCGCCCTCTTCTCCCTCTTCCCTTCGCCCTCTTCTCCCTCTTCCCATCGCCCTCTTCTCCCTCTTCCCTTCGCCCTCTTCTCCCTCTTCCCTTCGCCCTCTTCTCCCTCTTCCCTTCGCCCTCTTCTCCCTCTTCTCCCTCTTCCCTTCGCCCTCTTCTCCCTCTTCCCTTCGCCCTCTTCTTCCTCTTCCCATCGCCCTCTTCTCCCTCTTCCCTTCGCCCTCTTCTCCCTCTCCCTTCGCCGTCTTCCCCCTCTTCCCTTCGCCCTCTTCTCCCTCTTCCCTTCGCCCTCTTCCCCCTCTTCCCTTCGCCCTCTTCTCCCTCTTCCCCCTCATCCCTTCGCCCTCTTCTCCCTCTTCCCCCTCTTCCCTTCTCCCTCTTCCCTTCTCCCTCTTCTCCCTCTTCCCTTCTCCCTCTTCCCTTCTCCCTCTTCCCTTCTCCCTCTTCCCTTCTCCCTCTTCCCTTCTCCCTCTTCCCTTCTCCCTCTTCCCTTCTCCCTCTTCCCTTCTCCCTCTTCCCTTCTCCCTCTTCCCTTCTCCCTCTTCCCTTCTCCCTCTTCACTTTGCCCTCTTCACTTTGCCCTCTTCTCCCTCTTCACTTTGCCCTCTTCTCCCTCTTCACTTTGCCCTCTTCTCCCTCTTCCCTTTCACCCTCTTCTCCCTCTTCCCTTTCACCCTCTTTCCCCTCCTCACTTCGCCCTCTTCCCCCTCTTCCCTTTCCCCCTCTTTCCCCTCCTCACTTCGCCCTCTTCCCCCTCTTCCCTTTCACCCTCTTTCCCCTCCTCACTTCGCCCTCTTCCCTTTCACCCTCTTTCCCCTCCTCACTTCGCCCTCTTCCCCCTCTTCCCTTTCACCCTCTTTCCCCTCCTCCCTTTCACCCTCTTCCCTTTCACCCTCTTTCCCCTCCTCCCTTTCACCCTCTTCCCTTTCACCCTCTTTCCCCTCCTTCCTTTCACCCTCTTCACTTCACCCTCTTTCCCCTCCTTCCTTTCACCCTCTTCACTTCACCCTCTTTCCCCTCCTTCTTTTCACCCTCTTCCCTTCACCCTCTTCCCTTCACCCACTTTCCCCTCCTTCCTTTCACTCTCTTCCCTTCACCCTCTTTCCCCTCCTTCCTTTCACCCTCTTCCCTTCACCCTCTTTCCCCTCCTTCCTTTCACCCTCTTCCCTTCACCATCTTTCCCCTCCTTCCTTTCACCCTCTTCCCTTCACCATCTTTCCCCTCCTTCCTTTCAGCCTCTTCCCTTCACCCTATTTCCCCTCCTTCCTTTCACCCTCTTCCCTTACCCTCTTTCCCCTCCTTCCTTTCACCCTCTTCCCTTACCCTCTTTCCCCTCCTTCCTTTCACCCTCTTCCCCATCCATCCTTTCACCCTCTTTCCCATCCTTCCTTTCACCCTCTACCCCATCCTTCCTTTCACCCTCTTCCCCATCCTTCCTTTCACCCTCTTCCCCATCCTTCCTTTCACCCTCTTCCCCATCCTTCGTTTCACCCTCTTCCCCATCCTTCGTTTCACCCTCTTCCCCATCCTTCCTTTCACCCTCTTCCCCATCCTTCCTTTCACCCTCTTCCCCATCCTTCCTTTCACCCTCTTCCCCATTCTTCCTTTCACCCTCTTCCCCATCCTTCCTTTCACCCTCTTCCCCATCCTTCCTTTCACCCTCTTCCCCCTCCTTCCCTTCACCCTCTTCCCCCTCCTTCCCTTCACCCTCTTCCCCCTCCTTCCCTTCACCCTCTTCCCCCTCCTTCCCTTCACCCTCTTCCCCCTCCTTCCCTTCACCCTCTTCCCCCTCCTTCCCTTCACCCTCTTCCCCCTCCTTCCCTTCACCCTCTTCCCCCTCCTTCCCTTCCCCCTCTTCCCCCTCCTTCCCTTCACCCTCTTCCCCCTCCTTCCCTTCACCCTCTTCCCTTCACCCTCTTCCCCCTCCTTCCCTTCACCCTCTTCCCCCTCCTTCCCTTCCCCCTCCTTCCCTTCACCCTCTTCCCCCTCCTTCCTTTCACCCTCTTCCCCCTCCTTCTCTTTACTGTCTCCCGTCCCCCTCTTCACCCTCTCCCGTCCCCCTCTTCACCCTCTCCCGTCCCCCTCTTCACCCTCTCCCGTCCCCCTCTTCACCCTCTCCCGTCCCCCCTCTTCACCCTCTCCCGTCCCCCTCCTTCCCTTCACCCTCTCACGTCCCCCTTCTTCCCTTCACCCTCTCTCGTCCCCCTCTTCACCCTCCCCCTTCCCCCTCCTTCCCTTCACCCTGTCTCGTCCCCCTCCTTCCCTTCACCCTGTCTCGTCCCCCTCCTTCCCTTCACCCTGTCTCGTCCCCCTCCTTCCGTTCACCCTGTCTCGTCCCCCTCCTTCCCTTCACCCTGTCTCGTCCCCCTCCTTCCCTTCACCCTGTCTCGTCCCCCTCCTTCCCTTCACCCTGTCTCGTCCCCCTCCTTCCCTTCACCCTGTCTCGTCCCCCTCCTTCCCTTCACCCTCTCCCGTCCCTCTCCCGTTCCCCTCTTCACCCGCTCCCGTCCCCCTCCTTCCCTTCACCCTCTCCCGTCCCCCCTTCCCTTCACCCTCTCCCGTCCCCCTCCTTCCCTTCACCCTCTCCCGTCCCCCTCCTTCCCTTCACCCTCTCCCGTCCCCCTCCTTCCCTTCACCCTCTCCCGTCCCCCTCCTTCCCTTCACCCTCTCCCGTCCCCCTCCTTCCCTTCACCCTCTCCCGTCCCCCTCCTTCCCTTCACCCTCTCCCGTCCCCCTCCTTCCCTTCACCCTCTCCCGTCCCCCTCCTTCCCTTCACCCTCTCCCGTCCCCCTCCTTCCCTTCACCCTCTCCCGTCCCCCTCCTTCCCTTCACCCTCTCCCGTCACCCTCTCCCGTCACCCTCTTCACCCTCTCCCGTCACCCTCTCCCGTCACCCTCTTCACCCTCTCCCGTCACCCTCTTCACCCTCTCCCGTCACCCTCTTCACCCTCTCCCGTCACCCTCTTCACCCTCTCCCGTCACCCTCTTCACCCTCTCCCGTCACCCTCTTCACCCTCTCCCGTCACCCTCTTCACCCTCTCCCGTCACCCTCTTCACCCTCTCCCGTCACCCTCTTCACCCTCTCCCGTCACCCTCTTCACCCTCTCCCGTCACCCCTTCACCCTCTCCCGTCACCCCTTCACCCTCTCCCGTCACCCCTTCACCCTCTCCCGTCACCCTCTTCACCCTCTCCCGTCACCCTCTTCACCCTCTCCCGTCACCCTCTTCACCCGCTCCCGCCACCCTCTTCACCCGCTCCCGCCACCCTCTTCACCCTCTCCCGCCACCGTCTTCACCGACTCCCGCCACCCTCTTCACCCTCTCCCGCCACCGTCTTCACCGACTCCCGCCACCCTCTTCACCGACTCCAGCCACCCTCTCCACCCTCTCCCGCCACCCTCTCCACCCTCTCCCTCCACCCTCTCCCGCCACCCTCTCCACCCTCTCCCTCCACCCTCTCGCGCCACCCCCTCCACCCTCTCCCTCCACCCTCTCGCGCCACCCCCTCCACCCTCTCCCTCCACCCTCTCGCGCCACCCCCTCCACCCTCTCCCGCCACCCCCTCCACCCTCTCCCGCCACCCCCTCCACCCTCTCCCGCCACCCTCTCCCGCCACCCTCTTGACCCTCTCCCACCCCGTTTCCCTCTCTCACCCCCATGTTTCTTTCTCTGGCCCCCTCTTTCCCTCTCCTACCCTCCTCTTTCCCTCCTCTATCCACCAAAGCCCTTTCACTTTCTTGATAGTCATCAACTCGGTAGCCAGCCATTGTGATGGGGCTGTTATGTGCTCATCTGGCTTAGCCCCCTGATACCAGAGGGATGACTCTGGTGTGAATGCTGTGTGCAAGCCTAGAAGTGGTTAGCCATCTTTTTGGGCCATTGGAACTCCCAGCAACAACCGTCCTGCTGTGGCTGGGTGGTGCCCACGAGGTGAGCCCTGTTCGGATTGGGTTGTACCAGGGTGGATGTTTGGCGCGTGGAATGTGTTAAACACTGTGGCCGCTCTACTATGGCTACATCTCTTCCTTGACATAGTTCTGTCTCAGTTCCTGTTTCTGGCTTTCCAGCCTTACCCTCCTTGGATATACCCTGGGAGGAGGGCCAGACATGCCGCCTTGGGCGAAACCCTTTCCACGGTTCTTGGTCTGTAACAGGACCGACAGGACGACTTTTACTGCCATCAAAACTGTTTTCTTTGTGTAACATACCGAGGACAATTTCAGTGAAGTTGAGCTATTAAGCATGATGAGATCTGGCTCTCTCCTTCTAAAGACAACTTCTGCCAGTCAGCCAGCTTCCCTCTGTGCATGCAACACTTAGGAGACAACCCCTTGGTTATCGCTCCTCACAAGTCACTCTGTATGACACAGGAGGTAATTTTCCATAGGGATCTTCTCCTCGAGTTCGATGATGAACTTAATGCTAATCTGGAATGACATGGTGTTCATTTCATCCAGTGTGTCTAGAAAGGCCCTAACAGCCATCATGTGGACACAGGCACTTTCATCGTGGCATTTGAGGGGGATACCCTGCCAGAGTAGGTCAAGGTAATGCTTCCGTTGCCTCAAGTTCGGGCACATATCCTCGCAGTGCGATGCCGATCCCATCTGTTGTGACTGGTGGCCACCCTCTTCATGTGGGGAACCCTTGCACCCCACTGCCTAACTGTGTAAACTGCTCTGGTTGCCATTCTCCCCACTAACTGGAAGCGCTGAAGACCTTGCTGTTGTGCGCCCACAAAACCCCTCTACTACTACTACTAACTGGAAGTCCAGTGTACGTGAAGGAAAAACGTATTCAGGAAATGAAGACTCTTGACTGTCTCTCAGCTACTTTGAGGCCCAGAAGAAATGTGACAGACTTCACACTGTAAATCTCTCCCCCTACCTATGCCTCAGTTATGCCTTCCCGTCCTCATCCATCCCCCTTATCCCCGTCCTGCTGTCCTTCTCTTTCCTCAGTCTCAGTGGCTCCCACCCCTTCCCCTTCAGGAACTCCTCCTCCTCCTCCTCCTCCTCCTCCTCACCACCAGGGAAAATGTCCTCTTCTCTGGTTCCTGTTGGGGTGGGGGTCTGTCTTGGAACACCCCTCCATGGTGTTCTCAGGGCAGGAAGCTTGCACCCTTGGGTTGGAGGAGGGACCCACACTCTGAGGGCCCCAAATCCACTTGCTTTCTGTCTGATCCTGACATCACTGCCACCTATTCCCTTACTGATAACACCTCTTCCTCCCTCTGAGGTAGAAGGAGAAGCAGTGCAAGTCAAAGGACGAGACTTCCCCATCTTCCCAGAGGGCTTTGCCCTCCATGTCCTCCTGAATTGGACCCAATTTTTATGGATGTCACCACTTTCTGATTGGTGATGACCACCGACCAAGTGACGTGATCTCCCCTTGGCTTCTTTGCCTCACCTGGATCCTCACCACATGATAATCCAGTTTAACTGCAATGGATATTGCTCCACCTCCCAGAAATACAACACGTTGTTTCCTTTTATTCTTCAGTCTGTCTTGCTCTTCAAGAAACTTACTTTCGTGATGACCACTCTCTAACGTTTCATGTTATTGGACATTCAGTTGGAACCATGCAGGCTCCGGGATAGCACCTGTAGGGGTCTGCACTTTAGTTTGCTTCAATTTCATTAGTGACTGGATCCCCCTTCATAGCAATGTGGAAGCGATGGTGGTTAGAGTGCAGATGGCTCTGGAAATCACCATTTGCAATGTCTATCTCCCTCCAGGTAGGCCACTTCCTAATGTTGAACTGTCTACCTTAACACAGCATCTCCTGCTCCTGTATTTTGTCCTTGGGGACTTCAGTGCACACCACCCCATGTAGGGGAGTGCCACTTCATCGGGTAGGGGTCCCCTACTTGACCAACTTACTGCAGACATTGATTTGTCTCCTCAATGACGGTCCTGCTACCCACTTCAGTGCCACTCATAGTACCTTTACTGCTATCGATCTCACAGTCTCCTCTCCTGCTCTCATGGCTTGCCTACATTGGTCACCTTGTAATGATAATTATATCATGCGCTCGTGCAGTACATCTCTGCCACTATTCTTCATGCTGCTGGCACTGCTGTCACCCTATCCACAGGTCTCCCCCATCATCTACCAGTACCGTGGTGGACCAAGGATGTAGCAGTCGCTTTCCAGGACTGCCGACAGATGCTGCAGTCATTTAAACACCACCCTTCACAGACCAACTTTCTCACTTCTAAGCATCTTCTTACTAAGGCTCGTTACCTTATTAAGAGGTGTAAAAAGGGATGCTGGGAGTGCTATGTTCCCTCCCTGTGGATGTATAGTTCTTCATCGCAGGTTTGGTCCAAGCTCTGTAGCCATCTGGGCTGCCAGCGACAGTCAACCGCCCTGGCGCTTATCCTCCAAAGTGCTCTGTCTGCTGATGATCCATTGGTCCTTGCAGAACACCTCGCGTCACGCTTTGCGACAGCATCAATGTCCTATTCCTATCCTGCCATCTTTCTCCAGCAGAAACACAGAGTTGAACAGACCCTCATTCTGTTTCAGCCATCACCAAGCTGAAAACTTCACCGAATAGGAATCCTTGCAGGCTCTTACCTCTTCACATGACACAGTCCCAGGCCCAGATTCCATCCACAACCAGATGATCAAACACTTGGACGTTACGCAGAGGCAATATCTACTCAGGGTCTTCAACCATGTTTGGCTCACGGATGCCTTCCCCTCACAATGGTGAGACAGTAGTTATCCCCGTCCTCAAGCCTATGGGAAGAACCCAATTAGCCTGATGAATGTACTTTGTAAACTGCTTGAAAGGATGGTTAGCTTCCAATTATGTTGGGTACTTGAATCTCAGGGTCTTTTGTCCCTATAGCAGTGTGGCTTCCGGGAAGGACTGTCTCTAACTTACCATTTACTCACACTGGAAACTGCAATCCAACAGGCTTTTACTAACTGTTAGCTTTTCACGGTCTTCTTTGACCTACATAAGGTGTACAACACGGCTTGCCACCATCACATTTTAGTTACCCTCCATGACTGGGGCTTTCATGGCCCCCTTCCAATTTTTATTCACGAATTTTTATCCCACCGGCTCTTCCGGTTGCAGTTGGCACTTCACTTAGCACCCCTCGGATTCAGGAGAACAGTGTCCCACACGGTTCTGTATTGTCACACTCTTCCTCATAGCCATCAATGGGCTTGTAACCTCTGTTGGCCCTCAGGTTACCCTGGCATTGTATGTCTATGATTTTTCCATCTGGTGCAGCTCCCACATGGTAGCATCTGCTGAGTGCTGTCTTCCATGGCTTCCAATTTTCTCCCTCCAAAATGTGACTTTTGCATTTTGGTCATCATCCAGAACTTTATTTAGGTGACCAGCTCCTAGATGTTGCAGCACAGTACCGTTTCATGGGCCTTTATTATTATTATTATTATTATTATTTTTTTTTTTTTTAATGAAAAGCTGACGTGGTAGCCCCATATTCGCCACCTGAGGACTAAATGCATGCAAAAGCTTAGTGCTTTCTGTCTCCTGGCCCACACATGTAAGGGTGCAGACCATGCTATTCTTCTCTGTCTTTACTGTGTTCTGGTCTTGTCCAGACTAGATTATGGAAGTCAGGTTTATAGCTCAGCAGCTCCTTCCACTCTGAAAATACTTGATCCTGTTCACCATTGTGGGGTGTGTCTGGCTATTGGTGCCTTTTGCACTAGTTCCATTAACAGTCCCCTCACAGAAGCAGGGATTCCTCCTCTACAGATACGATGAAGCAAACTCCTGGTTTGTTACGCAATCACCATTTGCAGATTCCCTGCCCATCCCATGTACTCTGTCCTCTTTGCAAGTGAGGGACATCTCCCTCCTGATCACCACCCATCATTGGGATTGCTGGTTGTAATGCGTCTCACATCCCTCTGTCAGGATCTCCGTTCACTGAAATGCGCCCTGTGTATTTCCCCTCATACCCCCCCCCCCCCCTTGGATGGTGCCTAGACCGTGGATTAGGACTGACCTATTCCAGGGTCCCGAGGTCTCTGTCACCCTTATGTCTTCTGGCATCTTGTACATTCCATCCTTGCAGAGTTCCAGGGTGCTACCATCTTCTACACTGATGGTTGATAGATAAAGAAGGAATATGCTTTCATGTCCTTACTACTTGCTTAAAACACCATTTATTGTCACAATCATTTAGTGTGTTCACAGTATAGCTGCTAGCCATTACCAAGGCCCTCCATTTTGTTCCTCATGCCTCTCTCCACTGTGTTTTAATATATACCGACTCATTGAGCAGCCTGCTACTTTCGTCATCCTTTGGTCTCTGCTATCCATGACCTTCTCTCCTCCCTTTGGTGTGCCACCTGCTCAGTTGTCTTTCTCTGGGTCCCAACTCATATGGGTATCAGGGAATGAACTGGCTGACTGTTTGGTTAGATAAGCTGATACTCAACCTCCATTTCCTTTCATGACTCCAGCTGTGGATATGCAGACCTATGTCAAATCTCTCTTTGCCCAAAAGTGGAATGACATCTCGTGCACCACTGCTCTCAGTAATAAACTCCACACAATCAAGGAGACTACTATGCTTTGGTGCTCTTTCTTCGGTTCCTCTTGGAAGGAGTCCAAGGCTTTATGCTGTCTATGCATTGGTCCTACCAGGCTCATCCATTGTTTTCTCTTGTGTAACAAACCATCGCCACAGTATGGTTGTGGAGTCAGACTGACAGTATCCCACATATTGGTGGAATGTTTCCCTCTTTTGGCCCTTTGTGCTAAGTATAGTCTTTCTTAATTTTTATATTAGCAGATAATTCATGGATAGTTGAACTGGTCCTCAGTTTCCTCTGTGAAAGTGGTTATTTCCAGATATAAGGTTTTCCTTTACTCATGGATCAGAGGCAATGTGGTTGTGGTTGGGGTCTCTCTTCACGTTTTCTCGGCCTGGGATCCTATGACCACTCCCCCACAGAAAGACCATTCTTTTTTTCCAGTTTTAAGAGTTAGTCTAACCTCTTATGCCTTTTCCTCTGTGTGTGTGTTTCAACTTTCTTCTTTTATAGTTTGACTCCCCTGACTGGATCCTCTTTCTTCTGTGAGTAACTTTGGAATTGCGGGACTGATGAGCTCACCATTTGGTCCCATAAATCCTCTCAATTAATCAATCAGTCTCAAAATTTGTCAGGGATAAATGCTAAATCTTGTCTGAAAATCAGGGAAATATCGGGGAATTTCACGGGGGGAAACTTGTGACAACCCAGATAATGCTTCTGCTGTTTAAAGTCTGTATTCAGTCTAATTCTGTTTTTTATGTTGTTTTTGTTGCACAGAATATATGATTTACAAAATGCCATATCAAATATGTAAAAAAGAGTTTTCTGTACTCTTTCAAATATTTCCTCAAACAGAGACACCCATGGATATGTAATCCTGGCAGTCAATACCTGTCATTCATCCATTCTGATCAAAAGTATATTGTTAGTTTGAAAGTACGGTTCTGCTGACTTCCATTGTGTTCAGTCATTTCTACACTTTCATGCATTGTGGAAATAATGTGGACACTGCATTTATCCTTCCATTTTTTTAACAGAATATCCCATTGTATTTTCTTTTGTTAAAACATAATGTCCCAACATCATCTGTTCTGTTTTCAACTAAAGTTAGAAACAGTTTCTGTGAAGAATGCCAATTATCCATATACAAAG
Organism: Schistocerca nitens; assembly: GCF_023898315.1. Taxonomy (NCBI): domain Eukaryota; kingdom Metazoa; phylum Arthropoda; class Insecta; order Orthoptera; family Acrididae; genus Schistocerca; species Schistocerca nitens. The sequence goes on along the minus strand of NC_064618.1, from coordinate 451,552,030 downwards.
TGTGTACTTTTATTTAATACTGACTTTGAAGAATCTATCACAACAGTTTCAGATGCGTTGTAATCAAGATCTGTTTTATTATTTCCTGAATCGATTTTAAAATTATAGCAATAGCCTAATGTTGACCTGCATGGTTTATAATGTTTTATCCCAAGTGTCACCAACTTCGAGGGATTAAATTGTTTAAAAGATGTGTGTCCCTTAAATTTCATTACGATTCATCAGTCCTGATGTTCTCTTGCTTTATATGTACTACTTTGAATTTTTTATTGAAATATTGTATCACAGGTGTGACTTCACTCAGTTTATCCATTTTGTCAGTCATATCATTTAAATGTATCTAAAAACAAAGATGCTGTAACTTACCAAACGAAAGCATTGGTATGTTGATAGAGACAATAACAAACACAAACACACACACAAATTTCAAGCTTTCGCAACCCAAGGTTGCTTCATCAGGAAAGAGCGAAGGAGAGGGAAAGACGAAAGGATATGGGTTTTAAGGGAGAGGGTAAGGAGTCATTCCAATCCCGGGAGCAGAAAGACTTACCTTAGGGGGAAAAAAGGACAGGTATGCACTCGCACACACACACATATCCATCCGCACATAAAAAGGTTTAACTTTCTGAGGTGATTAGATTTTTTTTTATCTATCCATTAACATTATATTGTCAATAATTGATTATTTTCATCATCAGTCATATCGTTATTTGCAAAATGTAAAAGCCTAATGATTTGCAAAATCTTTTCAAAGGCACAGTTTTCCTGAATATCGGTGTGTCTGTGGTAACCGCGGCTGCTGGCACGAATTATGCCGATAATAAATCAATTGGTAAATCTAAAATCACTTGATAATTAAATCAAATTACTCCAAAAAGAACATTTAGTCTAACAAAACTTAAATATAATACAAAGAAAAAGTGAATAAACATTCAAGAATAAAACTTTTAGGAACAAAAAAATACAGACTAATAAATCTGAATTTTTGGTTTCTTTACTTGAGACGTTATTGTGCATAATGTAGAGTATATTGTAATTTCATTGCAATTGAGAGGGATCCATGTCACATCAGTTTTCTTTCTTGTATTTTCATTGATTGTTGTTCTGCATACCAATTTATTTCCGTGGGACTATCCCAGAACACATTGTCAAACATTATACAGTTTAAAAAAAGGCTAACTTTCTTGTACTTTCACATAACTGTTCTAAAATTGGTGCCTTTATGCCAGGAGTCTGCGTATACTCCCAGATTTTTGGCCTGTTATGTTCTTCTTTCCAAATCTACAGTTTTCATCATCAATGTCACATTCAGTGAATGAACTTCTTCACCACTAGTTTACAGAAAACACAATACTATTACCATCACTATCATTATTGGCTGGATCAACCAAATCACTGTCCACAAATGGGTGGTTTAATTCTTTTAGGGAATTACAGCCAACACATGTGAATGCAATGAAGGGCTATGCATAACTGAAGGAAGAGATTATGGACGACTGTTGAACCACAAGTCTGACTCGTGTCACATGATGTGCCACCGTCCAAGCTTATTATGTTCACACATGGCCCATAGGAGGTACCACGAGGCAGGCTCATGCTTATTGTTTATGGCCTAACTTTCTTCCCACAAGTCTCACTCATGGTTCGAGACCAAGGTGTTAAGTAAGTTATTCTGCAGCAGCCTATATTGGAGATTGAAATAATGTTAGCTATGGTTGTGTCTGCAAACGAATAAATTCGAACCTCTTTGTTGTGGAGTGATGCCTGGACATGTATCCATTGAAAATGGTTGCTTTTTACTGTGCCATTCATTCTACTTTCTAGTTAATCTATTTCACTGTGTGCAGGTAGTGTTCATTTCTTCCATGGAATGTGATATAGTCTTCCCTTTACAATCCATACCTCAACTCTTATTTTTCAGTTTACAGGAAATGTATTTGCAGTTGTGAATATGAACCATCATCTGTATATTGCAATGATGATGACTACAATTTTTTTCTAGGCTGGGTCTCGGATCTGGATTTCTCGCTTTACTGGAATGGTCGCCTTAACCGCTTTGGCTATCCATGCATGAATCATTAGCAGACCCAAACTTCCATGTGTCGTCATCGAAGTGTCACAGCCTGCACTCACATGTTATGTATATTCCCATGCAGGAAGGACTTATTTATTGGGAGCCGAGAGCCTGGTGTTGGCAAATAAATATGAAATAACAGTACCTGTGTTATTAAAAAGAATGATGCAATGTTTCTACAGACGTGTACTCACCACCACAACAAGAAGAACGCCAAGAGTTTTGGCTTGTCTTTGTTGGAGCAGCAACAGAGAAGACAAACACCAGAGTGAGAGAGAAAATGATACCATGATGGAACAAAAGGGTAAAGGATGAAATACATCTGAAAAACCAAAGCAAGAAACTATTAGATAAAGAGAAATAAAGACCAGAGACTCTAAAAATGAAGAATACATCAAAACACTGACCCAAGAGTAGATACAGTGAAAACTAATTGGAAAACAAGTAATACATAAGGAGAAAAACAAATGTTGGAAGGAACTTACAAACTCATAGTAGACTGCAATGGTAACAAGAAACTAAGAAAGTAATAAAAAGAAGAGGAAACAGCAAGGCACCATAAAACAAATGGAAGGTAAAGATGGAAGTCTAGTCTGACACATGACAGATATTCAATCAGTAATGCAGGAATGCAGTAAATTGTGAAATGTGGTTTATTTATCTCATAATGTAAATAATCTGATTCAGGTACAGGAGACACGATAAATTTCTAATAAAATGTAAAACAGCTGATGTTAAACAGAATAATAATAATAATAATAATAATAATAATAATAATAATTCACCCCGTGGAGGCCCGGGAAAAGAATAGGCCTCCGGTATGTTCTGCCAGTCGTAAAAGGCGACGAAAAGAACAAACCACTAATAGGGCTAGCCCACCTTTTAGTGTGATTAGTTGGTTCAGGACAGAACTAAAGAAGCCTCGGACAAGCGCCGTCATGGTCGGGGACGACGCTTGAACCCTATGCCCGCCCACAATGGTAACGACACTGCTAGCCAACTGGGAAATGATTTAAATCCAAATAGAGGTGTTTTGCAGGATATGCTGCCTGCAACCACCCTAGAAGGAAAACAAAGACAGAGGATGAGATGGTCAGATGAAGTTAACCGACACCTCATGTTCTGTTATTACCAAGCAACAAACCTAGGAACCAACACAACTGGATACAGATCACAAGTATACACAACATTTATTACCAGATACCCAGAATTAAAATTTTTAACAGAACAACGACTAGCTGATCAGATCCGTGTAATAATCAAAAATAATAGGATACCCCAGTCAGAATTAGAAAACATCAAACAAGTACAACAAATACTGGAACCAAATAATGTGCAATCAGAAGAAGAAGAAGAAAATACAGTAATGGACTCAAACATCCCAGAGCCAACAAACAAAGAACAACACGCATCAATTAAACAATCACAGGAAAACGAAATCTTAAGACAGCCCCAGAACAAGCACAAATAGAACATGAAGTGACACACATGTTAGATATAGAAGAAGAATTTCAGCTGATATATATAGAATACAAAGACACAAATACAGACATTAGATCATTCTTGCATAGACCGCCAAATAACCCACAAGTCAAAACAACAATAAAAACTATCTACACAATCATACACAACAAAATAAATGAAAACACAACTATGGAAGAAGAGTTACAACTACTGGTTTATATAGGAGCACTCACTACACTAAGTATACACACTAGGCAGAGATCAGAACCAACCAACACACAGAAGAAACCCACAAAACCAGCATGGCAACACAGGCTACAGATCAGAATAGAAAAACTGAGAAAAGACATCGGACAGCTAACACAATTTATAAGAAATGAGATGACGAAAAAAAAAAAAAAAAAAAACGAAAAAGGTTAGGTAAAATCTCACAACAAGAAGTGATAGAGCAATTAGATGAAAAGAAGCAGAAATTACAAGCATTGGCCAAACACAAAAAAAGTGAAAATAGAAGGAAACAAAATCAAACATTCAACACAAACCAAAAGAAATTTTACCAGACAATAGATAACTCACACATTAAAATAGACAATCCACCAAACATAACAGACATGGAACACTTCCGGAGCAACATATGGTCAAACCCAGTACAACATAACAGGCATGCACGGTGGATACAAGCAGAAACAGACACATACAAGATGATACCACAAATGCCTGAAGTGATAATTTTGCAACATGAAGTCACCCAAGCAATTAATTCTACGCACAATTGGAAAGCCCATGGAAATGATAAAATAGCAAATTTCTGGCTAAAGAAGTTCACCTCAACACATTCACATCTAAGTAAATTATTTAACAATTACATTGCAGACCCATACACAGTCCCTGATACACTTACACAAGGAATAACTTATCTGAAACCTAAAGATCAAGCAGACACAGCAAACCCAGCTAAATATCGCCCCATAACATGCCTACCAACAATATACAAAATATTAACTTCAGTCATTACACAGAAATTAATGACACATACAACACAGAACAAAATTATAAATGAAGAACAAAGAGGCTGTTGCAAAGGAGTACGAAGATGTAAAGAGCAACTGATAATAGATGCAGATGTGACATATCAAGCTAAAACTTAACAAAGGTCACTACACTACGCATACATTGATTACCAAAAAGCTTTTGATAGTGTACCCCACTCATGGTTACTACAAATATTGGAAATATACAAAGTAGATCCTAAATTAATACAGTTCCTAAACATAGTAATGAAAAATTGTAAAACCACACTTAATATCCAAACAAATTCAAATAATATCACATCATAGCCAATACAGATTAAGCGTGGAATATACCAAGGAGACTCATAAGTCCTTTCTGGTTCTGCCTTGCTCTGAACCCACTATCCAACTTGCTAAATAATACAAATTATGGATACAATATTACTGGAACGTACCCACACAAAATCACACATTTGCTATACATGGATGATCTAAAACTACTGCCAGCAACAAATCAACAACTCAGCCAATTACTAAAGATAACAGAAGTATTCAGCAATGATATAAATATGGCTTTTGGAACAGACAAATGTAAGAAAAATAGCATAGTCAAGGGAAAACACACTAAACAAGAAGATTACATATTGGATAACCACAGCGACTGCATAGAAGCGATGGAAAAAACAGATGCCTATAAATATCTAGGATACAGACAAAAAATAGGAATAGATATACAAATATTAAATAGGAACTAAAAGAAAAATATAGACAAAGACCAACAAAAATACCGAAAACAGAATCGACAGCAAGAAACAAGACAAAAGCTATAAATACTTATGCTATACCAATATTGACCTACTCATTTGGAGTAGTGAAATGGAGTAACACAGACCTAGAAGTACTCAATACACTTACACGATCACAATGCCACAAATATAGAATACATCACATACCTTCAGCAACAGAAAGATTCACATTAAGCAGAAAGGAAGGAGGAAGGGGATTTTTGACATAAAAAACCTACATTATGGACAGGTAGACAATTTAAGAAAATTCTTTCTAGAACGAGCAGAAACTAGCAAAATACACAAAGCAGTCACTCACATAAATACATCGGCTACACCACTGCAATTTTATAACCACTTCTACAACCCTTTAGATCACATAACAACAACAGATACGAAGAAAGTAAATTGGAAAAAGAAAACACTACATGGCAAGCACCCGTATCATCTAACACAGCCACACATCGATCAAGACGCATCCAACACATGGCTAAGAAAAGGCAATATATACAGTGAGACGGGTGGATTCATGATTGCAATACAGGATCAAACAGTAAACACCAGATACTACAGCAAGCATATTATTAAAGATCCCAATACCACAACAGATAAATGCCGACTTTGCAAACAACAAATAGAAACAGTAGATCACATCACAAGCGGATGTACAATACTAGCAAATACAGAATACCCCAGAAGACATGACAATGTAACAAAAATAATACATCAACACCTTGCCTTACAACATAAACTTATAAAACAACACGTTCCCACATACAAGTGTGCACCACAAAATGTACTGGAGAATGATGAATACAAATTATACTGGAACAGAACCATTATAACAGATAAAACACCACCACATAACAAACCTGACATCACACTCACCAATAAAAAGAAGAAATTAACACAACTAATTGAAATATCCATACCCAGTACAACAAATATACAAAAGAAAACAGGAGAAATTTGAAAAATACATCCAACTGGCTGAGGAAGTCAAGGACATGTGGCATCAGGATAAAGTTGACATTATACCAATTATACTATCAACTACAGGAGTCATACCACACAATATCCATCAGTACATCAATGCAATACAGCTACATCCAAACTTATATATACAACTACAGAAATCTGTAATTATTGATACATGTTCAATTACCCGAAAGTTCCTAAATGCAATATAACATAAACCGTACAGTTAAAAGGAAATCATGCTTGATCAAGTTCCGCGTCACTTTCCATTTTTGACCAGACGTAACGTCTGAGAAAGGAAAGAAATAATAATTCACTCCACGAAAGTACAATCCCAAGAAATTGCACCTGCAGAGATTCGACGTAAACAGTCTCCACAAAACAAACATAAAAGACAAATGGGAGAAAGAGGAAGCAAACACAAGAGAAGAGTTCAGAAACAAGATTATATGTAAAGCACAGGAACTTCTACAACTGAGAAAAAAGAAAAAACATGCATAGTGGAACGACAATTGTGAAAATGCCTTTAAAGCATGCAAATTGGCCTTCCAGAAATACAACAGTTAAAAAAAAAATGCCAGAAACACAACAAAAGTTCTTCAAAGTACAGATAGAAACAGCCAGAACAATCAAACAAACCAAGAGAAGATACCTAAATGTACAACTGGAGAGTGACTTTCAGAATTACAATATGAGAATATTTCTACAGGACATTTGCAAATAGAATTTGAGGAAACACACCACAGAATCTCTGCTTTAAAAAACAAAATGGAAAAGTAGAACTTACTAATGAAGATAACCACAAAGAACTCACAGTTTACATAGGCAATTTACTAAATTGTCCAGAACCCACAGAAAGATTCCCACTTATAGAATCTGCACACACACCAACCAATACTCAATACCACTCTCAAAAGAAGAAATCCTTAAGCACGTATATCATCTCCAAAACAACAAAGCGGCTGGTGAAGACAACATAGTAGCAGAACTACTGAAAAATTTAGCAGCTAAATCACTTGAGGAGCTCACGGAATTTATCAAAGAAATTTGCACTTATCCACCCCCTGCACAAAAAAGGAGACAGAACGGATGTCAACAATTACTGAGGCATTTCACTACTACCAGTCACCTACAAGATCTTCTCTTCCTGCCTATTGCAGAGAATACAGGAACAAATTGAACACAAGATTGGGGAGTGGGTTTCCGACCCAGACATTCCTGCTCTGCACAAATTTTTAATCTAAAAACAGCATTGAAATACAGAGCTATTAGGCATAAGCCCACCATATGTATATTCATCGACTTCAAGAAGGCATATGACTCAGTCGTCCATAAAGCCCTTGTCAACACTGTAATAGAACTTGGACTCGACCAGAAAACACGTAAGCTTATTGAACAGACACACTCCAACGCAACCAAAGTAAAATTCATGGGGGAAATCTTGGAATGTTTTAAGATCAGAACTGGAGTAAGACAAAGAGACAGACTATCTCCAATTCTTTTCAATATAGTTTTGGACAAGGTCATAAGGGAATGGGAGAGTGAGATTAGAAAACATGGCCTATGGAAACCAATGAAGATTGGAAGGAAAACTGAAGTCACCTGCCTAGCTTTTTTCGATGACCTTGCAATTTTGGCAGACAATGAACAAAATGCAATACATCAAATAGAAATACTCAAGGAATCCGCCGAGAAGGTTGACTTGCAAATTTATTTTGAGAAAATGGAATTTATGTGTACACTCTTAAAAATATAGAATCTCACCACAAAATATGGACGGATAAACAGAGTTCCACATTTTAAATACCTGGAACCCACTGGACTAGAAAAAAAAATCTCAAGAAACTCTACCAAAGAAACTATAGAGAGCCTATGGTTGAACACGCGAACTTTACAACAAAAAGTGCATGTCCATGCATACAAAAATCAGGCACTACAGCACTGTCATTAAACCCGAGGTGCTATATGCAGCAAAAACCTTGTCACTCCATAACAAGGTGCTACTACAAAATCTACTAAAATAAGAACAAAAGATCATTAGGAAAATCCTTGGCCCACAAAAAACTGAAGCTGAATATAAACTGCAAACCAACAAAACTACAGAGGAAATTTCAAATATTGGTGCTGACATTAGAAAAAAGATGCCTTAAATTCTATGGACACATACACAGACTCTCTGAGTATAGACTCACATGCCAGATACTCACAGCCACTGAAAACCTTAAAGGTATGACATGGGCTGAACAAGTACGAAGAGAGCTTACTGATGCTCAACTCACCATTCAGTACACTGCAGACCTTAACATCTACAGAAGCAGAATAGACAAGTGGGAAGTTCAGCCATAGACAAGAGCCAAAAAGACCAGTACAAAGTGGACGGATGAAAGAAAGAAAGCCATGAGCGAGAAAATGAAGGTCCCCTGAAAAAACTGCAGGAAGAACTGTAGAAGCTTCATGTAATACACAAAGGATCTACTGTGTGTATAATAATAATAATAATAATAATAATAATAATACAATTTTGTTATATATACCTACAATAAAATTCAACACTTAATTACCCCTTGCTCAAACTATCTATTCTCTTCCTCTATGAATTCTTTTATTGAATAGTAGCGTTTCTCCCACAGAATTTGCTGCAGCCTCATTTTTAAAATTTCTGACCTCTTATTAAATGTGTTTTTGCCCATTAACTTGTTGTTTATTGTCATCCCCATATACTGTGGAGTCCATGCTTATAATTTCAACTGGTGTGAGAGTAGCATAAAATTATTTTTATTTCTTGTGTTATATGTGTGGTTAAAATGATTCTGCTCAAATAATTTTTGCCTGCGTGTAGGAAGATTGTAATTTCATAAATGTATGAACCATGGACCTTGTCGTTGGTGGGGAGGCTTGTGTGTCTTAGTGATACGGATAGCTGTACCATAGGTGCAGCCACAACTGAGGGGAATCTGTTGAGAGGCCAGACAAATGTGTGATTCCTGAAGAGGGGCAGCAGTCTTTTCAGTAGTTACAAGGGCAACAGTCTGGATGATTGACTGATTTGGCCTTGTGATGTTAACCAAAATGGCCTTGCTGTGCTGGTACTGCGAACAGCCATAATTTGTCCCGAGGGCACGCGGCTTTATTGTATCGGTAAATGATGATGGCGTCCTCTTGGGTAAAATATTCTGGAGGTAAAATATCACCCAATTGGATCTCCAGGTGGTGACTGCTCAGGAGGATGTTGTTATCAGGAGAAACAAAACTGGCTTTCTACGAATTAGAGCATGGAATGTCAGATGCCTTAATCGGGCAGGTAGGTTAGAAAACTTAAAAAGGGAAATGGATTGGTTAAAATTAGATATTTGTGGGAATTAGTGAAGTTCGGTGGCAGGAGGAACAAGACTTCTGGTCAGGTGAATACAGGGCTATAAATACAAAATCAAATAGGGATAGTGAAGCGTAGGTTTAACAATTAATGAAAAAAAAAATTGGAGCACAAATAAGCTACTGCAAACAGCATAGTGAATGCAGTATTGTAGCCAGGATAGACACAAAGCCCACGCCTACCACAGTAGTACAAGTTTATATGCCAACTAGCTCTGAAGATGATGAAGAGATTGAAAAAATGTATGATGTGATAAAAGAAATTATTCAGATAGTTAAGGGAGACAAAAATTTAACAGTCAGAGAGACTGGAATTCGATACTAGGAAAAGGAAGAGAAGGAAAAATAATAGGTGAATATGGATTGGCAGTAAGGAATGAAAGAGGAAGCCGCCTGCTAGAATTTGGCACATAGTATAACATACACATAGCTAACACTTGGTTTAAGAATGATGAAAGAAGGTTGTATGTTTGGAAGAGGCCTAGAGACACAGGAAGGTTTCAGATAGATTGTATAACAGTAATTCAGAGATTTAGGAACCAGGTTTTAAATTGTAAGACATTTCCAGGGACAGATGTAGATTAAAACTGAAGAAACTACAAAAAGGTAGGAATTTAAGGAGATGGAACCTGACTAAACTGAAAGAACCAGAGGTTGTAGAGGGTTTCAGAGAAAGAATTAGGGAATGAACGACAAGAACAGGGGAAAGAAATACAGTAGAAGAAGAATGGGTAACTTTGGGAGGTGAAATAGTGAAGGCAGCAGAAGACCAAGTAGGTAAAAAGGCGAGGGCTAGTAGAAATCCTTGCGTAACAGAAGAGATATTGAATTTAATTGATGAAAGGGGAACATATAAAAATGCAGTAAATGAAGCAGGTGAAAAGCAGTACAAATGTATAAAAATTGAGATTGACAGGAAGTGCAAAATGACAAAGCAGGGATGACTAGAGGACAAATGTAAGTATGTAGAGGCATATATCACTGGAGGTAAGATAGATACTGCCTACGGGAAGATTAGAGAGACCTTTGGAGAAAAGAGAAGCACCTGCATGAATATCAAGAGCTCAGATGGAAAACCAGTTGTAAGCAAAGAAGGAAAGCAGAAAGATGGAAAAAGTATATAGAGGGTCTGTACAAGGGCAGTGTACTTGAGGGAAATGTTATGGTAATGAAAAAGGACTTAGCTGAAGATGAAATTGGAGGTATGATACTGCATGAAGAATTTGACAGAGCACTGAAAGACCTAATTCAAAACAAGGCCCCGGGAGTAGACAACATTCCATTAGGACTACTGACAGCCTTGGGAGAGCCAGCAATGACAAAACTCTACCATCTGATGAGCAATGTGTATGAGACAGGTGAAATACCCTCAGAATACAAGAAGAATATAATAATTCCAATCCCAAAGAAAGACGGTGTTGACGGGTGTGAAAATTACTGAACTACCAGTTTAATAAGTCATGGCTGTAAAATATGAGGGTGGTTTGAAAAGTTCTAAGAATCACCATGAGAGGTCAGTGCTAGTGCAATGAGTTGTTCATGTGATATTCATTAGACTGTTACCTGTAAACATGAGCCATGTCAGTGGTCTTGGAAGAGAGCTGTGGCGGTGACGCAGCTCTGTTGCTGTTCCTGCGTAGTGATTTGTGAAGATGGGAAAAATCGAGCTTTTGAGCAGTGAGTAAGTACTTCATAAAGAAAGGTATGAAAGCACTGGGGCAGGGATTCCCAACCTTTTCAGCTGGTCGGACCCTTTCTTCATGGCGGACCACTACTCAGTCAAGTTTTGCCTTTTCAACAAAGTGGTAGTATTTCTTGTCATCCAAACGGATCCAAAAGTGTGAGTAACCATCAATGTCAAAACTAGATTTCAAGGTAGGGTCTGTGGCAATTTCTGTCAACAACTCATATTCATTTCATGATAGAATGTGTGGCTTTTTGGATATAGTGAATGGGTTGACCACCCATTCATATTTCTGCAGCTTCTCATCTTCAGCTGTTGGGAAATAATGCTCCAACAATGACATCAAGCTTCGGAGATGTTCCAGGATTTGATGAAACAAATTCTTCCCAAGTGCCAATGTTTTGTTTTCCAAAAACTCGTTGAGAAGAGGAAAACACTCGACCTCCCCCTCCTCGACACTCTCTGCCCAAAAATTTAGTTTACTCTTGAATGCTCGAACTTTGTCGATAGCAGTGACATTTGTTTCACTCTGCCCTTGGAATGAAATATTCATTTTCTTCATTTCAGAAAAAATATCTGACAAATAGGCAAGTATACACTGCCAATTTTCGTGATTAATAAGGTCTGCTAATTTGGTGTTACACTCCAAAAGGAAAGCTAATACTTCCAATCTTAATTCGTACAACTGAGAGAGTGCATTCCCATGTCAGAGCCACCTCACTTCTGTGTGGAGAAGCAGCGAACGATGAAGGCTTCCCATATCTTCACACAGTATTGTGAAAAGTCTTGACTTCAACAGCCTTGATTTTATGTAGTTAATGATTTGAATGGATTCGTCTAAAACTTTCTTGAACGAAACAGGCATTTGTTTCGTAGCTAAAGCGTATCTGTGGAGAGCACAATGACTACTGTTGCAATTCTTATTTTCTTTTATTTTCGTTATTGCTCCAACTGTAGGACCCATCATAGCTTTTTGCACCATCTGTGCACACATCTATGCAATTAGACCATGAAACTTCGTTAGTCCTTAAAAAATCATCCAATAGACGTAATATTTCAGCACCTGTTGTGTTGGCAGGTAGTGGTCTGCACATTAAGAAGTCCTCCCCAAAACATCCAGAATATTCATAACGGACAAAAGCCAATAAAGTCGCTAATCCTGCAGCATCAGTGGATTCATCTACCTGCAGAGAAAATGAATTGTGTTGGATGCGAGAAACAAGAGTGTCTTTCACATCATTTGACATGTCAACAATGTGTCTCTTGACAGTATTGTTTGATAATGGCACCGAAGATACAAGCTTTACTGCCCTTTCGTCTAGCATGCAAGAAACAATATCATTAACACAGATTTATAAGATTTTCTGCAATGGTATGACCTTTGCCTGTTTTTGCCACTCGATAACTAACCAAGAAAGAAGCTTTTAATGAATTTTCATTAATTGTTTTTGCATGAGTTTTCATGCAATGCTGAGAAGCAGCTAGTTCAGCACTCTTCCTTTTGAAAAAATTGATGTCTTTAGCCCGGAAATCCGGGTGAGTACCTTCAAAATGGCGGCGCAATTTAACTGGAACCATTGAACTGTTCGGAAGGACTCGTGCACAAATTACACACTGACCTTTACCCTCCTTTGTCTCTATAAAGCCCATTTCTAAATAGCTTTCGTTGTACTTACGCTTCTTGGTTATTCCACTTCCACAGGATATTGCAACCAGTGGAGTACTTGCAGCGTTTTCACATAATAAATCCGGCTGTGGAGCTTCTTGTGATTGTTCTTCCTTTGGTCGTCCTCCCTCCTCATTCATTTCAACAGGAAACTTCCCTTGTTGTGAAGGCGATGGAGAAACTGCACCCTTCTTCAGTGATCCTGACTTCAGCCACCAATCCATGTTAGAAGTAATAAACTGGTCAAAAATTGACTTATGAAATAGGTAGTGCACTGACAAAGCAAGTTTAACATTTAATGATGCCTGGGGCTGCATACTTGCCAGCGAGCACTGTAATTGGTCTACAAACTTCGCTCCGCGCATGCATAAAAGGTTTCAGCACATCTAGCACCGTGAGCCAGCGCACTAACGACCCCCGTATTGTTGCGAAACAGTCGATCAGAGAAGCCGCATTCTCTGGCACTAAACTGTGTATGCGTTCTCACTTAGGAACCACAAAGGCTGAAGTAAAAGTACACATGTTTTTCACACGAAAAAAATAGTGATGTATTTGATTTTCACATTTTTATTCAATAATTTTACTCGTTATTTTACACGATTTGGTGAAAGATGGCCGCGGACCCCCTAGAAAGAGCCGGCAGACCACTAAGGGGTCCGCGGACCACACGTTGGGAAGCCCTGCACTGGGGGATTCTGCTTCTTCATATTCAACTGTGTGAGTTAGATTGAAAGACAACATTACTAACTGCAGTAAATGTTTACTGGAAGATTGCATTAGAAAATCTGTATTAAAGTCACCAGCAATCAAAAGTTCTTTGTTTCTTCCTGTTAAATAACCCAAAAGAGCTTCTAGATGATTTATGAATAGATTATAATTTCCCACAGGTGCTCGGTAAATAGTTACTATTATACAGGATCTGTTATGGATCTCTACTTCTGTTGCACATGCTTCTAGATACTGCTCTACACAGAATTTATTAATGTTAATGTTCTTGAATTTATGGCAGTTTTTAATAAATGTGGCAACTCCTTTTCCATCCATATTTACTCTGCAGAAGTAGGAAGCTAGCTTCAATCCTGAAATGTCTAACATATCTATACCAGTGGTCACTTGATGTTCAGAGAGGCAGATTATGTCAATTTAGTTAGATGAATTCATTTTATCAATACAAATGAGTAGTTCATCAACTTTATTTCTGAGTCCCGGAATGTTCTGGTGATTTATTAAAGATAACTGATACTGCATACTAATGGGATTATAACTACTTTGGCGAAGATGAACTGGCAGTTTCTGATTACTTTCTGTTAAACATTGTTTAAATGGAGGCTGTATGCTAAAATCTGACTCCTGTTCATCTGTTTTCTCAAACTGAGTGTGTCTTCCAATCTCTCTTAAAACTCGTTTTCTTTCCCCTTTCCCTATCCCTATCCTAAAAAAAGGCATCCCTCTGACACCTGTGACCACTGGTATTTTACTACTTGTGGCGGTGTCCCCCCTTAAGTTTTCTATAATCAACCCAGACAGTTTTCTCTTCCCTTTCTTATTGAGGTGAAGGCCATGCCTAGTGTAGCCCCTCCTATCGATAGCATTCACAGGAATCAAACCAATATGGGACCCTATATCCGTCCTAAGTAGCCACTCCAACTCCAAGTTCACCCTCCCTACAGAAGAGTTCAAATGAGGCCAATCATGTTGTCTCAACACAGTCACAAATTCCACACTCGTATGCTTCGTTGCTGATGGGACCACCCACTATAACCACGGCATCCTCCGTTGTGAAATCCTTGCATAAAGAACCTACATCCTCTGTTACCTGACCCAGATCTGCACTAGGCTTGAAAAAGTTTGTGACCTGATACTCTGGACCTAGATTTTCCTGCAGTAGTTGGCCAACACCTCTACTGTGGGAGCTACCTAACAACTGAACTTTCTTTCTCCTCACAAATTTCCCTGCCTTTTTCAAGTCTGAGGCAACGGGTCAAATCTCTTTTCAAGATTTATGACAAAGCTGTCTGATGCTCTCCTTTGCGTGTTCCCCCTATTACCTGTTGCCACTTCCCACCTCTGTTCACCCTTCTCCCTCTTTAACCTGTCCAGATCCTCCCTTGCCTTGTTTAAGTCAGCTTGAAGAGCTGCAATTTTCCCTTCCTGTTGCTGTATTTTCCTATCTCTACTGCAGATCCTACAATACCACTGGCGACCCTCATTTATGTCCCCATTTCCCACTCCACTACATTCGCCCCAATGGATGAAACTACAGCACCCATCACACCACACCCCGGAACTAACGATCCTATGGCATGTCACACACTTCTCACTCATGGTAAAAACAGAAATCGTATAAACTGATTTAAGTACTGACTAGAACATAAACAAAGGGTCCTAGAAACTATTCAGGCAGATATAAATAAATTGAAAGAGTACTGAATAAAAAAAACTGGCGATTGTATATAAGTTTAAGTCACTGTTTACTTCCAATATGCGCGCGTGAAATTAAGCCTAAAATCCGTGCTATAGATGCGAGAAGGAAAATAAACTTCTTCCCTGTTTAATCTTCTTTAACACTTCACTAACTTCCACTAATGTAACAACACTTATATTATATTTATACTAACTGGAAACGTTTGCCTATAAGTTTAATTCATTGCTTACTTATGATTCGCATGCGTGAAATTAGGCCTAGGATTCGTGCTACAGGCGCGAGAAGAAAAATACGCTTCTTACCCCGTTTAACCTTCTTTTATACTTCACTAACACTTTCACTAATTTATCAACACTTAGATTATATTTATAACAACTGTAAATGTTTAAAAATAGCTTAATAACAACGCTTTTCATAATTATTTATTGCAGCAAATACTCAGAGTCCGCGTCGGTGCAGTGTTGCCAATCAAGATACATGCAACTTTACTTCTTTGATCCAATGATTTGCTTATCTTTCCAAGAAAGTTATTCACTTCATCCAGAATGTTTTTTTCCTGGTTGAAATTCAAATTGGTTACATATAGTAATGTCGTTCTACTTTCTGTAACGCTTTTGATAGGACTGGAAGAATAGAAATAGGGTGATAGTTTCCATTGTATTCCCTTGACCCATTCTTGGATGGAGGTCTCACTTTGGCGTATTTCAAAACATCGGAAAAGCATCCCTGTAATAAGTCTACACCTAACTCTGAACTCCAGTTATTTGGATGACTTGGAACTGGACCCAGTATGGACACTCTAGTATCTGGGTAACTGGAAGAATCATTAAAATGGATCATTTATTTAAAAACTAAATTTGTGGATACATACTACTGTAATATTAATTTTAAGACTGCAAAACAATGTCTTTCAAATTTTGTGCAGTACTGTACTTATAAACAGTATTAGGTCTTGAACGTATCAGTCAGATTCAGTTGTTTTGTTGTCTTCAATCTTTTTCTTGCAGCCAGGTCTCGCATATGCTTACAGTGAGCAGCTGTGTATTGTGAAACTCAAGCTGCAGCTCCATCCATGTTAACACAGTATCAAGATATGCAAATTCCCCACCAGGTGGCAGTCCTGCATCTGGTGCAATGACAATGTCATCCTCCTGGCTATAAGTTTCTTCCCCTACACTTTGAATGATTTCATTATCGCTGAGAATATGGAATCCAGGGTCCAAAGAATTGTGAACAAGCCACTTGCCTATATCTTCTGCTCTGCAGTCGGAATGTCCAGAAATTTTCAGAAGGATTTTCGTATGTCCTCAAGTGATTATTTCTTCCTCTTCCTTTTCACACTACTTCTTCTCATCTTTGTCTTTCCATACCTCATCTTTGATTGAAATCCCTTTCAATTTATTCCAATCTCTTTTTAATGTAGTTGTCTTCACCAAATTTCATGTTTCTATCACCATGTAAGAGCAGTCTTTTAAATTCAGTTTTTGGTGATGAGCTACAAAACCTTCATCATTTTCATGTTCTGTCAGAAGCTTTCAAAAAGTTGTCTTCTGTAATGTTTCTTCATAGCTTCGATAACCGTCTGGTCCATTGGCTGCTGCAAACTCGTTACATTCTTTGGCAGGGAGTGTGTTTTAAAGTGTCCATCTTTTCTACCAGGAAGGCGGCTTTCTGCAGGTAAACTGCCCAGAATTAACATCACTTTACTGCCTTCTTTCCCTGTTGCCTTTTGGTATTTTTTACTTCAATTATAAAAATTTACTCCTAACATTCACAAAATAAAGTAGCAGTCATCCAGGTCTTTGGCTGATTCTTGTAAAAGATGGGAAGTTTCACATTTTTGAAAAACCAGGGCTTTCAGAGTTTGATATCAACAGAAGGGGTATTTTGTGGTTTCCCGTAAAGTTAGCATGGTAACATGGCTGTAACCAACCATATGGCCAGGAGCACTAGTTTCAATTTTAAACACTAAAGTTGTTTCAGGCAGTCTTCCAAATAAGGCCCATCTTATCTGCATTTAATAAAAATTCAAGGTCATTAGCTTCTGATTCAATTTTGAATTTTTCAATAGCATTTTCTGCTGATTTTTGATCTGGTGATACTTTTACACCATTTAACCCTTTCGTGGGCAAAATTATTGAGCAGATTTTTTTAATGAATGGAGAGCAGATAGTAGTTAACAGATATGTATATTTATCGTACAGAATATCAAATTTGCTCCAACTGTGAAAGTGAGGTCACACAACAAGGTGGGAATTATTCTTCCCACTGCCCTTCCTTGGAGTTAAATGACAAAAACAACTTTTTCAATATGTGTCATATTTATTTGATAAATTTACTTCTCTTGTTACAATGATTGTTCACAATTACTTGCTGTGAAATTTTCTGAAACATGGATCTATTCAAAATGATATTTGACAATATGTACAAACACAGCGAGTGCTCTTTTCCGCAGCTTTGATACTACAATGACGGCACGTCCAGTAGGTTTCTCCTAAAATGGGTTGATGCTCCCCTACAGCCACATGACGAAAATCTTCAGGTACTTTACCCCTTTTTGCCAGAAAGACAGGTTTTTGTCCAAGCCTTTTTTGGGATGAGAAGCCAGCGCTCAATTATCTGGCTAGATGGATCCTGTATGTGAGTTGATCGTGCTGTCCACTTTCTCTTTTACTTATTTTCCACAAGATAAAACTGTTCACTGCAGCAACGTCCACCAGGAAATAAAATATTCTGTGCCACCATTTTACAGAACGTCTGCCAATAGCATACCTTTCTTCGTAATTGATCAAACTTATCGACACCACCCATTATTTTGTTGTATTCTGCCACAACTTCAAGACAAGAAATCTCTGTACTAGTACCATCCTTGTTTTTCCTTTTCACTGTGGCTGTTTCTCATGGGTCATGAATTGAGGACAAGAAAGTGACTGGACAGTTATCAATCCATTTTACTGCAGAAATGGCTCCTTTTGTTTCAAACTGGAATTTTCCTCATTCCAATTTTAAGTTTTCCTTCATAAATTTGGGTAAATCAAAAGTATTTACCTTATACTATAGCTTTGAGGAAAAAAATCACAAAATGTCATGCGAACAGCACTGAAAGGCTCCTCTACAGAGCAACACTTAGCTATGCAATGCCTCTGCATGAAGGTACAGCAAAAACTGAGGGAAATTCCGATTGGAAGTAGTACCCTATAGTATATATACAAAGACAGTAACTAGTTCTCGAAAGAACAGTTACTGTTGATGACCGTGCAGCTTTTCCCTGGAATAAATGATGACTGACAACCTCAGCTGCCGATAGGTGTTGTTGTTATACCTTGATGTGGACAGCTGAAAAAGTGTGCCCCGACCGGGACTCGAACCCGGGATCTCCTGCTAACATGGAAGACGCTCTATCCATCTGAGCCACTGAGGACACAGATGAATAGCGCGACTGCAGGGACTTATCTTTTGCACGCTTCCCGTGAGACTCACATTCCCAACAGTCCACACAATTCTACATATGTATTGTACCTTATAGACATTTGCCCACCCACTCATTACTCGCACACGCTTTGGCGATTCCCGTAAGAGTTTAGGCAACCTGTGCGCATTCGCACAGACGAAGGTCAATGGCTGGGTAGCCTTTAACTAAATATACGAAGACAGTAACTAGTTCTCGAAAGAACAGTTACTGTTGATGACTGTGCTGCTGAATCAACTACAGATATATCAAGTTGGCTTGAACATATGCAATCCATTGGCTGTACCGTACGTTACTTGTAATTGGGAGAGAGAACAAGATTCCTGATGACGGGATGAAACATGTATTTATACCACTATTCAAAAAAGGTAATAGGTAACTTGCAGAGATGTAACATTGCTTTCACATGGATTAATATTTTCGGAGAACATAGAAAAGGGGATTCAAGGTATAATTCAACTGCTCCTGGAAGAAGAAATGTATGAGTTTAGGAAAAACAGGGTACAACTGATCTGATCTTCACAAGATGAATACTACTTGGAAAATGTATCGAAAAGGATAAAAGCATCACACTTGACTTCCTAGACATAGAAGAAACATATGACAGTGTATGAATGTCCAAATTTGCAACACCTAGAGAGAAGTGTACCCAAGACACTGACTGAGAAGGTGAAGATGCTCAACAGATGATGTTAGCTGTGTTTGATTAGAAAACGGAGAGAGAGCATACGGTTTAAGACCAAGTGTAGAGTCCAGCAGAGGAACGCTTTGTCTCCACTGATTATCATCACTTTGAAAGGTGATATCATGGAATGGATAAAAAAGCAATAGGGATCTGATGCTTGCTGATATGATATGGGAAGATACAAATGAAGTCCAGGAAAAACTGCATATGCGGAACAATGACTTTGGGAAGTTGGGTCTCAGTCAGTGAATTAAAGACTGGAGTCATGAAGGTAAGTAAATAAGGACAGCCTGAGCTACAGCTAATTGGAAGACCTTAGGAGAATATACAGTGTTTACTATATTTGGGCAGTGTGAAAGATTGTGAAAACTTGGGTGAAGTTCTAAACTGAATGCATAAAGCTGCCCAGTTTTACTACCAAGTAAGCTGTCCCCTTTTGGACAACCAGATGCCACATAAGGAAAAATTAATCATATTTGGATCCTACTCTTTTCTCATTTCGACTTACTCACTAGAGGTCTGTGCTCTGACAGAGAGAATAATCAAATCCAGATTGTTGAAATTTTGAAAATTGCTAGATGAATTTAAAAAGGATAAGATAATGTATGAAAGGAACAGAATGGATGCAGGTATGAAATTCAATGTATTGGAAGTCTCCACTCCGCTCCGCTCCCCCCCCCCCCCCCCCCCCCCCCCACCACCACCACCACCACCAACAACAACAACAACAACAATTTAGATTAAGATGATATGGTCGTGTGAAACAATGGAAGAAACCAGGATAGCTAAGAAATGTCTTGAAATGACTATAAATAGGAAAAGAATATTGGACAGGGAAGAGGAGGTGGCTCAGCATCCTTTGGATCCATGAGAAAGAGATGTAAAAGGATAGAATAAGTTGGAAGAGACTCATCACCAGCTCCAGGGAAAATAGAGCTGGGATGTGGAGGCAGTGATGGTGGCAGTGGCGGTGGTGTTAGCGGGGTGGCAACAATGAGAAAAATCAGTGCTTAGTTGTAAGATACAATTGGAAATTCATTTATACTTTCCTCATGATAGTGAGATCTCGTCTCACGAGTCTGAAGATTGCAGCCAAGACACTACATCCTAGAGCACAGTGGTCAAATCATCATGTCCCTCATTGTTGGGGGCTCTGAATTATTATTCTGCACGAAAGCAATCAGACTTCTGTGAAATTAATTTAAGTTGTATCTCTTATCTCATTGTCAGTTTCTTCTTGGCAGGAAACATTTAGTGAGACTCTTTTCTTTGCTGATGCTAAAATTTGGTGAATACAGAATTTCATTAAGGTTGTGACTCATAGATTTGCATTTAATAAATAATACTTTTATAAAATCATCATTTTTATTTGAAGCACAATAAGTGCTTTTTCACAGTAATATGATGTTAGCTGGTGCTAAAACACACAGTTGTGTCCATCTGTTATAACTAGAATGCTAGAGAGTGATTATTAGTTTCTAAAAACCTTCATTTGTTCTCAAAAACCTAAGCTCGAAATGTTTAAACACCACTGAAAATTATTAATATTATAGCTGAAGACTGCTTCTCTTCACTTAGTATTACTGTGTAATTGTGAAAGTTCACTGCCTGAGGTTGTTACAAGAGGATCTATTCATTCATTACAAACATGGCGTGTTTGAGAAAGGAAATGTACATATACCATGCTGTCAGACTAGACCTTTCAAAGTCTGGAGATGATCATGAACTTCAGCACCACCTTGTCCTATGAGATCATCCAGTATCAGAATTATTAACCACTGTTTCCATAATTCACTATATGCCAATACTAACCGGATTATTTGGAAAGGGTAATGACTGATTTCCTGATCCATCACTGGCTATTCAAAGTATGTACCCTATGGCCAGTGACCTCTACACATCTTAGTCTTTTCCCAAATACTTCCATTGTTTTGCCTCTTTGTGTTACCCAGTCCTATTATATGTGTTGCTAATCATATTCTTCACTCAGTCAGTTATTTTACCTGAATCCACCTAACGACATTATTGGAGAACATGGTGGAAGAAATTTTAGTGTACAGTTCCTGATTTGCATAGAATCATTTCAGTACTCAGTGGTAAGTAATACTAAACCCACACACAGTTTTCTTCTTCATATCTCCAGAAGATATAAAGTTTCACCCCCCCCCCCCTTTTCTAAAATGACAAATATACAGTGTGTGACATCGAATTTTCAGTCCAGAGAGGCTTCTGTGTTACTATCATTTGCAGAAGATTTACACAGTTTTGCCTCTAAGGCCATTCAAAGGTAGCTTGGTGATCAATAATAAATTTATGATTTCCTTCATTCTGCAGTTGAATTTGGGTGTAGTTGAACATCATAAATGTCTTATCTATGCAGACTTTGAAATTAGAGGGAATAATATTATCACTTATTTACAGTGAAGAATAACATATGCTTTTGTAATAACATGTGAAAGACATATGATGATGTTTTCTGTCTTTCTTAAATCACACATGTTTTAGTCATTAGAGATGTGACGACCCACAACGTATGATTCAAACCATTTTGGAACTGAAACATATTATTGAATCAATAGTGCAAAAGGCTTTGCAGAAGCAAAGACAGCCCATTGCAGTTTCTCGTTGTATATTGTAGTGAGTTTTATATCATATGAAGAGAATTCAGCATAAGAAATTGCTAACCTGCAAGAGGGGATTTTGACATATTGTGTGTTATGTGTTTGAGTAAATACAAAGAAATAAACATAAATGCTATAAGAGAAAAATGTGTAATTATTAGTTACCGACATGTGGAACATTTGAATATACAACAGATAAGGTGATCAAACAAATTCTTGCTAAATTGTGGGCTAGCACTTTCTTCTGTTGGCCCGTTCATATGCTGCTTTGAGCAGATTTGTTTCAGTAACTCAAATCAGTAATTACAGATATTTCATTAAATGCATAGACACAGAAAGCAACTAGGCTAAAACTCTATCTACTACTACAAATTAATGATTCAGTTTAAATCCTAGAAATTCCTTTCACATTTATTACCATATGTGTTAATTTTGCTTTAAAGTATTAATGGGTATATGTACATACATATCTCCTGTATTGTAGTAGATGCAACTGAAGCCAAAATTTATGTTCAGACTACTACATCAGGATGACTTGTTACATAAACTCTTTCGCTGATATATTAATCATATATAGTTGGTATTTCTGAGACATATTGAGTTTCACCTTAAACTGTCAAACAATGGCAACTCCAGGTAGGAATATCAACAATGTAGGAAAACATAGACTGCTACTTACCATAAAGAAGACATGTTAAGTTGCAGACACATGATTAAAAGACACTCAGATAGAGCTTTCGGCCACAGCCTTCGCCAGTAAAGAGAGACACACAAACAATTTTCACACGTGCACACACACAAGCCACGACACCTCATGCACAACATGAGTGCCAACTCCAGCATCTCGGGCCATAATGCAGCATCATGTGGGATGCAAGCAGCAATTTGGAGGGGGAGGGGAAGGGAAAGGAATAGGAATAGTAGTGTACATGTGGAGAGAGGAGAGAGACGAAAGCTGTCTGGTGGAGTATGCAGGAACTAGAGTGCCAACAGGCACAGCGTCATGAGATTTTGGGGCAGGGAGGTGGGGAAAAAGGGAACAAAAAAGGATAGGAGTGGAGAAAGATGGGCGGATGCATTGTCAGAGGACAGCAAATAAACAGAGTAGCAGATGAGATTGGGGGAAGATATGATATGATAGGATGGAGTGGGTTGGAAACTGCTGGATGGAGGTTGTGGGGACAGTATGTTACCATAGGTTGAGCCCAGGATAGTTATGGGAGTGGAGAATGTGTTGTAAGGAAAGGATCCAGATGGCAAGGGTAGTGAAGCAGCTGTTGAAATAAAGTGTGTTGTGTTCAGCTCCATGTTGTGCCACAGGGCAGTCTACTTTGCTCTTCCCTGTGACAGGAGTGAAAGTGCTGGGTGGGTGGATTGAGCAGGTTTTGAACCTGGGTCTTCCACAGGGATATGATCCTTGTGGCAAGGGGATGGAATTAGGAGTGGCGTAGGGGTGGACTAGGATGTTGTGGAGGAACACCACTTTAGGAGTGGTGGGAAGTATCTTGGATAAGATGTCCCTCATTGCAGGGCATGATGATACATTATCAAAGCCCTGGCAAAGGATGTGGCTCAGTTGTTCCACTCCAGAGTGGTTCTGGGTGATGAAGGGGACAGTCCTGTCTGGTTGGTTTTTGCAGATGGTGGGAGGATTGGGGTTGTGAGGGGAATGGTGCCAGAGATCTGTTTGCAGTCTAGGTCTGGGGGATAGTGCCTGTTTATGAAGGCCTTGGTGAAACCCTCAGCATAGTGAGCAAGGAGATTTGTTACTGCAGATACGTCATTCCTGGGTAGCCAAGTTATATGGGAGGAATTTTTTTGTGTGAAAGGGATGACAGGTACTGTTGGTGGGTTTAATGTGGACAGAGATGCGGATGGAGCCATCAAAGTGGGCGTCAACATCTAGGAAGGTGGCATGCTGGGTTGAGGAGGACCACATGAAACAGATTGGAGAGATGTTGTTGAGGTAGTGAAGGAATGAAGATAGGCCGTCTTGGCCTTGGGTCCAGATCATGAAGATATAATCAATGAATCTGAATCTGACTAGGTGTTTGGTGTTTTGGGAGGCTAGGAAGGTCTCCTCTAGGTGACCCATAAATAAATTGGCATAGGAGGGTGCCACAGATTTGCTTATATATCATCCCTTCACATGAGAAGTAGTTGTGGGTTAGAATATATTTAGTAAGATGTATGAGGAATGAGGTAGTGGGTTTGGAGTCTGAAGGACATTGGAAAAGGTAGTGTTCAATAGCGGTAAGACCATGGGCATGAGGGATATTGTTGTTTCAGGAAATGGCATCAACAGTGACGAGTAGGGATCCAGGGGTAAAGGAATGGGGATGGTGGAGAGTCGGTGAAGGAAGAGGTTAATGTCTTTGACGTGGGAGACTAGATTACGGATAACTAGTTGGAGGTGTTGGTCAATGAGTGCCGAATTCTTTCAGTGGTGGCACAGTAATCACCACAATAGGGTGTCCAGGATTGTTGGATTTGTGGATTTTGAGGAGAAAGTAGAAGTTGGATGTCTGGGATGTCATAGGGGTGAGGAGGGAAATGGATTCAAGAGTGTTGTTCTGGCAGTGGCCTGAGGCTTTAAGCAGGGTTGGAGTTTGTGTTGGACTTCTGTGATGGGATCACCCTGGCAAAGTTTATAGGTGAAGTAATCAGACAATTTGCGGAGGCCTTTTGCCAAGTGGTCATTGTGATTGATAACAACAGTGGTGGAACCTTTGTCTGCAGATGGGTAATTAGGTCAGGATTTATTTTGAGGTTGTGTATGGCTGTTCTTTCTTCTCCTGAAACGTGTGTGTTCTGAGGAAGAGACCTGGGGAATGATGGTGAGGCTAAGTTGGAGGTAAGGAATTTCTGGAAGGTGACCAGCAGGTGGTTAGGTGGGAGAGGGGGAGGATCACGGTTGGATGGTGGTACAAACTGGAAGAGGTAAGGTTCAGTGTCAATGTTGGAATTATGGTGGTTTTGGTTGGAGAGTTTGGCAGCAAAGAAGTGCTTCCATTACAAGGATCGGGAAAAGGAGAGTAGGTCTTTGCTTATGCATCTGCCCATCTTTCCCAGCTTCTCTCCTTTTTTGTTCCTTTTTTTCCCACATCCCTGTCCGAAAACCTCATGACGCTGCATCTGTTGGCAGTCTAGTACCTGCACACTCTGCCAGACAGCATTCATCTCTCTCCCCATCTATACATTACTATCCTCCTTACCCTTACACTTACCCTGACCTTACACCCCTTTTTACCCTTACACCCCTTTTTACCCTTGCACCCCTTTTTTACCCTTGCACCCCTTTTTTACCCTTGCACCCCTTTTTTACCCTTGCACCCCTTTTTTACCCTTGCACCCCTTTTTTACCCTTGCACCCCTTTTTTACCCTTGCACCCCTTTTTTACCCTTGCACCCCTTTTTTACCCTTGCACCCCTTTTTTACCCTTGCACCCCTTTTTACCCTTGCACCCCTTTTTACCCTTTTTACTATTACCCACCCTCTCCAGTTTGCTGCTTGCATTCCACCTGATACTGCATTTCGGCCCAAGGTACTGGAGTTGGTGTTCGTGTGTGCATGAGGTGTGCTTGCTTCTGTGTGTGCTTGTGAATGCTGTGTGTGTATCTCTCTTTACTGTTGAAGGTTGTGGCCGAAAGCTATATGTGAGTGTCTTTTAATCGTGCCTGTCTGCAACTTGATGTGTCTTCTTATGGTACGTAGCAGTCTGTCTTTTCCTACATTGTTCACCTTTATCTGTGATAATGTTGCAAGCCAAAGCATTGATTTAAAATTTGTACAAGCACCAGGATTTGAAACAGGGTATTCTGTGCAGCTGTGGTATCTGTAATGCCTGTATAGTATATTGGATAACAGATACACCTAGTAAGCAGATGACCTGGGTTTGAGTCTTAGTGCTGGTACAAATTTTAAATCATTGCTGTGGCCTACATCATTGGCAGCCTCTGATTTTGTCCATTGCTTATTTGCTGTGATGGTCATATACAAATAGCGTAACAAAGGCTGAGGAAAACTTTATTTCTTTGTTGCCAACAAGAAACCACAAACTAATCTGCCCTGTTTACATTATTACCAAACTGAGTGTCATATGAATGAAACACACACAACACTGGTGTAATATTGTTCAATATTTATTTTTTGTTACCCAAATCGATTTTCAGCTGTTACACCATCATCAGATACAAAGATAGGTGGTGTAGTGAAGTTTCATTGGATCGAAAGATTTTAAACTAGTGCATCTACAGAGTAGAAAAGTATTAATGCTATAATTAGAACTAAAACAAAGGGATTATTTCAATGTAACTGTGATGTAAGATTATTTAACTTTGACACATCAACTAATGTTTATGGTGTGGGTTGCTGTTGTCATGTCCTAGTTCATGAACCACGGGCAACTTATGAGTGGCCAAGTAAGTGGTCCTGACAGTCGGGATACCAGTTACTTTGGAATAAGGCTGGGCATCTCGGACATATTCTGAGTCATGGTCACCTTTGTGCTCAGAAGGCAAAGACTACCAAATCCATCGGTTAGTCCCTCAACCGTTAGGGATAAAACTTAGTGGGACCTGGGGCAAGTAAGGCTAGCAACCTGCTTCCCTGGTACTTTAAATATGATGCTGGCAACAATCAGAGCAAAATGCCTCGAACCTTTGGAGGTGACGGAGTCCCACCTCTAATTGACAAACCAGGGACTCCTAAGATATGACTCGGCAAACGAATGGTAACGAGATGGGAAGCTATTAATATCAATGGGGGCTACTCTGGGAAGAAGTTAGAGCTGGCAGAGGTTGCAAGTAAGATGGGGTTGGACGTTTTAGCTGTTAGTGACATTCGGGTAAGGGGTGAGAAAGAAGAAGAAGTGGGAGAATACAAGGTCTACCTGTCAAGAGTCAAAGCAGGAATAGCACAATGGGGTGTAGGGCTTTACATCAGGAAAGAAATGGAACCCAGCGTAGTTGCAATAAGGTATGTAAACGAACGACTGATCTGGATAGATTTGACAGTGTCTAGCAAGAAAATTAGGGTTGTGTCAGTATATTCGCATTGTGAAGGGACAGATCAAGATAAGATGGATAGTTTTTATGATGCACTCAGTGATGTAGATGTTAGAGTAAAGGACAAGAACAGTGTTCTGCTCATGGGTGATTTTAATGCCAGGTTTGGAAATTGAACAGAAGGGTATGAAAAGGTTATGGGTAAATTTGGAGAGGATATGGAGGCCAACAGGAACGGGAAGCATCTCTTGGATTTCTGTGCCAGTATGGGCTTAGTAATCACAAACTTCTTTTTGAAACATAAGAACATTTACCGGTGTACTTGGGAAGGCAGGGGAACCAGATCTGTCATTATATAATAACAGATCAGGAATTCAGGAAGGCTGTGATGGACACACGTGTATTCAGGGGATTCTATGATGACACTGATCACTACTTAATCTGCAGTGAAATTGGTATTGTGAGGTCAAAAGTGCAGGAGGTCAGGTCCATATGTAGGAGGATAAGAGTGGAGAAACTTCAGGATAAGGAAATCAGGCACAGGTACATAACAGTGATCTCAGAAAGGTACCAGTTAGTTGAATGTAGTCAATTACAGTCATTGGAAAAGGAATGGACAAGGTACAGGGACACAGTACTAGAAGTGGCTAAAGAATGTCTTGGATCAGTAGTGTGTAAAGGTAGGATGAGGCAAACAGCTGGGTGGAATGACACAGTCAAGGCAGCCTGTAAAAGGAAAAAGAAGGTGTATCAAAAATGGCTACATACTAGAACTCAGGTAGACAGAGAAAGTTATGGTGAAGAAAGAAACAAAGCCAAACAGATAATTGCAGCATCCAAGAAGAAATCTTGGGAAGACTTTGGAAACAGGTTGGAGACTTTGGGTCAAGCTACTGGAAAACCATTCTGGAGTGTAATTAGCAGTCTTCAAAAGGGAGGTAAGAAGGAAATGACAAGTGTTTTGGACAGGTCAGGAAAACTGCTGGTGAATCCTGTGGATTCCTTGGGCAGATGGAGGGAATATTTTGAAGAGTTGCTCAATGTAGGTGAAAATATGATCAGTAATGTTTTAGATTTTGATGTACAATGGTATAGGAATGATGATGCAAATAGGATCACATTTGAGAAAGTGGAGAAAATGGTCAATAGATTGCAGTGCAATAAAGCGGCTGGGGTGAATGAAATTAAGTCGGAACTCATCAAATACAGTGGGATATCAGGTCTGAAATGGCTACACAGGATAATTGAAATGGCGTGGGAGTCGGGACAGGTTCCATCAGACTGGACGAAAGCAGTAATCACACCAATCTTTAAATATGGAAACAGAAAAGATTGTAACAACTACAGAGGTATCTCTTTAATCTGCGTTATGAGTAAAATCTTCTCAGGTATTGTTGAAAGGAAAGTGCGAGTATTAGTTGAGGACAAATTGGATGAAAATCAGAGTGGGTTTAGGCCTCTTAGAGGTTGCCAGGACCAGATCTTTAGCTTACGGCAAATAATGGAGAAGTGTTACAAGTGGAACAGGGAATTGTATCTATGCTTTATAGATCTAGAAAAGGCATATGACCGGGTTCCTAGGAGGAAGTTATTGCTGTTCTATGAGATTATGGAATAGGAGGCAAACTTTTGCAATTAATTAAAGGTCTTTACGTAGATAGTCAGGCAGCAGTTAGAGTTGACAGTAAATTGAGTTCATAGTTCAGAGTAGTTTCAGGGGTAAGACAAGGCTGCAACCATTCTCCACTTTTGTTCATATTATTTATGGATCATATGTTGAAAACAATAGACTGGCTGGGTGAGATTAAGATATGTGAACACAAAATAAGCAGTCTCGCATATGCGGATGACTTAGTTGTGATGGCAGATTTGATTGAAAGTTTGCAAAGTAATATTTCATAGCTAGATCAGAAATGTAAGGACTATGGTATGAAGATTATCATCTCCAAAACGAAAGTAATGTCAGTGGGAAAGAAATATAAACGGATTGAGTGCCAAATAGGAGGAACAAAGTTAGAACAGGTAGACAGTTTCAAGTACTTAGGATGGCAACATAGTGAAAGAACTGGAAGCGAGGTATAGAAAAGCTAATGCAGTGAGCGCTCAGCTACGATCTACTCTTTTCTGCAAGAATGAAGTCAGTACCAAGACTAAGTTATCTGTGCACTGTTCAATCTTTCGACCAACTTTGTTGTATGGGAGCGAAAGCTGGGTGGATTCAGGTTACCTTATCAATAAGGTTGAGGTTACGGATATGAAAGTATCTGGGATGATTGCAGGTACTAGTAGATGGGAACAATGGCAGGAGGATGTGCACAATGAGGAAATCAAAGAAAAACTGGGAATGAACTCTATAGACGTAGCAGGCAGGGCGAACAGGCTTAGATGGTGGGATCATGATACACGCATGGGAGAAGCAAGGTTACCCAAGAGACTCATGGGTTCAGCAGTAGAGGGTAGGAGGAGTCGGGGTAGACAAAGGAGAAGGTACCTGGATTCGGTTAAGAATGATTTTGAAGTAATAGGCTTAACATCAGAAGAGGCACCAATGTTAGCACTGAATAGGGGACCATGGAGGAATTTTGTAAGTGGGCTTTGCTCCAGACTGGACTCTGAAAGGCATAATCAGTCTTAAATTATGATGATGATGATGATGATGATGATGATGATGATGACATTAACTAATGAACAACAATTGTACATAGAAGGAAATAATTGAACAATAAACTTGGGTGACATAGTCCAAAGATGTGGCTGAACAAAATAATCCTGTCCTTAATAGGTCCTAAACTAGAAACAGACAAAATATAATAGTGATATTAAGCTTGTGAGTGAAGCAGCTGTGATTATGCAAAGTTAGGAGAGAAATTATATTAACTGAAATAAAGGAAATGCATTTTACAACATGGCCGGAATGGAATTATGAGTAGTATCTGCAGTTAGAAGCGGCGAGTAAGGGAACTGTGTCTGGTCATTCAGTGCTAAGCTTGGGTTAATGGAAATGTGTTGATTAATTTTCATTATTTCAAGATCATTCATCTTTTTTCCCTTATGGATGTGATGTAATGCTTCACGTTTCGCAGTGTAACTATGGCCTCCTGTAACCAGGTATTTGGAAAAGTAGTGTCTCCTTTTCTAAGTTTCCAAGTTCTGTGGTGTTCTTCAAGCAGGTACATTTTGTCCCGCCAGACTGACCCACATAGAATTTGCCGCGTCCAGCAGTGTGGTGCACATAAAATTATGGTTTTATGTTCCTAGATTTAAGCTTTCCATTGAGACTTTTCCGAAGTATGGATTGTGCGCCATTTATTGCATTTTTGAGGTGGTGGTCCAAGGACAGGGTAAAGAAAAGAATACATCTGTTGTTTCTGCTTTTTGTACATTATGGAGTCCACTAAGGTAGGAGGATAGTGATTGTTTGATGCTCTTTGTTTGATTGCATTTAATTCCATTAGGAAGTTGTCTTCTATCATGGAGATGGATATGAGGCAATTTGTGATTGAACGAAAAGCAGCATGTTTATGGGACACTGGATGTTGAGAATTAGCTAGTATTACCATACCTGTGGTGGTAGGTTTGCTATAAATCATGAAAGTATGACATGGTCACTGATCTATGGTTAGATCTAAATAATTTACACAGGTGTTCCTGAACTCATATTGCAGCAGACATTAAGCATCTTGTCATCTTGCAGTAAAAATTGTTGTAAGTCCATAGATAATTTTAAATTTTGGTGGCCGTAAATAATAATTGCCAGTAACCATCCTAGGTCCACTTATGAAGTCAATTCACAGGTGATGTAGTATCTGGTGGGGGAAAATATTTGCATGATTGTTCTTACGTCCTTTCAACAAACTGTGGTACTTGAAGTACGAGGGTAGTTTGAAAAGTTCTCGGAATTGCCACGAGAGGTCAGCAAAATGAGTTGCTCATGTGATATTCATTGGACTATTGCCTCTAAACGCATGCCACATCAGTGCTCTTGGAAGAGAGCTGTGGCAGTGACGTGGCTCTGTTGTTGTTCCCGCGTAGTGATTTGGGAGATGGAAAAAATTGAGATTCAAGCACTGATTAAGTACTTCATAAAGAAAGTTATGAAAGTAAAGGACATTCTAGCTGATTTCCAGAATGCACTGGGGGACTTGCTCCTTCATATTCAACTGTTGCCAAGTGGACAAATGAATTTAAATTTGGTCAGGAGAGCTTAGATGATGACCCACGCACTGGTCAGCCAGAAATAATTGCAAAAGTGCACAAAATGGTCATGGAGGATTACCGATTGAAAGTGTGAAATTGCTCACGCTTGCCAGATGTCGTCTGAAAGGGTATATCACATTTTAACAGAAGAATTAAAAATGGAAAAAATTTCTGCAAGATGGGTGCTGTGACTTGACGCTAGATCAAAAACACAAGAGAATGGACATTATTAATTACGCAAACTAATGAATTGTTGCCGTACCCACCTTATTCACCTGATATGGTTCCATCAGACTTCCATCTCTTCCCAAAACTAAAAAATTTTCTTGGTGAACGAAGATTCACTTCAAACGAAGAATTCATAGCCAGAGTTGACAACTATTTTGCAGGCCTGGAGGAAAGCCATTTTTGAGATGGGATCAAGGCACGGAACATCGTTGGACCAAGTGCATTAACTGACAAGGAGACTACATTGAAAAATAAAAAAGTTTCAGTGACGTAAGTACTTTTTTACTATTCTGTTCTGAGAACTTTTCAAACCACCCTCATAGTAGGCTTGCTTGAGTGCATCATCTGATGTAAATAGCCATATTGTAGGTCCAACCACATCAAAGGGCTCTCTGAGGAGAAGTCACTGTAACAGATGTGTTTTGAAAAGGAGCAGCAATCCTTCTGGTAGTTTCAGGAGCAACAGTCTGGATGATGACCTGATCTGGCCTTATAACATTAGTTAACATGGCCTTGCATGTTGGTATTGAAATTGGCTGAAAGCAAGAGGAAAGTACAGCCATTATATTTCCTGAGGATGTAAAACTAACTGTATGGATTTTTGATTATGATGGTGGTGTTGGTGGTTGCTTCCTCTTCGATGAAGTAAAATAGTTCCTAATTCAGATCTTTGGGCAGGGACAAACTTGGAAGGAAAAGCACATCTGGCTTTCTACGGGCAATAGTGTGGAATGTTAAATTCCTTAATTCAGGAGGTAGGATGGATAATTTCAGAAGAGTAATAGGGCATGTGGGGTAAAAGAACGCATTTTTTGTTTTGATAATTTTTTTTCAAATCTTTGCAGCAATATCAGATCAGTTAGACATGCAGCATCAAGTTTGACATCTTGGCAACATTGTGTAAAAGTATCATTGTCATCCAATTATTATTAGAGGAGTAATAAACATTTTGCTAAAAAATAATTTTGCATAGTCTTATGCCATGGTGTGGGGTAAGGGTACATGGGCTTGGGGTAAGAGTACAGAGTGCGTACTGAAGAAAGTAGGAAGGATTACAAATTATGAGATGGAACAACTAATTAGGAATACTGAAATAATCAATTTTTGACAGTATAATTTTTGCCAATTACATTAAATTAGGACTTGTTTATTTTTCAACAAATTCGAAAAGTAAATACTGTAATGATCTGAGAGTAATTCTGAAAAAATGTTTATCAAGGGAAAAGCAGTGCTGCTCTATTGCTTGTCATTTTACTAATGAACAAGTTTCTGTGAATCGGCCAAGGTGGTCACTACCTTTACTGATTTTAAGACATTTTCATAAGCCAGCCTCTGAAATCAGATAGCTCTGAATACTTGCCTATTGAGTACCCATTTTTGATAAGGCCAAGATCTGATGGTAGAGCAGCTGTGTTGATGTTCTCAATCAGTTTACAGGGGGGGGGGGGGGGGGATGGCACTAAGGAAGTCATAATTATATTGGAAGAGTGTTTGACAGGTAGATAGGTTTGAAAAAACACTACCCAATTAAAGAAAAACTACAGAAAATAAAAACTAATCCAAGTTATCTAAGGTGAGTAACATGACATCTAAACACCAATAAAAATGCTTGAATACACTAGAAGGGAATACAGAAGACAAAGTACAGGTAGTATGGTAAAAGTTTGCAAATAGTTCCTTGATGGAATAAAAGCACCCAATACAAACTTCTACTCCATTTGACCTGTGTACCTTTACTGCTTTCCTCTACTATCTTTTTCGACAATCTAGAGATAACACACAACTGAAGTCATGGAAATAAAGGAATATATTGGAAGCTTATAGCTGCCAGTTCCAGGACCTAACTTTTAAATAGATTTACTTTCATGTAATACTCAGTCAAAATTATACATCAAAAATGTACAAAAGTGATGTGCCACATTTTCTCCAGCTGTAAGCACCTGACTGCCAGGAGGTTCCAGAATAGAACTGAGGATATGATGACCTATGCACTGGGAAAATGGTAAAATTCTACTGTAGGTATTAGAAGGCTTGATGCGTACTTTTGACCCAAGCGTAGTTTATTTAGGCTGAAGTTAGATATAGTCGGAGTTAGTGAAGTATGGTGGCAGAGAGAACTATATATCTGGACAGGTGAGTATAGGTTATCAATACAAAATCAAAAAATCAAATAGGAGTAAGGCAGTACTAGATCTAACAGTGAATATGAGTATAGTAATGTCAATAAACTTCCGAGAATACTGAACGCATTATCATAGTCAATATAGCTACAAAGTCGACACCCACTGCAGTATACTTCTTTGTATGCCAGCTTGTCCAGATTCTGAAAGTAAGTATGATGAAATGAAGTAAATTATTCATACAGTTATATGAGTCAAAAATTTAACTGTGATTGAGAGACTGGAATTAGACAGTAGGCCATAGAAAGAGAAGAAAAAATACTAGAACATGGACTCAGGTAAAGAAATGAAAGGGGGAGGGGTCTGGTAGAAATTTAAAAGTAAAATTTAATCATTGCTAACACTTGGTTTGAGTCATGCAAGAAAGCTGTGTATGTGCCAGAGACCTGGAGACACCGAAAGTTTTCAGATAGACTACATTGATTAGATTTTGAAACCAGATTTTAAACTGCAAAATGTTTCTATGAGTAGATATGAATCCACAGATTAAAACAGAAGAAACTGCAGAGAGGTAGGAAATTAAGGAGATGGAGACTGGATAAATTAAAAGGACCAGAGTGTGTTGAAAGTTTCAAAGCGTTAGAAACTAGTTGACTGCAATGGGGGAAAGGAATATGGTAGAAAACAAATTCATAACTTTAGAAAGACAAAGTAGCGAAGGGACCTGAGTTTCAAATAAGCAGACAGGGTTCCAATAGAAATCATTGACTAACACTAGAGTTCTGGGTTCTGAAAAAATGTAGCAACACACAAGACAATACTGCCCCTACAATTTACCATGGAAGATCGGTTGACCAAAGACAACCATATGTTTATTGCATTTGTAGATTCAGAGAGAGCTTTTGACAATGTTGACTGGAATATTCTCTGTGAAAGTACGAAGATAGCAGGAATAAAACATGGGAAGCATAAGGTTTCCATGACTTGTACAGAAACCAGACTGCAATAATGGGAGATGAAAAAGATGAAAGATAAGCCATAGTTGGAAAGAATAACACAGTGTTGTAGCCTATCCCAGATGTTGTTTAATCTGTGCACTGAGCTAGCTATGAAGGAAAAAAGAGGAGAAATTTGGAAAGGGAATTGAAGTTTATGGACAAGAAATTAAAACTTTGAGGTCTCTCAGTGACCTAGTAATTCTGCCAGAAAGTGGAGAATTTGGAAGAGCAATTGAAGGCAGTAAATAGTGTCTTGAAAAGAGGTTATAAGATGAACAACAACAAAAGTAAAACAAGGATAATGGCATGTAATCAAATTAAATCAGCTGAATAGGAAATGAGACACTGAAAATAAAGGAGTTTTGTTATTTGGGCAGTAAAATAACTCACAGTGCCTAAAGTTGAGGGTATTAAATGCAGACTAGCAATATCAAGGAAAGCATTTCTAAAAAAAGTTGTTATTTACTATGGATTTAAGTACTAGGAAGTATTTTCTTTCCTGAAGGTATTTTTCTGGAGTGTAGCCTTATGTGGAAGTGAAGCATGGATGTTTAATAGTTCAGAGAAAAAGAGAATAGAAGCTTTTGTAATGTGGTGCTATAGGAGAATTCTGAAGATGGAAGAGTCAACTAATGCGGTTCCAAATTAAATTAAAGAGAAGAGAAATGAATGGCATAACTTGGGTAAAAGGAGGGATTGGTTCGTAGAACACATTGTGATCATGAAAGAATAATCAATTTTGTTACGGAAGTAAGTGTGAGGGGTAAAAATTGTAGAGGGAGACCAACACCTGACTACAATAAGAAACCTCAAATGCATGTGTATTGCAGAAGCTATGCAAAGACTAAGAGACTTGTCAAGCCTGCTGAAGTTTAAAATGTAACATTACTTAATGTTATCATACAGAAGCAATAAAAAGTAATTTTAGTGTAATAAAAGATTTCTAGTATCTGAGTAATGAATGTTCCATAGCTCTAACACTATTTTATCTTGTAATTTATCAGTTAATAAATTACAAACATATTGAGATCCTAATCCTGATACCAGCACTGTGTTCATCTGTGAATGTAACATAGGTAATTTGTGAAATTATTAATTGCAGCTTTCTTTGTTCAGTTTCAGATGCAAGACTAACAAGTCCATGCAGAATACTGCTGTTTGGCAGAGAGAACATATTTGCATTTATTCATATTGTGCAGAAAGTGGAAGAGATGAGTTAAGGAAAAAAAGAGGATAAAATAGTAACAGTGACTTATGATACCAGAATCTTCCTGGTGTTTAAGAACATAGTGTAAATGGTCTTAAAATGTGCAATGACTGAAAATAATGTTAAAGTAATATATAAATTGTTTTCAATTATATTTGCTGATTGAATAAAGTGAAGGACTGCTGAAGTGTTAATCAGTGCATTTTTAATTATAGAATGATTTACTTTGTAAATAATTCTTACATTATTTTAAATGCAGGTTGCTATTATTAGCAAATAAATTTTAGGTTTAATAGAATTCAGAGGAAATTTTAAAAAACTGACATAATAACAATATTGCTATGGTGCTTCAGTTTGTTCTTATGAATTGTTCATTTTTTAGAAGTAATATTTTTTCTACTCAAATTTTCCAAGAAGTGCTGACATGCCAAAGATAGTAGCAGATTATTTGATAAGGTCAATTTTTTATCTGTGAGTTGGGATTGAGTTAAATTTCTTCAGCAGTCCACATCAAGGAGTTGTGAGCTTCAGTAATGATTCTATCAGATATATATAATCTCAGATGTATTGGTCACATTTTTTACCTTCCTTCTCTGTATGTGGAAATCATTTACTCAAATGTGTAACTGAACATATAGGCAATACTCAAAAACTTCACTTGACTCTTTGTGTGAAAAGAGTAGTTAATTAATGGTTTTAGATTGTCTGTAGCAATAAGTTTTGACATCTCTGTCCTCACAAAAAGCTTCTTGTTCTCCTATTTTAACAGTCTTATGGGAAAAAACTTTCCTATTAGGTGTTAAGGAAGCATGAGTGTTTTTGTTAGACTTTTTTCTCTGTGACTGGAAGTTATGAGAAGTTTGCTTGCACATTAAAAAATTACTGAAGCTATTTATTACCTGTTCAAAAGCATTCCACATTATCTATTAATGCCTTAATGGCTAATTTTCTTTGAACAGTGCAGTTCCATTTTATCACCCTTTAAATTTAGACTTTTAAATGATAAATATTCTCTTGTCCATATCTTTGGTCTACAAAGAGAAAGTAAACCTGCAGTGGAAATACACTCTCTGAGTATCTCATAAATTTACTCAAAAGCACAGTTAACTGCAACTTTACTTCAGCAAAATAAAATGTTGCTTATGTAAAACTTTTAGCTCTTAACTAGAGCATCATTATAATAGCTAAGTGTTTTGTCAACCTTCAGTATACTAATATGTATGCTATGTCCAAAATACAGCGTCAGCACATTTTGGAATAGTGATAAGGCAGACATTTTGAAAGGCAGTCACCAAGAAAACTTGGTTTATGTATTATTTGCTGTTGCATCTTTTCTTTTTCTCTTGTAAATAAGGAAGGGTAATCAGATCCCTTCAGCTCGGCAGTGCATTACTGATGCTTGTTTGTATGATTTCTGATTGTGAGAAATGGAGCATTTTACAGATGCTAAATTTGAAAGAGGCCCATGTTAATTATTATAATACATTGTTATATGTTGTAAATTGTTGCTATTTACTTATTGTAACAGTGGAAAACTTATATGTACATTATTACATGCATTATAAAATAATATGTGGCATTTTCATTTGAGTTCCTGTAATCCCATGAAAACATTTCACATTTGCACAAATCTGTATTGTACAATACATATCTCTTGAGCTTTACCATATCAATTATATTACACTTAAAAATAGAAATTATTTTTGTTTTTTGTAACTATTGGCCTGTTTTGATACAGGGAAATTTTAAGGTTTGCTAGAAGAAGATTACATATGTTCCAGAGAGAGTTGTGGCTCGTGAGTATACATTCTGGGTGTTCCCAAATTTTTAGATTCAGTAAAATATGAGAGAGTGAAATATTTTCTGCTGTGTAATAGTTTATACAACTACAGTCACTGCCAATAACAACTACAACAGGAATAATAACAATAATAATAATAATAATAATAATAATAATAATAATAATAAACCCCGTGGAGGCTCGGGAAAAGAATAGGCCTTCGGTATGTTCTGCCAGTCGTAAAAGGCGACGAAAAGAACAAACCACTAATAGGGCTAACCCCCCTTTTAATGTGATTAGTTGGTTCAGGACAGAACTAATGAAGCCTCGGACAAGCGCTGTCATGGTCGGGGACGACGCTTGAACCCTATGTCCGTCCACAATGGTAACGACACTGCTAGCCACACGGAAAATGATTTAAATCCAAATAGAGGTATTTTGCAGAACATGCTCCTTGCAACCACTCTAGAAGGAAAACAAAGACAGAGGATGAGATGGTCAGATGAAGTTAACCGACACCTCATGTTCTCTTATTACCAAGCAACAAACCTAGGAACCAACACAACTGGATACAGATCACAAGTATACACAACATTTATTACCAGATACCCAGAATTAAAATTTTTAACAGAACAACAACTAGCTGATCAGATCCGTGTAATAATCAAAAATAATAGGATACCCCAGTCAGAATTAGAAAACATCAAACAAGTACAACAAATACTGGAACAAAATAATGTGCAATCAGAAGAAGAAGAAAATACAGTAATGGACTCAAACATCCCAGAGCAAACAAACAAAGAACAACATGCATCAATTAAACAATCACAGGAAAACGAAATCTTAAGACAGCCCCAGAACAAGCACAAATAGAACATGAAGTGACACACATGTTAGATATAGAAGAAGAATTTCAGCTGATATATATAGAATACAGAGACACAAATACAGACATTAGACCATTCTTGCATAGACCGCCAAATAACCCACAAGTCGAAACAACAATAAAAACTATCTACACAATCATACACAACAAAATAAATGAAAACACAACTATGGAAGAAGAGTTACAACTACTGGTTTATATAGGAGCACTCACTACACTAAGTATACACACTAGGCAGAGATCAGAACCAACCAACACACAGAAGAAACCCACAAAACCAGCATGGCAACACAGGCTACAGATCAGAATAGAAAAACTGAGAAAAGACATCGGACAGCTAACACAATTTATAAGAAATGAGATGACGAAAAAAAAAAAAAAAACGAAAAAGGTTAGGTAAAATCTCACAACAAGAAGTGATAGAGCAATTAGATGAAAAGAAGCAGAAATTACAAGCATTGGCCAAACACAAAAAAAGTGAAAATAGAAGGAAACAAAATCAAACATTCAACACAAACCAAAAGAAATTTTACCAGACAATAGATAACTCACACATTAAAATAGACAATCCACCAAACATAACAGACATGGAACACTTCCGGAGCAACATATGGTCAAACCCAGTACAACATAACAGGCATGCACGGTGGATACAAGCAGAAACAGACACATACAAGATGATACCACAAATGCCTGAAGTGATAATTTTGCAACATGAAGTCACCCAAGCAATTAATTCTACGCACAATTGGAAAGCCCATGGAAATGATAAAATAGCAAATTTCTGGCTAAAGAAGTTCACCTCAACACATTCACATCTAAGTAAATTATTTAACAATTACATTGCAGACCCATACACAGTCCCTGATACACTTACACAAGGAATAACTTATCTGAAACCTAAAGATCAAGCAGACACAGCAAACCCAGCAAAATATTGCCCCATAACATGCCTACCAACAATATACAAAATATTAACTTCAGTCATTACACAGAAATTAATGACACATACAACACAGAACAAAATTATAAATGAAGAACAAATAGGCTGCTGCAAAGGAGCACGAGGCTGTAGAGAGCAAGTGATAATAGATACAGAGGTGACATATCAAGCTAAAACTAAACAAAGGTCGCTGCACTACGCATACATTGATTACCAAAAAGCTTTTGATAGTGTACCCCACTCATGGTTACTACAAATATTGGAAATATACAAAGTAGATCCTAAATTAATACAGTTCCTAAACATAGTAATGAAAAATTGTAAAACCACACTTAATATCCAAACAAATTCAAATAATATCACATCACAGCCAATACAGATTAAGCGTGGAATATACCAAGGAGACTCATAAGTCCTTTCTGGTTCTGCCTTGCTCTGAACCCACTATCCAACATGCTAAATAATACAAATTATGGATACAATATTACTGGAACGTACCCACACAAAATCACACATTTGCTATACATGGATGATCTAAAACTACTGCCAGCAACAAATCAACAACTCAGCCAATTACTAAAGATAACAGAAGTATTCAGCAATGATATAAATATGGCTTTTGGAACAGACAAATGTAAGAAAAATAGCATAGTCAAGGGAAAACACACTAAACAAGAAGATTACATATTGGATAACCACAGCGACTGCATAGAAGCGATGGAAAAAACAGATGCCTATAAATATCTAGGATACAGACAAAAAATAGGAATAGATATACAAATATTAAAGAAGAACTAAAAGAAAAATATAGACAAAGACCAACAAAAATACCGAAAACAGAATCGACAGCAAGAAACAAGACAAAAGCTACAAATACTTATGCTATACCAATATTGACCTACTCATTTGGAGTAGTGAAATGGAGTAACACAGACCTAGAAGCACTCAATACACTTACACGATCACAATGCCACAAATATAGAATACATCACATACATTCAGCAACAGAAAGATTCACATTAAGCAGAAAGGAAAGAGGAAGGGGATTTATCGACATAAAAAACCTACATTATGGACAGGTAGACAATTTACGAAAATTCTTTATAGAATCGGCAGAAACTAGCAAAATACACAAAGCAATCACTCATATAAATGCATCGGCTGCACCATTGCAATTTCATAACCACTTCTACAACCCTATAGATAACATAACATCAACAGATACGAAGAAAGTAAATTGGAAAAAGAAAACACTACATGGCAAGCACCCGTATCATCTAACACAGCCACACATCGATCAAGACGCATCCAACACATGGCTAAGAAAAGGCAATATATACAGTGAGACGGAAGGATTCATGATTGCAATACAGGATCAAACAATAAACACCAGATATTACAGCAAGCATAGTATTAAAGATCCCAATACCACAACGGATAAATGCCGACTTTGTAAACAACAAATAGAAACAGTAGATCACATCACAAGTGGATGTACAATACTAGCAAATACAGAATACCCCAGAAGACATGACAATGTAGCAAAAATGATACATCAACAACGTGCCATACAACATAAACTAATAAAACAACACGTTCCCACATACAAGTATGCACCACAAAATGTACTGGAGAATGATGAATACAAATTATACTGGAACAGATCCATTATAACACATAAAACAACACCACATAACAAACCTGACATCATACTCACCAATAAAAAGAAGAAATTAACACAACTAATCGAAATATCCATACCCAATACAACAAATATACAGAAGAAAACAGGAGAAAAAATTGAAAAATACATCCAACTGGCTGAGGAAGTCAAGGACATGTGGCATCAGGATAAAGTTGACATTATACCAATTATACTACCACAGGAGTCATACCACACAATATCCACCAGTACATCAACGCAATACAGCTACATCCAAACATATAGCACAAGATCCCTTACGGATGTATTAGTTCACAAATTTACTCCCAGATGTTCTTACGCTGCATCAATGCAATAACTTGTGCTAACTGTACACTTACTTGTTAAATGTTCGCTTATAGTCACGCTTATTTGATTTTGTCACTTGCTCAGTCAAAGGGAGGCGCTAGTTTCTTTGCAGCTAACTTTTCCTGCTAATTTACTTTCCTGTTCCCGGAGTGAGATTTTCACTCTGCAGTGGAGTGTGCACTGATATGAAACTTCCTGGCAGATTAAAACTGTGTGTCGCACAGAGACTCAAACTTGGAACCTTCGCCTTTCATGGGCAAGTGCACCACAAACTGTACTAGCCAAGCACGACTCATAACCCATCCTCACAGCTTTACTTTTCAGTTAGCATTTAAAATAGATTCAACATAGTTCATGTTTACGCTGTACGTGAAAGCCGGTTGGCACACAGTAAAAACCAACTCCAAACGTAAAGTGGCATTTGTGGAAATTATTAAACTCTAGTAGTAATGTCTAGCAACATGCTCACTTGAGTAGAGTACAAATGGGGCACTGCGATCCATAATGGCCTAAAGCACAGCACCGTCGATCCCACATTTAAGTGAATATCAGAGAAACCAGTGATACAGCATTTCATGAATTTTTGTATATACAATGTGGACCTACAGCACAGATACACCTGACTCACCGTAAGATCAACAGATTTCAGGAGCATGAATAAATGTTACAATCTTGCAATTGACCGTTATGTGCTTTAGGCCCTTATCATTCTCATGAGGGAAACTCCCTACTGCATCCTCCTCAGATTTAGCAGTAAGAGCACCCAGTGGACAGCCCATCAAAAACTGAGCACTGATCAGGCATGAAAACAGGAAGATGATGTACTCAACTCTGAAACAAAAAAAAGCAAAATAGAAACAGTGAACAGTCCACGCTCAAGAAGTACAACACCGAGAACCGATGAAGAGCCACAGCGTCATGGTTAAGGGGTGACGGAGATGGACCACAGAGCAAATGAGCCTGAATCAAAGTTGCATCATGTCTTTTTTTTTTGTTGCAGAATTATGAACTGTCTGTCCAGTCACTGATGGGTCTGTTCTTTGTATTCTAATTTGTGTCTGTGTTGTGGTGTAATGTCCATTTGCAACGGGGAGATATAAGGAAGAAAAACTGCCAATGTTTGATGACAAGGAGACAAGTCAACCGAATCCTCCACCAGAAAACACATCTGGTATGGCATTAGTGACAGTATGCGTGTCACATGATAGGAATCTCTTATCAACACACCGAACTTGTATGCCTGATGAGTGAGTGAGATACGCCTCCTTGCCCGGTGTAGGTGTTCATATGAATGTAATTGTGATCAGTCTCAAAGAAATGATGAAAATATAATAGTCTGTCACATAAACTGCAACAAATCAACATAACAGTTTCACAATCACACAGTTTTCCCTGTGCTCTATCAAAAAAAATGTTTTTAATGTTTTTGGAGTGGCATTGTGTTTTGATAGCTTTGACTGTTGAATCCCTTTGTTGTAACATAGTTCACACCCATTTATTTGTTGTTTTCATTTCTGTGAGATGCCTGTATGGTATCTCACCAGTTCTCACTGTTCATCACATTTACTTGCAAAGTAATGTATTCTTACCACATGACTCATATTCTATAACCAATATATAGTATGACAGTTGCAAAGACTGCAGAAAGAGAACAAACATTTCAATGACCGGAAGGACAGTTGATACTTTTGTTTGAAAAAATAAATAAAAAAATTGGCACAAGGAATTTGAACATTGTTCATCTGCTTTACAGTCCAACACTGTGACCACTTAACCACAATGCCTTGGACCTCCAAGTATGCTCAACTAGTCTTAGTAATCAACTATCATGGAAGGTCTGTTAAGATACTTGATGTATAGACATTTTTGTCACTACATATGCTCACTAAGTGATATTCGCAGTAAACAACATAATTCTCATTCATGTAAGTTATAGTACGTGCAGTCATGATATTGTTAATTTTTTACTATCCTAACAAAAGTTCTGTTGTAGTCTACGGAATGAAATTTTGAAAGAAAGTTCCAACTGCTCAAAACAGGGGACCACTCACACACATGTTGGCAAGCAGGAAAAGGGACTGGGGATGGATAGCTAGTGGCTTAAGAGGCAGGCAGCAGGTATGCTGGCTAGGAATGTGGG
This sequence comes from Schistocerca nitens, assembly GCF_023898315.1. Classification (NCBI taxonomy): domain Eukaryota; kingdom Metazoa; phylum Arthropoda; class Insecta; order Orthoptera; family Acrididae; genus Schistocerca; species Schistocerca nitens. Next base: position 451,508,280 of record NC_064618.1, on the reverse strand, counting down.
AGGGATGAGTAGCAGCTGCCCGGGCAGGTGTGTGATACACTAATACCGGAGCAGATGAACTTATCACTTTGGTGGGTGATGTGTTGCACAAGGATATTTTGAACTGAGAAATGATATAGCCACTATAGAAAGGTTATTTTTATAATGAATTAGATATCCACTGTTTGTATGTACATTTTATTAATGCGCTTGTACTATGAAATGGATGGATGCAGCATTTCTGCAAGCCTGGACTTTGTCCCATGTACACTGTTCAAGCTTTTCAGGTGGTTTACTCCATGTTGTCGGGTGGAGACACAATGTGAGCCATAGATTAGATTAGATTCAGTTTTCATTCAATAGACCCAAAAAATGAGATGGTTCTCGTGGGTGTGGAACATGTCAAAGTATAACACAAAAAACATAAAACATTTGAATAATACTCACATAGAGGAAGAGCGGCTGTGGCAATGACTGTGATGACACAGGGACAGGAGAAAACTTGTTATACATTTACTAAATTGGAATGTGTTAAATAAAATTGACTGTTTTTGGGCTTAGTTACATAATTATAATTGTGATGTTCTGAATGAAGAAGTACTTTTGTATTTAGTGGTTGTTGTAAGCTTGAGTACAATATACGGTACAATTAATTATTTTAAAAAATGTTGAAATTGTACTCTTAACTTTAAGCAGCACTTTGAGAAACGAAGTTTGATCAGAAGAGGTTGGTGAGTATGCTGAAGTAGTAACATAATCTAGATTGATTAATAGGAAGTCTTAGCTCCTGATCAGACTTTAATTTTCCACCTGATGTGACGGTAAAGAACCAGTGGACCATCACATAAGGTGATTGTGAAAGAACCCAGAAAAAATAAAGCTGGTAGTGAGTAAAATTTACAAAGAGCAAGAATAGTAAACAAAAATTTGAAATTTTCAGGAGAGTTGGTGAATTTTGAGTACACACAGATTTTCAGGAGTTCATATCTGTAGTCAGTAGTTGCAAAGATCAACAGCCAATATTATAATGCAATGCAAAATCAATTTCACGCACTGTGAATCAAAAATTCTGAAAACGTTTGGGTAGCTGATGAACAGTTATTAAAAACTTAGACTATGGTTAAGATGGAGAAGAAATTAACTAGTCCACAAGTCATAAGATTGACTACAACATCAGGGGCTTTGACTGTAATAATTCCACAACCAAACCATAACAGCAGTCACAGGTCACAGTTGCAGTTTGACAACCTACAGTGGTGACAAGCATTAACGACACACCCATTTTCGATGATGTCCTATGATCTGTACATTTATCAAGTTTCCTGTCAGCATCTACATGCGGCAAGATTCTGGTGAGCTGTATAAAAGCTGAGTTAATTAGTTGCTAATAGTTTCTTTCTTTTGCTGCTCGTGTTTATGATGTGGGGAGATTGCAAATGATTTTGCAACCAGAGCTTGTTGGTGTACTATAGCAGCTTATCTAGCCTTGTTACAGTATTAAGCTGAGAACTGTTAAACACACATTATTGTAGACAGTGTATGCCCGTGGAGACAAGAAAAATGGGCAAGGGTGCCCCAGCACTGTTTAGGACATTTAGCACACATTAAGTATTGACCTAAAGCAGATAACTGATAGTATATAAACAACAAACATGAAACTTGGACAAACAAATACATCACTAGAGAATACTGAAACTGTATTAAAGAATTAAATAAAATATCAAACACCACACTATAATAGCATATCAATGAGGCACATGGGGAAAGCAAGAAATACAAAATAGCATACCACAGTTACAGGTAAAACTTTTGACAATTCCAGAGGAGATAAATAAATAAATATTTAAACTGCAATTTAGTGTGAAATGAAGTTAAAGATCAATTTAAAGTTGTGAACGAGTACCACAAACAGTTGAAAGAATTAACTGAGCAGGAATTTAATATAATACATAATGAAACTGCATGCTCTCAAGCTTTGTAACAAAGCAAAGATTCAGATCTAGCCACTATTGCAGGCTCTGCACTTGCTAGTTTGGAGGAGCATGTAGTTGACCCCGTCGATAATAAAGTACAAGAAAAAACTGAACTGTCTCTAGATACATGTCATTACAATGTGGAAACAGGTAGAATAGAGTGTGAACTCCAAGCTGATTAAGGAATTACACCTGGGAAGTGGAATTAGTCTATCCAGACAGTTCCCAAGATTTAAGCCAGACGGGGAGTTTTATCCCATGTATTTCTTAAGAGTATTTACTAAATATTCAAGGAATTTTTTTCAATGACAGCCACATTAGGGCATTGAAATTAATCAATGATGCAAGTTGAAAATTTGTACCAGACCAGGACTCAAACCTGAATGTTCCGCTTCTCTAGAACCGTTGCCTTAACTACCATGGCCATCGAGACACACTTGTCAGCTAACCCAAATTCCCAACTTTCATACACCAACACAGTGTCCCTGTCCATGTACTCACTCACAGTGCAAGCTGTATTCTCTCAAGAGGAAACTAAACTTGGTGTGCATCCGCACTAGAGGAATCATGTTTGGCTGTTCAAGCCTATAGAAAAGTTACTTCTACATGAACAGGGGCACCACATTGATGTATGACAAGTTGGGAATTTGTGACAGCCAAGAAGTGTATCTGGATGGCCAAAGTGGTTAAGGCAACTGTTCTACAAATTTAGAGCATCCAGGTTCAAGTCCCGGTCTGACACAAATTTTCAGTTTGCATCATTGATTAATTTCAGTGCCCTTGTGTGCCCACTATTGGAAAAAATTTCCCTGACTATTGATATCCATGTAATTTTACTAAATCTGTACCCAAGAGATGGGATGATTGATGTCACATTAAGTTATTTAGACAGTGATGCTGCAAGATGGAGAACAGCTCATGCTGAAGAATTCATGTCATAATAAAAATTTTCAGGAAAAATTTAAAAAGAAGTTCGGTCTCCTAGTACTAAAGAAAAATTGCCACTTGACCTTCTTGATTCACAGAATGATAGAAATAGTTGGGGAACTTATAAGAAATACTTAGTGTGGCACTTAACAAGGTCTAAATATTTAGATGATCCAATAAATTGGATTACTTTTTTATGCAAGGTAAAAGATTTGCTGTAGAATATGATTAATTGTTAATGACTTGATGACATTTATCGAAGGTTTGTGTATGTCAGACAAGAAATGTGAGGATTATACATGAAGAGAAAATCATCAAACAGATAACAATGAAGGGAATCATTATCTAGCACAATTCCCCCCAACGAAAGAAAATATTGTAAAGTAAAGAAGCATAATACTGACAGGCGAAGCAATCTAGGGTGTAACTAGACCCAGCATTGTCCATAAATACACCAATGGGAAAAATCATAACACCAAAAAAATAATTAATGTAGGATAATCATATTTCGCTAATACATTTGTCTAGGTAAAATATTTAAGTGATCAAAATTGCAAGATCACAGATTAATGTAAACTCAAGATAATCACTACAAATGTGAAATGCTGTTATATTAACAACCAGTGTAACCACCAGAATGCTGAATGCAAGCATGCAAACGTGCATGCATCGCATTGTACAGATGCCAAATGTCAGTTTGTTGGATGGAATTCCAGCCTATTGGACTTGGTGAGTCAATAGAGGAATGGTGAATGCTATCTGTGGATGATGCTGGAATGGTTGCCTGATTATGTTCCACACGTGCTAGACTGGAACAGGTCTGGTGAAGCTGCAAGCCAAGACAATACGTCGACTTTCTCTAGAGCTTCTTGTATTACAAAACGGTTTGCAGGCAAGTGTTATCCTGTTGGAATACACTCTCTGGAATTCTGTTCATGTAGTAGTAGTGTGGCAGAGTGGTAAAAAATTATTCGCTAACTCTCAGTGAAGCAAGCTGCAAAAATAATGCCCATCTACCTCAGTGTAGCATTCGTTCACCACCCATTGCTCTGCAGTCAATGGTACTATGTAGATGATGTTAAAAGCAGCGTTGAAGAAAACCATCATCCATACTTACGATTGCAAAGTCCACGTAACTCAGGTAACAAAATAAACCTGTAAATCTCTAGTACTAATGGGCAAAAATGGATGCTTCATTCCTTCATTTTAAATGTGCACTTATCGATACTAATGTTTTTATTGTCTTTTAGTTATGTTGTCAACAAGCCCACATTTACATCGATAGCAGATCCACTTCTAGTTCATGCAGTTTATACCACATGCTAGACATCCAGAAATGTGCTAAGACCAACCCAAAATATTACAAGATTAATACAGTCAATACTCTGCTACGAAATGTTTGCCACGTACAGTTCGGCGTGTTCCCCAGTGAGTTTTGAGTAGTATGTTGTGGGGTTGTGTTTCTTATTAAATTCTTTGTCTAGAAGACTAAGGTCTCTGTAGTTGTGTATTACTGGTAGAAGCCAGTCACGGTATTGTTTGGGTTCTGTGTAGCTGCTTGTGTGTTTGTGGATGCTGCAGTCGCAGGGTTGTTCTTGTTGTTATTACCACAGAGTGAGGAGGTAGTAATGGGCAAGCCCCTAATGTGATCGGATGTGTTTTTGTATTTTGGAAGAACAATGTAATTTTGGCTTTGTTAAAGTGAAAATTCAAAAGACAGTGTGATATAGTAAAATTAGAAGTAAATAAATATTTAAAAAATCTGAACAGGCATTCATCAAAATTATTTACATCAATTGGAACATGGGAACCTAAAATGTGAAAATTTCAGCTTCAAGAATCAGACCCCTAGACATGAGAAAACAAGATAAGTAAAAAGTTGATTGTAAATCATACTTCTCTCATGTTTTTGGAAAAGACGTTACCATCTAAAATAGTAGCGACAACAACAATTTTAAGAGGGAGAGATTACAACCCCAAATGATAGTATCGGTCTCCTACTGCATCCAGTAACTGCACCTACCTTCATGCACAGATGGGTTGCTGTTTGGGACAAATAAATAAAAGAGACAATGAGAGACCTTGGTATCACCCATTAATCTTGTATAAAAACAAAAGAACAAATAAAGACAATTTTGCTATCAGAAAGCTAGCTGTAAGACTTGTAATGGTATGTATAATTAAATTTTCCCTATTTAAAAATGATTTATAATACCTTTGTGTTTTGTTTGTACCTCCCACTTGACTCAGACCTGAAGCCTTACATGCAAAACAGTTGCAGTATTGAGCAGAATGAATATGTATAATTATTGATTGCCACACTTATATCCTGTGAGGTTAATTCAGCAAAGACATGAATGTGAGTTTGTAAGAATTAATGTAACTAACACTTATACCTCGCTCCTCATGGAATGTAAAAGTACACATAAATCAATGAAGATTTAAAGTTGCTAAACACAGTGCAACACTGCACAGAGTGTGTGTAATAAGGGAAAATGTATTTATCATTTGCCTCACAGAATATGGAAGGTGAAATGATATTAGACTACTGACTGCTGTAACTATTCATTAGGAAATTCGTATTTCCAGCAATTAGTGGGAGCAAATGTACAAGGGTTGTACCAAAAGTAAGGTTCCTAATGAGCTACAGCCTTGAGGGAAGGTGATAGGCTAAATCTGACAACAGTGCTGTGCGCAGTGGTTCCCCCACTCTCGATCCCACCCATCCATGATTTGCTACATCACTCAGTATTTGCTTGGCAGCTGTCAGAAATGGAAGTGTTGATCACCACTCCCACCAAGTGTGAGGTTCGAACAATAATCCGGTTTCTCCATGCAAGGAAGTTACTGCCCATGGAGATTCATCGGCAGCTGACTGAGGTTTATGGTGAAGATTGCATGTCCATTCAGCACATCCGCAAATGGTGCAGGGTATTTGAGGAACAGAGTGGAAGACCACTGGTTTCAGATGCGATTATCCAGAAGATCAACAGTAAGCTGCTCAAAGATCAGAGGGTCACTGTCTGTGAACTTGTTAAATGCATTCCTGAAGCTTCCCACAGCACAATTGGAAGGACTTTAACAGAAACGTAGGGCTATCACAAAGTGTGTGCTCACTGGGTCCCCCAGATGATGACTGACAGACACAAGGAGCAACAAGGAGAAGTTGTTGGACTCTATCATCACGGGAGACGAAATGTGGGTGTTTTATTACATCCCTGAAACAAAACAACAATCTTGTCAGTGGCATCACTACGGTTCACCACAACCAAAGAAATTCAAACAAACGCAGTCAGCAGGAAAGGTTACAGCAATTGTGTTTTGGGATTGGAACAGGGTATTCCTCATCAATTTCATGCAACCTGGGACGAAAATAAATTCAGACAGATATTGTGAAACATTGGCCCAACCTCGGCGAGCAATCCAGAATCACCAGAAAGGATGACGATGGAGGGAGTAGTGCTTTTCACAACAATGCTGGACCCCATGTCACTTGTCAAACACAGGAGCTTTTGAAAAAATTTTGGTGGACTATTATGCCCCATCCCCCGTACAGCCTGAACTTAGCCCCCAGCAATTATCACCTCTTCCCCAAGCTAAAGGAACATTTACATGGCAAATGCTTCAAGAATGATGATGAGGTCCGAGCAGTGGTCACATGCTTCGTCAACGGGTTGGCATGAGACTTCTTCGACTTAGGAATACAAAAGGTGGAGCACCGTCTTCAAAAGTGTGTCAAAAAAAATGGAGACTATGTTGAAAAATAGACAAAAGTGTAAGCTTTTCCACGATGTATAAATTAGTAACAATAAACAATGTTTTCTATTTGTAAAAAATATGGGAACCTTACTTTTGGTACAACCCTCATAGTACACAAATAAATAGGGAGCAGGAAAATATAACATTTTTAAAAATATTATTTATTTTTCCTTTTTCACAATAAGATTGCTTCAGTGCAAATACAGCGAAACAGATAAAGGTACATGTGAATGTGTGCCTATAAATACTAACAAGGCTCTCTTTGCGGAAAGCATGCAAAAAAACACCTTCAGATTTTTCTGTTACACAGATTAGGCCTGTCTGTCTTTGCTGTTCTCCATACCAACAGGGCAGTATGTTTTCTGGGTTGCTAAGTGTATTTACCATGTGAAAAATGTAGTTTAGAGTTACTATAAGGTGTGGTGTCAGTTTATTGGCCAACTGATCCACTACAACCTGCTGGAGAAGAGGTCACTACTCCCTAGCAGCAGAACCCTCTTCTTTCTGTTAGACTTCGCAACTGACCTAGGCTTTCTAACTTCTGTGAAGACTACTGCATGTTTCCTACATCTAAAGCTACAAGTGGCTCCTCTGCACTCAACTCTGACAGTTGGTCAAACTTACTGCATATACACAAAGTATAACTCTCTGAATACCTCACATGGTTCGCACGGTAGAGGTATATATCGGAGCAGCGCTTCAATAATTTGACAATTCAGAGGCTTCCTTTACCAGGATACAGATTATCTGGCTGTTTTTCAAGGAGTTCCTTGCAGGGTGGGGGAGTGGCCATGTATATAAAAACAGTATTCCATTTGAGTCCGTAGACATATCACGGCACTGCACTGAACAGATATTTGAATGTTGCTCAGGGGCAGTTGAATTTAGTGAAACTAAACTTCTAATTGTTGTTGTTTATAGGTCCCTTAACCAAGGGTGTAACCAGGATCTGAACTGGGGGGGGGGGGGGGGGGGGGAAGTCATACTAGTCTCAGGAAACAAGGACTCGAGACAACATAAAGCACTTCTTATTAAATAAAACAGTAAACCAGTGAAAAACTGCTTTTAATAAACATGTTAAATACAAGAATGCACTTGTACAATCCGAGAAAACATGCAGCATTTCTTATAAAATAAAACAGTAAACTAGTGAAAACCCTCCCCCCCCCCCTCCCCCTCCCCCTCCCCCTCCCCCTCTGCCACTCGCTGGACTTGAGAGCATTTCTGCTCAAGCTAGAAAGGGTTCTTGATTCAATTTATAGGAATTACCAGAATTAGTTACATGTGGTGACTTCGATACAAATTTTGTCTATAACGGTACAAGAAAAAGGAGTGGCAGGATGTTTACAGTACCGATAACATAGATGCCAAATATAATGCTTTCATTAACACATCTCTCATGCTCCTTGAGAGTTGCTTTCCATTAGAATCTTCTAAATGGGATACTAGCAGTAAAAGGCAACCTGGGTGGCTGACTAGTGGGATAAGGATGTCATGTAGAACAAAGCTGGAATTATATCAAAATGTTAGAAGTAGTCACAATCAAGCTACAGTAGCCCATTACAAACAGTGCTGTAAGGTGCTTAAAAATGTTATTAGGAAGGCAAAGAGTATGTGGTATGCAAATATAATAGCTAATTCACAGGATAAAATTAAAACCATATGGTCAGTTGTGAAGGAAGTGTCAGGTCATCAGCACAAGGTCAATGATGTAAAGTCAGTTTGTAGTAAAAATATTTCTGTTATTGATAAATCAGATATATGTACAGTATTTAACAATCATTTTCTGAGCATTGCTGGTGAATTAAACGAAAATTTAGTTTCTATAGGGAATAATATAACACTCTTGGCAGATGCATTTCTGTGATTGATGTCTGAAATGCTCCTCTGTGATACAGACAAGGGGGAGATTGAGTCAATAATTAAATAACTGAAGACTAAGGACTCTCATGGATATGATGGAGTGCCTAGCATAATATTAAAGTACTTTGTTGCACATGTTAGCCCTGTATTTAGCCATATTTGTAATTTTTCCTTCAGAAATAGTCAGTTTCCTGAACGATTAAAGTACTCAGTAGTAAAGCAGCTTTATAAAAAGAGAGAATTTTAGACCTATTTCTATGCCATCAGTGTTTGCTAAAGTAATTGAAAAGGCTGTGTATGTAAGGACAATTGATCATTTTATATCAGACTATCTTATATCAAATGTACAGTTCGGCTTTAGAAGTCGTTTAACAACTGAAAATGCTATATTCTCTTTTCTCTGTGATGTACTGGATGGGTTAAACAACAGGTTTCGAATGCGAGGCATATTTTTTGATTGAACTAAGGCATTTGATTGTGTTGATCACAAAACATTGCTCCAGAAGTTGGACCATTATGGAATAGGGGGAGTAGTTGACAATTGGTTCACCTCTTACTTTAGCAACAGACAGCAAAAGATTATTATTCACAGTGTTCAGAATGGCTGTGATGTGGGGTCTGAATGGGGTATGGCCAAGTGGGGGCTGCCCCAGGGATATGCCCTCTAGTATTACAGGTAAAGGTAACTCTAAAATATTTCTTTTTGCTGATGACACTAGCTTGGTAGTAAAGGATGCTGTGTGAAACATTGACTCAGTTTCAAATAGTGCAGTTCATGACACAAGTTCATGGCTTGCAGAAAATAAACTAACGCTAAGTCACAATAAGACTCAGTTTTTACAGTTTCTAACACACTATTCAACAAAACCTGACGTTTTAATTTTGCAGAATGGGCATATGATTAGTGAAACTTAACAGTTCAAATTTCTGTGTGTTTGGAAAGATAGTAAACTGTCATGGAAAGCCCACGTTCAGGATCTTGTTCAAAGACTTAATACTGCCATTTTTACTATTTGAATGGTATCTGAAGTGAATGATCATTGAACACAAAAATTAGTCTACTTTGCTTATTTTCATTCACTTATGACATATGTTATTATATTTTGGAGTAACTCTTCCCATTCTGAAAGGATATTTTTGGCTCATAAACACGGGGTTCGGGCAATAAGTGGTGTAATTTCTTGAAACTCTTGTTGACCCCTGCCTGTTGATGAGTATGGGTATTTTGACACTGGCCTCTCAAAAAAAAAAAAAAAAAAAAAAAATATATATATATATATATATATATATATATATATATAGAGAGAGAGAGAGAGAGAGAGAGAGAGAGAGAGGGAAACATTCCACGTGGGAAAAATATATCTAAAAACAAAGATGATGTGACTTACCAAACGAAAGCGCTGGCACGTCGATAGACACACAAACATACACACAAAATTCAAGCTTTCGCAACAAACTGTTGCCTCACCAGGAAAGAGGGAAGGAGAGGGAAAGACGAAAGGATGTGGGTTTTAAGGGAGAGGGTAAGGAGTCATTCCAATCCCGGGAGCGGAAAGACTTACCTTAGGGGGAAAAAAGGACGGGTATACACTCGCACACACACACATATCCATCCACACATATACAGACACAAGCAGACATATTTTCAATATATTTTCAATATGTCTGACCAGGTGAATCTGATGGAACCAAAGGAGTTGAGGTCCTGGTCCTGATCCTACTCCAAATCCCATGCCACTTTCCTTGATGTTGACCTCCACCTGTCCAATGGCCAGCTTCACACGTCCGTCCACATCAAACCCACCAACAAGCAACAGTACCTCCATTACGACAGCTGCCACCCATTCCACATCAAACGGTCCCTTCCCTACAGCCTAGGTCTTCGTGGCAAATGAATCTGCTCCAGTCCGGAATCCCTGAAGCATTACACCAACAACCTGACAACAGCTTTCGCATCCCGCAACTACCCTCCCGACCTGGTAGAGAAACAAATAACCATAGCCACTTCCTCATCCTCTCAAACCCAGAACCTCCTACAGAAGAACCACAAAAGTGCCCCACTTGTGACAGGATACTTTCCGGGACTGGATCAGATTCTGAATGTGGCTCTCCAGCAGGGATACGACTTCCTCAAATCCTGCCCTGAAATGAGATCCATCCTTCATGAAATCCTCCCCACTCCACCAAGAGTGTCTTTCCGCCGTCCACCTAACCTTCGTAACCTCTTAGTTCATCCCTATGAAATCCCCAAACCACCTTCCCTACCCTCTGGCTCCTACCCTTGTAACTGCCCCCGGTGTAAAACCTGTCCCATGCACCCTCCCACCACCACCTACTCCAGTCCTGTAACTCGGAAGGTGTACACGATCAAAGGCAGAGCCACGTGTGAAAGCACCCACGTGATCTACCAACTGACCTGCCTACACTGTGACGCATTCTATGTGGGAATGACCAGCAACAAACTGTCCATTCGCATGAATGGACACAGGCAGACAGTGTTTGTTGGTAATGAGGATCACCCTGTGGCTAAACATGCCTTGGTGCACGGCCAGCACATCTTGGCACAGTGTTACACCGTCCGGGTTATCTGGATACTTCCCACTAACACCAACCTATCCGAACTCCGGAGATGGGAACTTGCTCTTCAATATATCCTCTCTTCCCGTTATCCACCAGGCCTCAATCTCCGCTAATTTCAAGTTGCCGCCACTCACACCTCACCTGTCATTCAACAACATCTTTGCCTCTGCACTTCTGCCTCGATTGACATCTCTGCCCAAACTCTTTGTCTTTAAATATGTCTGCTTGTGTCTGTATATGTGTGGATGGATATGTGTGTGTGTGCGAGTGTATACCCGTCCTTTTTTCCCCCTAAGGTAAGTCTTTCCGCTCCCGGGATTGGAATGACTCCTTACCCTCTCCCTTAAAACCCACATCTTTTCGTCTTTCCCTCTCCTTCCCTCTTTCTTGATGAGGCAACAGTTTGTTGCGAAAGCTTGAATTTTGTGTGTATGTTTGTGTTTGTTTGTGTGTCTGTCGACCTGCCAGCACTTTCATTTGGTAAGTCACATCACTTTGTTTTTAGATATATTTTTCCTACGTGGAATGTTTATATAAAAAGATGATGTGACTTACCAAACGAAAGTGATATATATATAGAAACATTCCACATGGGAAAAATATATATATATATAAAATATATGGAAATAGAGACAGTAAAAGCTGCAATAAAATCTTTAAAGAATGGAAGGGCTACAGGCATTGGAGGTATTCCTGCAGAATTATTAAAATTAGGAACAAAGAAATCAATGGAATTGTTAAGAAACCTTTTTGAAAGATGTTTAAATGGGGAAGATGTCCCAAATGATTTGAAAGTAGGATATATTTCAGTGATACATAAAAAAGGGGCGAAAGATGAGTGTAAAAATTATAGGGGAATAACAGTGACCAATACCTTCAGTAGATTATATTAAATATTTGTTAGAACAAGAATACAAAGAAAAGGAGGCTGAAGAACAAGCAGGTTTTAGAGCTGGAAGATCAACAATTGATCATATCTTTTGCCTACAACAAATTATTGAAAAAAAAAATGGTTCGGGCACAACCTATACATTTAGTATTCATAGATATAGAAAAAGCCTATGATAGTGTGCCTTTATCCAGTTTATGGAAAGCTTTAATATCAATAGGAATAAATCCAAGAATAATTAAAGCAATTCAAAATTTATATAAAAATTCTATTTCAAAAATAAAAATTGATAAATATCTATCACATGGATTCCAAGTCACAAAAGGATTACGTCAAGGATGTAGCATCTCACCTACATTGTATAAAATATATACAGAAGTAACTTTACAGAATTGGAAGAAAAAATGTCACGCTATGGAAATACCAATAAATGATAGAACAATATACTCGTTACAATTTGCAGATGACCAACTGATTATAGCCCAAGACTATGAGGACATAGAGTATATGACCAGAAAATTGATTCAAGAATATAAAAAATCAGGTCTAAATGTAACCTCCTCAGATCCCACGTGTCGTATACGACACACCAAATTGGTGAACTTTTTATAGCCACAGCTCCGATGTAACGCCAGAGACACATGTCTAAGTAGTTTCCCAGACGTCTGCGAGATTTCAGCATGGATTCCTGTGAGTTTTAGCGGTCTGGAGCGTAAAGTGACGAGTGTGAGCTTTGTTTCCTGAGTGCATGCGTGAAAAGGCGGACAAAATGATGTCGAGATATTGTAAGTACCCATCTTTGTAAAGTTATTTACATTTTGTGTTACCTTAACGTGCATAATGTTTGACGCAAATACTAATGCTCGGTATGTGAGCATTTTAAAACCACGAAATAATATTTTTCACTGTACTACAAAAGGCTTTGTACACGTGTGTCGGATAGGACACATTGGAACTGGATGTGTATTTCTGTGTACACTAGAATACATGTCGCTGTAATTATAATTACGGGTTTTTGTTTCATTTAAAGTAATTAAAACTTTCTTGACTTCTTCAGTGTCAGATGCACAGATCCTTGAAGAGTTGGAGAGACCTCTGGAGTTCGATGGAGACATCTCAGAACTTGAATGTTTATCCAGTGATGAAGACTGCAATGAAGATACTGTTTTAGCACCAGAAGTGGAAAGTGATGACGATTCGTGTGAAGTTGTCTCAGATACTGTGACTGATCAGTTTTGCAGACAGAAATCCAGAAATGTCCCCCCTTGGCGCCATACAGACGTCTTTGAGCCATTACCACCTGCACCAGCATTTGTAGAAACTGTTTGGCAGGGGAAACACTGTGAGACAAGAGAATATTTTCTTAAATATATTCCTTATTGTGTTTTTGAGCTGTTGTCATCCTGTAGCAATCAGTCATCTTTTTCACGCACAGGGAAATCACTAAATACAACTCCTCAAGAGATTATGACGTTTTTTGGCATCTCAATCAAGATGTCACGCCTTGGCTACCCCAGATTAAATATGTATTGGGCTTTCGGGACGAGAATGACTGATGTAGCAGGGAAAATGTCAAGGAAGCGGCTTTTTGCAATCAGAAGTGCACTGAAACTAGTTACAGACAATGATGTGGCTAGTGATGTGAGAGCAAAAGATAATTATCGGAAAATTTGTCCTTTGCTAAACACCGTCAGAGCAGGCTGTTTACAAAATCCTAGGACACAGGAGGTGTCCATTGATGAACAGATGATTCCTTTCTGGGGCAAGACAACGATGCGGCAATACAGTTGTGGAAAGCCTAATCCGTGTGGCCTCAAGAATTTCGTTTCCACATCTCCAGATGGATTACCACTTGACTTTTTCATGTATGAAGGGAAAGGTGACAGTATACTGGAAGGCTATGATTACTTGAACATTGGCGGAAAGGTAGTAATGAGACTGGCAACTACGCTACCTGAAGGGTCTATAATTTATATGGACCGATACTTTACGTCAGTTGAGCTCCTAGACTGTCTACACTCAGACAGAGGCTGTCAGGCTACAGGTACAATACAGTCTTGTAAAGTTCCAAGAGCGAACGATCTTCAGTCGGATGCAGAAATGAAAAAGGCAGGTCGGGGTGCAGTTGATCAGTCTGTTCGTGGTGATGGATAAATTGCCATTATTAAATGGTATGACAACAAATCTGTAATTGTTGCCTCATCTGCAGAAGGAAAATTGCCTCTAGGACGGTGCAGGCGTTGGTCAAAGCAAGACAAACAATACGTAAATATCAGCAGGCCTCTTGCTATCGAAAAATATTATGAAAATATGGGTGGGGTTGACATGCTGGATCGTATCATTGCTGTTTACAGACAAAGTACAAGAACAAGAAAGTGAACAGTGCGAATTATCCTGCATCTCTTTGATTTTGCTTGTGCTGCAGCATGGATAGAGTACAGGAGAGACTGTAATGCACTGAAGAAAAGGAGGAAAAATATGATGGACTACCTACAATTTAAAATTGAGGTATCAGAGTGGCTTATCCATTCAGGAAATTATATACCTGATATTAATGACGAATCTACAGATGGAGATAAAGAAGTGGATACTGCTTCCAGCTCCTTGAAAAGAAAAAGTCTTCCAGCACCAATTCAGAGTGATGCTAAACGAAAGAGCAGTGCTATTCACATGCCAGAGGTCACGAACGATGAAAAGACTCATCGTTGTAGACGACCAGGATGTAAAAGTGTAAGAGCACGAGTTTTCTGCACAGAATGCAAGATTCATTTGTGCCTCATGAAGGGCAGAAATTGTTTTCGATATTTTCACACGGTCTGAACTCGCCAAGAAAAATCAGCGGATGTTAAAATAATGTAATTTAAAAATATTAACACTTTGATATTGTACAATGAAATTTGATCCTTTATTAAATTTGCCAAATAAATCTATATTATAATATACGGAGTCACATACATTCATTCCATAATTGTCTGCCTTCAGTACCAGTGTGTCGTATATGACACATCAGATTCTCAAAAAACCAATCAAAAAATTTTTTAAAGAACATGTTTCCTTGCTAATATCAACCATAACATCAAATAAAACGCAATTTTTTTTAGCAAAATTAAATTTAGAGGGTAGAGGATCTGAGGAGGTTAAACATGAATAAAACAAAGTACATGGTAATTGGTGGAGTGAATGGAGACTTAATATTAGAAGAAGGGATGGGAACAATAACAGCTACTGAGGAATATAAATATTTAGGTGTGAAAATTACAAATGATGGGAAACAGGACAAAGAAATTAGATCAAGAATAAATTCTGGAAAGACGACAATCTCTTTATTGAATGGAATTCTCTGGGACAAACACATAACAACTGATAACAAAATAAGGATTTTTAAAACAATAGTTAGGAGCATTATTACATATGGTTCAGAAGTGTGGACAACAAAATGGCAACTGAAATCAAAATTATTAGCCACAGAAATGGATTTCTGGAGACGTTCAGCAAGAATATCAAGACGAGAAAGAATAAGAAATGAAGTAATCAGAGACAAGATGAAATGTAAAAATTCAATTATTGATTTCATCAAGCACAAACAACTTAAATGGTATGGACACATCAGACGAATGGAACAGGAAAGGCTACCAAAATGCATAATCGACTGGGTACCAATTGGAAGAAGAAAAAGGGGATGACCACCTGATACAGGGAGTTCAGTCAGCAATGAGGAAGAACAACATTCCTGAAGATTTATGGACAAATAGAGAAGAGTGGAGAACAATAATTAGTGACTTACTGTAATCTAGAATAGGTGCTGGAAAAATGTACTCACATTGTAAATCCAGAATAATAATAATAATATATATATATAAAAAACAAAGATGCTGTGACATACCAAAAGGGAAAGTATTGTTAGATCAACACAATAAAAAACACACAAACACACACACAAATTTCAGTCTTTGTTTGTGTGTTTTTTATTGTGTCTATCTACCAGCGCTTTCCCGTTGGGTAAGTCACAGCATCTTTGTTTTATATATTGCTTACTGTTATTTATTGTTAACAATATTAGCTTATTCCCAAGAATAACCAGCTTTCACTCAGTTAATACTTGGCAGAAATCAAACCTGTATTTGGATCAGACTTCCTTAACTCTTGTGCAGAAAGGTGTGCAGTATACTGCTGCATCCATTTTCAATAAGCTACCACTATAATTCAAATCTCTTAGCAGTAATCCATGCACTTTCAAATCAAAACCGAAGAGTTTCCTCATGGTTCACTCCTTCTATTCTGTCGAGGAGTTCTCTAACGCTTTGGATGACTTAAGTGGTGAAGTGCTGGTTAGCTTGCTGCTGCAAACTCCTTTTCTCTTCTTCTCTGAAGTATATCTGCTAGGAATAGGAATTTCTCAAGACTCTTTATACTTATAAAAATAAGGAGACATATGCAGTTTCTTTTGGTTCATTTCACAATGTATATTTGAACATCAAACTTTTATGAAATTCATTCTCCACATAAACAAACACTATCAAGTAAGTCTCTTCGCATGTCCAAAGGTTAAAAACAGAGTTCATTTACACATAAGAAAAGGTTGGCTTAAGACCCAAGTCCATTCTCATTCTGAATCTGAACACACATCTTATCCTCTCTATGTCCAAATCAAACATTAATTAACAATATTTCAACTGTTCTTTTTTTCCACTGCAATAGTCAATGTTATAAAACAGTACAGAATATATAAACACTCCTTGTTCTTTCACTACGGCTTCCATGGCGCAACTAAAAAACACTTGTCAGTGCCGTTCGACCGCAATGTCTACAGTCTTCTTATTACACACTTCAGACCTGCACACACTGACAGGCAACTCATAATAGATAGGCTCTCTCACACTTTTATTTAAAATATTGGTAGAAGGCTGAGTGATTCTAGAATTTACGCTTTAATTTTCGAAGCACTACATATCGCCCCCCCCCCCCCCCCCTCCGATTGGACACGCGATATTTATATACATAATCATCTTGTACATTAATATCATACATAACAACAATTCACATTTTAACATTATACCTTCTTTATTTCATGGGTTTCCATATACCTTTTTCACACCAACAGTATTCTTCTTCTTTCTTTCTTTCTTTTCTTTTTCTTCTTTTTTTAAGCACATTCTTCAGCTGAATGATTCTTTAATAACTAAACTTGAGTACTCATTAGTGATCCAGTAAGCCTGACTAGTATTTTTACGTATTTTTATGTAGTATTATGACTAGTATTTTTTTTTTTTTTTCAATTGTAAACTACAGGTGTTTGTGACACTTGAGAAATCTATTTTCTGTTTTCATCTTTAATACTCCCTTTCCTAAGTATGTATTCTTTATAATATTTTATGTACTTCGGAGGAACTCTGGGTACCATGAAAGTGTTCCTTTTGCCACTTGTAAACTGTCATAGCACGTAATAATGCTCGTTGTGTATATAATTCAAACTTACCAGAATAATCCCTATAAAATGTGTGACTTCTGTCATGATACTGTCCCCTCCTTCTAGGATCAGTACCTATACCTTACTTGTGGGTAGACCGTATCTCTGCACTTTCTCTTTACATTCTGGTAGATACACCCCTTTATAAAACATTCCTATTTTTCAGGCCACAGGTTGTCCTATCTGCATGTAGGTATACCTGCCCTATATATTTAGCAGATAGCGGGCCATCATCATCAGTTAGCAGGTCCTTTGCCTCTCCATTTTCTGCAAATCCATTGCTTCCTTCTTAGGGCTGCTTTACGTTGTACTGTCCATTACGTCATCCAGTATCTGAAATCTCTTCCTTCCTCACTTCCTTTTCCCTTCTAAAACTGTTTTTATCAGACCATCATTCTTTCTTAATATATGCCCAATCCAATTTATTTTTCTTCTTTTTATTACATCTAGTAACTGTCTTTTCTCTCCCACTCTTCTCAGTACCTCTTCATTTTTTACTGTGTCCATCCAACTTATTCTTTCCATCCTCCGCCATGTCCACATCTCAAAAGCCTCCAGCTTTTCTGTCTTTATTCCTCAAAGACCATGATTCAGTGCCGTACAGAAGAACACCCCATACAAGACATTTTATGAGTATTTTCTTGAGTTCTCTGTCCAGACTGCTGCAGAAAATTCTCCTTTTCTTATAAAATGCCTCTTTTGCCATTGCTATCCTTGTTTTAATTTCTGTGCTGCACTTCCAGTTGGTGTCTATCCTGCTTCCAAGATACTTAAAATTTTGCACTTATTCTAATATTTCTCCATTCAGCATAATTTTTATTTCTTTATTTCCTCCTAGTGTCAATACTTTTGTCTTCTTTGTGTTAATTTTCATTCCATAATTTTTCCCTTAGCTTCAATGGTGTTCACTAAATCCTGTAATTCTTTTTCCCCTGTGGCAAGAAGAACCATGTCATCAGCAAACCTCAAACACCCTACTCTTCTTCCTCCAATTTCTAGTCCTTTGTCATCTAATGAGCATTGGTCAATCATATTTTCCACGTAGAGGTTGAGAAGGGTAGGTGATAGACAGCATCCCTGTCTTACTCCTTTTCCTAGTCCAATCCAGTTTGTACTTTCTCCTCTCACTTTAACTGAGGCTTTCTGATTAAGATATAATGAGTTAACAAGTCTTCTGGTTTTCCAGTCCACTCTCTTTTCCCTCATTATAGTCGCCAGCGTGTCCCAAGCTGCATTGTCAAATGCCTTTTCTAGATTGATGAAGCACATATATAGGTCTCTTCCTTTCTCAATAAACCTTTCTCCCAAGATTCGTAGGAGCCCTATTGCGTCTCTGGTGCCCATATTCCATCTAAATCCAAACTACTCCTCACCAAGATTACACTGTTGAGTGATTCAGGTTCCAGAGTTTCTGGTTTGTGATCTGTGTCATATAGATCTTTTAGATATTCTTCCCATCTCTGGAGAACATCGTCATGATCTTTGAACACTACCTCTTCATCTTTACTCAAAATTTCCATAGCAGCACTTCCTACTCTGTTGTATTGTAAGTCACATCTTCCCTTCCTGTCCAGTTCTTCAATTACATCACATTCCTCTTTTAGCCATTTTTTCCTAGCCTGCTCTGTTTCTCTTTGCAGTTCATTATTTAACCTTCGGTACATCTTTCTTGCATCTTCAGTGTTCTTGTTTTTAAATTTTCTTCTCTCCTCCATCTTGGAAATCATTTCTTGTGTGACCCACGGTTTTTTTGCCCTTTTCCCTTTTACATATCCTATATTTTGCTGTCCTGCTTTAATGATCCCTTCTTTCAGCATATTCCAGTACTCGCTGGCATTATCAGGAGGCTCTTTGTCTCATAATGTGCTTAGAAACTCACATGACAGCATTTCTGTAATTTGTTCTTTGTTGTATCTTATCTTCTCTAGATACCACTTCTTCACCATGGTTGCCTTCTTCAGTTTTTTCATTCTTATTTCTATTTCTGCCATAAGTAAGTTGTGGTTACTGTTATTATCTGCACCTAGTAATGTGTGCACCTGCTTGATTCCATTGCTGTATCTTTCTTCTACCAGTATAAAATCAATTTGGTTTCTGTATTTATCCCCTGGTATTTCCAAGTGTAGAGCCCCCTCTTGTGGTTCTTGAATCCTGTATTTGTCACTATCAGCTGCCTTTCCCTGCAGAAGTCAATTAGCTATTCACCTCTATCACTTCTATTTCCAAGACCATGACTGCCTACCATGTTTCCCTCTTTCCCTTTTCCCACAATGATGTTCCAGTCTCCCATTACTATTTTGCAGCTTTTTTGTTTTCATCCATTATTCTCTCTATTACATTGTATGTTTCCTCTACAATGTGGTCATCTTGCTCTGAAGTTGGCATATGCACCTGGACAATCAGTTAATCTTTTTGTGCTACTTTCAGCCTTACAGCAATAACCCAGTCATTTGCATAGTCCACATATTCCAAACATTTACCCAATTCTTTTGTCATAATCGTTCCTACTCCATTCATTCATTTTACTTCTCCTCCTGAGTAGTACAATACATATTCACCTGACTGTAACTCTCCACATCCATACCATCTTACCTCAGCAACTCCTACGAGGTCCATATGATTCTTTTCCATCTCTCTTTTAAGGTTTTCTAGTTTTCCTGCTTGTAGCAGCGTTCTAACATTCCAGGTACCAATTCTCATTTTGATTTTTTGCCTCCTTTCAAGTCCCCCCCCCCCCCCCCCCCCCCCCCCCCCCGCCAGAGATCTGAATGGGAGACTATTTCACCTCCGGATACTGATTTAACATTAGAGGAAGCCAGTATTGTGCATAAAATGGAGACTGATGTATGCAGGGAAGATAATCTGTGGTGGTATTCCATTGCCTTCTGCAGTTCTGGAGGCCACCCCTAACATGGGATACAGGTGCCTTTCACAGCCACCCACTCCAGGTCAGAAACTGCATGAGAAGTATAGGTGGGAAAATGAAAGATCCCTAGCCCTCAAAACCTAATAGCATCAGGGTCAGAAAAGAACAAGAGTTGGCCGAGGGTGGCCAGGTAGGAAATTTAAAAGTGAGGAGCCTTGCATAAGTAAGTTGAAGCAATGCCAGGACTCAGCTCGCAGCCCTATGGTCACCAGCCACGTACTCACTAGATGTGAGTCCCTAAGGAAATGCCAGGTACACCCCCCTTGTTCTTTCTGAGTAGGCCTCATGGTTCATTACCCCCAGTATACATTCCTATGTAAACTATAATTAAATATTTTCTGGTAAAAATAGAAAATCTATTCTACACTTTGCATTTGCTTCTTAATACTTCATATAATCCCTGGAGTCCTCCTCTACTTTTCAACTTCTGTACTCTTAATAGATTCCATGTCTATATACTATTCAGTAGGTAACATGTTTACTTAGGCTATATGAGTCCCACTATCTTACACTTCTTTGGTTTATGTTCTCTTTCATTACTCATACTTCATTCTTATGTATGCCTGATGTATAATTATCATAGCTCATAGATCTTTTTATATTAATAAGCAATGTAGAACCGTCATAATAATAAAAACAATGTGTGCATGTTTCCTGATGTACACATATCTTTCCCCCTACAACACTTGGCAGTTGGCAGTTCTCACATCTTTCTAATCTGTTACTTCATTGTTTGTATATCCATCTCTTTTTGCACGTATGTGGACATGTGTTCATGTAGTCTCATTCTTCTGCCTTCTTATCGAAAGATAAGATGTAGGTTATTAGAAACCATGGAACGTAGGAAGGACTTCTGCAATAGAAGTATGTGAATACAGAAAAGAGGGAAAAAATAGATAGATCCTCAAATGAGAAGTAAGAAAGGAAATAAATAGAAATGGTTGTTAAGATAGAAGAAGAAAAAGAAGATAGCCCCAAAGACAGGAAATCATTCCCATTCCCCTTCCCCAGGAGCCCTACCTCGCCGGAGGAATGGACATTCCCATCTTCAGCCATGAGGTCCCTGAAGGAAATCTTAGTAACCCTATGGAAATGGCAAGTGATGAAGAATCAGTCACACTTGTTTGTGACGGTTGTTTGAAAGGTGTCGTGTGTGTATTGTGTTAGTCATGATTTATGTATTCTCATAAACCATGCTGTTATCCACAATACCCACCCCTTTCAAACTGATACAAACTCTCCCATCTGCATCACATCTCATAAAAGGTATAAAATAGATTGTACAAAGTAGAAAATCATATGCTATAGTACCATCATTATTTAATTATATTGTATGTTCTGCTAACGTAATATTCACTTCACTACATCTACATTTATACTCTGCAAGCCACCCAACGGTGTGTGGCGGAGGGCACTTTACATTCATTAAGACAAATATGAGTTAGGAAATATAAATTTGAACTCTGGCCCAACTATGGCAGTAGATCTGTCAAAGATTAATGCAGTTGTCCTAAGGCCAGCTCAGAGAGGATGGAAACCTTGTGTAGAGCAAAAAAGGCAGATGCTGGTTTGACTATATTACACTCAGTCTGAGAATAGTATTCCCATGACTGAAGGAGATAAGAACTGACCAGGCACCTAATCTACCCTGTCCCAAGGCTGTGCCAAATGACTGAGATTGGAGACAACATGTGTACAAATTTCTGCCTCGTGCTTCAACCGAGCAAATTCAGGATGTCTAACTGACTGGAACAAGAAAATCTCTTACCAGGAGCAATTTTAGATGATGTAATCACAAATTCTCACTGGTATGGATTTTTCCAGTACCTCTAAGAGTTGGATGATAGAATAGTTTAAGAGGTTTAGGAAAATTATTACAGAAGAAACACTGAAAACAACTCGGGACCTGACGGTCATCACTCCGCCTGTTAACTAAGAATGTTAATGTCCCTGGGGACAGAGGACTCCACCCGGATCCAATGGATCTAATATTAACTTCACTTGAGCAAGTGCAGACCAATACTTCTTTTTACATTTCTTTGGACATTTTTCCCATTGCAAACAATCACCACATCACTAGGTAACACCATGTAGCCACTACGTAGCTCCATTCTATTAATGATAGACTCATTCCTATTCTTAATGTTCAGCTCTATTCTGAAGCAATGAGCCAGACATTAACATGGAACACATAACAAAAAAAAACAAAAAACAAAAAGCAAAGAGTAAATGATTATGTGCACACTAGAGTCTTTGCTGCTGCCCCTGTACTGTGCACACCCAACTATTCGTCTGTGTGTTTGCACACAGCCCCCTCCCTGAAGAGCGGAGCTCCAGGAATGTGCAGAAACTTGTACCCTTTGGCCGGCTCTTGTGCAAATTTCCGGCTGTACTTCCTCCATCGTCGTATCCTCTCGTGGCTTCATCTGGCTCGCTGTCCTACTATCCGTTGCATCCTGCAGGGGCCCCTCGTCTTGCTGCAGGCCCGCCTCCTCTTCTTGTCTTACATCTTCTAACAGTGAGTGAACCGGCTTCACCTGGTCTATTGACACAGTAACACTCTTATCGCAAACTAGGATAGTCATGGCCTGGTCCGTACGGTGTAGTACTTTAAAAGGTCCCGTATATGGTAGCTGCAATGGAGTTCTGACTGCGTCGGTTTGCAACATTACATGCGAGCAGTTGCTCAATTCTCGATGTACGAACAATGGCCTAACGCCATGCCGTGTGACTGGTTGTGGCTTAAGCTTGACCAGTTGAGCCCTTGCTCTCGTTAACAAGTACGGTAGGTCCATCTCGCCTGTACTCTTCTGAAAAAACTCTCCAGGTAGGCGTAAGGTTTCCCCGTATACTAATTCTGCTGTAGATGCTCCGAGGTTGGGTTTGAAAACAGTGTGTAAGCCTAGTAACACTAGTGGCAAAGCTGCTGACCAATTCTTGCCATGGCACATTAACGCAGCCTTAAGTGTTCAGTGCCACCGCTCTACCATGCCGTTGCTTTCCAGATGATAACCTGTGGTATGGTGACGGCGGAACTCACACATGTTTGCCAGCTCCAGGAACAAGGAGGATTTGAACTGACGTCCTTGGTCCATCGTGAAATGTACCGGACATCCAAACCGTGCTATCCACGTTGTCAAGAACACCCGACTGACTGTCTCTGCTGATATGTCTGAAATGGGGATTGCTTCTGCCCACCTCGTAAATCTGTCAATTGCTGTCAATAGATACCGATAGCCTTCGGACATTGGCAATGGTCCAACAATATCCAGATGCACATGTTCGAAATGACCAGTTGGCCCGTAAACTTTACCCACTGGCTTCTTCACATGGCGTCCCACTTTACATTGCTGACAATCCAGATACATCTGCGCCCACTTCCAACAGTCTCTCTCAATTCCTGGCCACACAAAATGCTCTGTCATTAATTATACACTCAATCGGGGTCCCGGGTGAGCCAAACCATGTAACCCGTCGAATACTTCCCAGCGCAAACTCTCCGGCACAAAAGGTCTAGGCCATCCCTGTGAGGTATTGCACCATAACTGTATTGTCTCACCTTCTGGATGCAGTGTTTTTAACTTCAAACCGGTGGGAGTGCTCTGCCGAAAAACGTGCAGTTGTGCATCATCCTTCTGCTCTCTCGCCATTGTAGCATAGTTCACTGAATATTTCATTGCCGCAACTAGTAATCTGCCACCATATTCTCTGCCCCGTTAATATGTCATAAATCAGTAGTGAACTGGCTTATATATTCCAGTTGCCTGAATTGTTTAGGTGACAAAGTATCCATACATTTGCAGAATGCAAAAGTGAGTGGTTTGTGATCTGTAAACAATGTAAATGGTCTGGCTTCCACGTAAGGCCGGAAATACCTTATGGCTTCGTAAGCAGCCAGCAGCTCTCAATCATACACACGCCAATTCCACTGTGGATCTGTGAGTTTCTTGGAGAAGAATCCTAAAGGCTGCCAGTGACCAGCAGTCCACTGATGCAACGCTGCCCCAATCACCACCTGACTTGCGTCAACAACAATAGCTAGCTTCGCATCATCCTCTGGGTGAGCTAGTAAAACGCCTTGCTTTAGGCTTTCCTTGATCCACTCGAATGTGCACTGCATGCTTGCTGTCCATTGTAGCTTCTGATTTTTCCCGGTGTTCGTGCCCGCCAAAGCCTCCGTGGGTGGTGCTTGTAAAGCCGCAGCTCCTGGCAGATGTCTGTGGTAAAAATTTAAAACACTAGGAACCTCCGCAACTGTTGCAAATCTAATGGGCGAGGCATCTGCTGTATAACCTTGACCTTCTCCTCCAAACGACGGATGCCAGCTGCTGAGACTGTGTGACCCAGGTAAGTCACCTGATCTTTACGCAAACTGCATTTGGTGTCATTTACCACTACACCATAAGTACGTAGACTCTCGAAAACTGTCCTGAGGTGCTCTTCGTGGAGGGCTGCTGTCGCTGAGAACACCAGTATATTGTCTAAATAGGCGAAAGTGAAATATAGCCCTCGCAGCACCTCATCGATGAAACGTTGCCATGTCTGTGCAGCATTTTTTAAACCAAATGGCATGCGTAAAAACTCAAAAAGACCGAAAGGTGTAGTGACTGCTGTCTTTGGTATGTCACTGTCAGCCACTGGTATTTGGTGGTATGCTTTTTTACAGTCAACTACACTGAAACATTCAGCTCCAGCCAATTTATTTGTAAAGTCGCGAATGCTAGGAACCAGATAACAATCAGGTATCGTATGGGCATTCAACAACCTATAATCACCACAAGGTCTCCAACTTCCATCTTTCTTCCGCACTAAATGTAAAGGCAAGGCCCATGCATTATCAGACCCTCGTATCACTCCCATTTCCAACATCTCTTTGAACTCAGCTTTTGTGTCTGCAAATATGTCTGGGGCCAACCTTCTCGGTCTGAGGGAGACAGGAGGCCCGGGCACGGTGTTTATGTGGCGAACTGTATGATGGGCCACCCTGACTATCGGCTGCGCTGACGGTTCTCTAAGTCAGCATACTTCTGTCACTCCAACCGAACCGTGTACATTCTCTGTGATTATTCCTACATGACCATGCGCCACTTCTTTGCGTCTTCTAAGTTGCGATAACCGAATGTCCACCGCAATGCCAAATGCATATAGAAAATCTGCTCCTAATATGCACTCTGCCACATCTGCAATGACAAAAGTCCAATGACAAATAATACTAGGTCCTAAATTCACTTCTTTGACACAACTGCCATACGTCATTATGGGCTGTTTATTTGCAGCCTTGAGGCAAAACGATGTGCTGTCACTGAGGGAAGTACATTTCCCCTTTGGCCACGTGCTGACATCAGACCCCGTGTCTATCAAATAATAACATGAAGCCGTCACATCCTGAACATAAAGTCACCGAGATACCGTTAATAAAGAAACATCTGTACTTACAGTCTCCATGTTATTTACGTGGCGAGTGTGACTGCACGGTAGAATGCAAAACCTAACTAACCTAAGGACATCACACACATCCATGCCTGAGGCAGGATACGAACCTGCGACCGTAGCGGTCGCATGGTTCCAAACTGTAGCGCCTAGAACCGCTTGGCCACTCCGGCCAGTGGTAGAAAGCACTTTGAGGCTTGCTCCCCGAATCATTGATGATACCAACACAACTGCTCCTTCCCGTCATCTCCTCCTTATGTGTCAGCAGGACCTCCGAAATGGTAGCTCTCAATGCCTCCATCTGCATCTGCAGCCCCTCTAGCAGCTCCTTGAGTTTTTGAAGTTGTGTACCAGTAGCAGCGTGCCGCTGCTTATTAATCGCCGCTGCTTCGTATTCTTCCGTCGTCGCCTCCATCTTTGCTATACTGAGAGAATTTGTTCGTTCAACCATCGCATGAACCCTGTCGGCGAGTTGGAGTAGTGCTTGTATATCGTATCCGTCATTCGCTGCCACAGCTGCTCTTACTGCAGATGGAAGCTGTGCTGCCCAAACGGAATGAAGCGTAGTGTTCGAAAATTCATTTTCCGTCACGATTCCATGCAAATGACTCCAATATACAGAGGGAGTTCTGTCACCTTACAACACATGGCAGATTCTTTGATCTAGCGGTTCAGTAAGCCGGCTTATTAAAAAGCCCTTCAATGTTGTATATTGCTGCGTTTCCGGTGGCCGTCTAATTATCTCTTCAACCAATTTCACTGCCATGGCATCCAGACTGTTTGCTGTTATCATGAACTTTTCCCGGTCATCAGTTACCCGATTATGTATGAATGCCAGTTCTAACATGGAGAACCAAAGTTCCGGTTTATCGGCCAGGAACGGTGGTGGGCGTACTTTCATGCATTGTCCAAGCAAATCCTCCTCTTGTATATGTGTTCCGGCCGCAGATTTTGTCCTGGTAATATCATTGTCCCACTCCGCTGAATCCTTTCCGTGGTGTCGAACGTCATTCCATAACTCCCGAACCTGACCGCACAGCGTACCCTGCCGGTGTACTGGTCATGCTGTAGAGCTTCTGGCATTTGGCGTATGTTGTAGTGTACCTTCGTTGTCCTTCTCCTCTGCCTCTTGCCGTACGTGTTCTTTTGACTTTGGGGTCACTACTTTGTAGCCACTATGTAGCTCCATCCTATTAATGATAGACTCATTTCTATTCTTAATGTTCAACTTTATTCTGAAGCAATAAGCCAGACATTAACATGGAACATCTAAGACAAAACAAACAAAAAGCAAAGAGTAAATGATTATGTGCACACTAGAGTCTTTGCCGCTGCCCCTGTACTGTGCACACGCAACAATTCATCTGTGTGTTCCCACAACCACATTAGGTGAAGTTGTTCTATGTTCTTCTCTATCCTGGATAAGTTTAAATCCTTTCCACAAGTCATCTATAACCTTGCTGATATTATTAAGTTTGGAAGAAGCAATAGTTGAAACGTTTCTGGAGGTTACTCTCTGGTAATTTTCGATCTATAATTTGTTCAAATGGTTGCTCCAAACTACATACATTTATAATATCAAAGTTGGATATATTCTCTTTGAAATTTCGTGCTACATTATCTACTCGTGAACTGACAACTTGTGTACTGACACCTGTAATTTGCAATTGACTAATCGACATTAACTTATCTAGCTTATCAATGCATTCTTTTAAAGTATGCAATCCCTGCTTTACAGCATAAAACTTAAAAATACATACATTTTCAAATGATCCTAACTTTTCATTAATTTCAGATTCAATCATATTACATCTTTCCTCAATATCAAATTCTAATTTCTTTGTCAAACCCTGGATATGATCATTCTGTTTCTGACTAAAGTCAGTGAACAGTTGATTTACATGGGGGTTTATGGAGTTAGTTACTTCATTCTTTAATTCTAATTTCAAACCCTCTACCTTATTATTTAAATCATCAAATTCAGTATTTAAAACCCCAACGCTTTTGCATAAACTACCAAATTCTTTGCTTTGCATTTAGAAAATTTAATTGAGAATTTACTGAGTCTAGTTCTTTCTTTAGAGTTTCATTCTGAGCATTAGAAGCTACATTTAGTTCCTTTCTTAAAGTCGCTGAATCTGCCCTCTGGGCTTTAATTAAATTTACCAATTCAGACCAGTCTGGCTTCTCTTTACTAACTTTGATGGCCATAGCTGGTTCTTTAGTTTTTTTTTCCATTTGTTTTAAGTTATCCATATTCTTACTAGCTTTAGACCTAGTAATCATTTTAAAAAAAATCAACCCTGAGTATAATAAATACAGTAATATTGTTCACTTAACAGTTCTTACTAAATTGTACTAAAACAATAAAGTTCTGTTTTACGCTCACCCAGTGAAGAGTTGAGGCTGCATCAGCGAGCAGATGTGTAACCACCACCGGTGAACAGCAACTGGTGCTGGTGGCATCAGTTGTTGGTTTCCACATAGCTATTGGTGATTGGATGTGGAAGCAAGCCAGCACCAGTGGACAGCAACTGCTTACCCATGATGTATGAGAGCTGTATACTCCCTACACCAGATCTTCTCAGTTGAATTGTTCTCAGCGTATCTCTTCTGAGTCTAATACATCAAGATCTTCTCTCCATTCTTTTAATGTTATTACTTTCTTATGTCTTCCTTTTTTTGCATTTACTAATTTTCACCATTTGAATTTTTAGGCAGAAATCAATTCCGTGAATTGTTATGCTCGGTTGCTATGACAACACCTAATATCTTCTTATCTCCTTTTCGTCTCAAAATTCCTGTTTTCTTCTATCCTTTCACACAGGTGGCCAAGTTCCAATGTTTTTCGAAGTGTGAGGCGGGGAAAAAAAAATCTTGTCTTTGTAGTCTGATGATCTCACATACAAACTTTAGTGTCACCGGACTCATCAATTAATGATGTATTTGACTCAAAACCAAACAGAATTTTCTGCAGAACATAGATATATGACTGCCAGAAACTAACTAAATAACATTTATGAGAGAGTTGGTTTAATAACCATTTCTCTTCTCACTATGAACTTCAATAGACTTCTTATCCTCTCCATGTTCCAACAAACAATAATTAACAATATTTCAACTGTTCGTTTTTTCCCACTACAATGGTCAAAGTTATAAAATAGCACAGAATACATAAACACTCCTTGTTCTTTCACTATGGCTTGCATGGCGTGACTGGCAAACACTTGTTGGTGCCATTCGACCACCATGTCTACGGTCTTCTTGAAGTTAAAATCTTCTGGGTTATTAGGCCGCGTCATGTTTCTTCTAAAATGTTCGATGTTTCGACCCCTCTGCTGGGATCTTCCTCAGGATCTTTTGGTGTTCACTACTGGCAGAACACTGTCAAGGATGAGTGTCGCATCCACTTATAAAGGGGGAGTTTTCACGCGTTCGTGCTGGAGGAGTGATAGTATTGATTAAAATACATGTGACTACCATTAGTGGGTCATAGTCATAGGCTAATACAGAAGTTGCAGTGTTGGTGGCTCATCTCCTGTGGATACCATTGGCGGTCATCATCATTGGATAGAAAGGCACTGTTCCACACTTCTGCTGGAGAAGGGTGAGGTCGGTCTCCTGTTCCTAGATGTGTTGGTATACAGAAGATCTGATACCTCTCTAGGTCACAGAGTGTACAGAAAGCCGACTAACACAAACGGGTATTTAGATGCCACTTCGCACCACCACCCAGCCCAGAAGCAAGCAGTACTCAACACTCTGTCTTCACGTGCCTTCATAGCTAGAGAACAAGACTTTGAAGTTACTGGTGTAGTGACAGAGGATTTTAGAGTGTTTTGTGTGTACAGATCACCATGTGGCAATATTAGCATCTTTCTGAAAAAAACTGCTAGCTTATTGAGAATGAATATGAAGAGAAGTATTATTATATATGGAGACTTCAACATTGACATGGGAAAAGACACAAAAATAAGACAGGATTTTGAAGAATTGTTAATACAGCATAACATGAAAATACAATAACTGCACCAACAAGAGTGACTTCATGAAGTGAGACAGTTATTGACAACATAATTACTAATATGTGTAACTATGAGTCACATGTAGTTCAGACAGAAGTATCTGATCATCATCGACAACTAATCAGCTTTTGCAGAAGTAATGACACAGTATCAGAACCAAAACGAACAACCAAAGAAATTAGGATCATCAGTGAACAAAATATCTACATCTTTAGAACAATGTTAAATAAGGAAACCTAGAATGAAACCGTACAGGCCCAGAGTGTAAATGAAAAATATGATGCATTTATTTCAACAATTAAATACCATTTTAATGTAGCATTTCCCAAAGTAAAGAGTCAAGAAAGGCTGCAAGATCAAACACAGTGGATTACCAGTGAAATACTAGAACAGCAAAGGAAGCTGCAGGATCTGAGACAGATGGGCGAAGCTGAAAACTATAAAATGTTGAAAAAGAAGTATAGAAAAACAATAAGAAAAGCAAAAGCAAGAGCAATTGACAACACCATAATGAACTCAAAAAACAAGGCAAAGGCAGCTTGGAATGCAATTAATGCTGAAAGAAAGGAAAAAGATGGCTCAAACAAAGAAGAAGGTATTAGGTCAATTAAAATAGACAACACAGTGGTCACAGATGGTATGGAAATAGCAAACACACTGCATAATAACTATATCAGTGTAGTAGAAAACTTAAAATTGGAAAGAAATAGTCAAAAACAGAAGAGCATAAGGTACCAAAAAGATCATGAAGTACTATGTTCTTAAGACCAGTCACGGAAGATGAACTATGGAAAACTATACAGAAACTGAAGTCCAAGGAATCAGCTGGTGGTGATGAAATATCAGATCATGTAATGAAGCTGGTAAGTGAGCAGATAATAACACCACTGCTGAACACAGCAAACTGTTCTTTCAGAGATAGAAACTTTCCAGAAAAACTGATGATAACGAAGGTGGTCACAGTGTACAAGAAAGGGGATAAGGGCGATTCCAACAACTACAGACCAGTTTCACTCAGGTTTCTCAAAAATCCTAGAAATGCTTATTTCTACCAGATTAGTTAATTATTTGGACAAACATAACATTCTCATGACCTCACAACATGGTTTCAGAAAGGGTAAATCTACAGAATCAGCAATTGCCAGTCTAACAGAATACATTTTACAGTCCTTAGATGAAAAACAATTTGTCTCTGCAATGTTTCTGGATCTTTCAAAGGCATTTGACACTATTGACCATAAAATGCTGATACAAAAATTAGTCAACTATTGCATTCGAGGGCAACCAGGTGAATGGATAAAATCATACTTGTGCAACCACAAGCAGTATGTACTCATATTAATCAGAAACCAAACCCATCAAATATGGAGTGCTGCAGGGTTCAGTAATGGGGCCATTGTTATTTAATGTGTTTGTTAATGATATAGATGTTGAGGAGGAAGAAAAGAAAATATTGTATGCTGATGACATGGTAATACTAAATAATGACCAAAATATGGAACAGCTTGAGAGAAGAGCATACATATCTGCAAATGTCACAGCTCAGTGGCAGTTGGAAAATGAACTGGTTATAAATCTAAAAAAGACTATGTATGCAGTGTTTAAAAACAAGAAGACAGCTGTAGACATGGATTTAGAAGTTGATGGAACAAGGCTGGAAGAAGAAGAATCTGCTAGATTCTTAGGTATTCTTGTGGATAATGAACTAAAATGGAAAAAAACATATTAATAATGTCTGTAAGAAACAGAGCACTGTCATATTCTTAATGATGCAGCTATCACAGTATTCAGACAAGAATCTTCTGTGTACAGTGTATCATGGACTTTTCGAACCATACTTACACTATGGAGTGACTGTGTGGGGAAACTCAAACAAACAAGAGACAAAACGAGTGTTCACATGACAAAAAAAAAAAGCAATAAGGACCATTTTAAGAAGAAAGACCTCTGAAACATGCAGAAACTGTTCCAAGAAGTTAGGTATCTTAACTTTTTCATCACTGTATACATACAAAACAATAATGTACATCACAAAAGGTAGTGAGGACTGGATTACAAATGCTAGTGTACACACCCACAATACAAGAAGAAAGAATGAAGTATGGAGCATACCGCACTGACTGGCAATACTAGAAAAAGGACCCCGGTACTCTGGTATTAGACTTCTAAGAAGTCTGCCTAAAAACCTGCAAGATAGTGTACTTGACAATGACTCTACAAAGAAACTTAAAGACTATGTCATTGAAAAAGAGTTTTACAGTGTGGCAGAATACTTATGCCATTAAATTTGTATATATTGTTATTCATTATTAATTATGTTAATGTAAGCTAAAGGGGTAGAAAAATAAGTGATAATGAATGTTACTACTTTGACATGTCCTATATTACATGTACATTTACTGTATACAATGTAATCTTACAGGATCAAATAAAATTCAGTTCAATTCAATTCAATTCTTACCACGTAAGTGTCATAAAGAAAAAGGAGACATTGAAATAATGTTAATTACTAATTACCTCCTTTGTCAAACTAAACATATTAATTTTTGACATCTGAGAGAAAATCAACAATTACAGCACTAGTGGCAGACTGGATACAGGTTTTCCAAGACACAGACTCACAAAGACCAATAATTCTTGCAATATAACAATCTGAATCTTTGTAATAGGTTACAACAATCTGCTGATATAGAGGAATGTTCAATATGAGTCATCAGCTTTGTCCAGTGACATAGGAAACCCGTGACAAATGCAATAAACAATATGGCCTCTTTAACATGATGTTATTGGCTATTTCTTCAAAGAGGCTAAGCTACAGATCAGTCTGTCACCACAGTCAGGTTTTTTAGTATCACGTATGTTGGTTTCAGCAATGCACAAACAAATTTGGGCAAAGCTACAGATTAGTGTGTCACCATAATTATATTTACTTAGTTTCACATTCATTTGTTTCACCAACTCACAACCAAACTGTCACCTTCCAATCCAAACTATACCTCAGACAAAGCTACAGATTGATCTGTCAACACAACCAATTTTTTTCTTTCGCGTTTGTTGGCTTCACCAACTAACAACAAAACTGTGACAATATATACCAAAGGTGATGTGACAGTAGCCATTAACATTACATCACCAGCCAATGCTGAAGACTCATATAGAAATTTCCACTTGACTTTGATTTGCTTACACCCCACTTTTCAGTGTTTTTAAGATCATGTTTATAACTGGGTATTGGGACACACAAAGTGTGCAACACAATATTACTTTTCCAAATAACTGGTTGCTGGCTTTGGATTTTAAGAATAGTGATACAGAAGTATCTGTTCATTTTAAGAATTTTTGGTGTGAAATATTCCTTGCTTCCAAAATTAATCTTTCATTCTGCAGAGGAGTGTGCAATGTTTAGAAACTTCCTGACAGATTAAAACAGTGCTAGATTAGGACTCTTGCACAGAACCTTCCTTTCAAGGAAAATGCTCTTACTAACTGAATTACTAAGATATGCCATCACAGCCTGTATTAGAAGAGCTGAGGCCATATTACTGGGTCACTAGCATGCTTGGATAGTTCAATTAGTTTCAAGGGTAACACCATTGTAGAATTTTTAGAAAATCAGGTTTTTAGATTGTCTTGAAAGATGCCTTGAACCTTCTAAAATATGAGGCAAAAAAGTCCATAAACCCTGAAAAAAAAATTGTGTTATGGAATTCCGAGTTATTCCTCTAGTGCCTCAGATGATCCAAATGGTCTACCTGTGCCAATCTGATACTGCCTGCAGTGCCTGAGTATAGTTATAAGCATTTCAAAATAATTTTACATTACCTTGGCATCAGCAAGTGTCAGTACAAGCAAGAAAAAGACATTTCTTCTGCTTTGAATCTTGATTTTTGTGTGCAGTATTGACTTCAGATAGTTTGTGATCTTATAGTATGGCCAGTGGTCTACGTGTAGCATCTCTGATTTGTAATCAAAACATCCTCGGTCCCAGGTTCAAAACCCCCTTCAGCTTAAGTTTTGATTAATAATCAATATTGGTAGCTGAAGACTTCCAGCATAAGAAGTCACCCTCATTCTGCCAATGGCCTCGTCAAAGAGGGCAGAGGAGCAGACAGAGGTTCAGGGCACTCTCTTGTCCTTGGGGTGGGAAACTGCCCCTAAAGGTGGAAGAATCAGCAATGATCGATAGCATGAAGATGCAGAAGACAATGGAAACCACTGCATTAAACACACATAATGTGTATCCACAGGACATGAGCCTTGCACCATAATTGAAAAAGTGTCATGATGATCTCTCCATTCCAGAATAGTCCCCCCTTTGGATCACTGTGCAGGGCTGCAAAGGGGGAGGTGACCATCAGAAAAAGATTGAATAACCAACAACAGCATAATGTTCTGTGAGTTGGGGCATGGAATGTCAGAAGCCTGAATGTGATAGGGAAGCTGAAAAATCTGAAAGGGAATTGCAAAGGCTCAATCTAGAAATGGTAGGGGTCAGTGAAGCAAAATGGAAAGAGGACAGGAATTTTGGGTCAGATGGGTACAGGGTAATATCAACAACAGCAGAAAATGGTATAATGGGAGAAGGACTCATTATGAATAGAAAGGTAGGTCAAAGAATATGTTACAGTGAACAGTTCTGTGATAGGGTTGTTCTTGTAAGAACTGACAGCAAACCAACACCAGCAAATAGTTCAGGTATACACACTGACATCGCTTGCTTAAGACGAAGAGATAGACAAAATCTATGAGGATACTGAAAGTGTAATACAGTACATAAAGGGAGATGAAAATCCGTGAGGGTAAGTCATTATTATCCACAAAGTTGTTATAAAATTTTATTGTAATCAAATAGGAAACTTACAAGAACATCGTTTTTCGACATAGTCTCCTTGCCAGAATGGAAGGTAGGAGGCAAGGTACTGGCAGAACTGAAGCTGTGAGGATAGGTCGTGAGTCGTGCTTGGGTAGCTCAGTTGGTAGAGCACTTGCCCGTGAAAGACAAAGGTCCCGAGTTCAAGTCTCGGTCTGGCACACAGTTTTAATCTGTCAGGAAGTTTCTAGTCTCCTTACGTTTCAATGCACTTGGTCCATAATTGTACAAGCTTCATGATGCCCTCATAAAAGAAAGTTCTCAGTTGAGCTGCGAGCCAGGAATGCACCACTTCTTTCACTGCTTCATCCGAGGCAAATCAATGGCCCCTTAATGCCTGTTTGAGTGGACCAAAAAAGTGATAGTCAGAAGGGGCAAGATCAGGACTATATGGAGGATGATCCAGTACTTCAAATTTGAGTTTCTGGAACGTTTCAGCAGTATGCTCAGCAATATCTGACAGGCATTGTTGTGCAAAAGCACAACACCTTTTGACAGTAATCCTCAGCGTTTGCTTTGAATTGCAGGCTTTAGCCTGGCAGTAAGCATCTCACTGTAACATACACTGTTTATTGTTGTGCCCCTTTCCCCACAATGTTCCAGTACTGGACCTTGTGCATCCCAAAAAACCATAAGCATCAGTTTTGCTGTGGATGGTTAGGTCTTGAACTTTTTCTTGCATGTTGAATTTGGATGTTTCCATTCCATACTCTGCTGTTTACTCTCTTGCTCATTATAATGGATCCATGTTTCATCACCAATAATGATCCTGTCTAAGAAGTTGTCCCCTTCATTACCATAGTGATCCAAATGTTTTTTGCAGATGTCCAAGGTGTTTGTTTATGCAGATGATGTGCCACTTTGTCAATAGTTAATTGTCTGTCTAAGAGAATCATTTCACATGAATGCTCAAGGATTTCTTCATTTGTGGTGGTAAATGGTTATCCGGCTCCTTCATCATGCTTAACATTTGTGCAACCATTTCTGAATTTTTCAATCCATTCATAGACACTCTGTTGTGGCAAAACACTGTTCCCATACTGTAAAAGAAAGTCTTCGATGTTGTGGCAAAACACTGTTCCCATACTGTAAAAGAAAGTCTTCGATGAATTTTGGCCCCTGATATGCCTTCCGACCACAAAAAACAGATCACTGAACGTCGCTCTTCTTTGGTGCAAATAGACAGCAGAGCAGCCATGATTAACAGCATGGCAGCGATAACGAATCAACCTAGCAGCTTGAAAGTTGCAAAAATATAACAACAAATAAACAAAGCATGTGTCATCAATGAAAAGTGACAGTACTTCAAAATAAACAAAAATATAACTACATTGTGGATAATAATTGACTTACCCTTGTAATAATCATGGGGGACTGGAATGCAGTTGTAGGGGAAGGAGTAGAAGGTAGGTTACAGGAGAATACAGGCTGGGGACAAGGAATGAGAGAAGAGAAAGACTAATTGAGTTCTGTAATAAATTTCAGCTACTAACAGTGAATACTCTGTTCAAGAATCACAAGAGGAGGAGTTATACTTGGAAAAGACTGGGTGATATGGGGAGATCTCAGATAGATTATATCATGGTCAGACAGCAATTCAGAAATCAGGTACTGGATTGTAAGGCATATCCAGGAGCAGATATAGACTCAGATCACAATTTAGAAGTGATGAAGACTGGGCTGAAGTTCAAGACATTAGCCAGGAAGAATCAATACACAAAAAAGTGGGATACAGAATAACTAATGAATGATGAGACATGATTTAAGTTCTCTAAGGCTGTAGGTGCAGCAATAAGGAATAGCTCAGAAGGCAGTACAGTTGAAGAGGGATGGACATCTTTAAAAATGGCAATCATAGATGCTGGAAAGAAAAACATATGTGCAAAGAAGGTAACTAAAGAAATACTTCAGTTGATTGATGAAAGAAGGAAGTACAAAAATGTTCACAAAAATTCAGGAATATAGAAAAACAAGTCGCTGTGGAATGAAATAAATAGGAAATGCAGGGGAGCTAAAATGAAATGTCAGCATGAAAAATGTGAAGAAATAAAAAAAAAATGGTTGTCAGAAGGACGGACCAAGGGCGGTAACATTAAGAGTGCAATGAGAATTCCACTGTTAAATGCAGAAGAGAGAGTAGGTAGGTGGAAAGAGTACATTGAATGCCTCTATGAGTGGGAATATTTATGTGATGTAATAGAAGCAGAAATATGAGTCAATTTAGAAGAAACAGGTGTCCAGTATGAGAATTAGAATTTAAGAGAGCTTTGGAGGACTTAATATCAAATAAGGGAGAAGGGATAGATAACTGTCCATCAGAATTTCTAAAATCGTTGGGGGAAGTGGCAACAAAATGACTACTCACATTGGTGTGTAGAATGTATAAGTCTGATGACATACCATCTGATTTTCAGAAAAATATCATCCACACAATTCCAAAGACTGCAAGGGTTGACAAGTGCGAGAGTTATCACACAATCAGCTTGACAGCTCATGCATCTGAGATGCTGACAAGAATGATATACAGAAGAATGGAACAGAAAATTGAGGATATGTTGGCTGATAATCAATATGGCTTCAGGATAGGTAAAGGCATCAAGGAGGCAATTCTGACATTGCGGTTGATAATGGAAGCAAGACTAAAGAAAAATTAAGACACTTTCATAGGTTTTGTTGACCTGGAAAAAGTGTTCAACAATATAAAATGGTGCGAGATGTTTGAAATTCTGAGAAAAATAGGGTGACCTATAGGGAGAGATGGGTAATATACAATATGTACAAGAGCCAAGAGGGAATAATAAGAGTGGATGGCCAAGAAAGAAACACTCAGATTAAAAAGGGTGTAAGACAAGGATGTAGTCTTCCCCCCTACTCTTCAATCTGTACATCAAAGAAGCAATGATGGAAATAAAAGAAAGGTTCAGGAGTAGAGTTAAAATTCAATGTGAAAGGATATCAATGATACGATTTACTGATGTCATTGCTATCCTGGGTGAAAGTGAAGAAGAAATACACAATACGCTGAATGGAATGAACAATCTAATAAGTAAAGAATATGGATTGAGAGTAACGAGAAATAGCAGAAATGAGAAAAGCGAGAAATCTAAAATCAGGGTTGTTGGTCACAGAGTAGATGATGTTAAGGAATTCTGCTACCTATGCAGCAAAATAACAAATGACAGATTGAGCAAGAAGGACATCAAAAGCAGACTAGCCCTGGCAAAAAGGGCATTCCTGGCCAAGAGAAGTCTACTATTATCAAAAATAGACCTTAATTTGAGGAAGAAATTTCTGAGAATGTATATCTGGAGCACAGCATTGTATGGTAGTGAAACATGAACTGTGGGAAAACCAGAACATAGGATGATCAAAGCATTTGAGATGTGGTGCTACAGGTGAATATTGAAAATTAGGTGGACTGATAAGGTAAGGAATGAGGAGGTTCTGCACAGAATTGGAGAGGAAAGAAATATGTGGAAAACACTGACAAGGAGAAGGGACAGGATGAGAGGACATCTGTTCCATGGTGCTAGAGGGAGCTGTAGAGATCAAAACTGCAGAGGAAGATAGAGACTGGAATACATCCAGCAAATAATTGAGGGCATAAGTTGCAAGTGCACTCTGAGTCGAAGAGGTTGGCACAGGAGAGGAATTCGTAGTAGGCCGCATCAAACCAGTCAGAAGACTTATGACCCCCCAAAAAAGTATACAGTTTTGTCTTTCAAGTGGGGATGAGTGGTAAGAAACTGTATTCAGGCAGAAAAGGTGTGGTAATATCATATCCAATGTGGAGGCAATGCAGTTTGTCATCAAAGTGCCCAAACACAGAAATGAGTCTGAGAGAAATTTGGAAGGAGTCAGCATCTCTGCTAATAAATGGAGAGATGATGTCCAGGATTTTGATGTGAATTACTCATTGAGCTATTATACGTTTTTTTACTGTTTTCTCTGGTATTTCTCAACAGCTGAAAAGTAAAATACACCATGCAGACATCACACTGCAAGAGCGAAGTCTTTGCGGCTTAGGCTTCACAATAATCGTTGCTTGTCCAAACTGCCCACAAATTGTTATATAAGGTAATAAGTTTATACAGAATGCTTAAGAAATCAACTGTTGGATCTTCCTAGCAATGTGCCTGATTGGAGTGGGACTAAATGTAATTGTAAAGTTTTGTGCATTCATGGAACTGCCATGACCAATATTTTAATTGTTCTATGATAAACTAGTGGATATGATTTTGAGTGCAATGGCAACAGTATGACAGGACAGTCATGGGATAGCAAATTAATGGTAAGAATTTTCTAAAAGTAGAAGTTTTTCATTTGTTCATGTCTATAACACAGTTCATAACTGCAAATGTGTTTTCCTCAGAATATGATTTTTCAAAATGGCACACAGCATAACTCCAACAATTTTCAATATTTTTATTCAAAAATTTGGTCACAACCAGTAAACCACATAAGGGATTTTCAGTTAGTTAATTTAAGCAATATTTACTAACAAATGAGTGT
Organism: Schistocerca nitens; assembly: GCF_023898315.1. Classification (NCBI taxonomy): domain Eukaryota; kingdom Metazoa; phylum Arthropoda; class Insecta; order Orthoptera; family Acrididae; genus Schistocerca; species Schistocerca nitens. The sequence goes on along the minus strand of NC_064618.1, from coordinate 451,469,080 downwards.
CCTTTTTTAAATGAAAATCAAACAACTATATTCAAACATTTGACAATTACACAAAAATCAGTAGTTTTCAAATCACCTATGTAGTTCACCAGCTACAATCATGTAGATTACATAGATTTTTTTTTCAGATTCAAATTGGCACCAATTATAGTGTTTACCACAGTTTGCCTCAAATTCAACATACCCCAGGAGAATTGCTCAGTGTCACCATTTTGTAATATTTTCCAACTAAATTTTTTGTAATATACTTAATTATAGGTACTATGCCAAGTATTATATCTCTGTAACTTTTCCTTCTTCCCAAAAAATGAACAAGAAAGCACTTTTTTTAGGCCATTCCAGTGGCATTACCCTTTAATGGTTTGCCCACAAGTGTTCAGCTGAGTTGTAGTTTCCACTTCACATGCTTTGATGGTGTACCTAGTGCTATTCTTCACCTTGGTCATTGAAATATTGCCCTGAGCCATGTAGCACGCAGTGTGGAGTAGCAGTTAGTGTTGCTAACTAGTGTGCCATGGGCCGCCTGTTCACATTCGATCACCAGCTAATATTTGTTATTTAGCATTTATCATTTCTGGAAGGTTCTAAAAAATTCTTATGTTTGTAATGTTTACATATTCTGGAATATTCAGTTCTGGTATAAACAGGAGCACTTTACATTCAGGAGGCAGTTCTTTCTGTCTATATGCTAGTGTCTGTAACAAACATGCTTTCAGTGAGACACTGATGAGCAAAAACATTATAGCCACTTGCTTAATAGCTTGTCTGTCCATTTTAGGAACAAAATACATCACTGATTGTGCATATCAGGGATCTGACAGTTTGGCTTTGAGCACTATGGGACTTAACATCTGTGGTCATCAGTCGATCTGACAGTTGCCAGTAGGTTTGTGGAGATATGTGGCATTAGATGTCTATCCACACATCATGTAATTCATAAATTTGGTCACTGAGGCATCAATGTGAGTTCACTATAATGGTCCTCAAATCACTGTAGCATGCTTCCAGCTCTGAGACATAGACAGTTATACCACTGAAAGATGACATCACCATTGGGGAAGACATCAAGCATGAAGGGATGCAGGTGGTTTGCAGCTGTCAGTGCATCTTTGATTACTGTCACAGGTCCCATGTAAGTGCAGTAAATGTCTCCCATAGCATAATACTGCTTCCACCAACCTGTGTCCATTGACCTAGTGTAGCAAAAATGTGATTCACCTGAAGAGCCAACACGTTTATATTGGTCAACAGCTGAATCCCGATGGTCCCATACCCATTGCAATTGTAAGTGAAGATCTCATTGTGTCAACATGTGAACATGTAGGGGTGGTCTGCTGCAGTGCTCCACGTTCAACAAAGCAAAATGAATGGCCTGCTCTAAAACACTTGTGAGTGCACCAGTATTGCGCTCTTTAGGTAGAGATGCTGTAGATCACAATCTATCTTAGAGAGCAGACAAGCCTCCGAATCCCACATCCTGTAAGGATTAATGGATGTCCAACCACTTAGCACCTAGTGGTAGTTTCACTGTCCTTCTACCTCTTTCCGTAGATGCTCATGACAGTAGCATGGAACATTCAACCAGCTTCATCATTTTCAAGATATTCATTCACAGGCACTGTGTACTAATACTCTGCCCTTTGTCAAAGTCACTTATCTCAATGGATTTCCCCACTTGCAGACCACACCTCCGCTAATGTGATCCCCCATTGGTGTCTGCTCTTCTTACATACTTTTGTTACACTTCATGTGCCCACAACACCATCAGGCAGCAACCAATGTTGCGCTGGGCAGTAGTTGTAATATTTTGGCTTATCAGTGTAAGTGTTCATTGCTGACCCTACTTTTGGAGTTGGACTTTATTGTGGTTACTATGTGACATTGTTTGGTGGAGGAACAGGGTATTCAAAATATCTGCACCACAATGGCTCTAATTAGGCAAGCCTACATGGACAGGAACCAGAATACAAGCAATACATCACTTCAGGAGACCAACAGATGTCAAAACAGCCGTAAGTCAGTTGTAGGCATCCATCAGTGTTTCTGAAGACGCTGGGCAGTAACTGACAAAATGCCTGAAAGGATTTGACTGAGTCACTAAATAGAACAGGTGGAATGATTTGGACAGCAAAGCTCAGTAGTGATTTGAGGACAATGAAAGGAAGGCCAATAGCTTGGATAAATTCTGGGCTATATCGTGAATATGAATATGACAGAAGCCAACAAAATCTACCAAGCTATTCTGGTAAAGAATGTCACAAGAATTGAGATATTCATCAGTTGGTGCCAGGGCACTGAGGAAATGCAACAGAAAAAAGAAAGAGCTGGATGAGAGAGATACAACAGACTTCTGAATGTGATCCCTATGTCAGTTGTAGAAGACCGCCATGACCTCACCTCTTTCATACGCCAAGTAGTAAGAGAAGAGATACAGAAATTTGTAGCTCTCAGAAATGTTGGATCGAGCCCACAAGAGATGGCAGCCATGAAGGTTGACCCCTTATGTTTGGGGGTAATAGAGAGTGTTAAGGAAGAGGTGTAGATCTTTGGTATCAGTCTCTGCCAGCAATCGAATGCAAGAAAAGAATGGACTTGACTGACTTGGACTTACGTCACAGCCATCAAATGACAGCACAGCGCCTGACCAGTGCAGGTAGGAACAACTCCTTCACCAAGTGTACCACTCTGCAGAAGAACAGACATTTGGAGGGAAGAGGACAATACACTGGTATGTTTCCATTATGGGCACCCTGGACCTGTTGTGCACCACTGCAGAGAAAGAAGATGACTGACAACTACTACACTGAAATATGTCAATCATCACAACACTCCTATTCATTCCAGTCAACTGCAGACGTTTATAGTCGACCTGTAGTATTAAGCTAATCACTGTACCCTGGATGAGGTCATTCCCCAACAAGCTGTAGCCATTCCCCACCACTGTACCGAGCTAAGGACCACTCATCCATCCCTGGATTCAGGAAAACTAAGCAACACAATCATCTGTTGAGGTCAGGGCACCAAAGATGAAATTCCTCTATGGAGTACAGTTACCAAGACGTCAGGAAATCTCATGTCATAACTGATGGCCACCAGCCAACCTGTCCAGGCACTAGTCAATTCTGGGACTTCTTTTTCTATATTGTTGAATGCATATCGTCACCAGCTAAAGAAGCCTATGTTCTGTGATACAAGTCCAATTCAGCTGAAAGTTACACGTGGGAAATACATCCAACTGACATGAACATGCACTTCAAGGTTAACTATGAATGATAGAACACAGGATTTGATGTTTTAGCAGAATGCAGTCTTAATGTTATTCTTGGATGGCACTTCTTGAAAGCATCACAAGCAGTCACAAACTGTGGAAGATCAGAGCTCCAGATTTACACAGCTATTCTAACAAGAATACGTAATAAAAATTGCTCTAGGTGGTTGTTTACCACTGAAGACATTGTTATCCCACCTTCTTCAATGAGCTGAGTTCTAGTTGTCTATCAAGATGATAAATTAAACTGTGGAGCTTTTGCCAATTGTAAAAAGCTACTTAGATGCACAAAATAATCTAAATGGCAGCAATGATGGTAAGGACCGTAAGTGGTAAAGGAGAACTTTGGATCATTAACTGTCATGAGCAGCCATGAGTCATCCCTGAAGGAACATGCATAGGGACAGCTGAACCAGTCCAGGAAGGGCAGATTAGTGTCAGCAATGAGGAATTGTGCTACGCTACCACTAAAGACAATGCAGGGGAGGAAACCACTACTGACTTGCCAAAAGAGGAACAATGTCAGCGAGTGTTAACCTAACTGTGCCAATTTTCAGATGCTTTCAGATCTGGACTAGAGAAAAGGCAGATCACTGAGCCCATGGTAAAACACCGAATAAACAATGGGTATCATCCACCAATTAGGCAGTGCTTGTATAATGAGTCACCAGCTGAATGCAGGATAATTTGAGAGACGATGCTGCAGAGTGACATCATTGAACCTTCAGTCCTCTTCTGTGGTCCTTAAGAAGGAGGAGGATGAAGAAAAGCTACAGGCAAATGAAAGTTGATGAAGCTGATTGGGAAAAGACTGCCTCCACAACTTCTGATGGCCTCTAAGAGTTTAAAGTTATGCCTTTTGGACTGCATAATGCTCCAGCTGGCTTTGAACATATGACAAAACAACCTGCTTTGATACCATAAATGGATAACATGATTTTACTATACTGATGATACTGTCATTTTTTCAAAGATATTTGACAATGGTGTTGAATCGTGTACAGACTGCAGACCTCAGCCTTTATGAGAAGGCACTTCTTCATTGCCCAAAAAATAAAGCTCTTGGGGCACCTAGTTAATTGTGGAATCTGTTCCAATCCAGAGAAAATAAGAGAAGTTGCAAATTTTTTGTCTCTGCCATATTCATGACCATACTACCATGAATTTACAAAGGATTTCTGTATAAAGGTATGTCCCATGCAAGAACAGGAGGACATCAAATTTTTCTGCAGTGAGGTCAAAGAAAGTCCTTTCCTTGTGCTTAAGGAAGTGCTAACATCAACTCCAGTCCTAACATTGCACAGTTATAAGTCAAGAGAGAACACACTGACACTAATGGTTATGGGATAGGTGTGGTTCTAGTGCAAATCCAGCAAGGTGTTGAAAAGGAGGTAGCTGTTTCTTCCAGAGTACTCTGAGGTGAAGTATTTTACAACTGAGAAAGAGTGCCTTGCAGTTGTTTGTGTTATCAAGTTCTGGCTGTTTTTTTTTTTTTTTTGGCAAACCATTCACCATTATGACAGACCACCATTCTCTGTGTTGGATGACTTGCCTGGAGCATCTGGAGGGTCATCCGGTAATAGTGTCTTTGGTGATGAGCTGTGTACATTCAGAGCTCTTGTAAAGATAATTGTTTAATTGTGTAATAACAATTACAGCAATATTATATCATAAATAAGTACCTAGTGTGAGCCATCTATTGAGGCTTTCACTTTTATTTGTACATTTCTCTGAAAAAGAAAACGTTTCATAAGCACGAATTTTGGCCTAGGTTTTGTTTAAATTATTGTATACTGTAAGTTATGTGACTATTTGAATATAGCACAGTTTGTGTTGTTGGTATATTCTTACACAATATCCACTTAAGCTTCTAGTAAGTAGTCAAAGTGAAAAAGTTCAGAAATAAGTGAAAAGTTTGTATATTGTAGGTTCAGTTCTTTGCTAACTTCTGTTTTGTCATTTAAACAATGCAGAGTTAATCATTTCCATTTCTCTGGAAGTTTTGATTAGTATCCAAACTGTAGGCCTAAACTTTCTAAGAAATTTAATATATTAATCGAGTCATCTAGAAAGTTATTCTTGTTTAATTTAGGCTAAAGCTAAAATCTGTTTCCCATGAGTGAGGAGTATATGACTTGTCATAGGACTGTTACATCCGGGGTGTGGTGAGAGGGTTGTTGCAGTTTCTTTCATGTGGGTGACTGTAGTGACGTGGGGCTTGGGGAAATAAACAAGGTTCATTGGTTTGTAGTATTTGCTGTAGAGATAGGAAGACAGTGGAGCAGGAGGAGAAGACTGCTGCCCTTTGAGGAGCTAGATAAGGCAAAAGAAGATCTGGGAAGATTAAGGGGGAAGTTCAGGTTATCAAGTCACAAGTTTTTTTTTTAAATCTGGTGTAAATCTGGGTCAGGTGATAGAGGATGTAGGTTCACTTTGCAATACGAAGGAAAACACCATAGTAATAGTGGGTGGGGCAGGCAACAGCACAGACAGGGACCCTAATTATTCAGTTGAGGGTGACCTGGTAAAAATAGCTTCAGCAATGAGACATACTGGTGTTGGGTTTGTGTCTGCTCTGAGGTGTCATGACAGGCCTCATCTCTAAACTCTTCTGTTAGGAGAGTTAATTTAGAGGTGAAATGGCCACTTGAATCACATATGCAGTCTTATGTCAGTGTGGTTCCTTCTGACTCTATCAGTAGGAGGACTATACTTGGTGTGGCCTTGATCTCTACAGGAAAGGGAAGAGAAAACTGTCTGGGCTAATAGCAAATAACTTAAGGGGGTGGGGTAGGAGGAAATATCACATGTGGTAAAGTACCGGTGAATACAAGTTATAGAACAGCAGTTTTTTAGGGTAGGGAGGGCAGAAGCAAAAGATGTTCAAAGACAGGTTGAAAATGACATTCACGTTGATGTGACTGGCAGTCAGAAAGCAAATTTTAATGTACACAGTTCATCTAAACAGCCCCTGATTAAAACTGGAATATTAAAAAAATTGACAGAAAAATTAGGTTCATCAACTATAATTCAGTCACTGCACAAAATCAATTATCCTTATTGTATCAGAATATCTGAGAACTGAGGGGTCAGCTTAATGTGTTGCTTACTTGTGGTGAAGAATTACAGTTGAGCAAACCAGTTGTTATAATCTGCCTCTCCGAATGTCATGTGACCACTGGTACAGATATGTTAAATGTTTCAGGATTCAAGTTAGCCTCTTATTTCTGCAGAGAAAATATGAAGAAAGGAGAGTTGCCACATATGTCAGAAACTGTTTTAATTTCAAGAATACTGATATTAATAAATTTTGCTCAGAGCAGCACTTAGAAGCTTGTGCAACAGAAGCAGTATTTCATAATAAGTCCTTTATATTAGTAAGTATATACAGAACACCTTCAGAAAAATTTAACCTCTTCATAAAAAACTGGAAAGCTCTGTTGTGCCATCTCTCAGTAAAAAACAAGGAAATAATAGTTGCTGGTGTTTTAATGTGGATTTATTGAAAAGCTCTGTCAGTGAACAATTATTGCAATCACTAACACTGTCATTCAATTTAATTCCTACTGTGAACTTTGCAAATAGTTTATGTAAATGGTGTGAGACTGCAATAAATAATATCTTCGTCAGAAAATCTAGGGGAAAAAGTCGTATCACAAGACCTACAGTAAATGGGCTATCTGATCATGACATGCACTATCTTATGTTAAATGTTGAAATTTGTCAGGATATAAAATTTATTAAATCAGAGTAGAGGAGTTTAATAGGTAAGTCAAAGTTGAGAATTTTAGGAGATTGCTCAAAACATGATTACAATACTTCTGACTCAAATGGAAAATACAAAGCATTTATTAATAAAGTTATCTCCTTGTTTGAAAATTATTTTCCTTTAAAGATACTTCAAACCAAACAGAAGTCTAAAAATAAACCATAGATTATACAAGGAATAAAGATATCATGTGTAACAAACATCTCTAATATTAGCAATGTAATGTGTTACAAAGAGTACCGCAAAATATTGAAGGAAGTAATCCAGAAAAAAATAATTACATCACACAACAAAATAAAAATGGAATAAAAAGTAAACTGCCTTTCATTTAGTTGCAGACAGAGCACACCTCCACGAATTTTTCAAAAATATTTGAAAGAGTTGAGTTCAAGTATCTTCTTAAGCATCTAACTGCAGATAGTATATTGTCCAAGTCACAGTTTGGGTTCCAAGAGTTCTGATTTGTTGTTGTTGTTGTTGTGGTCTTCAGTCCTGAGACTGGTTTGATGCAGCTCTCCATGCTACTCTATCCTGTGCAAGCCTCTTCATCTCCCAGTACCTACTGCAGCCTACATCCTTCTGAATCTGCTTAGTGTATTCATCTCGTGGTCTCCCTCTGCGATTTTTACCCTCCACGCTGCCCTCCAGTACTAAATTGGTGATCCCATGATGCCTCAGAACATGTTGTACCAACCGATCCCTTCTTCTTGTCAAGTTGTGCCACAAACTCCTCTTCTCCCCAATTCTATTCACTACCTCCTCATTAGTTATGTGATCTACCCATCTAATCTTCAGCATTCTTCTGTAGCACCACATTTCGAAAGCTTCTATTCTCTTCTTGTCTAAACAATTTATCGTCCATGTTTCACTTCCTTACATGGCTACACTCCATACAAATACTTTCAGAAACAACTTCTTAACACTTAAATCTACGCTTGATGTTAACAAATTTCTCTTCTTCAGAAATGCTTTCCTTGCCATTACCAGTCTACATTTTATATCCTCTCTACTTCAACCATCATCAGTTATTTTGCTCCCCAAACAGCAAAACTCATTTACTACTTTAAGTGTCTCATTTCCTAATTTAATTCCCTCAGCATCGCCCGACTTAATTCGACTACATTCCATTATCCTCGTTTTGCTTTTGTTGATGTTCATCTTATACCCTCCTTTCAAGACACTGTCCATTCCGTTCAACTGCTCTTCCAAGTCCTTTGCTGTCTCTGACAGAATTACAATGTCTTCGGCGAACCTCAAAGTTTTTATTTCTTCTCCATGGATTTTAATACCTACTCCAAACTTTTCGTTCGTTTCCTTTACTGTTTACTCAATATACAGATTGAATAGCATCGGGGAGAGGCTACAACCCTGTCTCATTCCCTTCCCAACCACTGCTTCCCTTTCATGTCCCTCGAATCTTATAACTGCCATCTGCTTTCTGTACAAATTGTAAACAGCGTTTCGCCCCCTGTATTTTACCCCTGCTACCTTCAGAATTTGAAAGAGAGTATTCCAGTCAACATTGTCAAAAGCTTTCTCTAAGTCTACAAATGCTAGAAACATAGGTTTGCCTTTCCTTAATCTTTCTTCTAAGATAAGTCGTAAGGTCAGTATTGCCTCACGTGTTCCAATATTTCTATGGAATGCAAACTGATCTTCCCCGAGGTCAGCTTCTACTAGTTTTTCCATTCGTCTGTAAAGAATTTGCGTTAGTATTTTGCAGCTGTGGCTTATTAAACTGATAGTATGGTAACTTTCACATCTGTCGACACCTGCTTTCTTTGGGATCGTAATTATTATATTCTTCTTGAAGTCTGAGGGAATTTCGCCTGTCTCATACATCTTGCTCACCAGATGGTAGAGTTTTATCAGGACTGGCTCTCCCAAGGCTGTCAGTAGTTCTAATGGAATGCTGTCTACTCCCGAGGCCTTGTTTCGACTCAGGTCTTTCAGTGCTCTGTCAAACTCTTCAAGCAGTATCGTATCTCCCATTTCATCTTCATCTACATCCTCTTCCATTTCCATAATATTGTCGTCAAGTACATCGCCCTTGTATAGACCCTCTATATTCCTTCCACCTTTCTGCTTTCCCTTCTTTGCTTAGAACTGGGTTTCCATCTGTCTCTTGATATTCATGCAAGTGGTTCTCTTTTCTCCAAAGGTCTCTTTAATTTTCCTGTAGGCAGTATCTATCTTACCCCTCATGAGATAAGCCTCCACATCCTTACATTTGTCCTCTAGCCATCTCTGCTTAGCCATTTTGCACTTCCTGTCGATCTCAGTTTTGAGACGTTTGTATTCCTTTTTGCCTGCTTCATTCACTGTATATTTATATTTTCTCCTTTCATCAATTAAATTCAGTATCTCTTCTGTTACCCAAGGATTTCTACTAGCCCTCGTCTTTTTACCTACTTGATCCTCTGCTGCCTTCACTATTTCATTCCTCAAAGCTACCCATTCTTCTTCTACTGTATTTCTTTCCCCCATTCCTGTCAATTGTTCCTTTATGCTGTCCCTGAAACTCTGTACAACCTCTGGTTCTTTTAGTTTATCCAGGTCCCATCTCCTTAAATTCCCACCTTTTTGCAGTTTCTTCAGTTTTAATCTACAGTTCAAAACCAGTAGATTGTGGTCAGAGTCCACATCTGCCCCTGGAAATGTCTTACAATTTAAAATCTGTTTCCTAAATCTCTGTCTTACCATTATATAATCTATCTGAAACCTGTCAGTATCTCCAGGCTTCTTCCATGTATACAACCTTCTTTTATGATTCTTGAACCCAGTGTTAGCTATGATTAAGTTATGCTCTGTGCAAAACTCTACCAGGCGGCTTCATCTTTCATTTCTTAGCCCCAATCCATATTCACCTACTACGTTTCCTTCTCTTCCTTTTCCTACTGTCGAATTCCAGTCACCCATGACTATTAAATGTTCATCTCCCTTCACTACCTGAATAATTTGTTTTATCTCATCATACATTTCATCAACTTCTTCATCATCTGCAGAGCTAGTTGTTATACTGTAGTAGGCATGGACTTCGTGTCTATCTTGGCCACAATAAGGCATTCACTATGCTGTTTGTAGTAGCTTACCCACTCTCCTATTTTTTTATTCATTATTAAACCTACTCCTGCATTACCCCTATTTGATTTTGTATTTATAACCCTGTATTCACCTGACCAAAAGTCTTGTTCCTCCTGCCACCGAACTTCACTAATTCCCACTATATCTAACTTCAACCTATCCATTTCCCTTTTTAAATTTTCTAACCTACCTGCCCGATTAAGGGATCTGACATTCCACACTCCGATCCATAGAACGCCAGTTTTCTTTCTCCTGATAACGATGTCCTCTTGAGTAGTCCCCAACCGGAGATCCGAATGGGGGACTATTTTACCTCTGGAATATTTTACCCAAGAGGACGCCATCATCATTTAATCATACAGTAAAGCTGCAGGCCCTTGGGAAAAATTACGGCTGTAGTTTCCCCTTGCTTTCAGCCGTTCGCAGTACCAAAACAGCAAGGCCGTTTTGGTTAGTGTTACAGGGCCAGATCAGTCAATCATCCAGACTGTTGCCCCTGCAACTACTGAAAACGCTGCCGCCCCTCTTCAGGAACCACTCATTTGTCTGGCCTCTCAACAGATACCCCTCCGTTGTGGTTGCACCTTCGGTACGGCTATCTGTATCATTGAGGCACGCAAGCCTCCCCACCATCAGCAAGTTCTGATATAGAAAAGGTTATATACGCTTACAGTGTACACTACAGATAACAAATTAGAGACTACTGGCAATTTCTGTGACCTGTCAAAAGTCTTTGATTGTGTGAATCACAGCGTTCTCTTAAGCAAATTAGAAATTTAGGGTGTCACTGGCAATGCTGCAATATGGTTTGACTCTTATTTAATTAACAGAAAATTTCTTTGAATCTACCAGAGACCTTGGGCAATCAGCAGCATGTATTGACAATGTTCTAACTAATTATGTACATGAAGATATGTATAAATTTTGTCTAGATCTAGGTATTTCAGATCATTGTGCATTGTTCATTGAGCTGCCAGAGACAGGAACATTTCACGTATGAGAACCCATATCAACAAGAACTTTAGCAAAGGAAACTTGCTAACATTTAGTGAGAAGCTAAAAGAGAAAACATGGCCTTTTGATCATTGTAACTCAAGTGACGAAAACTTTGAGAAATTCCTAAATAGTTTTCTTGGTGTCTTTAATAAAACGTTTGCACCTAGACTCTGCAGCAATAAAATAACAGATAAAGTGGATTATCCAGGGCATAAAAATTTCCAGTGTAAGGAAAAGGCAACTGCCCAGACGACTAAAATAGAATAAAGGTATTGATTTCATGTAATATATTATCCTCTATAAAACCACATTTAAATGAGTTGTCAGGGCAGCAAAACAACTGGCAAATAACAGGATAATTTTAAATCATAAAAGTAAGACAAAAGCTGTGTGGTCAGTCATTAAATCTGAGTCAGGTGTTATAGCCTGTATCCAAGAAATTCCAAAAATTGACATTGAAGGAAATACTATTGTAAATCCAACTCAAATACCAGAGTACTTCAATGAATTCTTTATAAATGTAGCAAAGTCTGATGTAGATGTAACAGATTATCACAACAAAGTAAATCCCTTTGGCTAGGTGAAAACTCTGAAAACTTTACAAAATTCTTAAAAGTTTCTGTGGAGGATGTAGAAAATGCTATTCTAACTTTAAGAAACTAAAAAATCTGCAGGTTGGGATGGAATACCCACCAAAGTTATTAAAGTGGTACACAACAGAATTGCAAACCCACTAGCTCAAATAATAAATCAATGTTCTGAAGAGGGCTGTTTCCCAGAGGTACTGAAATACGCTGAAGTCAAACAACTCTTCAAGAAGGGATCAAGAGAGATCATGGGAAACTATCATCCTATCTTGATTCTCCCAGTCCTCACCATAGATGCAGTAAACAGATTCATTGAGAAAATAACGACACCACTAGACATGAGAAATAAAGTGGCAGGAATTTTCTGCGACCTCACAAAGGCGTTTGATTCTGTAAACCATGCATTGCTTGTTTACGAAATTGAGAAGTTTGGCATTAGGGGCTTAAATCCTACTTATCCAACAGAAAGCAAAGAGCTAGCATTTCTTCAAATGGTGCATATTATTTTTCTGACTGGGGGAAAAAAATAGCTCAGGCTCCATATTAGGCCTAGTCATATTTCTCTTTTATGTTAATGACTTATCATTAAATGTCAGCTCCTCATCAGTTTTGTTTGCAGATGATACTTGTGTCTTAGTTGAAGATAAGGATTTGGAAAAAATTCACAATCTGTGATCAGTACCCTCATTACCTTAGAAACTTGGTTTCAGCTAAATGGGTTGAATCTAAACATATCTAAGACTCACGTGATGCATTTCAAAACCAAACAGTCAGAATGTGAGCAGATTAAGATTGTACACAACAACTAAGATATACCTTATATATAAATGAGATTATTATATTTTTGTACAGCAGACATGGATTATTTGAGGGAAACCATTTTGTCCATTCACATGATACTAGAAACAAAGAAAATTTTATGCTCCCTACACACCACCTCAGACTGTATGCCCAGGGCTAACTGTAGCTTTCGTTGCTTGTAACAATGCAGGAAGAGCCGGTTTGGAATCCTTTGAAACTCGAGAAATCTTAGCTTACCGTACTATACTGGTTTCTGAGATTATTATTGCTAGTGAGGGTTCATATCTACTTCCGCACGGTAGTTTGTCTTTGTCTTGTCGAAGACATTGTAAGATAAATTCTGATTGTAGCGTTCACTTATGGGTGAAGGCGAGTGGTCCTTCTTCTTTGGAAGATTGTCGCATTGTGGGTGACTGTACTCTATATAATCATTGAAAGCAGTTGTCATTAAACGGCCCTTTTAAGGGCCACAATTACTACAAACTTTGATCTTGCCAAAAGCCGAGAAGCGATTCTTCTTTGTGTTGTAGCTCCCTGGGGCACTCTGGGATGCTCTCTGGGGCTCTGGGATGCTCTATAGGTGTCGAGCACAATCTCTTATTGGTTGACGGTCCCTAGTATTACTAGGATCGTGTTGCTTGAAAATCAAGTTGTTATCACTTCCGGTTGCGCTATCGCGCTGATAAGAGTCCACATCCGCTGCGTGCACCAGGACTGATGCTATAAATAGCACACTGTCATGTCTAGCGCATTCGCTCGGTTTGAGTGAATAGCCACTGAGGCACTGCTTCTTACAATGATGCATAAACGTTGTTTTCGTCGTCGCCGGCGAATGCTGATTTACAAATCACTTGTCAATGTGGACGGCACTCTTGGTGCTTCGACATCTTCTGCGAAGGGTAAAAAGAACGAAGTAAGAGGAGTTGGTAAAACTACTCAATTTGTTCTTATTAATGGACCTACTTTATTTTGTGGTGCGAAGTTAAATTTTTCTTTAATGAAAGTTTCTTCTTCCTCCAGTTTGGGTAACGGAATGAAAATTTGTAATAGATTAAAAGGGAACAAGCTGATGCAGATGAATTTAGGTTCACTTAAAAGAAAGCTGTAAGAGGTACTGACACTGAAGTGTTATTACTCAGTGCATGAATTCATTCAGGACAAACTGGAAATTTGAGCTGGATACAGTGTGTTACACATTTCAAGAAATCTCCTTATAGTGTTATTATTTATTATAGTGCTGTTATTTATTAATGTAAAACTCATTGCAACTGTTTTATAAATTTTTGACATATTCTTACTGGCATCAACAAATGGTTTAAAGCTAATTCATTGTCATTAAACTTTGAAAAGACCTGCTATATGCAGTTCAGAACCTGTAAAAGATTTCCTTCTAGGATGTTCACAACATATGAAGACATGTATATAGAAGAGGTTAATAGTGTTACATTTCTGGGATTACAGCTCGATTATAAGCTAATTATAGGCTGAAGTGCCTAAACAAGTCTGTATTTGCAATGTGAATTATGTCATATGTAGGAGAAATAAATATAACAAAACTTAATACTTTGCTTACTTTCATTCTATTATGTTGTATGGAATCGTATTCTGAGGTAACTCACACAGCCGAGCAAAAGTTTTTAGACTGCAAAAGAGTGCAATAAGAGTCATTTGTGATGTACATTCAAGAACATCATATAGAAATCTGTTCAAGGAATGCGATATTCTAACCACTGCTTCTCAGTATATTTATTCCTTAATGAAATTTGTTGCAATAATATGTCTGTATTTCCAACCAGTACTAAAGACCTAAAATCACTTTCCTTGGTCCAAAAAGGTATCAAATATTCAGGAAAACACGTTTTCAACAAATTGCCAGCAACCATTAAAAACTTGGTTTCAGATAAAGCACAGAGAGTTTGAAAGACTTTCTGATAGCCAGTGCCTTCTACTCTATAGATGAATGTATTAACAGAGACTGTTACACCAACTTAAGTAAGAATATCTGTTACATTTTAGTTTTGACATCACTTGGTCAAAAGCTTAGGTATTTTGTGTGTGATAAATTTATTAAAAGTGCATAACTGTGTTTCATTCTGACAGTGTATTAATTCTGTAAATATTAGCAGTTCCAGTTTACTGTAATGTATTCACAAATTTTGACAATATCCTGACAAATGATCAGGGAAGTGAGTATTATTTTGAAATGTTCTATGTTTTTTATGCTATACTTACTGACATGCTCCATACCCATGAGAATCATCTCATTTTTGGTCCATGGAACAAGTATTGAATCTAATCTAACGTAATCTAAATGGTGAGATGGGCACTGAGACTTCAGGAGTACAGTGTCGTTGTGAGGAACAAAAGGGAACACAAACACAAGGACACCAGCTAAGTTTGAAGAATAAGCATAAGAATAAGAATAAGAATCTTTATTAGCCGTTCAGTATTTTCTTATACAATGGGCTTCGTCAATAACTTCAATTACAGTATAAAGATGGTTATATTCTCATAACAATGTATATATAAATCATATGAATGTTAGCGTAGTACAATAGCAAACATTTGGAATTTTATATAGTGTTAATTTCACAATAAAAAAAAACATTATACAAATTTATATTAAGTGGGGAGTATTCAGGTTGACACTATGTCATTATCACATACATGTTGATAACACTATGTCATTATCCTAAGATATTGCTACAAATATAGAGCACTCAAAATAGGTCTATGCCTATATGTTAGATATTGTTTTTCCAAATTTAGGTCCTACTACAGGCAGAGGTGCCTTTCTCTATGTTAAAACAGCAAATCTGCTATATTACAATCTTTATATTCATCAACTGAGTAAAATGCTTTACCTTTGAGCCATTGGCCCAATGTTGTCTTAAATTTATTTTTAGATTCTGTTTGTACAATTTTAGGGAGCATATTAAACAGTTCGAGGCCTACATATTTATAACTATTATGTATCTTGGACAATCTAGAGTATGGCAGATCAATTGTGTGGTTTTGTCTTGTATTATGGGTGTGGACAAATGACCTAAGGAGATATTGAGCTATGTTTTCTTTTACGTTTAATAAGCAATAATAGATGTACAAACAAGGAACTGTCATGATGTTAAGTTTTTTGAAATGTTCCCTGCATGTATCCCTAGGAGATAAACCCACTATGCATCGAAGAGCTTTTTTTTGCCATCTAAAAAATTGATACTGAATTGAGAGAATTTCCCCAGAGCAGAATACCATATGAAAGATGGAGGTGGATATAAGCAAAATATGAATGCAGCAGGAAGTTTTGGCTGACATTATTCCTAAGCTTATAAAATAGGAACATAGCACGTGCAAGTTTAAAACAGACGTATGTGATATGTTTATCCCAGCTAAGTTTCTGGTCAATCATCATTCCTAACAGTTTAACAGACTTATTTTCTTTGTTTGATACCTTCAAATTAAAGAACATTTCCTCAGTTTTTGTTTCATTTATGTATAGGGAGTTTGCAATAACCAATGAACCGATTTTTCAAATATTGTATTATTTTTTTCTCGTACAGATTCAAGAGTCTGTCCTGAATTGATAAAAGTTGTATCATCCACATAGAGGACTGTTTTACAGGGTAAATACTGTGGCATATCATTAACATACACTACAAACAGGAAGGGCCCAAGTATGGAGCCCTGCGGCACACCTCTTTTTATCACAGTATTAAATGACACTGCTGCTGAATAGAGGGAACACCCAGCAGTGCTAAAAACCATAAAGCCTTGAAGGAGGAGGAACCAACAAAGGAGAATTCCAATTAAATGGAATATTGTATAAGAGGAACTAAGATGCAGTGAGGTAGAAATGGTTGCCCATCATCCCAGCTCACCTATTCCCGAGGTGCTCCAATATCTGCTCACTTGTGATTCAGGATGATGCATGTACCACAGGCCAAGTCTCTGCTGATTTGTTTGACATTGTGTGAGCCTCTGTAAAGAATGCCAAGTGATTGAATCACATGCCGCAAGTGTCTCTAGTACATCTGATAACAATTCCAGTTGCAGCAGTGCCATACTGCTGAATTGGAATCGACCTCTCGCGGAGGTCCCTAAAGTCGACAAACGGGATCCAACGGATAATAGTTTACATTTACTACTTCACCTGCTTGCTGTCATTTTAACTGCACTGACTGCTGAAGTCCCAGAATCTGCAAGGTTCCTAGTAGAAGCTGTCAATTTGAAGCATGGAGCACCTTGTGTGATGAACCCTGATTGTGGTGAAGTTTTCCAGTTGAAACTAGTATCACAGATAATCTCACATTGTGACATCACCCATAGGATGACAGCTGCATAACAACCACATATGAATGGCTTCACAAAATACTTTAAAGATACATTATGAGAGATGTTGCCAATCTACACAGATGTCAAACAGAAAGATTGGGATACAGTACTGCATGTCATAACCCTCGCTTGTAGCATAAGGAAGAAAGACACGCCTCCCTTCCTGGACTTGAATCTTTCGCTTATCGAGATGTCATCGCCTACAAGACCTGGCATTGTGGAATAGATCCCGAGACCCAAAGTAGAACTAGTTATGTACATAGTAATATGCCATTTACATTGTATACATGCTCTTGTAGAAAACTTAGTAATGATGAAAAAATACATGTATAGATGAAAGGTCTTGGTGGACCTGCTGAAAATACACGCTGTTCTTTTCCCATTACAGTCACAATGCCGAAACAACAATGGATACACTGGTCCTGTTTGAGCCAGGAGATACTCT
Source organism: Schistocerca nitens (assembly GCF_023898315.1). Taxonomy (NCBI): domain Eukaryota; kingdom Metazoa; phylum Arthropoda; class Insecta; order Orthoptera; family Acrididae; genus Schistocerca; species Schistocerca nitens. Next base: position 451,451,801 of record NC_064618.1, on the reverse strand, counting down.
GGATGATTGCATGAAATACCTCATCACCAGGACTGAAGAAGGAAGACAGCTGGCTTGCGTAAGGTCCTTGGACGGCCGGGAGAAGGACTGAGCACTATAATGCCAAGTACCAGCCAGTGAGATACAGCCTGAAAGACTTAGTATGGACTTTTATGCCTGTATGGAAAGTGGAGCAATCGGTAAAGATACAAGAAAATTGCTTTGGGCTGTATAATACCCTACATCACTTGCCAGAGACCACATATGCCGACAAGGATTATGACCCTTCACCAAGAAGACAAAAGTGCAGTGATATAGTGAGGAGGCTGTGATAACACAATGCAAATAAGAAGACCCTCCAATGTTGCCATACAGAGGAACACTACAGAGATCTAGATTTAGGAAGCTGTAATCGGCTTCAATGAGGACTTCTGGAACAGTGAGTAGCTGTTTCTCCAGAAGAAGGAGCAATGTCACATGCAGTGTGGCGTACTGGTTAGTGTACTAGCTTAGCATGCTGCCACCTCAAATCCAATCACCAACAAATATTTGTTATTTAGTATTTATTATTTCTGGAAGTTTCTTGAAATTTCTTACGTTTGCCTATTCTGAAATATTTAATGATTCAAAACATAACAGTGGTCTCCTTCCAGGAGGCAGTTCCTGTTCTGTTTGTATGTTTGTGTCTGTAGTAAATGTGCTTTCAGTGTTGTGCGTTATACTTCGCTCGTGACCCTGCTTTTGAACTTGTGGTTATGATGTGACAAGAAAGAACTTAGCGGAACACCTGGAAGCACACAATTAATCAATCTTGCTGAGTAAGAACAGTGCCCACAAAGACAAGGTTCAGTGCTCTGAGTTCCACCCCAAGGCTGTGACTAAACCATTTCTCCATGACACACCTTCATCTGGGACTGCCACTCCAGCAAGGTGTGCAAGAGAGCTGTGTGAAGTTTGGACAGTAGAGGTACTGGCAAAATTGAATCTGTGAGGGCAAGATGTCAGTCATGCCCAGATTCCAGTATCTCCACTGGTAAGACAAAGTTCTGGATTTAAGTCCCAGTCCAGCACACAGTCGATCCCCCCTGCCCCCCCCCCCCCACCCACACCCACACACACACACACACACACACACACACACACACACAAACACACACTACCACCTTTTTACATACAGCTCATTTTATGTTGAAACCCATTTCACTGTAAGTAATAGAATATATTACAAAGCTCAGATAAAAAAAAAACACTTAATTTTACTACTGGGTTCACTGTAACCAATATATTTATAAGAATGGAAAGTATTAAATATTTCTTTTACAAATGCATGGTGCAGATTAATACTGCCAGACATGTTTGGATTGTTCTTGTTACAAACTGTAGACTTTGGAACTGTTCAATAGACAGTTATGTGCTACTGAGAACTGCCTGCAATTTGCAGTGTTTAGTACTTGTGGCCAGCCATGATCCCTTACAATGGACAGCATAAAATATATTACATAGAGTTTCCTTGTTGAGCCACAAACGGCACAGTTAGTCTGGTCAGCTCCACATGAAGGCCATGTAAAGCACTGTCAGTTCCCTATGCCCCATCTGCTGAAGCAGCTATGGAGGTGTTGCATCCAGGTCAATTTACTGTCAAAATCAGAGCTCAAAAACCATAAAATATTTTTAAGTTACGAATAATCTCTCCTGTTTGCAGTTTTAAGATGAAAGGTGAAATGGACAATAAAAATAAACACAATATTACTAATTAGAAAATTTAAACCCATATATCTCATACAGACTGCTACCTACAATTCATGTAAAACTGTGATAGTACTAGAAGATGAAGAGTATACAGAAAAATGATGCACAAAGAAGCAGTAACTTATTGCCTTTTTGACAGTGAACACTATACTGCTGACTGCCTGTACATAATTTCCCCTTTGTTCATGCTATTTTCAAGGAGAAAATAATGAAAAAGCAAATTTCCCTTTGTTGAACCAAGCAATCAGAATAGAAAATGAGGGAAGCTGCATCTGCAGGTACAGGAGGAGGGCAAAAATTTGGAAACACCAAAAAACACAACACAGTACACTGCTCAATACAATGTAAATACCTTGTTGGTATTCAATACAGCTTCCAGTCAACTCAGAATGGATAAATACAGGTCCTGTACAGTTTTCAAGAGAATCTTTTATCATTCTTCCAACAAAATAGTGTAAGTTCAAATAAAGATGATGGAGGTGTAGCTGAGGTGGGACTTGGGTACCATTCCAGTATTCACCTAATGGGACATGAGAAACTGCCTAAAAAACACATTCAAGCTGGCTGGTACAATGACTCCCATCATCAATGCACAAGGCAGATTCGAACCAGGGCTGGTGCACCTCCCCACTCTAGAGGCAGCACTTCAACATGTTTGGCTATCTGGGCAGCTCTGGGGGCTTTATGTGCTGTGATGCCAAAACTGAACGCACCATTAGAGAGAGATAGAGCCAACCTTGAAAAAGAGTTCTCTATTCTCATGAATTGATTTGTTCTTACTAGAATGTGGGACACATTGCAAGGAAACTCAGGGAAAGACAACGTATTCACAACCACTGCATAAATTCATCCTTCTATCATGTCCACAAGAAGCTTTCTTTCAACACTTGACAGGGAGATAAATGGAATACATAATAGTCATAAGGAGGACATGGATTGCTAAAGCAATTGCTTGAGGTTCCTGTCTCTGAAAAGATGTCCCATTCCAATCTCACTGCTGCTACCACCAAGGCCATTCTACCATTGGATACTGGGGTCTTCTAGTAAAGGAATGTCAGTTTCTTTGAAATGTGTTTCTTGCAAATACACATAAATGTTTCTCTGTGCCAGAAGCTTGAAGTCCTCCACATGATTCCATTGGGGTATGGGAGTCATTTACTGCCTTGGTTCTCCATTCCTCCTTTGTAATCAATGGAGAGGGACTTTCAGCCATGGGAGGACTGAAAGTTTGTTTTGGGAATATATAACAAATTCCATATAAGAGTTACACACACTGAAGTTGTTGGTGTTGCATGATGGAGAAACCATGATTCTGATTTTTTTTCCCTCTCTTCATCTATGCTGAGGACATTATTAAGATCATTAAATTTAGGTTACTGGTTTCACTATGTTCAACTTGAATATTCTCAGACTTTCTGTTCAGATGGGACTTCATAGGGAGAACTTACCACTTGTGTTTTCTTGTCGGTTTTCAGTATGTTTTTCCACATATTCCCCCCATCCCACTAGGAGTTTTAGAAGAATAATCTGAAGGAGTCTCCATCAAAAAAGCTAAGTAACTATAAAGTGCACAGGAACACATCCCAAAGGCCTTGGTAGGATTAATACAAATATGATGTGGCAGGAGCCACAGATTGCTGACTACTAATTGCCTCAAAAGCTGTCCGTATAGCTGACAAATATCTCAATTTTAGGTCAAGGTTTTTTTCCCATAAAGAGGGACCTCCAACTCTTGTGAACGATTTAGTTAATGATATATCTGTAGTTTCTGAAACACAACATTCTGCTGCAACAGCCAAGAGTGGTCACGCAAACACATGCAGAATTTATAACAGCAGGAAACTACTGAAACTGAACAATCACTAGGACAAGAACCGTGGGTACCCAAAACTGAATTCAACCACTGCTGGAAGAGCTCCGTAAAGTGCTCAGCAGCCACGCTCGGGGTCACATGTGGCTTAGAAAGGTGAGAGCCACTGCAATTTTTTGCCCACCCAATTTTTCATAGACATTTCTTTCCTTGTAATCCTGCCAGTTAAGACAGACCTCCATTTCCTGTAACACACAGTGTTTTGTCACTGTGCTCGATGGGGGTTGCTTAAAAGTGCACAGAGCATGTGTTAATTGAAGACTGGTAGCACCAACCAGCCCATGTCTGGAAAAGACAGGTCTGATTTGGCTTTACCCAGTGGTCATGTGTAGTTAAGGAATGCTCCGGATACGGTGAGCTTTATTGCATCGAATATATAACCATGGAACACTGCAACGAAGTCAACTGAATGAGAATGTAACTCTACTCAGAATAATTTAAGAATATATGCATCCAGTAAATCATACAAATCAATTAAAGATATCAATGTATTCTGAATGCCTAATTTCTTGGTAAATGTCTGTTTCAAGTTTAATTATTTATTCATCTAAAAATATAGTATGCTCAGGGATTTGGAACAAGTCAAGGTATACATTAAGAAACAAGCTGCACAAATAACACTTCTGCTTTCTGCTGTGAAAAGTATCCCTAAATTTTTCTTTCCATCTGTCCCGTTACCTCTAACCATCATGTATTTTCTACATACTACAATTCCATACTCAGTCTAGTAAAAAATTACATTTATACATGTATACGTAACATAGGATTCACAATGACTAGATTGTAGACTTCTGTACATGCTCAATCATCATCTCATCTTAGGGTTGTGTTGTTGATTTCATATAGCTCCTTTCTTTTTACTTGAATTACTTAGCCAACACACAGTCTAAGGCAGTTCCTCTGCATGCACAATCTTAACAGTACCACATTCCTACAAAGATAAAAAAAATGCCAGTTACTATATAACAATGGGATTAATTGAGAATAAATTAGTATCGTACAATGACATATTCCTTTCAATGTCAGTGATGGTAGCTTATTCTTCTTTACACATTTCATCTCATAATTTATTGTTTTCACATACTTTATTGTATACATTATTTAGGAAGATCACTTTGTTCCTGAGAGCTCAGCTGTGTTGAAACCTCTACAGACACAAATGCAGTAACATATGAAGGACAGTGAAAGGATGGCAGGGTGTAAAAAAAAAGAAATAATAATGTAGCAATATGCAGCAGATCACTCTGTCTCAGAATACTCCATCATGTTTCGTATCTGTTCTCGCTGCAGTATAAGTACTAAGCTCATAAGACTAGCAACAGACTGCGACACTGGTGACCCTGCAGTATCCAGACTTGCAGTGTGTGGCTACCGTCATTTTGGCTACACAACCCAGCATTATGGTTCACACAGGTAGAGGCAAGTTTTCTCTGTGCTGGAGTGACTACAGACTCCACCAAATTCATACTGATGGTCAGCCAATTAGATCATCATTACATAGCAGATGTGCAAGATGTAATAACCTCAACACCAGAAGCATACACAAAGCTAAAGGTTGAGTTAATTTGTAGAGAATCAGCTTCACAAGAAGAATCAGGGAGACAGGTACTGATGCAGGAGGACATTGGAGATAGAAAACCATCTGAGTACCTCTGCCATTTACGAAGCAAAGTGGGCATGTGCACAGTGCCAGATACATTGTTTTGCACATTATGTAGTAGTCACCAGCCAGCACAGCCATTATAGCTTCCAAAATGGAAACGCCACTAGACATCGTGGCAGACAGCATTCAGCATGTAACTGTGCCGACCTCCTGCATTGTAACTACATTACAATGACATGGTACAGCATATCGCTAGTGATTCATGCAGATTACAACAGCCTCACAAACCAGGTCGATGCACTGTATAAACAAATCAGTGAACTACTCCCTCATGAGCACGCTAGGGGGCATTTTCAGAAATGATCAAGCAGCTGTTCCCCCACAAACTTCTCAGCAGCACATGACACCACCCAACCAGACACTTGCTGGTATCATCAAAAGTTTGGAGACCAAGTGCACAAGTGCAATTCACCATGCTCTTTCCTTAATTGGAAACAAGCTTGAAGTAGCGCGCACCTGACTTTGTCGCCATCTCTGCCACTCTTCATAACAGACTGCAAATCAGGATGAATTTTAGTGGACTCTGGTTCTGATCTATGTATTTTGCAGCAAAGGCTGCTACACAAGTATCGACCACCGACCTTGTTACACTTCTCTGCAGCTAACAACTCCACCATCATGACTTACGGAACGAAACACATGGCATTATGTCTGCAACTACATCATGAGTTTATGAGGAATTCTACTGTGGCAGATGTGAAGGAGCCAATCACAGGGGCTGACTTTTTAATGCACTATCACCTACTGCCAACACATGCCTCATCGACAGCATCAACAGCCTTTCTGCCAATGGGTTTTGATGCAGCACAATGCCAAGCTGAACTGGCTGAAAGTCAGTAGATACGCTGAGCTACTGGAGCTGTTCCCAAGTATCATGCATCCTCCATGTTCCCCAAAAGAGGTATATCACAGCACCATATATTATATTAACGCAAGCCCACCGATTTCATGCAGACCCAGATGCTTAGCTCCAAACTGTTATGCCACTGCAAAAGCCAAATTTAATTCCATGCTGAAAGAAGGCACCATTCGTCCATATAGCAGCTTATGGTTATTGCCTCTTCACCTGGTCCCAAAGAAGAGTGGCGCATGGTGCCCATGCGGGAATTAGCATGCCCTTAATACTAGGACAATGCCAGATCATTACCCCATATCGCTATTGAGAGACTATAACTAAGCATTTGGCGCAACAGTATTTAGTGCAATAGAGTGTGCGAAAGCCTATACTCAAATTCCTGTAGCTGAGAAACATATTTCAAAGGTAACTATCATCATGCTGTTTGGCCTCTTCGAAAGCCTGTTCATGATATTTGGATTAAGAAATGCTGCCCGGATACGGCAAAGATTCATAGAATCAGTGCTACACAGCTGTCATATTGTTTTGCATATCTTGATGATTTTCTCATTTTTCAGCAACAGCAGAGAAACACTAGCAGGACTTACTCGAGGTTTACAAATACAGCATCATGTTGAACTCTGTGAAGTGTATTTTCAGGCCCACCTTATATAACCAGTGGGATCTTTGAGATTACCAGAAAAGTTGAAGCCATATTACATATTCCATTGCCACAGACTACTAAAAACTGTCCAGATTCCTAGGAATTCTCAGTCTTTATTGGTGTCATCTACTTCATTTAGCAGAACTTCAAGAGCTGCTTACCATGGCATTGCCTGGTCCTAAAGTTAAAGGAAGAACACCGATAAAGTGGACATACACAATGAACACAGCTTTCACTCTAGCTAAACAAAGCATAGCAAATGCAGCACTTCTTGCACATTCAGAATTAGAAGCAACTATCACACTTGCGGTTGATACCAGCCAAATCACAATCAGTGCTCTGCTACATCAATAAGTACACAATGTCTGGCAGCCCCTTGAGTTTTGCTCACATAAACTCTCTCCAGCACAACACAAATGGAGTGTGTACAACCGCGAATTACTCACTGTTTACGAGTCCATAAGATGTTTTTGTATGTATTTGGAAGTGAGGGAATGTGCAATTTATACATACCATGAACCCCTCATCTATGCCTTTTGGCAAAATACTGACAAAAGCTGGCTAAGATAATATAATCAAATGGAGTTTGTCGCACAATTTACCACAGATGTGCAATACATGTCAGGAATGGATTACGTAGTGGCACACTGCCCTCCCCAAGTGAGCGATATCACGGAGATGGTAGACTTTACGCAGCTAGCCAAGTCGCAGTAATCTGATCAGGAGCTACAGGAATGTTTAAAAGACACAGCATCTGGTCTTGAACTGAGAATTACTGATGTTCCAGGCATGAATGTCAAACTATACAGTGAGGTTCTGAATGGTACAATTTGCTCTTTCGTATCTTCATGCTTTCAAAAGCTTACACAACCTATGTCATCCCGGCATCGAGGCAACAGAAAAGATAATAACTAGCCATCTTGTATGGTCAGGAATACAAAAAGATTGTCAAACCTGAGCTTGTGCATGTTCACAAAGCCAATCCAGCAGGATTTCTCACCATATACATGCCCCAGTAGGGGATTTTCAAGACTTAATAGCACGATTTGCAAATGTTCGCAATGATGTGGTAGAACCATTACCCCCTTCAGATGGACAATGATATCTTTTGAAATGACTGACTGTTTTACCCAATGGCGGGCCAGAGGCCATCCCAGTGGAAAAATTTCACCCAAGACATTGGCCATTGTCTTTGTTTCATAGTGGGTATCCTGTGTTGGTTGCCTACTTCACATCGCAACAGACCGAGGATGTCAGTTCGAGTGCTACCCAATGGTATGATTGAATGCTGGCACCACCTGTTAAAAGTTGCATTACTGTGCCAAAGAGTCAAATTGGTCATCTGTGTTACCAGTAGTCTTACTCGGCCTACATAACATTTGTGAGCCAAACCAAGATGCTTCTCTGGCTGAGAAGTTCTACAGCTACCTGATAAATTCATCAACCTATGTACAATCATGTTGGATATTTCAAAAGAATCAGGTTTCATTACTCACTTGATAATGAATGTCACAAATCTGGCCATGTCAAATATCGCGTCACAGAACTACACAAATCTTTGTGCATAAAAGACTCAAACCTGTCAGTACGTAATGTTGGGCAGAGATGGGGTGAAACCTGCACTGATGCCTCCAAGTACATCCTGAATCGTATCCTTAGCCAAAGTGGACGAACATTAGAAATTCCCATCAATGGCAAGCTTAACACTGTCTGAATTGATAGAGTGAAGACAGCTTTCATTTTGCAAGAAATGTCACAACCAAATGCTCAATGCAACCAGCCGCAACCTATGCTTGAAGTTGAACAACCTCAAGTGGAACCATCGCTGGCTCAAACACAAAGCCATACACATTCCGGATGGCACAATTCCTGGATGAGGTTCCCAGTGCAAATTGAGAATGACATCCCATTTTCTCCAAGGAGGATCGTGTAGTGACACGCAGTAGATCGCAGTGATGACAGGTCGACGAGCTGTTAACAAGGTTCGTACACTGGCTGCAGGAGTGCTGTCATCGATTTCTTCTTGCAGCAGAGCTAAGTTCTGTGACTATTAATTTCTGTGTATTAATTCTCATTTGGTTACCAAACAAACTTAGACAGTACTCACTTTATGTTAGCTAGTTACACAGCAGCTTCCTTGAACTGATCTAACTTGTTCTATCCATGAAATGTGGGATTGTTCTAAATAAAAACATTGTCTCAAGGTACTGCATTATGCTTCACATCTGTTCTCACTGTACCAGATCTCAGCATGTATTAAGTTTTGTAAGTCTAGCAACAGACTGCGACAATAATAACAGTAATAGCAGAAATAATAATAATAATAATAATAATAATAATAATAATAATAATAATAATGGACCAATGAGTTTATGGAAGAAAAGTTTCGTATTTTTTTCCTTTAACCTTTGTTATATATAACTTCTATCGGTCAGTTTGTTACCAGACAGCATAAATTCTACATGATTTCTTCCTTTTTATCTTTATTTATTTAATAAAGAAACTACTGCTTCCCTGCTAGTAATAATTTTTTAAAATGTGACTGATTTTCACATCTATTCTGTCAGTGTACAAGAAGGTACATATTCCAATAAATACCTTTAACTTCCTCATACAATGTTTGTAAAACTTGTCAGGTCTGTTACATATTTCACTAACCATTTACTCCTTTCCAATTGTTTGTAATGGTCTTAATATCTCCCCACTGGTACTTTACTTATGGTGGTGATGTTTTTTAATTTGCTTTAATTATGACGGACCGTTTATGTTACGCACTACAATAATAGAGTCAGTACTTTTTAATATATAAACATAACAATTACTCTCAGCATGTTTTTTCTTTGCCATTTCTATTGTTACCTCATAAACCTCTAAATTTTTTTGCAATTAATGTCTAAATTTGTGTCCAATGTGTAGAACTGCTTATTAAAAATATTCACTCCTAAAGTTTACAGGACTTTGTAAAGCAGCACACTATGTCAAAACAATTCAACAATTTTCTGGGACAGTTATTGTCAATAGATTAAGATACAAAAGAAAAATGTGTGCAGAAGTGAAATGGTGAAGAGACTTTTTAATCCCAGTAGCTGTTTGAAAAACAATTTATTTACAAAAATACAAAACATCTCATTCAAAATATAAATATTTTAACATTTAGTGTGTGACAACAGGAACATTGACAACCAATTATTAAATTATAATTTTTCTATTAGAGCCCATCTCTGATCTTTTTGCTTCTTTGGCAATATCACAGGATCAGTGAGTAAAGGTGTTTAATGTTTTTCACTAAAATTACACCAACTACTTCTGCAAGTCTGTTAACTACTGATAATACTGCGGCATCACATACTAATTGCCACCAAATTCTTTGTTCACTGAAGTAGGTACACTTAAAAAAGGATATCACAGCTACTTTAAACTATTACAAAATAAAAACAGAATATTTTATATTCAATTGGCAAGAAGGTATATCTATTCTACTCTTTTTTTCCCATTGAGTATCATGTGTACAGAATAGGTTCTTGACAGAGTGGATAGGTCTACTTTACGAAAAACATGAAAAGAAATCTGGTGATTTATGGTTTTCAATTGTGTGTAACCATCTCATGGGATACTCTACAAGCAAAACCATCCACTCCATTGTGAAAGAAGAACAAACTACTGACTAAGTACTGCATCATTAAATTTTTCAGTAAGTAGTTATAACATAAATTTACAGTTATAATGTTTTAAGACATAATAATAGTCCAGAGACACACAGTTTGTAGAAAGAGACATGAGTCATAAACTTTTTTTTTTCATTATCGTCTCTGTGAAAGAGGATTCAGAGATATGTAGGCATCATACATTAGCTTTCACAAACACTTGCATTTTGTTATAACCATTGAGTGATGACAAAAATCCACTTATTACAGGCCTTCTGCCATACTTAATATGACAGTTGCAATTTTGTAAACATGTTTTCTTGCACTCATGCTACATAACCACAAATTTTCTGTAAGCACTAATGACTTATGCTGATCTGCAAACAAAGTAACCAAAATGACTACAGGATCGTATACTACAGATTTTACACCACATGTTGCCATATTGTGATATCATCAGCATCTGTAAACAAAGTAACCAAAATGACAACAGGATTGAATTCTACAGATTTTACACCACATGCTGCATGTCATTAGGATCTATCAAGTAACCAGGGGAAGTACTTCTAAAACGGCTGACATCAATGTTTTGTTTCAACAACATGCTGTCACTGGATTCCTCATTAAAATGGGAAAATCTGCTGCTGAAATTCGTATCAGACATCAGTGTATGTATGGAGATGTCTGCATGGGTGTAAGCCAACAGTGTTAGGAGATGGATGAAACATTTCCAAGCTGGAAACATAAGCATCCAAGATGAGCCATGTAGCACTCATCCTTGAACTACCTCCATGGGACACAAGGAAAGGGTTGATGGGTGCATTAGAGAAGATAGGTGTGTTACAGTGAATGAAATCATGCCAAACCTTGCAGTAGGACACAGAGCAGTGAAAGAAATGATTCAAAGCTTAGGTTGTCTAAAAGTTTGTGCCTGTTGTGTCTTACATTTACTGACAGAGGACCACAAAATTCAGAAAAGAGCTATTACCCAAAATCTTCAGAAACATCAAAATGAAGGTGGTAATTTTTTAATTAATGTTGTGGATGTAATGAAAGCTCGTTCTATCATTATTACCTGAAACAAAACACCAGACCCCTTGGATTTGCCATTGAAGAAAAAACTGAAGACAGTGACTTCTGCTGGGAAAGTAATGGGCACTGTCATCTGGAATGAACAGGGTTGCATTCTGATTCAGTTTCTTGAATCTGGCCAAATCATAAATGTTGCCCACTATATCAAGACTTTTGAAGCTCCATCATGCATTCTGTGGTAAAAGCTCTGAGAAGATCATCCTGAACCAAAATAACACAGTTTCTCAATTTGCTCTTTCGCTGTGGATATTGGGATATTTGGGTGAAGAAACTCTTCTACATCATCCCTACAATCATGACTTGGCACCCACTGACTACACTACATTTTGTATTTTGTTTGTTAGTCTTTGAGAAATTAGAACAGTTGTATGACAAGAGTGCTTTCAAACTTGCATGCTGGAAATATGTGTGGACAGGAATGGAGACTATGTTGAAAAGTGGCCGAAAGTGTGTAAATTAAAATTATGTACTTGGTTTTTCTAAATATTAACATTTTAAAAACTGTTACTCTTACTTTCATATGGCCCACATATGTGTAAAAAAAGGAATAAAAGCTTAATGAAATGTATTACTATTAGATCTCTGTAGTTTACATGCATATTTGTTTGTAACTGAACAAAATATAGTAGCGATACCTATGGCCAACAATGGATGTCAGTGCAATTTAACATAATCCATTTAGATTCAATATATGTAAATGGTGTATAATTGCTAATGAGTTATAACAGAAATAAGACACAAATATTTTTTCTTGTTCACGAACAGATATTTTTTCATGCTCACAGACAGCATTAAATCTGACACAGTACTTCATCTATGGCAAGAAACTAATTGTAGAAAATGCAGCCTATGTGCATCCTGCATGTCTTGTATAAAAGCTTACTAAAATTATTCTTGACTGAAGCATTTTTCACTTATGAATTCCTCGACATCCTGCTATCAGCAGCAAATTGCTTTTGCTTACGTAGGTACAAATAACAACAAAATTTTAACTCACTAAAATCTTGAAAAAGTGTTCCTTCAAACATAGAGAGCCAAGTGAAGGGTGAAAAGATTCTGACTAACTGACTAATTATGTGCATTTTCTTGTCCTGTTATGACAGGCTATAACATAACTGCAACTTAGTGTCATTGCTGAATGCTCTATTCTATTTATTTTAAGAAATATCAATTTTTTTAAAAGGAGAATGAGTGATAAAGCAATTTTTGGTACATCATAGGTACTGGACTGGCTCTTCCTTATGCTTGGAGAAACAATTACAACTTCATTTACAGAAAATGTTTTTGAATCCACGAACATTGCAGGTCAGTTTAATCTCATGGTACGGTTACTATTTCTTTTTACTTACAGTTTCTCATGAGTGAAGCCACATCCCTTCAGTCATAGCCCATAACATTCTTCTCTGAACACCTCATTATGTTAAGGAATAAGACTTTATTAAACTTCCAAATTTTTACGTTTTTGTATTGTGTCAATTGGATTGAATGGTCATGTAGAGATGAACTGAAAACTGACCATACACAAGGGACAGCCATATAGTTTTTTATTTTTAGGAATCCTTAAACTGACACTGAATTTTGCAGAGCTAATAGGGGAAATGTCTTAAAAATTTGCATATGAGCAAAACTAAATGAAGTCAACTGAAAAATCACAAATATTATAAATATGTTAGTTGTATTATCCATTACACATGACAGCAACACCCTGTTTTAACACTGGATAAAAGTTACCACTTTTCTAAAGGATGTTGCTTACAATTGCTCTTCTCCAGCTCCTTATCACTGTCAACATTCACGCAATTTGGAGCTTGGTTATGATTATCCACAAGAAGTCTTTCTAATATAGTACTTCCATGAATACACACAGAAAAAAATCTACTTACCACGTGGCAACAGACAGTTTCAGACAAACCGTTACAAAGAAACGTCAGCTTTCACATGGAGAGTGCCAGTACTCTTCTGATAAAATTTTCTCTGGCTTTCAGTCACATTGAGTGATTGAATATCCACAATCTTTTGGCCAAGGAGCACTAAGCTGAAACCTTATAGATATTCAACCACTTGACACAACTGAAATCTCATGAAAATTTTATCAGTATGCTTTGTCATGAAACTACACATTTGTACATAGAATATTCTTCATTTCCCACCAGGGCGCAAAGGGTTGAATGATGTCGGTGACAATCATAAAGCAGATTGCCTAGACACTTGGTTAGGGATAAAAAGGCACAAAAGAGAACTGTTGCTTATACAAGACACTCTTTATTGTTGTTGCTTGGTAAGTAGATTTTTTAATCTATATTATATTACACTGGATGATTTGCATGTTTGTGAAGGTTAAACAAACAAAAGCTTGGAAAATCTGAGCAACCTTATCCTGATAATTACTGGCCAATATGACAAGGTATCACCAGACCTATGTGCTATACTGCACACATAAGAACTGACAAAAATTTACAACAAAGAAGAAAACAAAACAATATTATGCACATATAACCGGGTGCAGTGTGAAAGAGAGCTTAATTCCTGTACTTACAGTTTTTACACATCAATATCACAAGTAGCAAGCAAATCAATTTCCATGAAGAACATACTGCTTCAATTAAGTACAACTGTACCCACATATTCCAATGTTCATGTTAAAAATAAGGACAATGCATTTTTCAGTCATGACAAGGTGAATGACTATGAGAATGACAAGGACAGTTGACAAACTATTACCCGTTTTGTTTCTTTAAAAACAGTTGGTGTCAGCACATGCACTATGTTCTTGTCTAGAATTTATGGAAACATCTATCCATTTTTTGGGACATTGTTCATGTCGTGAAAAATATATGATGTAGAACATGAGTAGATTTTATTTTCTTCATTTATGTTTAATGCTGACATTTCTGTTATATGTCATGAAAAATTTGAAGTTCTTATTTTCATACTGAACCTGAAGCTATATACAAAAACTATGATACCACACACAGTGCATTCTTTGGATCATCTTTCATCTATGCCACTAGTCAAGATAAAATTTTTTTGTTGTTGCAGAAACAACAGCTATTATAAAATGTTTCACCGGTAATGAACTTACAGTCCTGACTTGAAATAAATACCCATAATAAGTCATTGGCATCTCACTGTCTATAATGTGATGCCCATCATCATCTGGAATTATCCATATAAAAATAAACTGTTCAGAGACAACAGACAGTAACACAATAAGCTGCCTCAAGCTTATAAAAGTAGGCTTCATATCTTCTCAACGCACAGCGCAGCATTCATCGCTCATAAAACTGGTGCTTCCTGCTGATCACTCAGCATCATCACTGCCTCACTTGGTGCAGCGTATCTTGGACTTTCAGAATCTAAAATCATCAAAACAAAGGTTAACAATTTTTTTTATTTCCCTGCTACTGATTTCATTTTTATTGTACCAAAACTACCATTCACAAAAATAAGAATTGAGTCAATAATTTAGAAAGAACTGCAAATTTTATTTTTTTTGTTTTGTTTTTACAAGTACATATGGTGTATAAAGTGAATGTATTTGTACTGTAATGAATACAGGTTGTCTTAAGTAATGTAAAACCAGAATATGAATTACCCATCACAGATGGAGCAAGAGTATGTGGACAAGCAAGCTTAACGGAATAACATAGATGTGATGTGAGTATTACATGGCCATCATAGTTGTAAATAATGAAACAATGTGAGACAGTACTTCTTAAGTGTATGGATGACAGAGGCAAGCTGAAATAAACGTGGAATAAAGATGCAGATAAATGTGGAATAAAGATGCAGAAAATAAAGAACAACATGAAATCATCACTATAAAATGGCTAAGAATATTTAGAATGATGTATATCTGAAAAGTATATTTAAACATTGTCAGCCTCAGAATAAAGTTGCACAGATGTAGTGTTATTCATGATCATTTATGAGACCACAGGAATCAATGTTTTGATTCAGAAGATAGTTGACTGTGGGTAAGAGCAAACAGCAGCAGCTTTGAAAATCATCGCTCCTGTCAATCCCAAGGAGCATAATATAATTTGATTTTGTATGCAGGACGATCTACAGCTGCTCAGCTTAGTCTGAATTCGAGTTTAGTTTATTAGCCTACAGAAATGAGAGAAGAAAAGGTTAGACAATGGTATCAACTCTCTAAAAATGGATGTGATAAAGGGCAAATTGGCAGGCCCAACATCCAGATGGGTGAAGCTGAGCAGTATGTGGACCAAAAACTGTGATTTGATCAACTACTGATGGTCAGTATTATAGGTGATGTATTTCCTCATGTTGGATGCACCACTACTCACACCACTATCATGGAAAAGCTGATATATCACAAACTGTGTACAAGGTAGATACCAAATAAGCTTACAAAGACAAATAGCCAGAGCAGTCAAGCGGGAAACTGCTGACAAGATGAAACTTCTTTGTTCTCTCACAGTGTTATGGGAATTGAGACATGGATATCCTACACCAATACAGAATCAAAACAGCGTTGAGACCAGTGGCACCAACTTCTCAAAATGGAAACCATTCCAGTAATCTCCTTATTCAATTTGAAAAATGATGCCTACTGTTTCTGGCACAAAAAGGACAGCCCTGTAATTGATTTCCTGGAATGTGGGTCAACAATTGTACAGCAAAATAGTCACCAAACTGAGGAGCTAAGGCAAAGTTGTCAATGTGGGAAACTGTCACATCCTCAAGGGTGCTTCTGTACACACCACTGCCCATACCAATGAAACAATTTAATGTTGTCTCTGGGAACTTTTTGGCCACCTATCCTACAGTCCCAACCTTGTAACCAATGACTATTACTTCATCCTGCATTTGAAACAATAGATTGGTGGATAATGATTTGAAGATGACCCAAACTCGTGACTATCGTCAACTGGTTCCATTCCCAGATGGAGAACTTGTATGCACAGGACATTGATGAAACTAATGCACTGTTACAGAAAGAGCTCAGAAGTGAACTGTGATCACATGGAAAAGTGAACGTTTGTAGCAAACTAAAACTGGCAATAAAAACTCTTTCTAGTTAATATTTTTTTTATAACATAATGGCCCTTACTCTTCAAATATCCCTCTATATCAAAGGAGAATTCACCTGACAAAACTGTAATATTACAAGGAGAAATAATTGCTAGCCAATACTTACCTACAAAAGGCAAAATTTCAGTACTGATGATACACACATTAAGAACTAGTCCTCTTTATGACAACTGGTGGGTTCATCTCAACCTCTCTCCCCCAACATAACCCTTTTGTCTCCCTGGTAAAAGAACTGACAGTTCTGAAAGTAGGAATAGCTTCTTTTTCTACTTTTAATGGGTCCACTGGTCAGGATTCTGTGTCTGACTGAGTTATCTTAAATACTGTTATGGCATATCCGAGGGACTGTATTAAAATTATCTAGATTCGTTCGTGTGTGTGTGTGTGTGAGAGAGAGAGAGAGAGAGAGAGAGAGAGAGAGAGAGAGAGAGAGAGAGAGAGAGAGAGAGAGAGAGAGGGAGAGAGAGAGAGAGGGAGAGAGAGAGCACAAACAGTAATCAGACGAAAACAGTTTATTATTTTGTGGATTACACTACCTAATAAACAAGGGAGGTGATTCTCACCTCTGATCATTATTAGTATGGAAGGCATATTAGAATAAAGTAAAGTAAGAAAAATGACAGAAAAGATAGAACAAAATAACTACTATAAAATGTGATAAACATAGGTGAAAAGGCTTATAAGGACACTGAGGAATACATCATTTTTATTTATTCCACAGCACAAATGGCTATTCATTAATCATAAACAGAAAGTCCTTATTCTAAATTTCATACATAAATGTATTTTGGGAAGCGGAATAAACGTATATACATGTGCACTACAATACTACTTATGTCAGAAACTGTTGCAAGTTAAGTAATTTATTATGCCAACTGTTATCTAATCTGTATTCAGCAGTGATAAAAGTTGAGATCCTGGATAAATGAGATTATGTGATAACATTCAATTGTCTCTAACTGTAGTTAGGACCTTCCTTTCTTTTTGGCCAACTTACTGGATCTAGTAGAAATTTATTTACGGGAGGATGCATGTTACACACAGACAAACTATGTAGCTCAATACTTCCGCTGAATGCTCATAATACAAGTCAACATTTATGTTGTTTGTAAGTACCAGTTAATAACCACATTTGTTAACTATTTCTAATACAAATGAAATGCAAGATTCTTTTACTTACATTCAGTTTACCTATGAAATAATAATGAAAAGTAAGTGTGTGTGTGTGTGTGTGTGTGTGTAAACAAAGTACGATTAGCACTGATGTTTCCTCATAAGATCAGTCTTTCACTTGAGTTGACTATTCAATTTTCTTCTGTAGCTTTGCTACTATTCCCATCCATTCCTAGTAATAATTACCACCTTGTTTCCTCTGTTCTTCCTATGACCTGAAGATTTATTGTTATGCTGAATTATCAATATATTTCATCATTTTTCCTCACAACTCTGAACTTAGACTGTGCCTCTTCTCTTTATTAAAAATCTGTGTTAATTTAACACTAAAATGTCATGGGCAAAATTTCAACCTGCACAGTCTCACAGGAAATGGAAAGCAGAGAACAATTATGATTACTACAGTCTGTCAGTAAAGAGCAGTTGCAAAAATTGTAAGTTATTTCTGATTATGCGGTTAAGATAAATATGATCTGAGAGAGACACCACTGGATTGCTATGAGTTGGGCAGCACACCAGACACTGTACCTGCCAGTAGGAGCATTTCAAGGGTCTGGGTTTCTATGCAAGTCCTGAAAATAGTTTTTTAAGTATCATAAGGTTTTATGTTTCAAATATTATCTGTTTCTTTCCCATTGATGATGGTCTTCTGTGATAAAAGGCATGAGTTCCCCTCATTCTTCAGTTTTCAAATCATATTTCTTAATCACTGAAGCTAAGTAAATGTTATAATCTATATCGTGTCATTATTATTGTCACTCCGCTATTAATATCAGAAAACTTTTAATGGATTAACAGTATAAGACATATATGTATTAATTTGAATTTCCTTTTCTGCAACCTCCTTTCCTGCACTTGGAGAATGTTATAGCTTTCAAGAAAATCACCATTTAGTTCTCAAGAAAATACCATCGTTTTCCATTCACCTGCATATTCACAAAGAGAATCAAGCTCACTCTCATCACTCCTTCCCATCTGATCGCAATTGTGTCAGGTGATCCCATAACTGCTGGTTTCGGAGAGAAGCAACTAATTTCAATAACAGCTTCACTTGTTGTCAGTTTTAGTTTTGGTCTCAGCAATTTTGTACATTAGTATTATTACATACATTTTATGACAATAAAAAAATACCAAGGTCAGTTATCCTACAATATTACCATTCATCTCTGAAACTTACAACTATGAAAATGTTATATTTGGAAATTAACAAATGTCACTATTATTGACACGAATCCATCCTAAAAGCAAGTCACAATAATGAAATGTCAGTTTATAATGTAATCTTTTCATCTTCACATTTGCTCCCAAGTCAACAAAGAATTTATAATTAGTAAAGACGTTATTTTCCTGTAAGATCATAATGTCTATGAATAGAGTATCAAATGCTTCATTTGCTAGTTAGTTAATCCTATTTTTATATGTTGCTTGCAAAACTTTTCTAGAATTCTTGTGTAACTATTCATTTTACATGCTGCATATACAATGCTGGCCATTAAAATTGCAACATCAGGGAGGAAAGAAAATAATGACATCTTAGTTACTGTAAATGTACAGTATATTAGGAAGAATACATAACAACATTTTTAGGTAATTTGGGGCAACTAGTGAGTGAAATTTAGTACACCGAGTTGCTATGTCTAGCAACAACAATGGCTCTCACATGGCTGGGCACTGTGAGAAACTAAACTTGGATGACAGACACTTTTAGATTACCAGAAAGCATTTGACATGGTGACCCATTGCAGGCTGTTAATGAAGATACAGACAGGCATATGGAATAGGTTCACAATATTTGAGAACTCTTTTGGCTCAAAGTCTTTTTAACTTGTAGAACCCAATATGTTATCATATATGGCGAGTGTTTTTCAGAGAGAAGTGTACTGTCAGGAGTGCCACAAGGAAGTGTGATAGGCCTGCTATTATTTTCAGTACGAATAAATGATCCAGTGGACAGAGTAGGCAACAATCTGTGGTTGTTTGCTGATGATGCTGTGGTGAATGAAAAAGTGTTGAAGTTGAGTGACTGTAGTAGGACAGAAGATGACTTAGACAAAATTTCTAGTTGGTGTGATGAATGGCAGCTATCTCTAAATGTAGAAAAATGTAAGTTACTGCAGATGTCTAGGGAAAACAGAAACATAATGTTCGGTTAAAGCACTAGGAGTGTCTTGCTTGACACAGTCATGCCGCCTAAATATTTGGGTGTAACATTGTGAAGCAGTATGAAGTAGAACAAGCATGTGAGAATTGTGGTAGGGAAGGCGAATGGTCGACTTCAGTTTATTGAGAGAATTTTAAGAAAAGTGTGGTTCATCTGTAAAGGAGACCGCATACAGGATGCTGGTGCGATTTATTCTTGATTACAGCTCGAGTGTTTGGGATCTGTATCAGGTCGGATTAAAGAAAGACATCGAAGCAATTCAGAGGTGGGCAATAAGATTAGTTACCGGTACATTCCACCAAAATGTGTTATGGGGATTCTTCACAAAATCAAATGAGAATCCCTGGTGGGAGGGCGATGTTCTTTTCGAGGAACACTATTGAGAAAATTTGGAGCACTGTCATTTAAAGCTGACTGCTGCCAATATACACTGCACGCAAGGAACACGAGATAAATACGAGAAATTAGGGCTCATATGGAGGTATACAGATAGTCGCTTTTCCCTCACTCTGTTTGCAAGTGGAACAGAAAAGGAAATGACTAGTAGTGGTACAGGTACCTTCCACCACATGCCGTACTGTGGCTTGCATAGTATTGACGTAGGTGTAGATGTAGAGGGTACGTCACTGCATGCTGCATCAGCTCTATGCCGGAGTTCATAACTTGTAGTTGCTACTGAATGGTTGCACGGCCATCTCTCAGCATGCCATGACCAGGTGTTTCCAATGAGTGAGAGATCTGGAGAATATGCTGGCACAGGCAACAATCGAACACCTTCCATATTGAAGTAGATGCGAACAGCAAGGGCAACATGTGGTCTCGAATCATCTTGCTGAAAAGTAATGTAACAGAGACCTCAAACAGACCCACCTGCCTTAACACTTAAGAAATGTGACTGCTGCTCTCTAAATTATTGTCTATGTCAGACGTGAACACACTATGTAGATTATGGCACTCCTTACTGTCATTTAAGACGCTGGGTCCAGATGTAAATGACAAATGCAATCTGAAAACATCCACTCTCCTCAAAACATTCACACACAATATGTCCCTTGTGATACTGTATGCAGGAACAGGACAATGTGACACTGGATGCACCACTGTCCATGTGCCCTTCTCTGTTATTGTGTCAAGCAGAACCACAACAGTGGCTGCTGTGCTGACAAACCATGATGCCCCAGATAGTGTCACACTGCACCCATATTGCTGGAAACAATCCCTTTTCCTGGCTAGAGGAAAGTTAGGTGACTGTACAATATTGTACAGCTAAGTGAACAATATGTCTGTTCTCTCAGGTGCTTGTTATGTGAGCTCACTGAGATCCTGCATGTGTGGAGTATGACACTCTCGAACCCATCAGTTCGATATTTGCACAACAGAGGGGGGATCTCAAGCAATAAAATTGCAGTCCCCCCCATAGGCAACAATCTTGCTGCTGTTGAATTCATTCTTACATGACACATAACATGGTGTTCCCACAGACGACCAACATTCCAGTGTGATTTTGGAACAAGAAACCCACTTCATAATCTTTTCTTAAATGCAAAATGTAGTGGCATTACTTGTACCTACTTTGTTCAAAAACAGAAACAAACACCGTCTGAACAGGCTGTGAAGGCCGAACAGACCGACCGGCACTCATGTTGTCCTCAGTTCTTGGGCATCACCAAATGTGAATACAGAGGGCATATGGTCAGCACACCGTTCTCCCAGCCATTGCCAGTTTTTGTGTACTGTTTGACCAAAATCTGAATCAGTTACATATAAAAGCATGCACTCCATTTCATGCCAATCTGACGTTTGTTGCGTGCCCCCTTGCCATTTTAATGGCTAACACTGTACATGTGTATTGTTTGTACGCCTATGTGTCAGTTATTTACAGGTCATTAAACATCACGAAGGCTTGTACTTAATAAGATACTGATCTTTGACAGCACTTATTCTAAAAGTGAAAAATACTTCAATTTAAAAATATAAGTATAAAAAAGATCTTTTCTATTACACAGCTATTGTTGTTGTGGTCTTCAGCCCTGAGACTGGTTTGATGCAGCTCTCCATGCTACTCTATCCTGTGCAAGCTTCTTCGTCTCCCAGTACTTACTGCAGCCTAAATCCTTCTGAATCTGCTTAGTGTGTTCATCTCTTTGTCTCCCTCTACGATTTTTACCCTCCACGCTGCCCTCTGATGCAAAATTTGTGATTCCTTGATGCCTCAGAACATGTCCTACCAACCGGTCCCTTCTTCTTGTCAAGTTGTCCCGCAAACTCCTCTTCTCCCCAATTCTATTCAATACCTCCTCATTAGTTATGTGATCTACCCATCTAATCTTCAGCATTCTTCTGTAGCACCACATTTCGAAAGCTTCTATTCTCTTCTTGTCTAAACTATTTATCGTCCATGTTTCACTTCCATACATGGCTACACTCCATACAAATACTTTCAGAAACGACTTCCTGACACTTAAATCTATACTCGATGTTAACAAATTTCTCTTCTTCAGAAACGATTTCCTTGCCATTGCCAGTCTTATCCTCTCTACTTTGACCATCATCAGTTATTTTGCTCCCCAAATAGCAAAACTCCTTTACTACTTTAAGCCTCTCATTTCCTAATCTAATCCCTGCAGCATCACCCGATTTAATTTGACTACATTCCATTATCCTCGTTTTGCTTTCGTTGATGTTCATCTTATATACTCCTTTCAAGACACTGTCCATTCCGTTCAACTGCTCTTCCAAGTCCTTTGCTGTCTGTGACAGAATTACAATGTCATCAGCGAACCTCAAAGTTTTTACTTCTTCTCCATGAATTTTAATACCTACTCCGAATTTTTCTTTTGTTTCCTTTACTGCTTGCTCAATATACAGATTCAATAACATCGGGGAGAGGCTACAACCCTTCCTTTCCCAACCACTGCTTCCCTTTCATGCCCCTCGACTCTTATAACTGCCATCTGGTTTCTGTACAAATTGTAAATAGCCTTTTGCTCCCTGTATTTTACCCCTGCCACCTTCAGAATTTGAAAGAGAGTATTCCAGTTAACATTGTCAAAAGCTTTCTCTAAGTCTACAAATGCTAGAAACGTAGGTTTGCCTTTTCTTAATCTTTCTTCTAAGATAAGTCGTAAGGTTAGTATTGCCTCACGTGTTCCAACATTTCTACGGAATCCAAACTGATCTTCCCCGAGGTCCGCTTCTACCAGTTTTTCCATTCGTCTGTAAAGAATTCGCGTTAGTATTTTGCAGCTGTGACTTATTAAACTGATAGTTCGGTAATTTTCACATCTGTCAACACCTGCTTTCTTTGGGATTGGAATTATTATATTCTTCTTGAAGTCTGTGGGTATTTCGCCTGTCTCATAACACAGCTATTAGTTTAAATTAAAAATTGATTATTCATCTGAAGAAAAGATTTCAATTTACATTTAATTTTTTTTTTTTTTTTTTTTTTTTGGCTACCTCTTAGATATTTTATTTTATCTAGAACATTACCAAAGATTTTTTTCGGTCACACATTTCCAACTTACAGCTTCATTGAGTAGTACCTTAATAATGTTGTAGCTGTGGATAGTCTTATTTTCCTCTAATTTTTACTGACACAATTGCTGGCCTAGGAGAGGGGTGTTTTTCTGGAAAACAGCACAGTCCATCAATTTTCATGACAGTTTTTCTTCAGAATGTATTGCCATAATCCTTATCACAAAACACAGGATATTAGCTACCACCTGAATTAGTTCACTCTCACTTTCTCTTATTATCACTGCTGGAATAATATTTACAGAATATTTTCCTATTTAAGTGTCAGTAATCTGTGCAACATTTGCTATTTTAGCTCCTCTGATAATTTCCCTTATTTGTTATTTCTCTTTTATTATAGTATTGTTCTTATGAAGTTAATTTTGTTTTTGAACTAACCTCCCTCTCTTTCACACACCGGTTTCTCTTAAATCATAATTATTTCTGTTTCAGTGCGGAGTGTCTTAAAAGAAACAAGACTTAACAGTAAACAAAAGGCTAAAGTAACAAAATGAAAACAAGGAAAGAACTTATCCTTTGAGATGTAAAAGCCTAGCTTTTAACAACTCTGGATGATTTTAGGTACTATACCCAGCGATAAAATACCTACTATTTTAATGTTTAAATGATGGTCACAAGTTCTCAGGCAAATTTTCAGTCCTGCTGAACTTAAGATGTAGCACATAAAAGTGACAAACCAGTAATTTGTACACAAATGAATTTTGTTTCCAAGAAGAATTCTGGTGCAACAAATTATTTGTGGGCATGCATAAATATCTTCATTCCTTCTATGTGGTTGGGAAAAAGAGAACCTTGGAAGGTACCTGGCTTCTATAACGAGAGCTTTATGCTTCCTATGGCTGGCCAACTACTCCCCATAAATGTAAAAAATTGTCTTGTCAACAAACTTAAGGTGTGCAGGAGAATGATGTTCTTATAGTTTGGTGGACTAAGGATACTGCGTATTCAGAAAAAAAACAGGGCTCCTAAGAACACGTTCTGAGTAGTTTGTAGAGCACGTAAAAAATAAGAATAGATTAGAAAGTATTTTGGCGTCTTTGGACTGTAAACCAATTATATAATGTACTGTGAAGTGTTTTAGAATTCAAGTGCACATTTTTCTTAAGCTAAAGCTTTGTGGCAGACTAGGAAAGAAACAAAATTACAGCTTTCACAAAAACACACTACCAGCAATCAAAATTAACTAAGCAAGCATAGTTGACTGACTCATATCTTCTCGTCTAATTTTACAAATTTTGTAGGAATTGCTGTTGATTACACAGAACTAATAAAATTTAAAGAAAGGACTGGCTGAAAGTAAATTACCATCTTACTACGTGCAGATTCCAAAATTAAATCAACCCCCAAGGGCTGATTAATCGCTGAAAAGAACCATCACGATAGATTAAAGCTGTCTGCATATTTAGAACTCTATTTATATTCTTGTTATAAGTTGATCAGTTTTTAAACAGGATTGTTTTGTTTTTGTGCTCAACTGGGAACTACTTCCTTTTAGAAGAAGCTCCACTGCAGACTTTATGTTTTTACTCCATTGACAATAAACTGAGGACTCAATCATGTGAAGAGTGAAGAAAAAGACACTGTAATTATCTGCAAATGTGTTACATGTCTCACACTAGAAGCACACCACTTTTTGCTCAAGGGTCTGTAAACTAGTTGACATTTAAGGCAGGTAGACAGTGACCAATGAAAATTGACACATGTATCAGTTTGAAACCAAAGCGGATAATTAATATGCTGTACGAGAGCTAGACAACTATATAATGTAGCAGACAATAAGAATGTGGCAGGAAGTGTTCTTAGGTTAGTGGTGAGAGTATCCCGTGTTCGTGATAATTACTAGTCACTTTTGAAAAATTCTTACAGATATTTGTAGGCAGTGCTGGAAGCTTTCTCTCATATGTATGTCTGGTGACCAGCTACATTTAACTTACTTTTGGAAGCCATATTAAAGGTAAATTTACCCTCTCCCTAACTGGAATGGAACTGAACAATGTAATCTCATTTTGACCACTAGCTTCAGGTTTCACAAGTGCTTACAGTGGCAGAATACAACCAACTATTTTAAGATTTGGCTTAAAGAAGAGTGTCATTACTAATTCTAAATGAAAACTCTTTATTCTTGCTTCCATATGTTTAGTCCAGTACTTAGGCTAAATGGTCACTTATGACTCTCACAGCAGAACATTCACTGTTAAAAGTTTTCCTGTGAGACTGCCATAATGAATTATGAGAGAAAACTACAAAAAATACTGTCAGTCAGTCTGTTCTTTAAGCATTTGAAAATACCAATTTTCTTTTACCCTTGAACTTCAATATTTTCACCTGCTCTTCCCAGTGTGAGATTTGAATAAAAATCTCAAATTTTGTGAAATATTTTATATATGTTCATCTGGAAATTTGCATAGCCATGGATTATTACAATAATATATAAGTGTTGGAGCTGTTAGAATGAAAATCTCATCATCAACATATATACCGGCAGTCAGGTGATGAATCTTGTTCGTGTGGAATTATGGTTTCCTTCATAGGGGGAGACAAGAATATTCACAACAATAACAATCTTGTGGTTGTGTAACTGTGGCTTACTTCATACAGGGACACAAAGAATATTTATAACTGAGGTAAAAATCAGATATGATTTACAATGGTGATTATGGTAGCACAAGTGAGGACAAGCCACAAATGGCAACTGTTCAAAAGAGATAAAAAATAAACACACACACACAAATAAAAATATGTTGACTGGAATATTTTGGGATTGTTCAAAATACACCATCTTTTCACAGGAATCTTTCAGATTTACCTCATTTAATTTATGAGAACAATGTAAACCCTAAATCTGTACAAGCCACTCAGTACTGGAACACTGCTTTTCACAAAAGGGATACCAGTGTTTTAACCATGTTGCCTCCAAATCCATTCTGTATCTATTGAATTCCTCCACATTAATAGATTTTGGGTAATTTCAGACTTTTCAACAAATAAATCACAATTCAAATGAACAGGCCGGGAGGGGTGGTGGTGGTTGAGAAAGATCAGAAATACTCTGCTACATCTATAGTACCAATGTTGAAAAATAATCTAACAAAGGAAAAACCAACCACATGCAATGCATAAATTAGCATATTGTACATCCGTATCTCCTAAAAGACAATCATTCAAAATAAAGGATGGTGTGTCTTCACTCAGCAATGTAATCAAATGGCTAACATCTAAATTTAATGTAAAATCCTGATACAACACGGAAGTTTAAACTTCCACAGCCCCCCCCCCTCCTTACCACGCAAAATAGTTTGTGTATGTCCACATATCTTGTAGGCCGCTCTTTTTTTTTTTTTTTTTAAATACAGTTAAGAAAAAGCATCACAACACAGACTGGAATAAGAGGCCTCCTGTCATGCATGTAGATCCTGTACACAAGCACATGAAAAAATAATCATCTGTATGAATGGGAAAAATATAATTTGCTTCCATGTCTACAGAAGATATACTTGACTCTGTTGTGGTGTCATCAGCTGGAGCTTATTTTATCCCACGTTTAGATGGATTGGGACATGAATCTTTTTACTTTAATGAGCTAATAGCAAGCACACAAATTACACAACTGGCCACAATGTGTTTCCCATAAACCTTCATTACTTCCTTATCAGATACTTCATTTTTTCAATAACCTCAGTGCATACCAGAAGGGATATTTTTTATGATACTGTAACTGTAAAAATCAAGTCTTGAATACATTGGTTAAGGGCTCGACAGCAGCTGCATGGTAGTAGCAAAACCAGATTTCATGAATTTCATATCTAACCTGCTCCAGCAATTCCAGAATTAATTTAAACATAATAAATGAAGCATCTAGAATGTAGTTTTAGTTCGAGCCACTATGTAAATGTTATTGTTTTCTGGTTTCAGTATATGATATGTATTCTGTCATCCTCAACTTCAGTATTTTTGTACTTCAGAAAGATTAGATAATTCTGCTCTAAAGAGGAAGGTGTCCCGACAAGCTGATGCACATTTGAGGACATGGACATGGTGTACCTTATTTTTGTACTGACATACTGCTACCAACAGCTCCTCCACATTGTTAGAGCTGCACCCAAACCTTTAGCAATTAAAACATCTCACAGGGTTGTCAAAATAGTGTTAAACTTTAGACAGAAAAATCCACTCTTAATATATTTGTAGAGATACACCGAATTTAACAGGTAATTTAATATGGAAGGTTCAAATGGCTCTGAGCACTATGGGACTTAACATCTTAGGTCATCAGTCCCCTAGAACTTAGAACTACTTAAACCTAACTAACCTAAGGACATCACACACGTCCATGCCCGAGGCAGGATTCAAACCTGCGACCGTAGCAGTCGGGCGGCTCCGGACTGACGCGCCTAGAACCGCATGGCCACCGCGGCCGGCTAATATGGAAGGGTTCCGACATTTTCACAGATGCTGTTCTCGGAACCACAGACTATTTCACCCAATCACACCACTTGTTCATGCACTATTCCTATGTTCACTACATGCTTGCATGTCACAACATATTTACTGGAAATCAGTGTGTTGTGCAACTGTATTGTAACTGGATTTTCCAAATTTTTTTTTTCACTGTGAAGTTCATTTGGACTATATGGTCATAAAAATCTATTTTACGAACTTCAGAATCACCATCAGGCTCTTAAGTTCAATGTGTACAACCGGGAGGGGGGGGGGGGGAGGGGGGGGCAAATATAACTAGTCCAAAAAATATTTATATATGACCCTTGCAATGAAGCATAGAACCATCAATCACAGGAAATGCTGAATTCAGTACACCAATTGATTGCTGTCATGATTGTGCATGCTCATCTCCTGCACACTCTTTCCCAAATATCCCACTTTGTTGTTACACATGGGTGAGCAAGAGTGGCAGATTTGTTTAGTGACCAGCTGAATGCAACACCAAACAGTGCTCATAATAAAACAATGTGTGTTTACTGTTGAATGTTATGCAAAGCGCAACTTGTGAGAAATATATGTAACTGCTTTTGGAAGAGTTTACAGCTGGAAGTGTTTTGACAAATCCTCCAGCAAAGTCTCCAATGCAAAACTTAGTGGAAAAGATGGCATGAAAGGAGCTCAATAGCAAATAAAAACTGTACTGGCCCAAAAAGTGTTCAAACACAAGAACTGGCTGTGATCAGTTTTATTTTGCTAATCTTGAATAAGATTATTTGTTATTCATTAAATTTTCTTCCATTTTTATTACAATAAATATGTAATGGAATACACTAATTAACAAGACCATAATGGAAAAACTACTGATTATTATAACTGGATGAAACTTTCTGTTGGGCAAGTTGACAATCTTGGGGACAAATTTAGTCAGCTATTTGAAAGAAATGAAAGCAAACATGACCTCTGTTCACTTCAAAATGTCAGCTCCTCTCAAAATATGTAGACCAAGAGAGAAATGTTCAGTGATAAGATTTTTCTTATCTGAAGGTTTGACATAAAGTAATATTTATTTGAGAATTGCATCACTAAATTTTTATTTCAGATTGTAAAACAAACAAATTGCATTTTGTTCCACTAATGTTTGTCTGGTTACAAAACAGTTTTCAGTTTATTACGCTGCTAAGTAATAACTGACTCAAGTCCATAAGAGCAGGTGGGTGGCCTACTCTTGTGGACATGAGTCAGTTCAGCACAGTGAAAATGTGTAAAGGCTCAGTAGACTGAACAGTTTAAAAGAGATAGAAGACAGTCGTGCAATAATTATGACAATTACTGATTTGTGTCTGTACATTCAATTATTCATGACAAGTTATTTGAGAATGGTTCCAAAACAGTTGACTCAAGTCCATTGATACACCGCTTCTTGTTTGTCCTAAACTGATGAAAGTTTGTAATGGAAAATTTTAATTAATCAGAATCTGTTATAACCAGTGATGAAACAAGGGTTCACTAACAGGAATTTGAAACAAAATGACAAAGTCCTGTTCTTCTAGTATACATATTATAAGAAGAGCTGACATTTGACATTTTGAAATTATCAAAAAAGGTTAAGGCTTGATTTTATTTGTTTCATACAGTGGACTGAATTTGTAACCAAGGTTATCAACTTCAATTCACAAAATGTTTCATCTAATACTTTTCAGTAATTTTCTTGCTAACACAGTTTTGTGATGGATTACTGAGTGCTCCTCATATTTTGATGTGCCAGATATCTAACTATTTCAGTTATTTTGGTTAGCTAGGTATAGATACACCAGTGAATGTCCACTCATAGTAAATTTTGATATAAAAAATTTAGTCAATCTAGGCCCTTGAGAAGCTGTATAATGAAGAAACCATACCTCATACTTATAACTGTGGTCCCATACTTAACGCTTTTAAAAATGCAATGAACGAACAACATTATTTTGATTCAAATTACTTCCTTGTTTCTCAGAATACCCATATTTAAAATTTACATGCTTTTGCATGCACTGAAACCAATACTGGAAGCTGCTTTCCTCTCTGACGTTGACGCCTAAAAAACATTATTTTGAAAGGATTCAAGAGCTTCTTGATGTGAAGAAAATCAGTCTTAAAAAAGTTGGTCAGGTGACTATGGAGCAATGAGGTGATAATTCCACGTTTTTCTTCATCAAAAAATCACTTGTTTGATATGCAATGGTGACAACTGGCATTGCCACTAAGAAGAATGATGTGACGTTTTCTGTTGTTTTTCTCAATTTTATCCATTACTTGTGGCAAACAAATTGTTGTATACCATTTAGCATTAACTGTTCTTACATCCTCCAAAGCAGTTGCTGCAGCAAAAACTACTTTTGTTGGTTTTGGTTCATCTAGGAACATCCAAACAATTGATTACTGCATTGTGTCTTATTCATATGAGCACATCTATGTTTCATCTCCTATTATGATGCTGTATATAGATTTCACATTCACTCCGTCTAATTTTTTAGGCATTTCCTTACATCAATTGGCTACAGCCCATTTTTGAGCTTCAGTCAGCAAGATCAAATGTTGTTCAGTTTGCAATAGACTTAAGGGCATCCTAATCTCACAGTAAGTCAAATGCCAATCCTCCTGCACCATGTTGTACCTACCACTGAAATGTTGGAGCAAAAAATAAATTTGGACAGAATTCATCACTGAGAGAAGTAGAACTGTGAAACAATTCTGCAAACCAACTGTACACAGTCTTTTCTGAAGGTAGCTGATTACCAACAGCTGAGCAAAGCAATTTGAGACGTTGTTGTTGAGTTAGGTCTTTAATGCAAACTGTAAAAAAGTCATACTATGAAAATCTTCAAGTGAAAATTCTATATCCTTCACAATGCTGTTTCTTTAAATGCTCACTGTAAACATATTTCTTATTCAACTTCTGAACTGTCACTGTTTCAATAATAACAAATTTTACAACAATGGCAATGTCATGACTCAGGAGTGTCATTTAGTGGTCACTTGTAAAAGCTTACAAGGCAACTTTTATACAAGAAGGATGTGGTAAGTGTCTCCAAGGTTGACTGTTAGCGTTGCAGCTGAACAGTTTAACATTCGGTTTATTTTTCATAAAATTTTGTTTTTTATAAAATTTTGTGCCTCTTTGTTACATAATCACATCCAACAATGATTGCTGAAGTGTGTTACAGGGTTATGATAACAGATGTTTGGTGACAATTCTGAAGCCCAGATCTGGTGAATCTGTACCACAGTGGTTCATGCTGGTCTCCCTGAGGCACTTAACATTTGTCACTACTACTTAAGGAAACATATGGTATTGGTAGCAGATAAAAAAAGTAGTACAGCAAAGAAAAACAAAGAGTTACAAAAATTACTGTCAAAATGCTTGTGGTTGATAAGAGTGAACACTGAGAAAACCAGTTTCGATCACTAATGTGAACAGGCACAAATGATTCAAGTGTGAACACACACTATCCACTTTTTGATGATGGGTTGTTGTGTGTGTGTCCTGTAAAAAGAAGTGTACAGAACTTCGTACAGAAAATCAGGAAGAGACCAGAAATAAAATTACATACCAGAATATTTCCTTTACTGATTGATGTACAGGATCTATTAAATGGCAAAAAGTATCAATCTTCTATTCCAATATCACAAAAAAGTACTTTTCAGTTCCCCAATGTACATGTAGTGAGTACAACATAGACAAACTACAGTAATTACAACATGAGTGTAAGGTTTTGGAGGACAAAATGTGAAAGAAACGCATACCTATGTCAAAACAGCGCACAACCATTGCCGAAAATTATAACACCTGAAATAAT
Source organism: Schistocerca nitens (assembly GCF_023898315.1). NCBI lineage: Eukaryota > Metazoa > Arthropoda > Insecta > Orthoptera > Acrididae > Schistocerca > Schistocerca nitens. Next base: position 451,420,100 of record NC_064618.1, on the reverse strand, counting down.
CCAAACAGGGCACTGTACTAGCAACAAGTGAGTAACAGCACAGAGAAATCACTTGCATGTACAAGTGACTAGAAAAGTTGGTTATGAGATGCTCACATGGTGAAGAGCTCTCAAAACATGCGGAAAGACAAAAATGAGTGACAATGATCTATGAAAGTCAAAGTATGGAATATGAGTGTGTGTGCAAGTTCAGGCAGCAGAATAATATCAAGTTAAATGGATATGTTCTATCATCGTCTTTTGACTCACACAAAACATGATAGTAGAAAGTAATGCACATGTTGAAGAAGTGTATGGAAAAGGCTGCTCCTACTGCGACACATGGCTGCTGAGCACACCACATTTTATACAAATGGTTGTAATGCATCCAGAATGAGATTTTCACTCTGCAGCGGAGTGTGCGCTGATATGAAACTTCCTGGCAGATTAAAACTGTGTGCCCGACCGAGACTCGAACTCGGGAAGGTAGGAGACGAGGTACTGGCAGAAGTAAAGCTGTGAGTACCGGGCGGAAGGTTGTAATGCATCTTACAGCTCTCAACAACAGTGGTACTGTCTCTATGCTGGAGGACTGCAGTAACCTGCTACACTTACACCCCAAAAACACCACTCATAAACTTGCATGCATACCGTATTTACTCGAATCTAAGCCGCACTCAAATCTAAGCCGCACCTGAAAAATGAGACTCAAATTCAAGGGGCGAGAAAAGTTTTAGACCGCCCATCCAAATCGAAACAAAGCTGGTCCATTCTAACATGAGACACAATCAAAGTCGCATGGATGAATATACAGCTACAATAGTTCGGTTCGAGTCATAAGCTTAACAGTTAAGCTTTACCAAGTGGCCATTGCTATGTGCCAGGCCCTCCATCTGTATTTATACGGGTACTCTTCCTTTTTTACATGCTTCCTCTGGTTTGAATCGATTGCTTATTTTGTTTTGATCTGATAAGTGCCGTTCTCTTTGTTACAGGTGTTTACGTCACTCTAGGCTGAAAATATATTATTGTACTGTGTTATGCATTGTTTGTTGCATTCTGATAATGTGTGTTTACGACCTGTCACCACTCGCGGCACGGCTTGCTTTTGTGCGCGCTACCACAGCTTACAATAAAAAAAAGAGAGGAATTGTCTTATTAGCAACACAATGGCAAGAGACTGCCATTTGTTGTTACGTACACTGTTGCTTTCTTTGATAATGATCAACAAGAACCAAATAATAGACTGTATATGATAGAAGATGTTCTGAACATAGACTGCGTATGATAGAAGATGTTCTGAACGAGAGTTTAGTGAAAATTTTTCTCCATTTGAAAATCTTCACAGACGCCTCTTTAATACATTACATTCTGCACAGAAATTAGAGTCATCTTAGATTTAAAAATCTAGTCAGTTGCCGTGCTTCATTTCTGACTGTATAAATATTCAGCATAAGAATAATATGAACATAAACATGACACGATATATATATTATTCCGTGTTTGCTGCTGTCTCACTCTAGTTTCGTAGTTTATTAGGCAGACAGGATTTAAATGAGATGGCAGCAAACACGAAAGAATACATGGCATAATGTTTACATTCTTCTACCTTTTCTTTTAATTTATTTACTGACGAAGAGGTTTTGGCACCAGTATTTATCTTTGTGCCTGCAAAGCATGCCTGTGTAGCACTACATATATTCGATGACAGAAGTTAGTTGTGGTGGCACCTACCAACATTTTTCAGAACTTCCACTTAGTTTGCACTCGATTCTAAGCTGCAGGCAGTTTTTTGGATTACAAAAACTGGAAAAAAAAGTAGGGCTTAGATTCGAGTAAATACGGTACACCTCTTTTCAACGGTTGTGTTTATATGAACAGAGGATGGTCTTAACAGAATATTTTCACTTTCCATTCTCTTTAATAGCTGTACATAGTTCTTGTATAAAAATGAAAAAGATAAAGAAGCTGAACTGCAGCTGCAATATTTTCTAAAGACAGACTGGATACATTGAATTACCTGACTTTACTCAACCATATAAATATATAATATTTCCTTTCTTTGCAGAATATTCTTCTTCAGGCCTTGTAATCATCAAAATCTTAGCTGCTTACCTGAATGTAAGTTTTACATCTGAGAACACTATGTTAGCCTTACCACCGAATTTTCTTACCGAAGGTTATTTGCCACAATTCTTTCTGTCCTCTTGTCAATCTTCCTTAATTATGTTATGACAATATTTATTCTTCCATGTTCAGTTATAAACGCAGTTTCTTACTCTCTAGCCACCTTGCATCACTTACTATACAAGGCACTATGCTGCCTTTATGAGAAAGGCAACAGAATACATAAAGATAAACATTCACTACATAATGGAGCCTTAGAATGACAGATGGGCATATATCAAGAACTAGAACTTTGTAGCTAATCTTAAAAATTTTCATTTCTATTGCTCTCTGACATTATAGTTGTACGTGCCATGAAGAATAAAGGATTTTAAGCTGAGCTACCTCATTCCAGTTATTGGGTATGTGCCAATTTACTGTTTGACACCTCCATTTCATGGTGAGTGGTTAGTTTCACTCATTCCATTATTTCTATAGAAATATATTTCTTGTTGATAAGTTGGAACAACCCCTCTCCCTACTGACACAAACACAGTGGCCATAAGATTCCATAAAATGTATGATTCAAATGGCGTTACAGAACACAACCCAGAATAGGAAGTCAGTAAACTTATAAATGACCTAATTCATAAACTGCTCTGAAAAGAATGTGCCTTGGAATTTCTTTAGCGAATTGTGTTAAATGCAAGAACAAGTCGAGCAAAACCTTGGTATACAAACAACTGCTATGATAGACTGATAGTAGGTTAATGGTTTTACCATGCAGCATGCCTGCTACACTATATGTTCATGCCATCTTGCTCTGACAACTAAGAGTACATACCACTTCAATATTCTTTCTGGTGATGATGGACTATCTGCTGTTACTCCACTTCTTGATATAACACCTCATTAAAGAAATTATATTTTCTTAAAACACATTTTTAAATACATCATACAAATAACAAAAACAAATTTGCAAATACATTATCTTGAAGACACTTGTGTGTTGGTAGATAACAAAAGACAAAGACCGGTAGTAAATAAAACAAAAAGATTCAGATTGCATTGGGTAACTCTGATGGTGAATAATTTGACTATAAATAGAATTATGGTTTTATAGTAGTCATACAAGAAATATGCAACTGAAAATTTCACCATTTAACTCTCGAGCAGGCGTGCCTGTGTATAGTGTGTGCAAAGCGCAAACAACATTGTCATTCACAGTTCCATTGCTGTTCTACAATAGCAAGCCCTAACTATTCCTGCATTACTGTTTCAGCTAGAACAGTGAGAAATTGTGTTGTCATATGTTCACGTAAGATACAGTAATTTAAAATAAACCGCGAGTGTGTCACCATATTAGTACAAAGCACACCACGCGTCCGGTCATGTAAGTAATTTTTCTTTTACTTTTATTTCATTCCTTTTTAATCGCAAAGATAACATGTAACAAGCGATATATCACTGTGCAGGACAAGATCAAAGCTGACAGACAACGAGCATGATTGGTTACTCAACAAAGATCCAGAGTTCAGCATTGTATCAGACAACGAAAACGTTGATGACTCTGAAGACGAAGAGGAATTTATCACACAAAATGACCACGATTCAGATCCTGATCAAGTCCACGATTCAGGTGATGACTGTGAAGAGCCAGTCTCCACTGACGGTATTGTTATTGGGAGTGACAAAACATGTAAATGGAATAAAATGTGCCCTAATGTGACTTCAAAAACAAAAGGAAAGAATATTGTTAAAATATTCCCTGGGCCTACACGTGTTGCCAGAGGGGTCCCAAGTGAAACAGAGGCTTTATGGACAATATTTAGGCTGGAAATGTCGAGAAATCTTAAAATACATGAACCTATACATTCAATCTAAGAGCGAATGTGAACAATATTCCAGAAAAAGGGATGCTAAGGAAACTACATAGTGTGTATTATGGCATTGCTGGGATTGCTGTATCTCATGGGGACTAAGAAAGCAAACCAAATATATGTCATTGATGGTACTGGTATGGAGATTATGAGATCTGTTATGAGCTACAGAAGATTTCTGTTCCTTTTATGATGTATCCATTTTTACAACAAGAGTACAAAGCAAGAAGAAGAGTAACTTATAAACTTGCTGCAATAAGGCAAATATTGGATGCCTGTGTGGTGAACTGGAGGAATGCTTATAGTGTGGGACAGTTTGTGACAGCAGACAAAAAGTTGAAAGCTTTCCGGGGTCACTGTTCTTTTGTTCAGTATATCCTGAACAAACTAGCGAAGTACAGGATAAAGATTTTTCTTTTAACGGATGCTAAAACCTTCTTCAATAATAATATTGAAGTATATGGTGGCTAACATGCATTTTACATTGACAAAAACAACATGAGACCCAACAAGAATTTTACCTGGGAAATGTAGGGCTATCCACTTCTCTCTATTTGCTTTTCAGAATGTTATGATGCTAGTTTTGTATGTGCTGAAACAAAACAAGGCCAATATATTCCTTTCAACTATGCACAATTTTTGACTCACTGACGAAACTACAGGTAAACCAGAGATAGTTTTGGATTACAATATAACAAAGGGAGTAGTCAATACAGTCGATCAACTGGGAAGTGCGTATTCTGTTGCACGGGTGACAAGAAGATGGCCAATGGTTGTACTCTGTGCTCTAATGGATGTAGCAGGAATCATTGCTCAAACAATTTTTCATGCAAATGAGGCAAATCCAAAAAACAAGAGAAGAATTTTATTGAAAGATTTAGCACTGTCTCTTACGAAGCCTCTCTTAGTGTAAAGAGCTAATATTCCTTCACTTCCAGCCAACATTTGAAACGTAACAGCCCATTAAGACCCACTTAAAAACGAACATTTTCCAGTGTAAATCAGGATTTCAAATGTAAACAAAATATGTAATTTGTCTAAAAAATTACTGTTACTAAACTAATTATTACACTCCAATTACCTTAAAGTATAGAAGCTCTGTAAATGAAGGGAACATTTTCCATGAAGGAAACCACTAGTAATTAATAAAATATGGAAATACATTATTGTAATTTCTTATTCAAGAAGTTACACTCGAATAAAATAACAGACATGTAGTAATATCGTAGTGTACTAGCTGTTCTGGAGTAAACATTGGTTTATATATGTATTTTCAGTTTTTTTATGTCAATTTTAATTGTTAATTAATCAAAAAAAGATTCTAAACAATGCCAAGGATTGTTCGGGATTGTTACGAAAGTATAAATGGTTACGGCCATGCTGGCAGTACTTTGACTGTATTTGGACAGAAAGCATGTAGCTTGTTGACCACCATTTATTTCATTATTTTAAGTATGTTACAACTTATTTCAGATTTGTCAAGATGCTTTTATTTACTTTGAGATTGTAATAAATGTTCAGTGGAAACATTATACTGGATTAACTATTTAAATAACTTTATGGTTTCCCCCCCTCCCCCAGTCGCTGTATTCCAGGACTTCTGCTGCAACAGATTGCCAGCTACAATGAGTAAATTAATGCATAGTAACATTCTACATTGCAACTTTCCTTGTGAAATACAAAGATCAATGTGTTGAAAGAACTGAGGAGCCTACTACCAAGAAAAGAGATCAGTGTGTGACATGTGGACGAGCAAGAAACACATCTACTACCATAAGGTGTAATTCATGCCATAGCTTCGTTTGCAAAGGACATGTAAAAACTGTGCATATATGTGAGAAATGTAAGACAATTAACTGTGTATATGGAAGGAACTTTGTGATAACTGATACTTCTTCAATATATAAAGCCTTTGTCCTTTTATATTGCAATGAAAGAATGTTATTGTTCACTATGTGCTTAAAAAAGTGTTGGAATAGATTTGATATGTCAGCTATAGCAATAGAATGATATTAAAGTTTCTTATTTGTTTAATCAAATAGTAAATTAGTGATGTAATATAAGTTTCTTGTGTTGTTGTTGTGGTCTTCAGTCCTGAGACTGGTTTGATGCAGCTCTCCATGCTACTCTATCCTGTGCAAGCTTCATCATCTCCCAGTACTTACTGCAACCTACATCCTTCTGAATCTGCTTAGTGTATTCATCTCTAGGTCTCCCTCTACGATTATTACCCTCCACGCTGCCCTCCAATGCCAAATTTGTGATTCCTAGATGCCTCAAAACATGTCCTACCAACCGATCCCTTCTTCTAGTCAAGTTGTGCCACAAACTTCTCTTCTCCCCAATCCTATTCAATACCTCCTCATTAGTTACGTGATCTACCCACCTTATCTTCAGCATTCTTCTGTAGCACCACATTTCGAAAGCTTCTATTCTCTTCTTGTCCAAACTAGTTATCGTCCATGTTTCCTGACACTTAAATCTATACTCGATGTTAACAAATTTCTCTTCTTCAGAAACGATTTCCTTGCCATTGCCAGTCTACATTTTATATCCTCTCTACTTCGACCATCATCAGTTATTTTACTCCCTAAATAGCAAAACTCCTTTACTACTTTAAGTGTCTCATTTCCTAATCTAATCCCTTCAGACTCACCCGATTTAAATTGACTACATTCCATTATCCTCGTTTTGCTTTTGTTGATGTTCATCTTATACCCTCCTTTCAAGACACTGTCCATTCCGTTCAACTGCTCTTCCAAGTCCTTTGCTGTCTCTGACAGAATTACAATGTCATCGGCGAACCTCAAAGTTTTTACTTCTTCTCCATGAATTTTAATACCTACTCCGAATTTTTCTTTTGTTTCCTTTACTGCTTGCTCAATATACAGATTGAATAACATTGGGGAGAGGCTACAACCCTGTCTCACTCCTTTCCCAACCACTGCTTCCCTTTCATGCCCCTCGACTCTTACCCCTGCACCTTCAGAATTTGAAAGAGAGTATTCCAGTTAACACTGTCAATAGCTTTCTCTAAGTCTACAAATGCTAGAAACGTAGGTTTGCCTTTCCTTATTCTTTCTTCTAAGATAAGTCTTAAGGTCAGTATTGCCTCACGTGTTCCAATATTACTACGGAATCCAAACTAATCTTCCCCAAGGTTGGGTTCCACTGGTTTTTCCATTCATCTGTAAATAATTCGCGTTAGTACTTTGCAGCTTTAAACTGATAGTTCGGTAATTTTCACATCTGTCAACACCTGCTTTCTTTGGGATTTGAATTATTATATTCTTCTTGAAGTCTGTGGGTATTTCGCCTGTCTCATACATCTTGCTCACCAGATGGTAGAGTTTTGTCAGGACTGGCTCTCCCAAGGCCATCAGTAGTTCTAATGGAATGTTGTCTACTCCCGGGGCCTTGTTTCGACTCAGGTCTTTCAATGCTCTGTCAAACTCTTCACGCAGTATCTTATCTCCCATTTCATCTTCATCTACATCCTCTTCCATTTCCATAATATTGTCCTCAAGTACATCGCCCTTGTATAAACCCTCTATATACTCCTTCCACCTTTCTGCCTTCCCTTCTTTGCTTAGAACTGGGTTGCCATCTGAGCTCTTGATATTCATACAAGTGGTTCTCTTCTCTCCAAAGGTCTCTTTAATTTTCCTGTAGGCAGTATCTATCTTACCCCTAGTGAGACAAGCCTCTACATCCTTACATTTGTCCTCTAGCCATCCGTGCTTAGAAAATTTGCACTCCCTGTCGATCTCATTTTTGAGACATTTGCATTCCTTTTTGCCTGCTTCATTTACTGCATTTTTATATTTTCTCCTTTCATCAATTAAATTCAGTATCTCTTCTGTTACCCAAGGATTTCTACTAGCCCTCGTCTTTTTACCTACTTGATCGTCTGCTGCCTTCACTACTTCATCCCTTAGAGCTAGCCATTCTTCTTCTACTGTATTTCTTTCCCCCATTCCTGTCAATTGTTCCCTTATGCTCTCCCTGAAACTCTCTACAACCTCTGGTTCTTTCAGTTTATCCAGGTCCCATCTCCTTAAATTCCCACATTTTTGCAGTTTCTTCAGTTTTAATCTGCAGTTCATAACCAATATATTGTGGTCAGAATCCACATCTGCCCCTGGAAATGTCTTACAATTTAAAACCTGGTTCCTAAATCTCTGTCTTACCATTATATAATCTATCTGATACCTTTTAGTATCTCCAGGATTCTTCCAGGTATACAACCTTCTTTTATGATTCTTGAACCAAGTGTTAGCTATGATTAAGTTATGCTCTGTGCAAAATTCTACAAGGCGGCTTCCTCTTTCATTTCTTCCCCCCAATCCATATTCACCTACTATGTTTCCTTCTCTCCCTTTTCCTACTGACGAATTCCAGTCACCCATGACTATTAAATTTTCGTCTCCCTTCAGTACCTGAATAATTTCTTTTATCTCGTCATACATTTCATCTATTTCTTCATCATCTGCAGAGCTAGTTGGCATGTAAACTTGTACTACTGTAGTAGGCATGGGCTTTGTGTCTATCTTGGCCACAATAATGTGTTCACTATGCTGTTTGTAGTAGCTAACCCGCACTCCAATTTTTTTATTCATTATTAAACCTACTCCTGCATTACCCCTATTTGATTTTGTATTTATAACCCTGTAATCACCAGACCAAAAGTCTTGTTCCTCCTGCCACCGAACTTCACTAATTCCCACTATATCTAACTTTAACCTATCCATTTCCCTTTTTAAATTTTCTAACCTACCTGCCCGATTAAGGGATCTGACATTCCACGCTCCGATCCGTAGAATGCCAGTTTTCTTTCTCCTGATAACGACGTCCTCTTGAGTAGTCCCCGCCCGGAGATCCGAATGGGGGACTATTTTACCTCCGGAATATTTTACCCAAGAGGACGCCATCATCATTTAATCATACAGTAAAGCTGCATGTCCTCGGGAAAAAAGTTTCTTGTATTATTTAAAAAAACTAAAATTAGACTGTGATTTAGTTCATACATCTTTCCCTTGGTAGCACAATGACAGCTTTTGACTGCATGTGTACATAGTGCACTGTGCATCCACTCATGTTATGAAAATCTGTGCGCCTGCTTGAGGGTTAATGTCTTACTCGCAGCAGCTTCACTATGACAAAAATGCAGCAGTTAGGATTTATAAAATATAGGAAATTATAAGACATTTATTTTGTTGGTTTGAATATTGATTTTATTTTGAATGGTAAACCAAGTCAGGTTGACCTAACAAGAAAGATACGCATGAGGGTGAAGGGGAAGCAAGGAGGGAGGAAAATGTAGAACACCATGTGACATGGATGTATCTGATTAAACTATGCAAATATCACTGTCTACCTAACAATAAATCTGGAGTCTCTGGGTTTGAGCAAAGAGAACATACTGGAGGGGGGAGGGGGGGGGGAGCCAGAGCATATCAATGAAAAATGAGAAACAAGAAAACAAGGTAAGGCAATACAATAAATACTGAAAATAAAGGGATTATCACTCAGAAAACAGTAGTGCACATTCGAGGTGCTACAAATTGTAATGCACAGTCCAAATGAAACATAAAAGACTGTGAAGAATATGTTATAATAGAATCATTCAGTCATAGTGAAATTTCTCCGATTATTTGAAATGAAATTATTGATACAACAAGCTTTCTATAACAGATTGATACAAAAGCTGAGAAGTCATTTCTTGCATCTGCACTTAATTAGAATTTTTCAATGGACATCAATAAATTTTATCAAGATACATGCCAATAATGAATCTCGTAAAAGGTACAGCAACTGGATTTTATAAGACATATGGTTGCATATGACGACAGACCCATATTTCACTGTCAATTATCTTTGACAACTCTTTCATAGAAGCTAGGACCACACTTCAACTTTTATGAAAGATATCCTAAAAATGTTCCAGTGAAATGTCAAGTATTTCATAAACTGACCTTTACAAAAGATTTTTGATAAAGATATTTTGTAGTGTAACATGGGCCTATTGAAGGCAAGCGAGACTTCATTTCCTACTAAAAAATCCCACAGTTGAAAAAATCCTACTCATCATCTTTTCTTACCAAAAATCATTTTTAAGGGCAGAAATCATACAATACAATTTTTTTGTTATAGTTATCAGCAAAGGTGCAATATTCATTTTCACTTTAACACAAGTGCATTAAATTGGGATTTCATTGTAAATACAATGGCCTATTATGCAAGTGGAGATGTGAGGTGCCATCTGAAACTATTTAATACAGGGTCTGTACATCAGTAGATACAATAAGCACTGAAAGTACACATGAAAAAAATGTGAGTGTGGTTCAGGAACCGTTTAAATGAAGTCCTTAGAAATAATAGACACACATCACACGAAAATGTTTTGAAATTGTTCTGAGGGATGAACTGAATTTACATTCAGGATAACCACCTTACCACCACATATCAGCAGAAGTCTGTCATCATCAATCAAAATACTGAGAGACAATGTTTGCTTGGTACAATGACTGACCTGACCTATACAAGATTATCATAAATATGAAAGTCTATATTTTGTGGTGAGAAGTTGTTTACTTGCATAATTATAATTACTAACAGTGGAGGGATATTGCTGAGGACAGAGGCAAGGATCATTTTGTACAGTTTGGTGTTACATTATTTATAATCCAGTGACTGAATGATAATTTTTTATGCTTCATGAATATTTTCCACAGTATTTTATCCACATGGTGCACCTCAATAACTTAACTTTTATCAGTTATTGGATGGTATTGCCTTCCATTCTTTATGCCTGTGAACAGCTTGGAATCTACTTTCCAGTATAAGTGTTTGCTGTAGTGGCTGTGTTGAATGTTAAAATGTATTGCATCAAACTGAAACCTCTTGACAAATTACTGGAATAAATTAACAAATGTAGCAAGTAAAAACCTGTGGATGTATATTGTGACCAACCTGATAGGTATTAAATGCATATTAGTTTAAATAAACACATGCAGTATTAATCCTTTTTCTGCTGATTTAGTTAGTGCCATCATATCAAATAAAAGCATATCAATGGACAAAAATGATAAGAGATAAATTCAGTTCAGAGATTATGACAGGGGTAGAATGAGGAGCAAATACAAATTGGAGAGGAAATGAAATGTGTAACGAATAATTCAAACAGAACTAGGGTAAAATCAGAAAAAGATAGGAGCAAAATATAAAGAGAGACCGAGAGAGAGAGAGAGAGAGAGAGAGAGAGAGAGCAGGGGGGGGGGGGGGGGGGGAAGAAAGAAAGAAAGAAAGAAAGAGAAGAGGGTGGTAATATCTGAAGATATGTTGTGGAGCAAGTACCCAGTCTCTAGAAGTTAGGAAAAGTAATAGGGGTGAGAGAATCTGAATGGCTGCATGGTGTAACAAACACTCATATCTCCTGGGTCTAGCTATGGAAAATGATCAGCAACTGGGAACTGAGTGTCCACAACAAAACACAGTTCTTCTCCATACCAATCAGTTAATGTCATGCAGTGGACACACGTTTGTAAATAGTACATGTGATTTCATATGTTGCTTTCATACTTTGATATCAGAGGATTTACCCATGGTGGGGCTGGAGTCAGTGACAGTGCATGAGACGAAGCGGCGTCAGGAATTATTGCAGGAGTAGAAACCGTGTAGTGCGAATAATGGTCTGAGAATGTCACATGGTTTGGCAAGGGTGTTATGAAGATTAGGAGGAAGATTGAAGGTAGTGGGTAATACGGGAATATCAAGGGAGATGTGATCTCATTTTAGTGCTAGTTTTGAGAAAGTCTCAGGCTTGGAGGAGTAATGTGTTGAGTCATTCAAATGCTTTTACTTAGTTACAAGAGAGACCCTACTGGTATTTTCTTTTTCTTTGGACTGTGAGTTGTATTGGTCAAAGAGAGAAAGGTGGGGACTGATTGGTGGGATCTGAGAGGTGGGGTATGAGAGGAGGGGGGGGGGCTGACAGGACGGAGCGGGTGGGGGGAGGCTGAGAGGATAGGGCTGGGGCTGATACGATGGGGGGGGGAGGGCGGGGGGAGCTGAGAGGACAGGGTGGGGACCGAAGAGGACGGGGTGGGTACCATGAGAAGACGGGGTGGGGTACCATGAGAAGACGGGGTGGGGTACCATGAGATGACGGGGTGGGGTACCATGAGAGGACGGGGTGGGGTACCATGAGAGGACGGGGTGGGGTACCATGAGAGGACGGGGTGGGGTACCATGAGAGCAAGGGGTGGGGTACCATGAGAGGACGGGGTGGGGTACCATGAGAGGACGGGGTGGGGTACCATGACAGGACAGAGGGGGGACCAAGAGAAGGCGAGGGGGGAACCTGAGAGGCCGGGGAGGGGGGGAAACAGAGAGGACTTTACAGGGGGACGGGGGACCGAGACGGCGGTACAGGGGGACGGGGGACCAGAGACGGCGGTACAGGGGGACGGGGGACCAGAGACGGCGGTACAGGGGGACGGGGGACCAGAGACGGCGGTACAGGGGGACGGGGGACCAGAGACGGCGGTACAGGGGGACGGGGGACCAGAGACGGCGGTACAGGGGGACGGGGGACCAGAGACGGCGGTACAGGGGGACGGGGGACCAGAGACGGCGGTACAGGGGGAGGGGGGACCAGAGACGGCGGTACAGGGGGAGGGGTGACCAGAGACGGCGGTACAGGGGGAGGGGTGACCAGAGACGGCGGTACAGGGGGAGGGGGGACCAGAGACGGCGGTACAGGGGGAGGGGGGACCAGAGACGGCGGTACAGGGGGAGGGGGGACCAGAGACGGCGGTACAGGGGCAGGGGGGACCAGAGACGGCGGTACAGGGGCAGGGGGGACCAGAGACGGCGGTACAGGGGGAGGGGGGACCAGAGACGGCGGTAAGGGGGAGGGGGGACCAGAGACGGCGGTAAGGGGGAGGGGGGACCAGAGACGGCGATGCAGGGGGAGGGGGGACCAGAGAAGACAGTACATGGAGGAGGGGGGTACGAGAGGACGGGACGAGGGAGGAGGAACTGTAAGGACGGGACAGGGGGAAGGGGAGGGGGGACACCGAGAGGACGGGACAGGGGGAAGGGGAGAGGGGGCACCGAGAGGACGGGGGGGGGGCACCGAGAGGACGGGGGGGGGCACCGAGAGGACGGGACAGGGGGAAGGGGAGAGGGGGCACCGAGAAGACGGGGGGGGGCCACCGAGAGGACGGGAGGGGCACCGAGAGGACGGGGGAGGGCACCGAGAGGACGGGGGGGCACCGAGAGGACGGGGGTGCGGCACCGAGAGGACGGGGGTGCGGCACCGAGAGGACGGGGGTGCGGCACCGAGAGGACGGGGGGGGGGCACCGAGAGGACGGGGGGGGGGCACCGAGAGGACGGGGGGGGGGCACCGAGAGGACGGGGGAGGGCACCGAGAGGACGGGGGAGGGCACCGAGAGGACGGGGGAGGTCACCGAGAGGACGGGGGGTCACCGAGAGGACGGGGGGGCACCGAGAGGACGGGGGGGCACCGAGAGGACGGGGGGGCACCGAGAGGACGGGGGGGCACCGAGAGGACGGGGGGGGGGTACCGACAGGACAGGGGGGGGCGCCGAGAGGACGGGGGGGGGGTACCGACAGGACGGGGGGGGGGCCACCGAGAGGACGGGGGGGGGCCACCGAGAGGACGGGGGGGGGTACCGACAGGACGGGGGGGGCCACCGAGAGGACGGGGGGGGTACCGACAGGACAGGGGGGGGCCACCGAGAGGACGGGGGGGCAACCGAGAGGACGGGGGGGAGGCACCGTGAGGACGGGAGGGAGGCACCGTGAGGACGGGGGGGGGGACCGAGAGGACGGGGGGGCACCGAGAGGACAGGGGGGCACCGAGAGGACGGGGGAGGGCACCGAGAGGACGGGGGGCACCGAGAGGACGGGGGGGGCACCGAGAGGACGGAGGGGGGGGGTACCGACAGGACGGGGGGGCACCGAGAGGACGGGGGGGGGGTACCGACAGGACGGGGGGGCCACCGAGAGGACGGGGGGCGGGTACCGACAGGACAGGGGGGGGCCACCGAGAGGACGGGGGGCGGGTACCGACAGGACAGGGGGGGGCCACCGAGAGGACGGGGGGGCAACCGAGAGGACGGGGGGGATGCACCGTGAGGACGGGGGGGGGACCGAGAGGACGGGGGGGCACCGAGAGGACGGGGGGGGGCACTGAGAGGACGGAGGGGGGGGGTACCGACAGGACAGGGGGGGGCACCGAGAGGACGGGGGGGTACCGACAGGACGGGGGGGGCCACCGAGAGGACGGGGGGCGGGTACCGACAGGACAGGGGGGGGCCACCGAGAGGACGGGGGGCGGGTACCGACAGGACGGGGGGCGCACCGAGAGGACGGGGGGGGCAACCGAGAGGACGGGGGGGGCACCTAGAGGACGGGGGGGAGGCAACGAGAGGACGGGGGGGAGGCAACGAGAGGACGGGGGGGAGGCAACGAGAGGACGGGGGGGAGGCAACGAGAGGACGGGGGGAGGCAACGAGAGGACGGGGGAGGAGGCACCGAGAGGACGGGGGAGGAGGCACCGAGAGGACGGGGGGGGTGCACCGAGAGGACGGGGTGGGGGGGCACCGAGAGGACGGGGCGGGCACCGAGAGGACAGGGGGCACCGAGAGGACAGGGGGCACCGAGAATGGGGGGGGCACCGAGAGGACGGGGGGGGCACCGAGAGGACGGGGGGGGGGTACCGAGAGGACGGGGGGGCACCGAGAGGACGGGGGGGGCACCGAGAGGACGGGGGGGGCACCGAGAGGACGGGGGGGGCACCGAGAGGACGGGGGGGGCACCGAGAGGACGGGGGGGCACCGAGAGGACGGGGGTGCGGCACCGGGAGGACGGGGGTGCGGCACCGGGAGGACGGGGGTGCGGCACCGGGAGGACGGGGGTGCGGCACCGGGAGGACGGGGGTGCGGCACCGGGAGGACGGGGGTGCGGCACCGGGAGGACGGGGGTGCGGCACCGGGAGGACGGGGGTGCGGCACCGGGAGGACGGGGGTGCGGCACCGGGAGGACGGGGGTGCGGCACCGGGAGGACGGGGGTGCGGCACCGGGAGGACGGGGGTGCGGCACCGGGAGGACGGGGGTGCGGCACCGGGAGGACGGGGGTGCGGCACCGGGAGGACGGGGGTGCGGCACCGGGAGGACGGGGGTGCGGCACCGGGAGGACGGGGGTGCGGCACCGGGAGGACGGGGGTGCGGCACCGGGAGGACGGGGGTGCGGCACCGGGAGGACGGGGGTGCGGCACCGGGAGGACGGGGGTGCGGCACCGGGAGGACGGGGGTGCGGCACCGGGAGGACGGGGGTGCGGCACCGGGAGGACGGGGGTGCGGCACCGGGAGGACGGGGGTGCGGCACCGGGAGAACGGGGGTGCGGCACCGGGAGAACGGGGGTGCGGCACCGGGAGGACGGGGGTGCGGCACCGCGAGGACGGAGGTGCGGCACCGGGAGGACGGGGGTGCGGCACCGAGAGGACGGGGGTGCGGCACCGAGAGGACGGGGGTGCGGCACCGAGAGGACGGGGGTGCGGCACCGAGAGGACGGGGGTGCGGCACCGAGAGGACGGGGGTGCGGCACCGAGAGGACGGGGGTGCGGCACCGAGAGGACGGGGGTGCGGCACCGAGAGGACGGGGGTGCGGCACCGAGAGGACGGGGGTGCGGCACCGAGAGGACGGGGGTGCGGCACCGAGAGGACGGGGGTGCGGCACCGAGAGGAAGGGGGGGGTGGCGTTCACCGTTAGGACGGGAGGGGTCACCGTTAGGACGGGGGGGGGTCACCGTTAGGACGGGGGGGGGCACCGTTAGGACGGGGGGGGGGGTTACCGTTAGGACGGGGGGGGTCACCGTTAGGACGGGGGGGTCACCGTTAGGACGGGGGGGGGCACCGAGAGGACGGGGGGGCACCGCGATGTCGGGGGGGGGGGGGCACCGAGAGTACGTGGTGAGGTTACCGAGAGTACGGGGGGAGGTTACCGAGAGTACGGGCGGAGGTTAGCGAGAGTACGGGCGGAGGTTAGCGAGAGTATGGGCGGAGGTTACCGAGAGTACGGGCGGAGGTTACCGAGAGGACGGGGGGAGGTTACCGAGAGGACGGGGGGAGGTTACCGAGAGGACGGGGGGAGGTTACCGAGAGTACGGGGGGAGGTTAGCGAGAGTACGGGGGGAGGTTACCGAGAGTACGGGGGGAGGTTACCGAGAGTACGGGCGGAGGTTAGCGAGAGTACGGGCGGAGGTTAGCGAGAGTACGGGCGGAGGTTACCGAGAGTACAGGGGGAGGTTACCGAGAGGACAGGGGGAGGTTACCGAGAGGACCGGGGGAGGTTACCGAGAGGACAGGGGGAGGTTACCGAGAGGACAGGGGGAGGTTACCGAGAGGACAGGGGGAGGTTACCGAGAGGACAGGGGGAGGTTACCGAGAGGACAGGGGGAGGTTACCGAGAGGACAGGGGGAGGTTACCGAGAGGACAGGGGGAGGTTACCGAGAGGACAGGGGGAGGTTACCGAGAGGACAGGGGGAGGTTACCGAGAGGACAGGGGGAGGTTACCGAGAGGACAGGGGGAGGTTACCGAGAGGACGGGGGGAGGTTACCGAGTGGACGGGGGGAGGTTACCGAGAGGACGGGGGGAGGTTACCGAGAGGACGGGGGGAGGTTACCGAGAGGACAGGGGGAGGTTACCGAGAGGACGGGGGGAGGTTACCGAGAGGACGGGTGGAGGTTACCGAGAGGACGGGGGGGGGGGGCACCGAGAGTATGGGGGGAGGTTACTGAGAGTACGAGGAGGGCGAGAGGATGTGGTGGGGAGGACTGAGAGGATGGGGTGTGGAAGGTACCAAGAGGACCACGGGCGACACCAAGAGGACAGGTTGGGGCGTGAGGATGGGGGGCAGGACTGATAGGTCGGGGGCAGTACCGAGAGGATACGATGGTGAGGGGGGGATCGAGAGGATGGGACAAGGGAGGGGGGACCGAGAGGATGGGACAAGGGGAGGGGGGACCGAGAGGATGGGACAAGGGGAGGGTTGGACCGAGAGGATGGGACAAGGGGAGGGGGGGACCAAGAGGATGGGACAGTGGGAGGGGGGGGACCGAGAGGATGGGACAGTGGGAGGGGGGGGACCGAGAGGATGGGACAGTGGGAGGGGGGGGACCGAGAGGATGGGACAGTGGGAGGGGGGGGACCGAGAGGATGGGACAGTGGGAGGGGGGGGGGGACCGAGAGGATGGGACAGGGGGAGGGGGGATCGAGAGGTTGGGACAGGTGAAGCGGGGGGACCGAGAGGTTGGGACAGGGTAAGCGGGGGGACCGAGAGGTTGGGACAGGGTAAGCGGGGGGACCGAGTGGTTGGGACAGGGTAAGCGGGGGGACTGAAAGGTTGGGACAGGTGAAGCGGGGGGACCAAAAGGTTGGGACAGGGGAAGCGGAGGGACCGAAAGGTTGGGACAGGGGAAGCGGGGGGACCGAAACGTTGGGACAGGGGAAGCGGGGGGCCAAAAGGTTGGGACAGGTGAAGCGGGGGGACCGAAACGTTGGGACAGAGGGAGGGGGGGGGACAAGAGGATGGGACAGAGGGAGGGGGGGGGACAAGAGGATGGGACAGAGGGAGGGGGGGTGGGGAACGAGAGGATCGAGGGTTACCGAGAGGAAGAGGGACCAAGAGCAGGGGAACTTCGATGCTGTGGGACTGAGAAGTGAGGAGCTGAGAGGTGGTTGCTGTGAGGTGGGGGCTATCTAGGAGATTTGTTTGTGAGCAGGCTCTTTGGGTTAGCAAGGACAGAAGGCAGCCTGAAAGAGGTTGCTGGGACAGGTATTGAGGGATACATTTACCATGGGTGCCGAGGCTGTGTGGAAGACACTGTCTGGCGTGGAGGGGTGGCAGCTCTCAAAAGAGAGAGATCGTTGCTTATTGCTTTTTTGTATGGGCTGAATTTCCAATGTAAGTTACAGTGAGATGGTGTTCAGTGTCAAGGAATGTGGCTTTGCATCTAGGAAAGGAGTAGGTGAATCTGAGTTGGGAAGAAGAGTTAAGAAGTTGCTGTTAAGTTGTCATTAACCATGACTCCAGAATATAAAGTTATCAGCTCAAATCTGTACCGAGCCAGGGAAGTGGCAACTTGTGAGTGTTGAGAAATGCCTTTCCCATGAGGCTCATGAAAAAGCTGGTATATTGGTTTCCATATACGTCCCTCTTAATTTATTTGTAGGTTCAGCCGTCAGATGTGAATTATTATGGATAAAGATGAAGTTAATTGAGGTGACTATACATCAGGTTTTTGTGACTTTCAGATGGATGTTTGGATAGAGAGTGTTTTAGGATTTAGACCTCAAGTGTACGTGGGATGTTGCTGTAGAGCACGACGCCCTTGTTGGTGACATGGTAGGTTCTGAAGGAAAGGATGGTGATTGATTTGAGGTGTCCTAGAAGTGGATTGTATCTCCAGTGTAGGATAGGACAATGGTCCACCGCAACTGAGATATGTATGGTACATGGTTTGAAGCCTGCTGCAATTGGATGGTTGGGTTGATTGTCTTGTGTATTTTGGAAAGTAGATAGAAGGTGGGGTTGTATAGTGCAGGTGGGGTTCTATAGAGGCATTTGAAAATGTCTGCAACGAGTCTAGGTTTTACAGAATTTTCTGCAGCTGTCAGACATCTCGATGTACAAAACTGTTGTTAATAATTCCATGCCTTTCATCCAGTCAGTGATGCAGAACAGCATAAAAATACATAAGTTGGCCATAAGACTGAACTCTGTCACCAAAAATTATTTATTAACATATTTCAAGATAAAATAGAAAAAGTTTGTGTATTATTGGTTCCTGGCGTAGAAAGCTCTGTGACATTGGTGAAAGACTTACATCAAGAAACTTAAAATCATTTCCTGCCATCTTCAGAATTAACATGTGAATTCAGAAGTGGCTAATAAAGCAGCCAAAGATGCTCATAAGGGGGGGGGGGGGGGGGCACCATGGCTCAATATTCCACTCCCTGAATGTAATTACTGTGCAGTTTAAGCAATGACATAGTGTCTGACCCTCTCCGTCATGCATAGAAAGACAATTCTAGGGATGTAGTCTATATTTTTAGCTTTCACTTTCTGATCATCACTTTTCTTTAATTTTTAGTACGGTATTGTTAAAATTTTTCTGATGCTGTCTCTTTCCCTGAGTTATTTATAAAATGTGTGTTATCTACAAAAAGTGCCAACTCTTCTAGGTATATGTTAAGTAAAGGGTCATTCACAATTATAAGGAATAAGAGTGAATCCAACCATAATGGGATTTCGTAAGTTGTTTTTCTCCAGTCACCAATTTTTTATTCCATTGTAATTGCTTGAATATTCATCACACCACTTTCAGCACCTTTCTGTCAAGAACTTTTCAAACCAGTTGCTTGTAGTGCCTTTGATACCATAGAATTTAATATTTTCCATGGGAGTATCATAATCTGCACAATCAAATATTTTGGATGCAACACAAAAAATAATAACCAGTGACATTTTTGTTGTTTAAGGTTTGCCACATTTGGTGAGTTAATGTCTGAACAGCAGTTTCAGACAAGCAACCCTATTGCAATTAAAATGTGATGCACCAGGTACATCGTTTCTATTAAAATACAATAAATTATATAACAGTTATTAATAAGATATTATAATATTTAATTCATAAGGGCATTACTTCTGAAATATTTTGGGAAAACGTATCATTTAGGAGATACGAAGAAAGGAAATGTGCCTGAAGATGATGGTATTTCAATAGAAATGGTTAAAGTTGGTAGCAAAGAAACTTACAAAATTGTTTACTGAATATCTGCAGATGGCAATTCTCCAAAATTGCAACAGTGTGAATTTATTCTTCATTATGTGAAACATAAAAGATAAGACAAATAACTACAGAATTATCACCTTCTTTTAAATAATGAACACGATATTCGCTCAAAGTATCACCAACTGCATAGAAAGAAACTCACTTTAATCAGACAAAAAAACAAACTGCCTTTCGCAAGGCAAGCAAAACAACAGAACACAGCATAAGGTAGGAATGACCATTCTGTGTGGGACATATATATTTTGAGGGAGCTTTTGACTTGGCTTCAACAAAATTTGTATTAACAACTAAAAAAAAAAAAAGCAAGGCTTGAATCAATCTATATTAGTATACTGAAGAATATAAGCTCACCAGACAAAGAAATGGTCAGCCCTAGAGGAATCATTACAAGCATCACTTTATAACATTCCACTCTGGAAGTTGATAACCACCTGGATTCAGTTAGGAAGTGAATCCACAAGATTGTTCAAGTGCATCACATCCAATTCCACCAAATTGCAGGAGTGCTGATGTTGACCTTTTGCCCATTGTTCCAACATGTCCCACAGATTTTTTATGGGATTCAAGTCAGGTTACTTTGCAAGCCAACCAAGTTGTAACAAGATGCTGGAGTGTTAAGCTCATATTCTTCCAGACTGATGAACTTTGCTTTTATCATCTTTATGTGCCTGTGTGAACAATTGCCTCTTTTTTTGAACACAATTCTAATGTTGTGTTTCATAGCCACTGCTTGTAGACATATTGAACAGTCCTACCATGTAACACTAAAAAATCCAGCAACTTCAAATACCATATGTCTATGGGCATAGCCAAATACTACTGCACCTTTCTGCAACTCTGTCACATCCTTACAACAATGTCGGCTTGGAAAAAAAAAAAATCTCACTGATTGCTACTGCCTTATTGCTCACATTGAGGCAGTGCGCATGTGGTTCAACATGTGACTTGACCGCTGCACCACCTATAAAGGTTTAACGATTCAGCAGTGTGTGCGCACTAGCATATACATCTCTGCTACAGCTTCCACTAGACTTCATCATGGGAGTCAGAAATTAAAAACTGAAAGCAGAATCACGTAAAGAGATTCTATATCACAATACTCTTTTCAGTCGTCCAGGAAATTTCAGCTCCTTAAACTGGGAAAACAAAGATGGAATATGTATTAGCGGATCATAAATGAACTATTTAGTTATTTGCCTCTATTGCAAATATACTTCAACAGCCAATAGAAGAATTTAATAGTAGTTTGAAAACAAGCCTGTAAATCAATAGAAATAAGACTAAAATAATGTATAATCAACATACTGAAAAGAAAATGATACACATTAATAATTAAATAATAGAATCAGCTGACAAGTTTTTGTACCAAGGATGGCTGAAGACTGGATGGACACAAAAAGAATTAAAACATGGGAGCGACATGGCCTAGAGTAATTTTGGAAAACTGAAGAAAACTAAATAGGATTTTCAAAATTAAGCTTCCAATGCATTTGAAAAGTTTAAATCAGTGTGTATTACCATTACCAATTTTCATATGGTAGTGAGTCATGGACATATAAGCAAACACCATAATGAAAAAGATGGCAATGGAACATGTAAATGACAGTAACAAGAATGAAATTATGATGATGAGGGACATTTAGCCAAGTGATTCAATGGTAGATTCAAGTAAGTTTTCTGCTGCATTTCAAGAGATAGAATAAAGCCTGAGACAATAAAGCAATGGGAAATGGGTGGATGGTATTAGCAAACAAGAAGGAGCAGCACTCTACATAGTTGAAGACCATAACACATGGTGAAGTTGAAACGTAGCTTTTATTCAGCAGCAGATGTTACATTTCTGATGACAATGATGATGAAAGTTATTTTAACTTGTACACCAAGTATAAGCCATGTTTACACAGTACAGTTTAAAGATGCCAGGTCCATCTTACTCTTTTCAATAATTTTAAATATTGGTTTGTGCTCAGCATGAAATACCATCTCTGTAACAAAGTATGTGGAAACATGGAGAGCAAAAGTCCTGCTGGTTGATTCTCATGCTTTTAAGCTATTATGGCAAATTAACATAAACTACGAATTTAGTTAAAGAGATATTCTTACTCTTATTAGTAGATTTTTTGTTCTCAATCATAGAATAAAAAATGGATTTGCCATTGTATCCATTAGGTCTATCTTCCAGTCTCATGAGATTGCTCATTCTAAAATAAATAAAGAGAAGATAATACTAATAATGTGATCCACTTAGTTATGAACTCTGCAGTTCAATTCAATTACCGGGATTGAGCTGTAAGGTCAATTAGCTATGGAAACAAAGTTAGCTGCTAATTACAAATAATGCCTAGGTACTTCACCAAATCTTTAATCAGTATCCATCAGTCTGAATTTAGGAAAATTAAAAACATCTGGTGAACAGTAGATACAAACCTATTAGCACAAAAACAAAAACTGTTTTTCTACCTGCCTTTCCAACTTCTGAATAGGCACCTGCGATTGATGTGTGGAGAAAGAAAGAATTAAAAAAAGGCAGAATACAGAAAAGCCATCTATGACCAAGGAGTACTGCACTGGAGATCTCGACACGGAAACTTAGTCTTAGTTGCAGTGGTAAAGTTCTAAAGGATGTGATCTTACAGGAAATCACCCTTCTATTCAAGCTGTATTACATGTCGCAACTTAGATGTACAAAATTACATTGGGGTGTAAGAAACTTGTAAAAACAAGAAGACATTCCCAGAAGCCCCAATCACAGCTGTATGAAGATACTAAGTCTTTTAATAAGAAACAGCATAAGTTTCTTCAAGATCGACAAAAGTGTCAATCACCCAATGTCTGAAGTTAGTTGAACAGCAGCTTCCATCAACATCAAGTCATCAGTGGTGGAATGATATCTCTTGACTCTGCAATAAAAGCTTCAAAGAAGTTGTCAGAAAGTGGTGATTTACAAATTGATCCAAGATCTTCCCTGCATTGCTATCACATAACACTGCAAAAACTTGCCAACTTATTGCTCTTTTCCATGTTTCATTATCAGAAAATTAGCGCTCTGTCTACATAAAAATATAGAAAAAGGAGTCCTTTAACTCTCTCTGTAAGCTGTCACAACACCCTTTCCACCCAAAAAAGTCCTAAGACTGATTTTATTCCTGATGTATAAGCGATGTCAGCACAGCAACTATAGTGTCAGCCTGAATTAACTATTGTAAAGAACATATGTGCA
This sequence comes from Schistocerca nitens, assembly GCF_023898315.1. Taxonomy (NCBI): domain Eukaryota; kingdom Metazoa; phylum Arthropoda; class Insecta; order Orthoptera; family Acrididae; genus Schistocerca; species Schistocerca nitens. Next base: position 451,397,027 of record NC_064618.1, on the reverse strand, counting down.
TTTGACCAGTCACTTACAAACAGGCAGTGTGAAGTACTGGACATGCAGCCATGTTGTGTGAATGTTATTGTATCACAAATCACAATGGAGTGATGTCTCTAAAACAAGAGTTTTAGACATTTTCTGGAATGTTTTGAAAAGAGAAAAAGCATTTGTAAAACTTGTCCCACACACCTTGACTCCTGAACAAAAACAATGAAGCATGGATATCTAGTATGACTTGACTGGAATGCAAAACAGAGAATTCTTTTCTGGAAAAAATTATCATGTATGATGAGACTTGGATCAAAACAAACATACCGCAAAATGACAAGTGCAAATTTCACATGAAGGGTTGATGCTCAGATGACATAACCAATGTGAGGCGTGAGTTGAACAACCACCCAAGCAAGGATTTTTTGACAGTTTCACGTGGTTGTATGAATGTTGTGAGCATTGTACACAAGTATTTATTTTTTATCAATACAGTCTTGAAATTTTTTGGACTGACAGTGTATGTTGTTAAGATCTTCCTCTTGCATTCTGCAGAGAATGTAGAATTCTGGTCTCAGACAGAGATGGAGCAGGAGTAAAACTAATTTTTGGAAATTAGGTCAAAACCAACACACTCAAGAATTACGTTGGGGCACTGGAAAACAAAAACTTAACAGGTAGTGGGATTAACTCTGGTGAAATATTCAGAGCTGTCTTTCAGTTTGATCATAAGACTTTTAGCATAAGTGAGCACAAATCAACTATCTGTAGAATCTGTACCATGGCCTCACCACTCACAGGCCAAATAATACAATTTACAGCACTCAGGGACACTGGCTGCATCATCTTCAATAATTTTGGAATATTTTGCTCCTGCTGTCACAAAACTGTGAGGTTCTCTGCAGATGGCCAGCATTAGAACTACACAGGGCTGCACATTTTCATCTGATTACAGAGCAGCACTCCTCACCGCAGAACTAGATGTCTTCTATTTGGCATGAATGTTGTGCAATGAATGGTCCATCGGACAAAGAGGAACACAGTGGCCACTGTGAAATGAAATTCTTTTACCGTATTTCCCAGCCTGAGGTCACATGGAACAGTATGATGGCCATTTTTTATTTCTTAATATGTGATCCCCTCTCATAAACCAAGGACCTTGTTGTGTGGGGTGGCTTATGTGGCTCATCCATACATCAGACAGCTACACCATAGGTGCAACCACAACAGAGGGGTATCCGTTGAGCGGCCAGACAAGCATGTGATTCATGACGAGGGGCAGCAACCTTTTCAGTAATTGCAGTGACAACAGTCTGGATGACTGACTGATCTACCATCAATCAACATGGCCTTGCTGTGCTGGTACTGCAAGTGGCTGAATGCCAGGTGAAACTACAGCTGTCAGTTTTCTCAAGGCCATGCAGCTCTACTGTATGATTAAATGATGATGGCACGCTCTTTCAGGTAAAATTCCCTGAAGGTAAAATAGTCCCCCATTCAGATCTCTAGGTGGGGCTAAGGGTATGTCATCATCACGCAAAAAGGAAAATGGATAGTGAGATTAGTGAAGTTCTGTGGTAGGATGAACAGGACTTCTGGTCAGGTGAGTACAGGGTTATAAATACAAAATGAAATATGAGTAACACAGGAGCAGGTCTAATAATGAATAAGAAAATAGGAATCAGGGTTGGCTTCTATGATCAGCATCGTGAATGCATTATCTTAGCCAAGAAAATACACAAAGTGGAGTAGTAAAAGTTTGTATGCCAACTAGCTCTGCATATGATGAAGAGATTGAAAAAATATATGATAAGATAAAAGAAATTATTCAGATAGGTAAGGGAAAGGAAATTTTAATTATGATGGATGATTGATATTCAACAGTAGGAATTTGGTTTAGGATTCATGGAAGAAGACTATGTATGTGGAATTGATCTGCAAGACATCTGCAGCAGTAAATGTGGACTCTGACCACAATTTATTGGTTATGAGGCAGTACTTTAAAACTGAAGGACATTAATGAAATGGTACCTGGGTAAGTTGAAAGAATCAGAGTTTGTTGAGAGTTTTGAAGGGGGCATTAGGCATCAGCTGACAGAGATGAGAAAGGAATTCTGTATAAGGTGAATGGGTAGCTTTGACAGATGAAATAGTGAAGACAGCACAGGATCCAAGCAAAAACGGTTAGAGGGCAAATGTAAGGACACAGAAATATATTAAGTAGTGGAAATATAGATACCTACCACCTACAGGAAAATTAAAAATATGTATAGAGAAGTGAAAACAGCTACATGAATATCAAGAGCTCGGATGGCAAAACCATTAATAAGCAAAGAGGGGAAAGCTGAAAGGTGGAAAGAGTATATGGATGGTCTATGCAAGAGAGGTGAACTTAAAGGCAATATTATAGAAAGGAAAGAGAAAGTAGAACATGAGATAGAAGATATGATACTGTGAGAAGAATCTGACTGAGCACTGAAAGACCTAACTTGAAACAAGGCCTCAGGAGTAGAGGACATTCCCTCAGAATAGCTAATGTCCTTGAAAGAACCAGCCATAACAAAACTATCCACACAGTGTGCAAAACTGTGCAAAACAGTTGAAATGCCCTCAGACTCTAAGAAGAATGTAATAATTCCAATTTCAAAGAAAGCACTTGCTGACAGGTGTGAATATTACTGACCTATCAGCATAATACACCATGGTTGGAAAATTCCAACACAGATTATTTATAAGAGAATGGAAAAACTGGTAGAAACTGACCTTGGGGAAGGTCAGTTTGGATTCCAGGGAAATGTAAAAATACTATGACTTATCTTAGAAGATATGTGACGGAAAGGCAAACCTACATTTATAGCATTTGTAGATTTAGCGAAAGCTTTTGACAACGTTGACTGGAATATTCTCTTTGAAATTCTGAAGGTAGCAGGAGTAAAATACAGGGAGCAAAATGTTTTACAAAACTTGAACGGAAGCCAGATGGTAGTTATAAGTGTCAAGGTGTATAAAAAGGGAAGCAGTGGCTGGGAAGGAATTGAGACAGGGTTGTAACCTATCTCCAATGTTATTCAATCAGTTTGTGGGCAAGCAGTAAAGGAAACCAAAGAAAAATTTGGAGAAGGAATTACACTTCAAGGAGAAAAACAGAAACTTTGAGGTTTGTTGATGACAATGTAATTTTGTCAGGGGCAGCAAAGGACTTACTAGAGCAGCTGAAGAGAATTGACTGCATCTTGAAAGTACGATGTAAGATGAAAATTAAGACACACAAAACGAGGGTAATGGAATGTAGTAGAATTAAATCAGGGAATTAAATGAGGGAATTATCTTCGGAAACAAAACACTAAAAGTAGTAGATGAATTTTGCTATTTGGGCAGTAAAATAATTGAGGATGGCCAAAATAGAGATAATATAAAATGTAGACTGGCAATGGTAAGAAAAGCTTTGCAGAAGAAGAGAAATTTGTTAACATCAAATATATTCTTAAGTGTTATGAAGTGTTTCCTGATGATATTTGTATAAAGTGTAGTCTTGTATGGAAGTGAAATGTGGATTATAAAAAGTTCAGACAAGAAGACAACAGAGCTTTTAAAATGTGGTGCTACTTAAAGAGTGCTGAAGATAAGATGGGTAGATCTTTTAACCAATGAGTATGAAATAAATAGAATTGGGGAGAAAAGAAATTTGTGGCATAACTTGACAAAAGAAGGGACTGCTTGATGAAACACATTCTGAGACATAAAGATATCACCAGTTTAGTATAGGAGGGAAGTGTAGGGGTAAAAATTGTAGAGGGAGACCAAGAGATGAATACAGCAAGCCAGTTTGAAAGTACTTAGGCTGCTGTAGTTATTTGGAGATGAAGAGGCTTGCACTGGATGTAGTAGTGTGGAGAGCTACACCAAACCAGTCTTCGGACTGAAGACTACAACAACGACAGTAAGTGATCATCTGGATATTATTAGAAGCAAAGTTGGTCTATCCTGTTTTGGAGAAAAAGTCATTTGAGTGACTTTAGGGGAATTCAGGATGACTTTGACAGAAATTTGATTTGGCCAAATGAATGACAGCTTGCTTTAAATGTGGATTAATTTAAGTTACTGCAAATGAGTAAAGGAGACAGTCCTGTAATGTTTGAATACTGTATTAATAGTACACTGCTTGACTCAGTCAGACTAATTAACCCTTTGCACTTTGTACTGCAGACAAAGGGCATCTCTGTTTGCTCTTACACTAAACTCTCACTAATCTGGCTCTCAGTAGTCCGGGCCACATCCAGCCTCTAAGTTGTTCAAGCAGAAATGACGCTTGCAATAATGAAATCTTATGTAGAAAAATGTTGTTAATTAATTACAATGTTAAACAATACTATACATGTATGCAATTGTGGCTTTCTTTACGGTTCAGTATTATATAATCTGAAAGGAAACACGTTACGCTAAACCAAGCATAAACTCAAAAAATCCTAAATTAAGACATAGGTTGAACTGAGGTTCTTTGCAGAAAGCCACTGCTGCTGAGTACAATGTTGGATGAGCAATTACTTATGACCAAACTTCAACAGACGAAGAGATGAACAAAAGCTTACATGAAAGTTAGGATGAAAGCGATGAAGATGAGGATAAAGGAGCAGAGAACATAAATATATCTCACATAATTGGTGCTGAAGCTGTAGACATCTTCCTGGAGTACATTACGCAACACTCAGAAACATGCAGTACCATTGTAATGCTTGTAAACCTGTTGTGTGGTAAAGCATACTGTGATTGCACATCATCAATGCAACAACTACAATTTTAGGACATGTTTCATAGTGATACTACATGTACATGTACACACTCAATGGCTAAGTTTTCTGTGAGAATGAATGTATCTTTGGATTTAATGGAGTACAATTCCTATGTTTTAAACTACATTTATGAGACTCCCAACAATCTGGCACTTCCGTCAATCCAGCACTCATATGTGCAAGGAATGGTCAGATTAGCAAGAGTCTAGTGTATCTAAATTGCCGCGTCTGGGCAGCAAGCGCACCTCGGAGACTTGCACAAGTCTCTTTGTTGAAACAATGAAACCATTGACCAACGATTAGGTTATACATTAAAACATAAATGTGCTCTTACATTCAAATATATATATACATAAGCATAAAAAACTAAAGTTTTCCTTGTCTGACATTTTTTGCAACACTCTTCACAGAAGACAGTTGGGTTTCATGTGCATATTTCACAGTACTACATGGTTTCTCACCAGCTGCCTTTCTTTTTTCTGCCAAAACACACTGCACAATTTCTGTGTTTATTGATAATGTGCAACTTTCCATATAATCATTCCTCATCATCAGAGGTTGAATGACTTCCCTGTTTCTGTCCTTGTCTTCTTTCTTCATCAATTAAGTCTGTTATAATATTTTTATGGAATTCTTTGAGGACAGTACTGTAAAGTAGTTGTTTTTTCACTGATTCTTGTGAAACAAATAGCTGTTTACAAGTCCTACCTCCAATCACCATAAGTACAGTTTTTGCCACTACTTGAGACTCTTCCATTACAAGATTGTAACTGGAAATAAAATGGTCATATCAATCAACTCTGCCCATCATCGACGCATAATCAATATTCACATTTGGTTTCATTATTTCTTCCCTTCCCTTCCCTTCCCTTTCCATTTCTCCTTTCTATAAGTGACACTGAAACCATGAGAATAGTTCATTTATCCTGCAATGCCAGAACCATGATTTTGTTATTACAGAGACATTTTACTTCATGCTTCTTTAGACAAAGAACTCCTTTCTTCCGAGATGTACATTCTGTTTCAACTGTTCTGCAGCTAATGTGACACTTGTACAAAAACAGTCAGTTTACAACAGATACCCTGACTGCCCTGCAGAATTTCTGATATCCAGCAACTCAAGAATTATGCTTTCAGAAAAATTCAAGTCTGGACAAATCAATGCACCAAAATAACTGCAAATATAACTGTTTGATGTATCCAAAATTACATAAATTCTGAGTCTCCATATTGTTAATTTTTGAGGATTGTAAATTTTGAGCACTGCACAACCCTTGAATGATACTGTAGGTTCATCAGCAGCTTAATACTTATAAGGTCTTTAAATTTCGAGAAACTTGCCAGAAAAAAGCCAACACATTTTTCACTTTACTCAGATGTGACTGAACCTGAGTAGACAGTGTAGCGTTCTCCAGATTAGAAACATGAAGTACCCAGAAAATTTCCATAAATCGTATATGACTAAAGCAGTCTGAAACGAAGGCAGCTGTAACAATTCTCTTGAAAAAAAGTCCTGCAAGTTTTTACACTTTTGTGATGCCATATTCAATAACACACTATGGAAGCATTCCATTCCTTCCATGGTAATGTTTCTCCACACAGAATGTTGTGGAAGTAGTGTCACTTTCCCTACTTTTACTGTAGCATATCTATTCGTTTTGTCTGCTATTTGTTGAAATAGGTTATCTGTAAATATTAACTGAAAGAAACCACTTACTTATGATAGTACATTACTAGTTTCAGTGATAAAACCAGAAAAATATGTATATTCAGTCATTGTTGCTCCACATTCTCCATCAATCTTCTGCTGACTCACTGTTTTCATCACCATTTTCACTCGAATTGTTTACAAACGAATTACCGTCTTCATCAAAATCATTGTCACACTCATTTCCACTTAACAGATTCTCGTAAAAACTCTACAACCCCTTCCTCAGAAAGGATTGATATGTGAAGAACTAGCCATTTCGCACCTGCTAAACTTTCTCTCCACACAACTGCTACAGTTCAATATCAACTTAACACAGGTTTTTTTGGATGGCAGTACTATCCAGCATTGATACTTAGCACAATCAGATTCACAACTGAAGCATATGAGAGCTAAGATAAATTGCATCAAATGAGACTTAACGCCTGAGAGGAAAACAAAATTTGCAATGGCAAGTGCCACTTGTCAATAAATAAGTATAATGTTGCAGATTGAGATTAAATGGAACCAGCGGATAAAGTCAGCTGTAGGGAAAGTGAATGGCCTACTATGGATTATTGGAATAGATTTGGCATAGTGTGGTGCCCCTACAAGAGAGACTGTGTGTAGAATGCTTGTGTAACCCATTTTTGAGAATTGCTCAAATGTTTGGGATCACCAGTTGATAGAATTAAAGGATGACATTGAAGTAATTCATAAGCATGTTGCTAGATTTATTACTTGTCAGTTTGACCACTATGAGAGAGATATGGAAATATTCTACGAGTTTAAATGGGATTCCTTAGAGTAAAGAAGACAATCTTTGCCACTGAGGAAGTTTAGAGAAGCAGCATTTGCAACAGACTACAGACCAAATGCCTTCAAAGTTCATCTCCTGTAAAGACAAAATTAGGGAGAGTAGGACACCTACAGAGGCACACAAGGAATCATTTTTTCTTGTCCCATTTATGAGTGGAACAGGAATGACCGCCACTGGAAAAGTACCCTTTACCATGCACAGTAGAGTGGCTTGCAGAGTATGTATGTAAGTGTAAATCTGAATGCTTTGTTTTGTGTTCAGCAAGACGAATCTCCCACATGTTTAAAACACTGATTGGCCAGTAGAAGAGATCCATGACATATTATGTAGATTTAAATCTCCATAAAGGATAAATGGCCGAAGACAAACAGTGGAGGAGGTTGTGCGATACGATCAAAATCTCTCGGTCTAGATTTGAAATTTCATGAGGGGTAGGTAATAAGGTATTAGGAGGAAATAGTTATCTATATATTCTAGAACAGCAATTGCATATAAGCTGGTCTAGAGAGGAAATGGTGAGGAAAAGTATCTGCCACTTACAGAGATAGTCATCCCTACAAACAAATGTCTTTACTTTGTGACATATTTAAATTCCTCCTCCTGAATCTCGAACTCACTTTAATTTTGTTAGTGTATGGGAGACAGTTTGTGAGGTTTTTCCTTCTCTTTACCTTTCTGATAAGATCATGAAACATTTGAGTGACTGGCCAAGAGGTTGGATGGTTCCTTCAAGCAGACATCACATTTCACAGATTCTGCAGCAGAATCAATATTAGACTACTAAGGGAAGTTGTGTTTTGAACTTTGTTTACAGTGTTTGAGACTCTTTTGATATTTCTCTTTCAGTGGTAGTGACACAATTTTTGTAAGAGCCGATATTAAAGTAGCAAATTCAGGAGGTTATGGTAGGCCTTTTCCACTTGATTGTACATATTATTCCCCTTGTCAGACAATGGAAAATCTAGGATGAAATGTAACAATATTATGAAAAGGATAGTCACTACTCACCATATGATGGAGATGCTAAGTCACAGACAGGCACAACAGAAAGACTGTCACAAAATAAGCTGTCGGGCAACAAGGCCTTTGTCAAAAACAGACAAAACACACACACACACACACACACACACACACACACACAAATACACACAAATGCAACTCACACACTCGAGTGTTTGAGTTGCATTTGTGTGTGTGTGTGTGTGTGTGTGTGTGTGTGTGCGCGCGCGCGCGCGCGCACGCGCTGTCTATTTTCGACAGAGGCCTTGTTGACCGAAAGCACATCCTGTGTCAGTCTTTTTGTTGCACCTATCTGCGACTCAGCATCTCCGCTATATGGTGAGTTGCAACTATTCTTTTACAATATTATTACCATTGTCAGTTTGATCTACAGCATACAGGAGAGAAACAGTCCAAAGGATAGTGTGATTTCCAGAACAAATTATGCACACTTATAAAGATGAACGACTAGTAGATTTGTGTAGCTTTGTCACTTTTGTTAAACTTGCCTCTTCTTTAAATGTCAGTGTCATGTGTCCAAATTGTTAACATTTATATCAGTGTGAGTTAACTGTAAATGCTTTCACCATAACGAGGATGAATCCTACCGTTATGTGATTTAGAAATACTGGTGTGTCAAATGCCATAACAAAGCCAGCTGTTTTAAATAGCTAACCATTTACCCATATGTCTAACTCCTCCATCAATTTTCTTGATATGGCAAAACATAGCTCAGCAGCTTTCTAAGAGCAGTTTAGTGTTATGAGTTTCTCAGTTACTTTTGAGTCTAATGTCCATGTCTATACTAATAAAGTTCTATTTCACAAGAACTACATTGATATTGATGTACCAGCAAGTCCCCCCTTCAGACTGTTTTGATGTATGAAAGAGACTTCTTGAATTAATTGTTCTCTTTCTAAACAAATACAAAGCCATCCTGGTGAACAGTCGGTCTGTTATTTTACTGCAACTATTTTTCTAACGAGTTTCTCAGGAGACAAGCCATTTAAAATCACTTTACTGGTTGGCTATTTACATTCCCTGGTACTCTACCCAAACTGCTGAAACAGTGTGAAAGTACTAGATAATTCTCAAGAGGAATTAAGGAAGAAACAGCTCCATCAAGGATCAATCTGCCTGGGTATTCCCAGCACACATGGAGAATGGCATGTGTCTCAGACATTATCAGCTAACAAATAATACTCAATTAAACACCAATTATCACCACTGATTATCTGCTAGGCTTGAGTTTATGATATTTTATTATACATGTTTTCATCATCCTTGCAGTCCAGACCATTAAGCCTAGATCCCCAAACTCCAAATAGTAAAAAGTTGCTTGATGAAAGATGTTCAGAAACTACAGTAACAGAATACTGCCTGCAAAGTAAACTTGGGTAACTTGGTCTACTCTGTAGATGATCAATGCGAATGTGGGGAAACACAGATGATTTAACATTTGCTCACATGCCCAAGGATGGAATTTTTTTGCACAGCAGATGATCTATTTTTATGCAATGACGAAGCTATTACAGCTGCAGAGTGTTGGAAGAAGAGAGTTTGGATGTTCTCACCCAGACACTAACTAGTGACTACTTTGGAAACCCTACATTTACCAATACCATATTCATCCACGATTCGCTGAGCTCCCCAAGTGACTTACCATTAGGAATGATTCAGATGAAACCTGTAGCTCACAGAACACTATGGATATTGCATGCACTGGGATCTACCGGTAACATGAACAGTATGTCACTAACTCAAAATACTTTTATTTTATAAAGTTTCTACAAGATTACGGGCATGTTCTGAAAATATACAGAACCAACAATTTAGCTATGAAACTTTAAATTCAACATGATGAAAGTTGATAATGTTTTCCTACATGAAACAAACAATTTTTGTGCTTGCACTCACTGTAATAGAACCTGGATCTATTATACTGAGATTAATGCTGCAATTCCTGTCGTTTATTAAACTGACCATAATGCCCCAACACACCATGAGTTGGTACAAAAAACCCTTAATGAACTATGCAAGTTTCCAGAATGAATTTTTCACTCAGCAATGGAATGTGCGCCTATATCAAACTTCCTGGAAGATTAAAGCTGAGTGCGAGACTGAGACACGAACTTGTGACCTTCACCTTTCATGGGCAAGGGCTCTATCAAATTGGCTACCCAAGCATGACTCGTGACCCATCCTCACAGCATCACTTCCACTGATACCTCATTTCCTACCTTTCAAACTTCACAGAAGTTGTTCTGCAAAACTTGCAAGGCTAACATTCCTGGAAGAAAGGATGGGACATGTTTCCAGAATGAATTTTCCACTCTGCAATGGAGTGTGTGCTGATATGAAACTTCCTGGCAGATTAAAACTGTGTACTTGACCGAAACTCAAACTTGGGACCTTTGCCTTTTAAAGGCATGTGCTCTACCGACTGACCTACACAATCACAACTCGTGACCCACACTCACAGATTTACTTCCTCCAGTACCTGATCTTGCACCTTCCAAACTTCACAGAAATTCTCCTGTGAAACATGCAGGACTAGCACTCCTGGTACAAAGGATATAGCAGAGACATGGCTTAGCTAAAGCTTGGAGGATGTTTCCAGAGTGAAATTTTCACCCTGCAGGAGAGTGCACTGATACGAAACTACCTAGCAGATTAAAAATGTGTGCTGGATCAAGCTCACACCCGGGCGCTTAGCATTTCGTAAGTGTTCTATGGACAGAGCTACATCTGCCGATTCATCCTCACAGCCTCTCTTTCCCCAGTACCTCATCTACAACCTTGCAAACTTCACAGAAGTTCTCTTGTGAATTTCTTTGAAGCTTGGCAGGAAGGAGACAAAGTGATGGCGGAAGTGAGACTGTAAGGATGGGTTGTGAATCTTACTTGGGTAGTTCAATCTGCAGAGCACTTGCTCGCAAAAGTTACCGAGTGCCGAGAGCGAGAGAGAGAGAGAGAGAGAGAATGGATAATTAAGATATACCGTAGAACAAAACATGTTATGATGTAGTAATATTTCAAATGGGATAAAGGTACTGAAATACAACTCGACGTAAAATAATAATATCTGAGAACCTTGAAACATTATATGGTAACGTTACAAGAAATGTCACAATGACCTGCCCGGAAAACCACATGCTTTAGCAAGCCACTACCAGGATTCAGGGAGGCACAGTTCCACTAGACTGAATCAGCCCGGTGGGTTAACAATGAGGGTCAGTGTGCTGGCCAGTCTGGATGTGCTTTTTAGGTAGTTTCCCACATCTGAATAGGTGAATACCAGGCTGGTACAACGTTTGTCTCAGATACATAACAAACAAACATTTAAAAAATGTTTCCAAAATTTCATATGGGATAACACTAGATGTAGGCAGTTGTGGCACACAAGTTCTATCACACACAGGGTTGGGGAGGGGAAGGGGGTGTGGGTGCAGGGTAAGGGGTGGCAAAGACCCCTCTCTAGCACTAACATTACCAAATCCAATAAATAACATGTCAAGCCCGTGGAGATATGGAATAAAGGTGAGGAAAAAGAAGAAGTTACATGAAATGTCACTATGTATACTGTTGTTCAACTTCAGTGATGAGGCAGGCTTCAGCTTGAAACTGTCAAATTCAAATCTACATTAGGTGCAGTCCTTAACATAATAGGTGCGCCGTGGAAGTAACCAGGTTGGAGAGGTGTCTATAGAGAGGCCAAATTAACATGATGGTACTGTGGACTGCTGAAAGCAAGAAGAAACTACAGTCACTATTGTTCATAAGCTCATGCAGTTCTTCTATGTGCTTTAATGGTGATGGCACCCGAGAGGGTAAAACATTCTGGAAGTAAAATAGTCCCCTGCTCAAACCTCTGGGTGGGGACTACTCAGAAAGATAATGCCATCAGAAAAAAACAAATCTGGCTTTCTAAGGGTTGGCTCAAGGAATGTTAGAACCCCTAATTTAGTAGGTAAGTTAGCCCACCACATCAGATGAGTAGCCATTGCTGACTTGCACAGAGACAAAAGCACAAATTGAGAGCCTCAGCTGCAATACCAGGAATGGTTTACTAGAAACTGGAGAAGAAGCAATGGCATACAAATTTCTTATGACATATTACCACCATGAAGCTTGCTTTCAGTAATAAAAGTAGGTCTGCTCTAGTAGCAGCAATGGTTGTGTTTGAGTGTGTTGTCCACAAGAGTGGCAAATAATGGAGTCAGGCAACAAAATCGAAAACTCTCTCTGGGCATCATAGTGTGGCAAGCAATAGGCAACAATGACCCTACCCTTAATTGTCACATGTCGGGGAAACAGAACAATGGAAAACGCATTCCAACTAATTCCACTGCCATTTCTGAAAAGTCAGAGTGATGTGTTCCTCGACCAGGAAAATTCTTGTGCACACACTTAACCCATTACTCGATGCACAAGATGATGATGACGATGATGATGAGGTCCCATACTCCGAGGAGTGTAGGGGATGATGCAGGAAACCTGTACCACCGTACTAGGCAAGGTCCTAGTGGAGGTGGTTTGCCATTGCCTTCCTCTGACTGTAATGGGGATGAATGATGATGATATTTGTCAACTCATCTGGCCAGCACAATGCCCTGTTCAGTTTATGTGGGACATGGTGAGCTGACTCACCTTAATCCCTTACTTAATTGTGATAACATGTGGAAGTAGTGGAGACCATATGTCACAAGCTGACATACGACATCTCAATGACTGTCTCTGTCAAGATGTATATGTGAGGGGGGAAAAAAAGGAAATCGTGGGTTTTCCCCATATTTCTTGCTTAAAAATAAACTTTCTTTCAGGTGAAAATACACTTTTTTCATGGTGAAAATACACTACACCCCGGGTGAAAGTACATTTTTACCATGTCAAGTGATAAAATACTTTCCCTTGGAGGTGTCAAACTTATCCACCAGTCCTTTGCATGGCAAAGGTTTTATACATCAGTGCAGAAATTCCCGGTAATTTTGGGAACGAAACCCAGCAAAAAATAATGCATTTTGGAAATATCTTTGATGCATGGCAACATTACAAAAGAATAAATCTGAATTCCACCAAATACAGCACGATAGTTTTCAAAGCACTGAAATCAAGACTGTGCCGTGCGACACGCCTTTAGCAACCGATCATAGTTCGTGTCACTTGATCTTTCCATCTAATTACAGCAGTTATTCAGATATTACACATGATGTAGTCAGCCAACAGTAATATCACTGTTAGGTAGCATGAACACACAAGTTAATGGTTTCAGTTAATATACATACAGTAGTGTTACAAGAAAAGATAAGCTTTCACATATAATATTGGCTGTAAAATTTTTTTTTATGGTTTTTTTCCCCCCAAGGGTGTGGTTAGGCAGGATCCTAAGAGCACAGCTTAAATTACAGCAGCTGAATATTTCTGACAGGTACAATAATAAATTTCACTGCTGTGTACCAAACATTTCATAGTCTACCTGGCTGAATACATGTTCCATTGAGCACCTCAACTTTTTCTATAGAAATGCCAATTACATGTTAAATTGCTCAAGAACTCACCTCGTACATTTTTTTTTTTTTTTTTTAAGGATAATTATGTCAGGTTTCTGCCTAAGTTCACAGTGCTTTCCATAAGTTAATAAACACAACAGATGCACATAACAGACACTTTAGTTATCTATAGTATATTCTCCTTCGCTATTTAGAATAGGCTGCCAATGCCAGGGTAACTTATCGAGTCCGTGAGAGTAGAAATAATGTGGTTTTGAGGCAAAGAACTCACAGAACCATGTTCAGAATGCATTTTCGTCTGGAAAAGAAGTTCCTTGAAGGTTGTTCAACATAGAACACGAAAGGTGAAAATTTGAGGATGCAAGATCAAGTGAATAAGGTGGGTTCAGAATAACTTATCAACCTAACTCCCATATAGCATTTTTTGTCAGTCTAGCAGGACACAGGTGATATCATGGAGTAGCACCACTTCACACAGTGTTCCTGGTTGTCAAAAATGGCTCTGAGCACTATGCGACTTAACTTCTGAGGTCATCAGTCGCCCAGAACTTAGAACTAATTAAACCTAACTAGCCTAAGGACATCACACACATCCATGCCAGATGCAGGATTCGAACCTGCGACCATAGCGGTCGCTCAGCTCCAGACTATAGCGCCTAGAACCGCACGGCCACTCCGGTCGGCCTTCCTGGTTGTCATTCTCAGATTTCATCAACAAGACAGTTGTTAACAATAAATGAGAGTAGTGATAGTTACACCTCAGGGAAGCAAATCGTAGTTTACCGCATCACTGGTGTTCCACCAGATGTATAACATTATCTTTTGCAGATGCATGCAGGTCTTTTAATGGGGAGGTGTTGCTTTGTTTGGGCTCAATCAATCCTTTCTTTTCCTTACGTTACGGCCTTGCTGTGCTGGTACTGCGAACGGCTGAAAGCAAGGGGAAACTACAGCCGTAATTCTTCCCGAGGACATGCAGCTTTACTGTATGATTAAATGATGATGGCGTCCTCTTGGGTAAAATATTCCGGAGGTAAAATAGTCCCCCATTCGGATCTCCGGGTGGGGACTACTCAAGAGGATGTCGTTATCAGGAGAAAGAAAACTGGCATTCTACGGATCGGAGCGTGGAATGTCAGATCCCTTAATCGGGCAGGTAGGTTAGAAAATTTAAAAAGGGAAATGGATAGGTTAAAGTTAGATATAGTGGGAATTAGTGAAGTTCGGTGGCAGGAGGAACAAGACTTTTGGTCAGGTGATTACAGGGTTATAAATACAAAATCAAATAGGGGTAATGCAGGAGTAGGTTAAATAATGAATAAAAAAATAGGAGTGCGGGTTAGCTACTACAAACAGTATAGTGAACGCATTATTGTGGCCCAGATAGACACAAAGCCCATGCCTACTACAGTAGTACAAGTTTACATGCCAACTAGCTCTGCAGATGATGAAGAAATTGATGAAATGTATGATGAGATAAAAGAAATTATTCAGGTAGTGAAGGGAGACGAAAATTTAATAGTCATGGGTGACTGGAATTCGTCAGTAGGAAAAGGGAGAGAAGGAAACATAGTAGGTGAATATGGATTGGGGGGAAGAAATGAAAGAGGAAGCCGACTTGTAGAATTTTGCACAGAGCATAACTTAATCATAGCTAACACTTGGTTCAAGAATCATAAAAGAAGGTTGTATACCTGGAAGAATCCTGGAGATACTAATAGGTATCAGATAGATTATTTAATGGTAAGACAGAGATTTAGGAACCAGGTTTTAAATTGTAAGACATTTCCAGGGGCAGATGTGGATTCTGACCACAATCTATTGGTTATGAACTGCAGATTGAAACTGAAGAAACTGCAAAAAGGTGGGAATTTAAGGAGATGGGACCTGCATAAACTGAAAGAACCAGAGGTTGTAGAGAGTTTCAGGGAGAGCATAAGGGAACAATTGACAGGAATGGGGGAAAGAAATACAGTAGAAGAAGAATGGGTAGCTCTGAGGGATGAAGTAGTGAAGGCAGCAGAGGATCAAGTAGGGAAAAAGACGAGGGCTGATAGAAATCCTTGGGTAACAGAAGAAATATTGAATTTAATTGATGAAAGGAGAAAATATAAAAATGCAGTAAATGAAGCAGGCAAAAGGGAATACAAACGTCTCAAAAATGAGATCGACAGAAAGTGCAAAATGGCTAAGCAGGGATGGCTAGAGGACAAATGTAAGGATGCAGAGGCTTGTCTCACTAGGGGTAAGATAGATACTGCCTACAGGAAAATTAAAGAGACCTTTGGAGAGAAGAGAACCACTTGTATGAATATCAAGAGCTCAGATGGCAACCCAGTTCTAAGCAAAGAAGGGAAGGCAGAAAGGTGGAAGGAGTATATAGAGGGTTTATACAAGGGCGATGTACTTGAGGACAATATTATGGAAATAGAAGAGGATGTAGATGAAGATGAAATGGGAGATAAGATACTGCGTGAAGAGTTTGACAGAGCACTGAAAGACCTGAGTCGAAACAAGGCTCCGGGAGTAGACAACATTCCATTAGAACTACTGATGGCCTTGGGAGAGCCAGTCATGACAAAACTCTACCATCTGGTGAGCAAGATGTATGAGACAGGCGAAATACCCACAGACTTCAAGAAGAATATAATAATTCCAATCCCAAAGAAAGCAGGTGTTGACAGATGTGAAAATTACCGAACTATCAGTTTAATAAGTCACAGCTGCAAAATACTAACGCGAATTCTTTACAGACGAATGGAAAAACTGGTAGAAGCAGACCTCGGGGAAGATCAGTTTGGATTCCGTAGAAATGTTGGAACACGTGAGGCAATACTAACCTTACGACTTATCTTAGAAGAAAGATTAAGAAAAGGCAAACCTATGTTTCTAGCATTTGTAGACTTAGAGAAAGCTTTTGACAATGTTAACTGGAATACTCTCTTTCAAATTCTGAAGTTGGCAGGGGTAAAATACAGGGAGCAAAAGGCTATTTACAATTTGTACAGAAACCAGATGGCAGTTATAAGAGTCGAGGGGCATGAAAGGGAAGCAGTGGTTGGGAAAGGAGTGAGACAGGGTTGTAGCCTCTCCCCGATGTTATTGAATCTGTATATTGAGCAAGCAGTAAAGGAAACAAAAGAAAAATTCGGAGTAGGTATTAAAATTCATGGAGAAGAAGTAAAAACTTTGAGGTTCGCCGATGACATTGTAATTCTGTCACAGACAGCAAAGGACTTGGAAGAGCAGTTGAACGGAATGGACAGTGTCTTGAAAGGAGTATATAAGATGAACATCAACGAAAGCAAAACGAGGATAATGGAATGTAGTCAAATTAAATCGGGTGATGCTGCAGGGATTAGATTAGGAAATGAGAGGCTTAAAGTAGTAAAGGAGTTTTGCTATTTGGGGAGCAAAATAACTGATGATGGTCAAAGTAGAGAGGATATAAAATGAAGACTGGCAATGGCAAGGAAATCGTTTCTGAAGAAGAGAAATTTGTTAACATCGAGTATAGATTTAAGTGTCAGGAAGTCGTTTCTGAAAGTATTCGTATGGAGTGTAGCCATGTATGGAAGTGAAACGTGGACGATAACCAGTTTGGACAAAAAGAGAATAGAAGCTTTCAAAATGTGGTGCTACAGAAGAATGCTGAAGATAAGGTGGGTAGATCACGTAACTAATGAGGAGGTATTGAATAGGATTAGGGAGAAGAGAAGTTTGTGGCACAACTTGACTAGAAGAAGGAATCGGTTGGTAGGACATGTTTTGAGGCACCAAGGGATCACAAATTTAGCATTGTAGGGCAGCGTGGAGGGTAAAAATCGCAGAGGGAGACCAAGAGATCAATACACTAAGCAGATTCAGAAGGATGTAGGTTGCAGTAGGTACTGGGAGATGAAGAAGCTTGCACAGGATAGAGTAGCATGGAGAGCTGCATCAAACCAGTCTCAGGACTGAAGACCACAACAACAACAACAACAACAACAACAACAACAACAGTATTAAGACACCATTACTCATCAACAGTAATGATACAGGATAGTAATGGTCGGTGTTGTTGAGAAGCCAATTGATAATGAATAATTACAGATGCGCATATGGCCACCAGCTGACTTTTGTGATTTTGGCTTAGAGCATGTGGTACCCACAGACCCAATTTTTGAATCTTCCCCAATGCATGCAAATGTTCACGAAGATGGAATGCTCACAGTTCACCATATTTGTCACTTGTCGAGTACACTGACGTGCATCATTGTGGATTAATGCATTTAAACGACCTTCATCAAACCTTGAATGTCTTCCTGCAAGTGGAGAGTCACTTATGTAAAAAAACTATCCTCCTTAATATAAGAAAACCATTTTCTTGCCGTGCTCTGTCCAATGAAATTATCCCTATACATGGTGCAAATGTTTTTGGCAGCCTATGCTACTGTCGTGCCTCCACTGAACTCAAACAGAACAATATGTCAGAAATGTTCCAATTTCTCCACTAGGCACTCCATTTTCTAGTGTTCACAGCTCCACTCACTATCCCCAAAAGACAAAATGACAATATGTAAACTCAAATAGCAACAGTGAAACACAAATAAAAAAATGAGAATCCATAAATAAACCCATAGCAATGGGAACATCAACATGAAAAACCGAACCACTGGACTTACGCACCAAGCTATTACTTTTTGCCATCATTACTGCATAATCTGTACTGTATGAAAGAACCAAAATAAATACGAAAAAATAACCTTGAAGTCTGGTCTTTTTCAGTGTGTGTTACCCTTTAGGATGTATCAAACACAGATGTGCCAGTAAAATTTTAAATACTGGCATAAATGGCTGGTTTTCTGGGCCTAAAATTTTTCTAAGTGTTTGATCCTCAAAGTGTTAAGTTTTTAAACACAGTCAAACACTCTGTGATTTAAGACAGTCATTGCATATTCTCACACATAATGTAATTCAACTCTTGCAAAAGGAAATTTACTTTAAAATAATGCTTCTCAAACCACCATTCACAATACTTTCCTGTAACCTGTTAGAAATGTAAACAGTTGCGACATCACATTCTTTGAAAGCAGTTTGTTGTTGTGAAGTACTGCGTAGTCTTTTTCTTAAAGCCTCTGACACATTTTGCTGTTGACTGACAATTTTATTTTGTTGTTGTAAATGGCACATTTCTTTGCAGCTAACATTTTATTTTGATCTTATTCTCTCATTTATGTTTTACTGCTGCAGTATTATTCTGCAGCAGGTGGCTAAAGTAAAATTCTTTGTTGGAATATCAGTTCTTACCAGCTGGAATCACAAAAATTTAACTGAAAACTAAACCAATGTAAAATTCCTGAAAATCTCAGGATTTTCTCAGATGAAAAAAATTCCCACCCTTCTCCAGAGGAGTATACACCCTGTCTGTATCATATCACTTAATGGCTAAGTGGCTAAGAGTCAAACTACAAATCCAAAGATATAGAACAATATTTATTAAGTCCTGGGATTTTTTCTATCACTTTTCATTTCTTCCCCTTGCAACAATGATTTGCTTAAAAAATTCCAAGTTTCACTGCAGTTCGGACTCTATGTAAAACTGTGTGTATAACTGGCTGGTTGCATGAAGGCAACAGCACGTCATGACCAATAGGATCATATCTAGCAATGCATTGTATTGTACAAACCAACCTTCAAACTGAGGACAGTTTTTTGTAGGAATATTATCCTTCAGATACAGTGAAGGTCAGGTAAAAGTAAAATCATGTGAACAAATATTGTCATGTAACTGCCCATCTTGAATTGTAGTACAGGGAGCAATCTTCAGAGCTACACGTGTATTTAAGCATTTCAGTACTTTTAAAAACTGCAAAATATCCATTAAGCAATACATTACATATTACACATTTTACTTTAAGGACAAAAAGATGGTTAGAAAAGAACTAGACAAAGCCATAGAACTACTATGTACCAGACAGATAATGCATTTGCAGGTGATGAATATAAGGTACTGAACAGAGGTTGTAATTACTGTAGCTATAAATTCAGAAGTGACTTTTCCCTTAAAAATATGAAATTAAGACAGTAGACACACACATTTTTACTTGCTGGACACAAAAATACTATATAATAATAGGATCTTGGCCAATAATACAATGGATAGAAAAAACTAGGAGCTATTTTATCAAAATATTAACAAACTGAAGACACAGAGCAATAGAAGATAAAGCTTGCAGTTGGACGTAAGTAAAACACAACTGCACAAAAACAGTTACTAGAATAAAGTAAAATTACTAGTTCAAAAGGAATTTCATAGATAATGTGTTCCTGATGATAGTAATTAAAAAGATGCCCCAAATTGAAATTATTTGGCTACCATAGGTGACATATCTGCTTTTTGAATACAGCTAGGACAAGATGAATCAATTCAGTACATTTTTATAACAAAACATTAGTAACAGGGACAAATGTATGCAATACTGTTGGGCTCCCTTGAAAAAGAAGTAATTAAATCATTTAGTAAGAAAAGAACCTTGATTACTATCAGAATAAGAGAGGGATTATTCGATATGAAAGACATCTAGCAGTACAAAATGTTGACGCTACATTACACTTGCATAGGTTGACTTAAATTCTAATCAACAAGAACCAATGGTTACATAAATTGTGGTGTATATTACATTGTTATAAATCAATATATTTTCCTTCAAATAAAGCTCTACTTCATGGTATTTCACATAACTGAAATATTTAGTGCCACTCAGATGAAAATACTACCTGTAATCATTTTGGAAGGCTGCATAAAAGGATAACAAAAAGTCACCAAGGAATTTTTTTAAATGATTACTTTTTTCTACTTTAACTGGTATCACATATCAACATATCACTCACCTCCAATTTCAGGGAGTTTGTCTGACTTTCCTCCCAGCCAGAACTGAACTATTACATGCAAAACGAAGCATATCAGTGAACCTATACCAAATATAAGGAAAGTATCTGCTCCACCATACTGATCTATCAGTACACCTCCAATTAAACTTCCAATGGACACTCCTGCAACAAAAGCAAAATGAAATTCAATTTCCATAAAATATTTTATTTCACTGCAAATGTAGGCAAAATATAACATCAGAAGTTTTCTAATTCTGGTCTTCTGTATATATTAGAGCAAAGATTTCATCAAAAATACTTTTGCAATTTATATGTTTTCATACTTCATCTGCAAAGGTAGTTACTTTTTTTCCAAATGTACACAGAAAAAAATACACTGACAGTAATCAATCACGTCAACATCATATATAGCCACCATATGGTGCAATTTCTGTTGAGGAGCTAAAACAAAGTGATACAACATATAATACGGCACAGAAACAATATGCATCTGTGCTGAACCTAGTTCTGAATAAGAAAAATCCATTGGGATCACACATCAAATGGTAATTATTATTACACACACACATGCGCGCGCATG
This sequence comes from Schistocerca nitens, assembly GCF_023898315.1. Classification (NCBI taxonomy): domain Eukaryota; kingdom Metazoa; phylum Arthropoda; class Insecta; order Orthoptera; family Acrididae; genus Schistocerca; species Schistocerca nitens. Next base: position 451,375,795 of record NC_064618.1, on the reverse strand, counting down.
AAAACTACACTAGAAAAGGTTAAGAAGCAAAGTGTTATGTCCGCTGGTGCCCACCAGACAATGTCCCTTTGTACAGAGCAGTGTCACTGGTTGCATAATCAGCACGCATAGCCATTCAGCAAGACTGCTACAAACAGCTGCCCCAAGGGGGCACTACGTTGCCACGTCTTCCATGTATGCCACTTGCCCATTGGATGACATCATATTACATGGAAGGACAATGAGCAAGCAGCTACTTATCCTGGCTGACAGCTGCCAATCGTGAGGACTGGGTTTATTCATCCGTGTTATAAAATAACCAGTGCTGCCAGGCTTCTACAGTCCATCTATGCTCAGTCCACAACATGACCAGTCCATGGATGGAGACCACACCAAGAAACCAGTGAGCTACCATTTACAGCAGTAAATGGAGAGTGGAACCACCGCCAGTACAGTGCACCTCCAGGAAGTCATCTCAGAATATAACTTGGTAGATATGAACTTTTAAGAAGCACTATCAGGCTTGTACTGACTTAGTTATTGGAGGTCACCTGCTCCAAGAAGTGCTATTTGTGTCCATTTGTACAAGAGTTTTGTCTGAGTGTTCAACTAAATGCTGTTATTATACTCAGATTATTTATTCGTGTAGTTTTCTCCAATAGTGCACTGGCCCAGTTGTACTGAGCTGATGTGCTACTCGACATACAGCCACATCACAACACAAAGTAATGGGGGATCGACCACTCTCCCTCTCCAAATGCAATCAAGTGACAGGAAAGAGATTAAACTGCTATTATAATCGAATTTCTCATTAAATAAAGAAATGCCTCTAAAATTTTAAGCAGACTATGGTCTGGTGATGGAGCACAGAACATACACATAGGAAGTATAACATCATCGCCTGTAAGCAGCTTAAGGTCTGGATTTCATTATAATTTCATTCTTCGAGAGCTGCAAGATCAACTGTCCCCGTTGATATTTATCAACGCCTGTATGCAGCTAAAGGTCTGGATTTCATTATAATTTCATGATGAAACTACTGTTGTACATATCTAACAGCAACCATGTTTGAAGCAACAGCTACACCACACCAAACAATGCTCCGCTGGGTGACTTAGTTTGTTCCTGGTCATACTCCTTTAAAATGTTGTACAGCAGCTGTAAACTAGACAGGTGATATGACTTCCTTCAAATGCAGCCCTTTTCTAAAATGCTAGTAACAGAGATGGTATGCTAGTGACAGAGATGGAATAGGGAGTGGTTTATGGGACAGTTTTGACCTCTGTGTCTTCATTGGTGGTATGATCCATGGGCAGATGTATAGGTTCAGGAGTGAGAGAGAGATGGAGATCATAATTTAAGTTGGGCGGGAAGGGTAATTTTGCTTAGGAACAGATGGCAAAGGTAATTAGAAGGAGCTTCTTCATTTTAGAACTCAGTAAGTGAGAGACAAAGATTTGACAGAGAATGCTGTACAGTCATTACAGTCACATGTGATATTCTGTGAAAATGAGGGTGATCCTTAGTGTCTCATCTCTGATCCTTTGTGTCTCATCTCAGGTGTGCAATCATGTGGGAGATCCGTTTTTGAACATTGTGACAAAAGTGTCAGTCTGCAGAAGCCTAACTGATACTTGAAGAGTGTTTCTCAGTGCAGATGAGGCACCACAAGTGATCTGGCAATATAGGAGTGACTTTTCGGCATATAATGGGTGACAGCTGTCAAAATGGAAGAACTTTTACTGGCTGACATGTTCAATGTGAACAGAAAAAGAAGGAAGATTAGGGCTCACACATACCATTGAGAAGGAAATTAAGAAATGACGATGATTGAATTGTGGCGTCAACCGAGCAGTCATCTGCACCCATACAAAGTCCCTATTTTTACGCAGTCCAATTTTTTCACAATCCAATCTAGCCACTGACACGAATGATGATGATGATGATGATCGTCATCATAGAGGGGTAAGGAATTTGGCCACGTCTTCTATGTCATTTTCAAAGGAATGATCCCAGCATTTCCCTTAAAGTGGTTAGGAAAACCTAAATCTGGGTGGCCAAGTGAGGATTTGAATTGCCACCCATTCGAATGTGAGTTCAGCATCTTACCACTCCACTATTTTTCAAGGGAGAGGTCTGCCTTGAGTGGGCCGTGAGGTTGTAGCCAATCATCCAGAGTCAAAGAGCAATAAGAAAATAGAATTAGAGAAAAGCCATAGCTTGGTCTCACTTTGAATTCAGATTATAAAGATATCAATGAATCTAACAATACCAACTTTGCACATTTATTTGTGAGTGATTTTTTTCATGTAGCAGTTGTTCTGGATGAGGATATTGTTATATGTAACTACCAGGAAAGATGTGGTTGGTTTTCAGCCAACTTGGCTATGGAAAAGGTAATGTCTAGTGATGGTAAAACAGTGTATCCTGGGGATGTGGAGTGGCATCAGTCAAAAACAACAATGGCAAGTACAGCACCAAACAGTAAAGACAAAGGAGCTGTGGGGGCCATTGGAGAATATAAGAACTTACTCTTGTTCCAGTTTAACTGTTGCACTCTGTACACACTGATTAATAGTATCAGTGGAAGATGCACACTTAGAATATTTACCAACAGCACTGCTATCTTCAAGTTAAAAAACTGTGAACTATATAGGAAATTCAGAATGACGCAAATGGAATTTCCACGTGGCATATTGGATAGCAGATCAAACCATAATAATATTTGTCAATAGGAAAATAAATATGGTGTTACTTGGACAAAGAATAATTAACACACCTCTGGATTTGGTCCCATCAACTAATTGCATCTAGGGTAAATACTATGGAGTAGACAAACAAAACCACATGTACTGAGAGTGAACACATGATTTCAGTTAACTGGGAAGATTCTGGGGGCTGTACATTTATCAGAAAGGGAGACCATAGAAAACACTCCTTTAAATAAAGTCCTTGTGTATAAGACCCTTGAAGTAGTCCTGGAGGGAGAAATCAGAAACTAGAGTGTGCACCAAAGTAGGCAGACATTATGATTGGAAAAGAAGAGACAGCAATGATTAATAGTATGACATTATCTTCACTGTATGTTGTACAAGCTTTCAAAGAGGATCACTGAAGAGATGTGGCAACGCAGGCACAGGCGTATTATAGGTGCGCAGGAGTGGGCAGTGAGAAATCAGACTGCTTGATCAGAAAAACAACAACAACAACAACCTACCTCTATCATTACTATAATGTTTAGGAGTATGTTCAGTAACAGGAACTGTCCAATGTTGAGAAAAGTAATGAAGCAATGCTAATATGTACAATACCATATACCATCAAAGAAACAGGTGTAGAATATATACTGGACATAAAGACGACCGGCCGCGGTGGTCTAGCGGTTCTGGCGCTGCAGTCCAGAACCGCAGGACTGCTACGGTCGCAGGTTCGAATCCTGCCTCAGGCATGGGTGTGTGTGATGTCCTTAGGTTAGTTAGGTTTAAGTAGTTCTAAGTTCTAGGGGACTTGTGACCTAAGATGTTGAGTCCCATAGTGCTCAGAGCCATTTGAACCATTTTGAACATAAAGACGCACAGAGATAACACTGTATTATGAATGTGCAAATATTAATTGTTTGTAACTATAGATGACTTACCTATTCCTTCAAATGACGCACCAACAAGACCTTGTACTGTTGCTTCTGTTCCAGGTGGTGAAACAATGCTTGCGTATGAAGTCATGGCTGAGTAAAATATTCCAAATGTAAGACCTTGGAAAAGTTCAATTGGCAAGCACCACCATGGATTTGTAAGAAAATAATACAGAATAAAGCGCACACCAAACGCCAGTAAAACAAGAGACATTGCATGTATGTGACCAATTTTGCGTAATATATGCCCTGAAACAATTAAGTCACCAATTGATATTTGTTACAGTCAGTTTACTGTTCAGTTAGGTAAAGGAAAATAAACCTTTTATTTAGGAATAATATTAAAGCAGTGAAATAAAACATTACACATTAGTCATTAATAACAGATAGATACTGTAATCTTCCCAAATATATAACAGTATACGTGACATTTTATAATAAGGCTCATTATTACTTGTTCTACAAAATTGTGCCACTCACAGAACATGCTCTTTGACACAGCTGACTGGATTTAGAAAACTACTTTCCCAGATGAGCTTAAGAGTTTATTTACAAATGCTCTGTAAAGAATTGCGAGAAATAAAATTTTGGTCAAATAATATACATATGTAACAATATGAAACACAGTTGCTGTAAAATAGTTAACAGCTATGAAGTAGATTGATCTCATTACAGGACCAGCAGTATATTCACATAAGAGATTAGATACTTCACTGTTAATCCCAATCCTATCCCCTCACACTGGGTTCTCTTAGGTTAGGTGAGAACAGACTCCCATAAAGCTCTTTGAAAAAAACTGTAGAGTTCTTCCTTGGTGTCATTTTAGGAATTGAAGGACGGCCCTAGATTTCCTGCTCTCAACTTACAACTTCAAATCTCAAAATGGAAAATTTGTACAATGGATACAGAGGTGGTAACACTGATGAGGAGTCCATCATTACATCTTGTAATGCATTGGAACCTAGGATTCTGGGGAGTCCCAACATCTACATGTATACTCCACTAGCCACCAAGCGGTGTGTGGCGGAGGGCACAATTTGCGCCAAAGTCATATTCCCCCCCCCCCCCCCCCTGTTCCACTCGCGGATCGCGCAAGGGAAAAACGACTGTCTGAACGCCTCAGTACAAGCTCTTATTTCCCTTATCTTTGAATGATGATCATTACGTGATTTAAAAGTTGGTGGTAGTAATATATGTTCTACATCCTCGGTGAAGATTGGATTTCGGAATTTAGCGAGCAGCCCCTTCTGTTTAGCGTGTCATCTATCTGCAAGTGTGTCCCACTTCAAACTTTCTATGAGATTAGTAATGCTCCCATGATGGCTAAATGTACCAGTCACGAATCTTGACGCTCTTCTTTGCACCTTCTCAATCTCTTGAATCAGACCCAACTGGTAAGGGTCCCATACAGATGAACAATACTCCAAGACTGGACAAACTAATGTATTGTAAGCTATTTCCTTTGTTGAAGGACTACATCGCTTCAGGATTCTACCAATAAACCGCAATCTAGAGTTTGCCTTACCCGTTACTTGTGTAATCTGATCATTCCATTTGAGATCATTTCGAATAGTTACACCCAGATACTTGACCGATGTTACCGCTTCCAAAAACTGATCATTTATTTTGTACTCATATATTAATTGGGATTTTCACCTTGTTATATGCAGTAGGTTACACTTACTAATATTGAGAGATAACTACCAGTCATTACACAACACATTTATTTTCTGCAAATCCTCATTGATTTGTTCACAACTTTTGTGTGATACTACTTTCCTGTAGACTACAGCATCATCGGCAAACAGTCTAAGGCCATTGTCAATACCATCAACCAGATCGTTTATGTAAATCGTAAAAAAGCAGAGGGCCTATTACGCTGCCTTGAGGCACATCTAAAGTTACTCTTGTTTCTGTTGAAGTTACTCTGTTCAGGACGACATACTGCTCCCTGTCTGTTAGAAACTTTCTATCCAGCCACATATGTCATTGGATAGACCGTAAGCGCGCACTTTTTGTAGCAAGGGACAGTGCGGAACTGAGTCGAATGCCTTTCGAAAGTCAAGATATATGGCATCAACCTGGTAGCCAGTACCTAGAGCCTGTTGTATATCATGCACAAAGAGGGCCAGCTGTGTCCCGCATGACCGCTGTTTCCTAAAAGCCTGCTGGTTTCTGCAGATGAGCTTCTCAGAGTCTAGAAAGGTCATTATGTCTAAACACAAAATATGTTCCATGATTCTACAACAAATTGACGTCAGTGAAATTGGCCGGTAATTATGTGCATCCGATTTTCAACCCTTTTTATAGATTGCTATGACCTGGGCCTTCTTCCAGTCCCGTGGAACTTTCCACCGTTCCAGTGATCTCCGATAGATGACGGATAAGAATGGTGCTATATTTGTAGCATAGTCAACATAAAATCTTACGGGGATACCGTCTGGGCCAGATGCCTTTCTGGCGTCTAAGGATCTTAACTGTTTTACAATCCCAGATACACTAAACACTATATCAGCCATCCTTTCGTTTGTTTGATAATTGAAATGGGGAATGGTGCTGTAGTCCTCTATCATAAACAAGTTTTTGAAAGCTAGGTTTAGAATTTCGGCTTTCTGTTTATCATCATAAGTTACATTACCCGTACTGTCAGCAAGAGAAGGTATTGAATTATTTGTAGCGTTCATAGATTTTACGTACGACCAAAATTTTTTGGGGTTATTCTTAGAATCTGCAGATAAAATATTGCTTTCAAATTCATTAAAAGAGTCTCTCACTGTCCTTCTGACAACTGCTTTCATTTCGTGTAATTTCTGTTTGTCAGCGGGGCAGTGACTACGTTTAAAATGACTGTGCAAAATTCTCTGCTTTCTCAGCAACTTCCTAATATGTTTGTTGTACCAATGTGGATCCTTTCCCTCCCCTATACTTTTGCTAGGCACATACTTCTCTAGCACATGGTGGACAATACCTTTAAATTCTGACCAAAGATGCTCAATATCTTCGTGTCCCGCAGAGGAGCTGACTATGAAGATATTCATTAATGACACTTTTATTTGCTTTCCGAAACAATAAAATTCTACGCTGTTTCTTTGTGTTTTTTTTTACCTTCTTCTAGACTAACTTCCTCAAAAAGATCAGGTCTGTTTGTCGCCAAGATATCTAATATGTTCCCATCTTGAGTTGGTTTTCTAACCAATTGCTCAAGGTTGTATGTTGAGAGCGCTCCTAGGATAACTTCACGCAAATCTTTGCTTCAGCCTCCAGTGATAAACGTGTAATTTTCCCAGTCAATGGATGCTAGATTAAAGTCTCCACCTATAACTAATGGATAATTTGGCTACTTACTTCCTATGTACTCAAGACTTTCCCTGAAACGTTCTGCGATGTTTGTTGCAGATGCTGGTGGTCTATAAAAACATCCTATACAATGGTCAGTCCTTGTCTGATTGACAGCTTTATGCAGACTATTTCAGTCAGTCACAGTATCGAACTCAACTGCGTTTAAACAGCTTTTAACCGCAATGAACACACCACCTCCCATAGCATCAGTCCTATGCTTCCTAAACATTGTCCAATCAGAGTTCAAAATTTCACTGCTTTTTATGTCTAGTTTCAACCAGCTTTCAGTACCTAATACAATACTGTTTATTTCGGAGATTAACTCGGGGATCTTGCTACAGACACTTTGACAATTTACTAACATGAGATTAAGCATATTTAAATCCTTTGGAATGACCTGTTTAGGCGAACTAACAAGTTTTACAATTGGCACACCCACATCAGTGTCATGAACTGGTAACTTTTTGGGCCGGCGGTTTATTTCCCATGGGGAGGAACCTAATCTAAAACACCCATGTGCACGACACAAGTACTGTGCTACCCATGTCGCTGCTTCCTGTATGTAGTGCACCCCTGATCTATCGAGGGGTGTCCTACAACCTTCCACCGCATACCGTAGGTTGAGGAATCTACAACCATGAAGAGATGGACTATACTGAAAAGCCTCTCATTCCAGGTGTGAATTACGCTTTTTGTGCAAAAATAACTGCGCCAGTGAACATTCATTGCCAACTGTGTATAGTCTATGGAGAAACATGTATGAGCATACATGTGTACAAATTGTGCAGAGAATTCAAAGACGGCCATCAGTTTCAGATGAAACGATTGCAAAAGTGGGAGAAGCTATGCTGACAGTTTGGGAGTTCTGCGAGATGATCCCTTACATCAGTGAGACCAGCACAGACAAAATTTTGACAGAACTTTTGGAGTATGCTAAGGTTTGTGCAAGGTGGGTCTCAAGAATGCTTAAGGAAGACCACAAACGTAAATGTGTGGTAGCAGCCAATGAATTTCTTAAGGCCTATGCAACTGATGGCATGGAATTCTTGGACTCTTGTCACTAGGGAGGAGACCTGGGTCCACTACACAACACTGGAAACGAAACAACAGTCCTGGCAGTGGAAACATCCAGCATCACTGAAGCCACAGAAGTCTAAGCAAACATCGTCAGCCGGCAAAGTGATGGTAAGCATATTTTGGGACAGGAAGGGATTACTCTTGTGTGAATTCCTTTCTACTGGTACAACAATCAATGTGGGCCGCTACAGTGAAATGTTGAAGAACCTTCATCGTATGATCCAAAACAAGAGGAGAGGCACGATCAAGAAGGGTGTGGCTTTCCTTCAGAACAATACTCGTCTGCACATTGCATGTGTCACAACCAATATACACAACAAATGTGGATGGGAAACTACCTCGAAGCGACACATTTCAAAACCAGAGAGGAGCTGAAAGAAGAGGTTTTAAGCTAGCTTCGAGATGAGTGGGAGATTCTACAATGCAGGCATACAGAAGATGGCACACCACATCCAAAAATGATTGATCTCAATGGCGATTATGATGAATAATAGGTAAAAGTCTAAGCTTTTCACACATGTATTATTCAGTGCCAATAAACATGTTTTTCATTGTGAAAAATAATTGGAACTTTACTTTACGAACAATCCTTGTAGGTGAAAGCCTTGGTGTATTTTGTTATAATATTACATCAAAACGACATTGGTAAGTTAAATGAATAAAATGAATAAATCAATATGAGTCAATATTTTATGTTCTTCTGGGCCCACAGCATAATATATGTCTTTTAAGGATACTGTGTAATTATAATTCTCAGTACATTGTTAAGTCTGATTTGTTTTATTTTTACAATAGGCCTATTTTGGCTGAAGTGAATCATCAGGTTATCTGTAAGTAAACCGTAAATAATTTTGGTACTTATTTCTAATTTTGTAGGTAATTATCAAATGGGCTTCATTATTAATCATTTTTACATAAGCCTAACAATCAAAAATCCAGGATTTTTAAAGGATAGTTGCTACTCAGCATATAGTGGAGATGCTGAATTGCAGATAGGCACAACTGAAAGATTGTCACAAAATCAGCTTTCAGCCAACAAGGCCTTTGTCAAAAATAGACAACAGACCTGGTCTGGCTTCAGCTGCTAGAGACTGTGGTCATGCGAATATGAGCTGCAACTGTGTGTGTGCGCGCGCGCTTGCGTGTGCGTGTGTGTGTGTGTGTGTGTGTGTGTGTGTGTGTGTTTGTGTGTGTGTGTGTGTGTTGCCTATTTTTGACCAAGGCCTTGTTGGCCGAAAGCTTATTTTGTGGTTGGTTTGGAGGAGGAGACCAAACAGCGAGGTCATCGGTCCCATCGGAGCAGGGAAGGATGGGGTAGGAAGTCAGCTGTGCCCTTTCAAAGGAACCATCCCAACATTTGTTTGAAACAATTTAGGGAAATCATGGAAAACCTAAATCAGGATGGCTAGACGCGGGTTTGAACTGTTCTCCCAAATGCGAGTCCAGTGTGCCAACCACTGTGCCACCTCACTCAGCATTTATTTCGTGACATTCTTTTAGTTGTGCCTGTCGGCAACTCAGCATCTCCGCTTTACATAAGTCTGATGGTTTTTGTCATCCATGTGATAACAGTAGTTGTGTCACTGTCTGTTTGCTTGTTAATTACATTCCTTTGTTGATAATAATGGTTGATCATCTAATCAACTTATTAGTTTATGTAGTTATCAGATTATATTCTTTGTATCAGTATTTTCATGACATCTTATTTGACATATAACCCAGTGATATTGTGTTATTACAGGCAGTTCTGTTTGTCACTGCTGTTATGTAGCTGTTTTTTCTTTTTCCATGTGTTAAATGTACATCAATATATTTTCCTTTTTATAACTGCACATATTTTCTTGGTTATTATTTATTTTACTTGTTATTTGCATATCCATATGACATCGCAGGAAACTGTGACTGTAATCTTTTTTCATACACAAATTTCAGTATAGTCAGTCTTTAGTCCCACATTTGTTTGTATGCAATTATAAATGTAATTAAACAATTCTTTCTGGTTATTTTTGGGCTATATTTTTTAAATTAATTTTCATAGTTGTGTCTTTCTACCTGCTTGTTGACAGGTTTTCCACTGATGCTATATGGTTGTGGTATTGTTTGTTTGAATCTATATCTTGTTGTGAATGCAAGACTGCAATAAATACTACACATGTCAAGATGAGTAGACACCTCACCATTAGATACCAAGGACATGTTAAAGACAGTGACAACAATCCATTTACATTTTCCCACCACCTAAAGACCGAACAGCACACAGTAAATAATGCAGAACAAGCTACTTAAATTTTACATATAACACCAAAAGGACCACTAATGAACATTCTGGAAGAGATGAAAGCCTATGTACATACACATTAATACCTACAGAAAACACTAAATGCGCAAACTGACCTGAAACAGAAACAATGCATTAAAAACTTTATTAAAATTATGCATGAGGACAATGGATAGATATACAAAAACAAATGATATGAGACTACTAGAGATTACATCATAGCTAGAGGCACCCGTTTTTCAAAAAGTGAAAATCATGAAATTTTACAAATTTTGCCCAAAATGCAAAGCTATTTACCTTAAAGCAAAATAACAAAATATTCAACGACATTGTGTGGAATCACACCACCTGAAGTTGGGGTTAACGGTAGAAATTCGATTTCAGTGATATCAATAACAATTGATTCTACACTACTTCGATATACAAGGTGATTCAGGAGGAATATCACATAATTTGTGATGTGATTCTGCATGTGAAAGTAAACCAAAAAAGTCCTACGAATATGTGTCCAATTTACGATTATTATGGAACTGGAGTGGGTTGAAAACTACACACATCCACGAATAATTATGAAGACAAGTGTGAATATTACTTACTGAAATGCATGACGGATGACTCATTCATCCTACAAGAGGTATAAAGAAGTCCCCAAGCCATCTCAATGCACTTGTCAAATGTGTTGGAGGGTGTGCTGTGTTGTACATTGATCATCATCTCAGCGGGCTTTAATGTGGGCAACAGTGCCTCTGAAGGAAGTGGCGATTTCTTCACGTGTGTCCACCTTTGTAGCATACACATCCCCCTTTAAACAGCCCCATAAACAGAAGTCTAACTGTGGTTAGGTCGAGTGATCCAGCAGGCCAGTTAATGGGTCTGCCACAGCCAATCCAGTGTTGAGGAAATGTGTTATTCAGATACTGGGATACTTGTCTGGTATAGTGAATCAGTAATCCATTATGCTGCAGGTACATTTGCTGTCATTTTTCTAATCTCATGTCCATGCAGGTAGGTCTTGCAGGGAATGTGCGTATGCTGCAGCTGTCATGTGATTTGGCAGGAACACATGGCCTATCAACAGGTCATCAATCATATGACACCAGACCTTTACTGAGAACCTAACTTTGAATCTTATAATGAAAAGGAAATCTGTTACGCACCATATAGAGGAGGAGCTGAGTTTCAGATAGGCACAACAAAAAGACTGTCAACAAATAAACGTTTCGGCCAGTAAGGCCTTCATCAAAAACAGATCTCTCTCTCTCTCTCTCTCTCTCTCTCTCTCTCTCTCACACACACACACACACACACACACACACACACACAAATTACTGCAGTCTCAGGCAACTAAAACCACACTGCAAGCAGCAGCACCAGTGCATGATGGGAGTGGCGACTGGGTGGGGGTAAGGAGGAAGCGGGGGCGGGGAGGGGAAAAGATACTAGGGTAGGGGTGGCGGTCAATGAAGTGCTGCAGGTTAGATGGAGGGCAGGGGAGAGGTGGAGGGGCGGGGGTAGTGGAAAAGGAGAGAAGTAAAAAGACTGGGTGCGACGGTGGAATGAGGGCTGCGTAGTGCTGGAATGGGAACAGACAAGGGACTGGATGGGTGAGGACAATGACTACCGCAGGCTGATGCCAGGAGGGTTACGGGAATGTAGGATGTATTGCAGGAAAAGTTCCCATCTGCGCAATTCAGAAAATCTGGTGTTGGTGGGAAGGATCCATATGGCACAAGCTGTGAATCAGTCACTGATATGTAGGAGGTCATGTTTGGCAACGTGTTCAGCAACAGGGTGGTCCACTTGTTTCTTGGCCACAGTTTGTCAGTGGCCATTCATGCAGACAGACATGTTGTTGGTTGTCATGCCCACATAGAATGCAGCACAGTGGTTGCAGCTTAGCTTGTAGATCACATGACTCGTTTCACAGGTAGCCCTGCCTCTGATGGGATAGGTGATGTTAGTGACTGGACTGGAGTAGTTGGTTGCGGAAAGATTCATAGGGCAGGTCTTGCATCTAGATCTATTACAGGGCGTGCAAGTTAAGTGAATGGTAGAATATCACTGTGGGAGGGGTGGGAAGGATAGTGGGCAGGACATTTCTCATTTCAGAACATGGCAAGAGGTAGTCATAATATTGTTATATTCCATCCTGGATTTTCCATTGTTTAACTTTGAATCTTGTTTCCCTAATGTCATGTGGATTCTCCATCACCCATGTACGAGAATTGCTGTTGTTCCTGATACTTCTGCATGTAAATGTAGCCTCATCTGTAAATAAAGTGTATTGCTGATGTCTCTTTGTACAGTACCATTCACATAGCTGTTGTTTACTTACTGAGTCACTTGGACCCAAGTGTTGCTCAGGCTGCACATGGAATGGGTACAAACCCTCCGAACATAATGTATACCACACTCGCATTCATGGAATATCAAGCTGACAGCTAAAGCGCAGTGTACTGTTAGTGGGACTTCGCTATATCATTCCAATAATGTCTCCCCTTCCCTCAACTGACTGGATGGTCTCACGTTCTGATGTTACATGTACACTGGGTAGTGTTCCATATCCAAGTGATGTTTGAAAAACCCTGGAAAATACCCTGGCACAGGGGGTTCATTGATTAGGAAAATATCTCTTGTATTCTGTCACAGCTGCATAGGCACTGCCATTACGCTACCCGTAAACAAACAACATCCCTACATATTCTGCATGGATGAATGAACGAATGTAGGTATTCACGGACACAATGGACTTGCTCAATTAAATAATACTCACAGCACCTACACAGTATTTTGCTAAGTAATATTCACACTTGTCTTCAAATTCATTAATGGATGTATGCAGTCTCCATTTCCGTAACTATTGAAAATCGGACACATGTTCACTAAACGTTTTTGGTCCCCCCCCCCCCCCCCCCAGATGTAGAATCACTTCATAAATTATGTGATGTTCCTCCCAAATCACCCTGTATATCTATATCTGACATCATAAAAAGTATAGCTAACTTCATTCCTGCACAGGGAAGGATGACAATCAACAATGTCTGGCTCATTCTTTGATGTAGCCGTGTATTGGGTGTGAGAAATTGTTGCCAACTGCCAGTGCATTCACTCCGATATTCTGTGATTTGTTTTTGTGCTTCACTATATTAATAAGGTAGCAACAGTTTTTGCTTGAGAAAAAGAATTTTCATCAGAAAGATTTTACATTTTTGACAAAACTGCAAAGATACTTATGTGCAAATACTGCAATATGCTAATTGAGGGCCAGAAAAAGAAAACATGGCTCAAACATATTAATACCAGTCCTTTCCATAAGAAGAACAAAGAGAAGGTACTAATGGCAATAGGTGTCAAAAGATAAATTACTCTCATAGACATCAGTGCGGCAGCAAAATGAGTAAAAACTGATAAAGAAAAATTTATTTTATCAACAAGTCGATCTTTCCTCAAGGCTAATATACCACTGGAAAAAGTTGATCATCCGAAGCTGAGAGAATGGCTGGACAAATACATACCAGGTTTGTATAATATTACACACTTTTGGAGGGGAAGAAATGCGAATTCAACTTATATTGGTGCCAGTTCAATTGCGGGCCTTCAGAGCAGCAATTTTCCTAGTATTATTAAAAATAGACAGGCATTGTTTTGTGTAACAAAATGTAGCTGGGAGTGAAGATAATTTTTTCACACTTGTCTAGATTCCTCCATCCTGCCCCAAAAACTACCCTTCCTTTTATAGCAAGAATGAGACTGACACCTTGTGAATCAGCAATATACACTTTTTTGTGCTGCCAACTGTCACACGGCTTGAATTTGAAAATGTAGAAACAGAGTGATCTACTCAACCTAACCAAACTGTCACATGTCAGGCTTTTATAATGTTTACAACATGAAATTTTGGGATGATGGATCGAAGTTGGCAACCCTCTATTTACATGCGTGCGAGTTGGTTGCAACGACTCATGAATACCATGTGGTCACTGCATTGGCAATCTGAAGTCCCACAGTCGAACCAATAGCCTTAACTTTTTGTAATATCACTTACTACATTTAAGTGCAAATTCGAATCGAACTGAATATGCTTTCCATATGCAGTACATTAACAATTTTTTTGGTAATGGGTGTGGCAAAATATGTAGACTAGTAAGCTGAAATCACTGAACACAAATGCAATTGCATGCACAATACTTGCAGCACAAATAATGATTGAACATCTCCAGAAGTGTTTACCATTCGATTTCAGTAACCCATGCAAAATAAGTAACTGTGAGATTATACTCTTTTTCTCATTCAATGATGTTTAGCACAGGTAATGCATGCTGGATCCGTCATTCATATTAAAGACAAAGAAGTTAATAATTTAATTCCTTATATGGTGTTAAATATTATTCTACTATCAGGTCTATTGACATTTTTAAGGTGCTGGAGTCTTGCCCTCAGCTGGAAGATAGCGGGAAGTTTCTGTAACCTGCATCATTGAGGAGGAGGAGGAGGAGGAGGAGGAGGAGGAGGAGGAAAGATTAAAAGAAGCTGTGAAAAAATGAGAGTGTTTCAATTCTTTGTGATGAAACAACAAACACAAAAGGACAGTGTGTGTTCATGGTTCTGATAAAAATACTTAGTTGTGGTGCTGGTACAGTTCAGGTAATTCTGAAACTTGAAATTCAGTACCAAATTGTAGTTTCTATAACTTCACATTCAGCCCATTATGTGGGCAAGTGTGTAAATGCAATTTGGGTTTTACTTTCAGAAGGGTTAGTACACACGCAATGCTGGACCCTTAAATTAAATTTGTTGGGCAATATGTGGGCCATGGAACTCAGTGATTTGAACCACTGTGTTTTTTTCGAGACAACCTTGCATACACTTCGAATTGCCAATGCAAATGCAAGTACATTTAACATACATGTCAAAATTTGTGGGTCGAGCAAACCTGATGAAACTGAACCACTTAACGGAGTGTGACACAGGAAAGACTGTCATTTCTTCTATTGTCAAATTGTTTGATCCAAGAAACATAATGAGAAGTGATTTAGATAGTGTTGAAATCTCTCAGCTAATGAAGCAGTTTACCATTCTACAAGTACTTTCAATGAAAGAATACCTAGCACCATACAAAGTGTTTAGGGATTTAGTTGCTAGTTGTGGTAGTAGAGAAGATGAAGATGTTGATGTGATTGCTATTCTCCTTTCCCTGAAATCAGGCCATGGCCATTTTGTGGAAGCTGCAATGAAGGCTTTGTGGACCCCAGTCAGTGATGTCGATAGTGAGAAGTCGTTTTCAACATTTTGTAATATAATTTCTGACGAGAACAACTGTGACTCCCAGCAATGTGGAAATCATAGTATCCTTGTCTTTCTGAGTGTTTTGTGGAATATCTACAAAAATGAAAGATGTTTTACAACAAATATACTATCAGTTATTTTTTATTTAGCTTTTATTGCTGAAAACTTGAAATAATGTTTAACAAAATTAATGACAAAATGACACAAAAATCGGAAAAAATCTACCAAAATAGCTCTTTAAAAATGATGAAATCAGGCAAAAATTTTCACCACACACAGGTGTCTCTAACTACAGCTAAACTAGCTCTTACCCGCTGCTTCGCTCGGATATCAGTAGTTTTGTTATGATAAGTGATGGTGAGTAAATAAGCTAGGAATTTTGCGATATGTCTGTGTGTATAGTGGTGTAGAGATTCATGTATAAACAATGAATGCAGTGCCGCTATGTAGGTCCATAATGAATGTGTTTCTATCATTTTATTTATGTCACATTTGAAATCATGCATTATGTTTTCTAATTGTATTTAAAAATGCCTCATTCATTGCATTCATGCAGAAAGGGCATTTTTAGGAGTTTCTCTGGCTCATATAGTACTGGATGTGAGGTTTTGCCACCAGAGCAACACACACCAACCTTTTCTCTCGTCCATTTTAATGTGTTATGGTGCTACAGTTTTAATCTATCCCACTGTGATGACTAATTTATGATTAATGTAGACAGTTAATAGATCATAATCAAATGCATCCTTACTAAAAGTCTCCCTCATTTCACACATAAAGGTACAACTCTCTGTCTGTCATACAGCCTTTAAATAACATCATTGTTCTGAGTCTTCAAGTGTCTCGGAAGCTATAAGATACATATGATGCTCAGCATCTAAAATGCAATGGGCTTGTGACTGTTCTACTCTGTAGCTCTTGGGCTGAATAACGTTCTGCATCCAAGTTCCAGTGGGCAAGAGATTGATTCAAGGTTTGTTGGATTTGCAGCTTCAGTTCTCTTAGAACTAAGCACTAAAACAGATTTATGTTTGCGAAGCTTTTAGTAATAATTTTAAATATGGTTCTCGTGCTTAGCATCCAATTTTATTGTTGTATCTTCACCAAAACTCTCCAGCTCGGCCAAGTGGTGTTGGAACTCAATATTACAGGACACGTGCACAATAAAAAAGGATTCACACTGTCACAAAACAATCTATACACACTAATAGTCACTAACCATAGGGTCTGTCTACACGCCACACACATATATCATGTTTTAAAATGTTAATAATACTCAAAAACACAACTTTATACAGTAGCCTATGATCTTCCTCAGTGTTCAAGCTATCTCCATACAAAATACCATCAGAATCTGTTCAGCAGTAGACTTGTGAGAACGTAACAGAGTGAGTTACTTTCTCAATGTGTTTGTGACTAATATTAGCATGGACATATGGATTAAACACATAGAGGACTGTATAAACATTGTATTCATTACACTGAATTGAATTATGTAGGACACATAAAAATAAAAGTATTTTCACAAAAAGGGTGCCGGCTGCAGTGGCCGAGCAGTTCTATGCGCTTCAGACTGTAACCGCGCGACTGCTACAGTCGCAGGTTCGAATCCTGCCTCTGGCATGGATGTGTGTGATGTCCTTAGGTTAGTTAGGTTTAAGCAGTTCTAAGTTCTAGGGGACTAATGACCTCAGATGTTAAGTCCCATAGTGCTCAGAGCCATTTGAACCATTTTGAACAAAAAGGGTAAAGTTCAAAAGTGAAAGAGTAAATAGCTTTTCAATGAGTAATTATTGCTCCATATTTTGTGTTATATTCTTCAAATCAATGAATATGTTGTACTGTATACTTTCTGAAGTAGCCTATGTTCTTCCTCAGTGTTCAGGCTATCTTCATACCAAATTTTATCAAAATTGGTTCAGCTGTTTCGTCGTAAAACCATAACAGACAGAGTTATTTTCGCATTTATAATATTAGTACGGATTCACAACAGCATTTAGATCTGAACAAACAATACTGAAACAATAAGCATCACTGGAAAACCCGTTAACAAGCAGATAGAAGGAAATAACTATGAAAATTAAAAAGAAATTATAGCACAAAAAAAACAAGAAAGAAATATTTAATTCCATTTATAATAACAAACAAATGAACAGGACTAACCACAGCCCATACCAAAATTCATCTGGAAAAATAGGTTACAATGACAGTATCCAGCAATGTTATATGAATACATAAATAATACGTAAAATAAGTAATAACTAAGAAAACAGGATCTTCAAAATATGTGAATAATACGAAAATTTAAAAAAATAGATGAAATTTTAAAAAAGAAAAAATGACATACAGAAACAAAAAAAGTATAACTGTAGTAAAGATTAATACCAGAATGATGGCATTGAAACAGAGGATGACACGCGTAAAGCTGAAATACTAAACACCTTTTTCCAAAGCTGTTTCACAGAGGAAGACCGCACTGCAGTTCCTTCTCTAAATCCTCGCACAAACGAAAAAATGGCTGACATCAAAATAAGTGTTCAAGGAATAGAAAAGCAACTGGAATCACTCAACAGAGGAAAGTCCACTGGACCTGACGGGATACCAATTTGATTCTACACAGAGTACGCGAAAGAACTTGCCCCCCTTCTAACAGCCGTGTACCGTAAGTCTCTAGAGGAACGGAAGGTTCCAAATGATTGGAAAAGAGCACAGGTAGTCCCAGTCTTCAAGAAGGGTCGCTGAGCAGATGCACAAAACTATAGACCTATATCTCTGACGTCGATCTGTTGTTGAATTTTAGAACATGTTTTTTGCTCGCGTATCATGTCGTTTCTGGAAACCCAGAATCTACTCTGTAGGAATCAACATGGATTCCGGAAACAGCGATCGTGTGAGACCCAACTCACTTTATTTGTTCATGAGACCCAGAAAATATTAGATACAGGCTCCCAGGTAGATGCCATTTTCCTCGACTTCCGGAAGGTGTTCGATACAGTTCCACACTGTTGCCTGATAAACAAAGTAAGAGCCTACGGAATATCAGACCAGTTGTGTGGTTGGATTGAAGAGTTTTTAACAAACAGAACACAGCATGTTGTTATCAATGGAAAGACGTCTACAGATGTTAAAGTACCCTCTGGCGTGCCACAGGGGAGTGTTATGGGACCATTGCTTTTCACAATATATATAAATGACCTAGTAGATAGTGTCGGAAGTTCCATGCGGCTTTTCATGGATGATGCTGTAGTATACAGAGAAGTTGCAGCATTAGAAAATTGTAGCAAAATGCAGGAAGATCTGCAGCAGCTAGGCACTTGGTGCAGGGAGTGGCAACTGACCCTTAACATAGACAAATGTAACATATTGCGAATACATAGAAAGAAGGATCCTTTATTGTATGATTATATGATAGCGGAACAAACACTGGTAGCAGTTACTTCTGTAAAATATCTGTGAGTACGCGTGCGGAACGATTTGAAGTGGGATGATCATATGAAATTAATTGTTGGTAAGGCGGGTACCAGGTTGAGATACATTGGGAGAGTCCTTAGAAAATGTAGTCGATCAACAAAGGAGGTGGCTTACAAAACACTCGTTCGACCTATACTTGAGTATTGCTCATCAGTGTGGGATCCGTACCAGATCGGGTTGACGGAGGAGATAGAGAAGATCCAAAGAAGAGCGGCGCGTTTCGTCACAGGGGTATTTGGTAAGCGTGATAGCGTTACAGAGATGTGTAACAAACTCAAGTGGCAGACTCTGCAAGAGAGGCGCTCTGCATAGCGGTGTAGCTTGCTGTCCAGGTTTCGAGAGGGTGCGTTTCTGGATGAGGTATCGAATATATTGCTTTCCCCTACTTATACCTCCCGAGGAGATCACGAACGTAAAATTAGAGAGATTCGAGCGCGCACGGAGGCTTTCCGGCAGCTGTTCTTCCCGCGAACCATACGCGACTGGAACAGAAAAGGGAGGTAATGACAGTGGCACGTAAAGTGCCCTCCGCCACACACCGTTGGGTGGCTTGCGGAGTATAAATGTAGATGTAGATGTAGCCCCACAATGATAAACAGAACTGCCTGTAAGCATATAATATCACTGGATTATATGTCAAATAAGCTGCTACAAAAATATTGATATAATGAGCATAAACTGACAACTACATAAAGTAATAAAACAGTTAAGATGATAACCAACCATTATTAGTACCAAACGAATGTAATTAACAAGCAATTAGTGACATAAGCACTGATATGTGATCGGAGGCTTTCCCAACATATGTGTAGTTTCCAGGGCTCTCGGGTGTCCAGCCGGTCAGTCGGGCTGACGGAGATAAATAACACTGACAATGAGCAGACAGACCATTCCTTCAGAACCAGCTGAGGATAGCGGAAAGTTTATTTGCCGAAACATCGTGGAACTTCAATGATTGCATCCGGCTGGACACACAAGAGCCCTTGAAACATAACCACCGATATTGCATAGGTGTCAAGATCACCAGAAATACATAAAAATGTATAATAATGAAAATATTTAACAACTAACTATAAAATTAGAAATAATGTACCAAAATTGTGTACCATTTACTTACAGATAGTCTGGTGTTGGCAATTTGGCCAAAACAGGCCTATAGTAAAAATAAAATCAATCAAACTTAGCAGCGTATTTGGGACTATAATTATACAAAATCAATATGAGTTTTCGAAGTTCTAAAATCCTTTTCGATACATCTGTTATACATTATCACTTATCATTCCTTTTTCGGTTTAAATGCAGGGAATACTGAAAACTATTGTAAGACTGTCCAAACTATTACAGAATTTCCAGCAAGTTTCAGGTAATGGTTCATAGACAGGCTATTGTGCACCACTTAAGAGCACTCCTAGCATTCAGTTAGTTTGAAAGATATTTGAAATAACAAATCTGCCGTGAAGGTTTTTATTTATGTTGTTTATGTTACTTTTCTTGAGACTAACTATTTTCTTTAGCGATCTCCTTCACGAATAACTTCAGTATTTCTTCTAATACTGAGCACAGAAGCTAAAGCTTTCCTGAACACACTGTGCTGTCATGACATCAGATATCCCTGCAGTTATTGTCACAGAAGCAGCAGTTACACGAGAGTATACACTGATGAGCCAAAACAGTGTGACCACTTGTTTAATAGTGCATTGGTCCACCTTTGGAACACAATACAGTAGTGATTCTATTTGGCATGGGATCCATGGTAGTTTCCCACAGGTACCTAGAAACATATGTCTACATACTGGTCATGCAATTCCTGTAAATTAACAAGAGGTGGTTTGTGGGCCTAGAGCTCACACCTGATGGCATCACAGATGTGGTCCATGAGATTCAAACCAAGCAGATTTGATGGCCAAGCAACCAACTAGAGTGTGTCATTGTGCTTCTCAAACCACTGTAGCATGATTCTGGCCTTCTGACACAGATTGCAAGTGGCTATTGGCTTCAGGGAAGACGTTCAGCATGAAGAGATGCAAGTAGTCTACATTAAAATTCACATAGTCCACAGTGCCCAGGAAAACTATGTGGAAGGTCTTAAAACATTTTGATTGCCCTGAACACTAGTGTTAAACTGATTCAAGCTTTCCATGAAGACATGTCTGAGCAAGTGCTATACCAGCATGAAACCTCCGACAAATTCCCTATTACTAATGGGCTCAAACAAGGATGCGTCCTCATGCCAATGTTGTTTGCTCTGTACCTACAAGCCATGCTTTATGAGGTGTCGTCTGTAAACGAAGCAGGAGTAGAACTTAAATACAGATTTGATGGAGGGCTATTTAATCAGTCCCGACTGCACTTTAATATGTTTACAAGCATCATCACTCAGGTAACTGAACTACAGTACACTGATGACAAAGCTTCTTCAGCTCACACACCCGCAGAGCTGCAACTCTCTATAAATTGTTTCAATACTGCATACAAATGGTTTGGCCTGACCATTAACATTCAAAAAGTGCAGGTAATAGCACAGCCAGACCCTGGAACTGTCATTGAGAATCTCAATATCTCTATTTCCAGCAGACATTTGGAACAAGTAAATCACTTCCTCTATTTCGGCAGTATATTATCAACTAACTGCTTGTCCGTAAAGGATGTTGAGAATAGGACACATGCCGCACATGTTCAAACCAATTCAATTGGTCTTCCTAAATAAAAGTCTGACACTATGCACCAAACTGATGGTGTATCGAGCAGTTGTCATTTATGACCTATGGCTGTGAAACCTAGAAACTATACTGCTACGATCTTAAGAAACTAGAATGTTTCAACCAACAGAAACTTAGACACATTATGAACATCAAATCAGGTGACTTCATATCAAACACTACAGTTCTTGAGAAGGTAAAGATGAATAGTATAGAAGCCACCATTATTGGTCACCAATTCAGATGGATTGGACATGACCAGCAGATGAGAGGTAAGTGACTTCCTTGACAAATTTTATATAGTCAAATGAGCACAGGTAAAAAGCCCTGTGGTGCTCCTCTGAAGCGTTATAAGGACCAATTCCAGAAGGACTTAAAGAGTCTTAACACTGACCCAAGTAATTGGAGTGCCTCAGCAGAAAATTGTAAAAATTGACCCACACCTATTTCAGCTGCTGTCTTACATTTTTAACAGGAACATCGGAGACAGCGAAATGAAAAACACCAACAGATGCAAACTTTGGTAGGTACAGCCACACCCTCTATTATGTGTAATGTATGTGGCTGCATGTTTCATGCCATCATAGCCATCTCCAAGCCTGAACTGCCAAGCAATAATGGAAATGCAGGAGAAAAATGAAAACTCTTATACAAGTATCAGCTGATGAGTTCACAGCTGTCAATTACTACCACAGGTATCAAGGAAGCAAAGATGAATGTCCCCATATCATAAAACTGCCCTCACTGGCTTGCATCCATGGTGCAGTGAATGTTTTGAGGATCCATTTACCTGAACCACAGCATATCTGGACAAAACCATCAACATGCAACAAGCAACTTAATTCATTTGTCCAGGTGGCAAATTTCCACTGGCCTACGAACCAATCTTGGCAACCTTGCACACACCACAAATGTAACTGAATATACCGCTGGGTCAAAATGGGAACACACGGATGTCATCTGGTGTGGAGACCCTTTTTCACAATGCGTGCTGAAAAGTATGCTTCAAAACATTTGTACTTGCACCAGCATTGTAAACTGTCAGATCTGCCACAACTCACCAGCTATCCTGCTTTACTAAGTGGATCAGCCTTTGACCTCCACATTCTGTGCTGAGGCATAAATGTCCAATACATTATCACCCTCTCACAGTTTCATCATCCTTCAACCACTTTCTACAAATGATTATGACAGTATCTTGTGAACAGCTGACCAGCTTTACTGTTTCCAAGATGCTCATTCCCAGGTGCTGGGCAATAACAATTTGTCCTCTGTCAAAGTTTCTTATGTCAGTGGATTTCTCCCTTTGCATTTCATATCATCTCTGCACCACTCATATACTTTTCTTACTGCACGGTAGGCCTGCAACACCATCAGGAACCATTCAGTCTCACAGTGGGATGTGGTTGTAATCTTTTGATTCATCACTGCACAATCTGCCTCTAGTGTAACTTTGTCAAATATAATATGATGGCGTATCAACACAATGCCACATTCGCCAAATATGTACCAGTCACTCAGAACACTGCCACAGATACTAGAGTCCCAGAGGAAAATAACCTAACATGATCATGACATCACTGACAAGCCAGAAAACTGCTCCAAAGATGAGGTATGTATATCAGAAACTCAAATTTCTTCTAAGGCTCCATTTGAGTCATGCAGACACATCACACAATGTAAAGAGTGAAACCAAACATACTTACCTGAGAGGAAGAAAAATGGTAGCTCTCCACCAAAACTCTGGACTCCATTTATTAAACCTTGTAGTGTTTTGACCCATTCATACGTCTCACAACCACTACTTTTTGCCAGATCTTCTATATGCCTATGAAACAGACCACCATTAAAGAAGTTATGTATCAATGACACAAAGTCATACTTGCCAGAATAATAAATAAATTAGCTTCCATGGCATCATAATTGGATATAGGTCAAGTTAATATAATCAGTAATAACAACAATAATTATTATCACACAATGTAATTGTACTGCCTGACAAAAAAGTGAAGCATCCAGAAAGGGAGGAGAAAATAAAATGAAACTTCACCAGATGACAGAGATTGTGAGTTATTTCAGGTATTACAAAACTGAACCAAATTTACAAAGAACTTAGCAGTAAGAGTCCATTTATCAGAATGACACTGCACCTGCTCTGGCCTCGAATACACACTGATTTGATTGGAAAGGTGTCATAACACCACTGTGCCCTCTCCTGAGGCAAGTTGACCCTCAACTGTTGTAACTGGTCCTTAATACTGGCACTGGGACAGAGCTGGAGTCCAAGCTGGTTTCACATATGTTCTATCAGGGACACGTCTGGAGATCTTGCTGGCCACAGGTGTACCTCAACATCATGAAGACTGTTCAATCTGTCATGTGTGGATGAGCATTATTCTGTTGAAGAATGCCACTGTGATACTGTTGCATGAGGATGTGGGTTATCCGTGATGTACAGTTGTGCCATCATAGTTCCCTCAATCGCTACCAGCCATGATCTGAAGTTGTACCTGATGGCTCCTCACACCACCATACCAGGAGTAACACTGCCGTGACTCTCCAAAAACAGGAAAAATGGGACCTCTCTCCAGGTTGCCCCAATTTCTACAACGATGGTCATTCAAGCTGGTGCAGAACCATGATTCACTGCTGAACACAATGCAAAGTCATTCATAGGCATCACTACAGATGCAGCCATTTGTGTTGAGCTGTTAATGGCAGCTTACACACGCAATGGTAATTCTCTAGTACAGCAGCTGCTAATCCCTGATCAATGGTGTGGGATAACACAGAATGCTGCAGGGATCCATTATTTGTTCTCTAATGGCAGGTGCTGACCAAAACCTTGATGATGAGTCTGTCTGCCCTCCAGTTCCCATGCAGTCCATTGGGCCAGTGACACATCTGAATGCCCCACAAATCTGGATGTTGCACAATTTAACCTGCCAGCCAAGTACAGGACCACAAAGAGACCCCTTTCAAATATTGTCAGGTGTTGGTAACATCGTCTCATTCGAGTACAAGGAATCTTTGAATTCCTTGCAGTGATTACTCAACGTCTGACCCCACTCACACTTCTTATATACTCTACCTAAATTGTTAACAACATAAACAGGGACAACACTAATGCACTCTAGTGTCATTCTACCTATCACAGAGAATTAATTTAATTGGATAGATTAAAAATGTACCCGCCAAGTGGCAGCAGAACACACACACATAAAAGAAGGTTGTAATCAGGCAAGCTTTTGGAGCAAGTGGCTCCTTCTTCAGGCAGAAGAGTTGAAGGGGAAGGAAGAAGGGCGAAGGAAAAGGACTGGACAGGTCTAGGAAAATGGGTAGTTTTTGGGAAAGTCACCCAGAACCGCCGGTCAGGGGAGACTTTTACTGCACGGGATGAGAAGGAAAGACTGATTGTTGGGGACTGCATCAGGTGAGATTTGAAAACCTGAGAGCTTGAAGGTGGATGACAGGGTAATATGCAAGACGGAGATTACTGCTTAAACATCAGGCATGAGTTAGTAACAATGAAAAGTTGAGTGCATTGTACGTAACAGAGGTGGGAGGGGGGGCAGTGAAAAACAGACAGGTAAGACAATGAAAGATGTAGACAACTAAAATGGAGTAAAGAAAAGAGTAGTTACTGTGAAGAAATACTGAGGCAGAAAAAAAATGTAAATTAAGGCCAGGTGGGTGGCAAGAACCAAGGACATGTTCCCACCTATGGAGTTCTGAGAAACTGGTATCTGGAGGAAGAATCCAGATGGTGCATGTGGTGAAACAGGCACAGAAGTCACGATTGTCATGTTGTAGAGCATGCTCTGCAACAGGATACTGCATGTTGCCAGTATACACCTTCTGCCTATGCCCATCAATCCTAGCCGATAATTTGGTCATAGTCATGCTGATGTAAAAGGCCAAATAGTGTTTACATAACAGCTGTTGCAGGTGTTATTGAACAACTCCCCCATCTGTTTCTCCCACTGGGCGATTTCAATGCTCGTAATGTATTATGGGTCTCAAACTGGACTTCCCCTGGAAGTCAAGTCTTAGAGAACCTCATGATGTCTCAGGAGCTGTGCATCCTCACCACAGGCAATCCCACTCATTTCTCGGCTGCTACTGGGTCATCCTCAGGCATCGACCTCTCTTTCTGCTCTCCATCCCTTGCAGACTAACCACAGTGGAAGAAGCTGATGACCTTCATTCAGGTGAGCACTTCCCACTGTGGATCCACCTACTGGATAAAGGATTGGTTAAACAGAAGCCACTGGAATGGATAAACAGTGAGGCTAACTGGGTATTGTTCAGACAGCGTGCTGTGCTTGAACACCCCAAAGTGTACAGGAATTGGTTGACTGCGTCACATGAGTAATCCATTGTGCTGCTGGCCTAGCTCTCCCAGTACCCTCAAGTCATCTAGGAGGTGACCTTGGTGGGCAGATGAGTGCCATTTGGCAATCCAGAACAGGTGTGTTTAAATGCCAGGCAACAGCAGGCAACCTCAGAGCCTTTTGAGTCACGAGGGCCAAAGCTCAACATGTCATTAAGGAGAGCAGAAAACAATCTTGGCAAGTGTTCCTGGACTTTATCAACCATTCCACTTGTTCTGCTTAAGAATGGGAAACTACCTGGAGGATTTCCAGTTAACAAAGTTGTTTACCAGTACCAGGAGTGCTGAAACAGGTGTCTCTGAACAACACCAAGACACATTGCTCAGACAGTGGCTGAGCACTGTGGAAAACTACTGCCAATGCAAGCCAGGATCCGGTGTCTTGTCACTACTGTGCGACTATCGAGAGGGGCCTGTTGGATTTCAGATCCAGCAATTCTGAGTCATACGGCCCCCTTTCTCCATGTGGGAGCTGGAATCAACACTGTTTAAGACTCGTGACACTGCAACCGGTCATGACCAAATCTGGAACTGCATTTACCAGCTGCAACAAAAGAAAACCATCTCGAATGTTTTAATCCTATGCGGTAGATGGACAACCTCCCAACTCAAGGAGCGAGGCAATTCTTATACTTCTCTTCAAACCAGGAAAGGACTGCATGTGTCCCAGTAGTTAGGAGTATCGTCTTAACGAGGTATGTAGGAAAAACTATGCACCAAATGGTTAACCTTTGTCTGGCCTTGTTAAAGACCAGGCAATTCCTTAGCCGCTCTAAGTGTGGATTCTGGAGATTTCAGTCCTCTGTCGACACTCCAACCCTGCCAGAGGCAGCTATTCAGCAGGCTTTCCTATGTGACCATCGCCGTATCGTCATATCATTTGATGTCAGTAAGGCATACGGTACTACTTGGAGACCCAGTATTCTCATACAGCTGCATCTGTGGGGCTTTTGTGGGTGCTTCCCCATCTTCCTACAGTCTTCCCTGTCTTGACGGTATTTTAGGACCCAAGTTGGTGACATGCTGTCCTCCATGTTGAGCAGGAGAATGGTGTCCCTCAGGGCAGTGTTTTATGCGTTAACCTCTTTGCCATAAACAACATCACATCTACGGTAAGGAAAACTGTACTGTGCTCCTTATTTGTGGACAATTTTGCCAGTGAGGAAGGGGGACATATAGTTACATTGCCCATTTACTGCATTTGCACAAAGGAATGCTGCCAAAAGAGGAGCTAGAGTTCCTTGTGATATCACCTGAACAATGACAAGCTTGAACACCCATTCTTAAGCAAGCAGACTTTACTCCCTGCAGATTGTCATCTCCTGACGAAAAAGACTGTAATAATCTTTAAAAGTTTACAGCTTCGCTGCAATATGATTGTGTTCTGAACATCAAGAAAATTTTATACGAGGAAGCCACTATGAAAAACTTCAACGTCTTTTGCCACTTTTAGCATCCATGAGTTGTGACATGGTCACTGTAGAGTTCTCCCATGACCCAGGAAATATTTATTTTATTACAATTCCAGCCACAGAAAAGTTTGTTCACCAATGAGGTTATTAACTTCAATGATGACCATCTTCGGACCTATAAATTATATATACAGAGATACATAAATACGAGGGCTATCCACAAAGTACATTACATTTTGGAATTAAAAATAAATAAAGTATTGGAATTTTTTTTTATTATATACAGATGAAAGCCACACTTAAATACTACTTTTCTACATAGTTGCCATTTAAATTAAGGCACTTATCATAGCGATGGACAAGCTTGGAAATTCCTTCGTCGTAAAATTCAGCCGCCTGCGCCTTCAACCACATGGTTACCTCTTTTGGGACAGAAAAGGTGTGATTTTTGTGGATTTCCAGGAAAGAGGCACTACAATAAACTCTCAAAGGTATTGCCAAACTCTGCACAACCTCAGAAGAGCAATACAAAACAAGCGCAGGGGAAAGTTGGGCTCAAAGATCTTGCTGATTCACGACAACACCCGG
Source organism: Schistocerca nitens (assembly GCF_023898315.1). NCBI lineage: Eukaryota > Metazoa > Arthropoda > Insecta > Orthoptera > Acrididae > Schistocerca > Schistocerca nitens. The sequence continues at coordinate 451,347,642 of NC_064618.1, read as the reverse complement.
GCCCACACGGCAAATGCCACTCGTGAAGTTCTCGAATCTTTTAAGTGGGAGTTGTTTCCTCATCCGCCGTACAGTCCCGACCTGGCACCGAGCGACTTCCACTTATTTCCAGCAATGAAGAAGTGGTTGGCTATGCAGCGTTTCGATGACGACACACAGCTTCAAGAAGAGGTAACCACGTGGTTGAAGGCGCAGGCAGCCGAATTTTACGACGAAGGAATTTCCAAGCTCGTCCTTCGCTACGATAAGTGCCTTAATTTAAATGGCAACTATGTAGAAAAGTAGTATTTAAGTGTGGCTTTCATCTGTATATAATAAAAAAAAAATTCCCATACTTTATTTATTTTTAATTCCAAAACGTAATGTACTTTGTGGATAGCCCTCATATATCTATATTCCACAAATCCAGAATCAGAAATAAATTTAATCATTACGGGAACATTCCCATAGGTGGAGAGATGTAGTATACTAAACATACGACACCGTTACATATAGAGATGGTGTGACAGTACAGGCCCCAAGAAAGCAACTTTTAAACTTCAGGAGTGGACACAGCCATGAACACGAAGTTTGTTATGCCCTATGTGACAGTTGTCGGCATGCAAGCTCATGTTTGAGAGATAAGAGGGATGGTAGCAAGCCATGTGGTGGCTGAGTGTGGCTGCCCACAGCAGCAACAGCTTTGTAGTTTGCCCACTAGATGTCGACACTCTTTGAGCTCTGCTACTGGATTGGATATCATGTATCAGAAATTCTGATACTAGCTGATGACTTGCTCACTCTGAAAGTACTTGGCCAGTATTTTCAGTGCTCAAAAGCTATTGGGGAGAAAAACGAGAGACTAAAACATCATGTTAAAGACTGAAAAATCAGATAATTTCTAACAAAATGTGAACCCAGTAAGATACTGGAAAGCCAGTACAACAGAAATAAAGGGAAAATTATAGCGATTATGAGGACATAAGTGCGTCCTCGGTTTGATGAATAGTTTTTAAGTTATTATTATTATTAACATTTCTGAACTATAGGCTGGAACGTGTATTCCGTGCTGAAAATCGGCAAATTTAGCCACATGATTAACAGCAGCATTACAGAATAAAAATAGTTAGGGCAGTAGAAATAGGTTTGTAATTAACTGTTTACAATTGTTAACAATATCATCACCAATAGTAACCTTTTTTATGTTAAAAGTGTAATTTATATGCAAAAACCAGTGTGCGTTCACTAAAAATCATACCAGCACTGAAAAGCTGGTAAAATTTGGAAGAGATTTCACATACAACACTTGTATACATCAATAAATTTATATTTTTGGAAGCAAATATACCTGACTTAACACATGTGACCCATGTGATAGTATAAATACCCAGCCGCCATCTTCCCTCAGTGCAGGCTGGTTTGTATTCACAAGCAGTCTCCGTGTGACTTGTATGGGCAGCGATTATGTTATCTTGTGAAAGTATTGAGAGTTTTCTAAATGTCGAGTTGTGGAATTAGAAAATTTTCACATGTATGTCGCCAGTGAACATTCAGCAATATTTTTGAACTGTGGACACCAGGGAATGATTGGGAACTGAAATTTTACCACAAATCTGGATTTGGACTTGTGATTTTTGCCAGTTAACATCTGAGAACTTTAACTTGAATTGGAACCAGGCTGGACTTCACAATTTTTCAAGATTTTGGAGGAAGTGGGGACGAAGCTGAGATACTGCCTGGTTACTTTCGTTCTTGCATAGGATACACATTCATCCTTGGAAGTTGATTAAACTCATTACTGCCAGTCATAAGGAAAATAAATCTAATAATTTTGTGAAACTCGGATCCTTGACAGTGTGACTTTATTACGCAAATACCTACCTGCAGTATGTTGAATAATTTGGGCCAATATGATAAGTGAATGACTGGTTTTCAAGTTAACCAGTGCACAGAGGAATTAGTGGGCAGTGGAGTACAGTTACAATGAAAATGATTGGCTGTGCAAGCTTCACCACAAAGCTATAAAATTTGAGTATCTAAGCACCACTGCAACATATATGTTGACACTTGGGGGAAACACATCAGACTGTCATGAAGCGACAAGTGCCTTACCTGCAATCTGGCACAATAGATATATGAACACACTGCCAAACATGATATCCCTCATCTCAATGACTGCTTCACAGTCTGTGCCATAAGGATCCTTCCCACCAACACCAGCTTTTCTGAACTGCACAGGTGGGAACTTTCCCTGCAATACATCCTACGTTCCCGTAACCCTCCTCGCCTCAACCTTCATTAGTCACTGTCCTCACCCATCCATCCCCCTCCCTGTTCCCATTCCAGTGCTACACAGCCGTCATTTCACCGCCACACCCAGTCTTTTAATTTCTTCTTATTTCTCTCCTTTCCGCAACTTACCCCCTCCACCCTCCCCACCATCTCTCCTGCCCTCCATCTAAACTGCAACACTTCAACTGTCCACCACTCCCACCATACTATCCCTCCCCCTCCCCACCCTAGCCTCTTCCTTACCCCCACCCAGTCGCCACTCCCATCATGCACTGGTGCTGCTGCTCGCAGTGTGGTTTCAGCTCTCTGAGACAGCAGATGTGTGTGCAAGTCGCGTTTGCATGAGAGAGAGAGAGAGAGAGAGAGAGAGAGAGAGAGAGAGAGAGAGAGTGTGTGTTTGTGTGTGTGTGTCTGCTGACAAAGGCCTTAATTGCCGAAAGCTATAATTGTGTGAATCTTTTTGTTGTGCCTATCGTGACTCAGCATCTCCGCTATATGGTGAGTAGCAACTTTCCTTCTCTGATATTGTTACAATAGATATCACTGCTACATCTCAGATAACAAGATTTAAATAGCAGTATTCTCTTGGATTAAGTGTACAATATACTTCCGACAGGAGTTAGTGGAACTATGCTTACATACTTCAAAATTAACAAGTAAAATGTAATATTAACTACGTTGCAAAAATTACACAACACTTATATGACATTACAATGCAAATGACAATTGAAACACTAGCTCTGAAGTTTGTTAATACATAAAGTACAACAAAACTAGATTGCACACTGCAACCGTACAATCCACTTGCCAATCACAAATTGTAGGTTATGGCTCCAAAAAATATCTGATATGGCATGCAAATGTGCCCAATTAAGGATCAATCAAAACCTCAGTATGTATGTACTGTGTATATCAGAAAAGCTATGTAAATGTAGCTAAAACACACACCAATAATGTCAAAGACAGTGGTCAAAACCGAGTAAAATATAAAAATGAATGAACTGTTACAACACAAAGCTCACATGAAATATATAGGTCACAAATAGCAAAATGAAAAACAAAAACATATTGAGAAAGGACACACAGGCATGCTGTAAAATATAAAAGCACCATACAACATAATAGTGAAAAATAAATATGAAATTTGTAGTCAACAAAAGTCATTGCAAAAACTTTATAGATGCCTCGTGACCTCTTAAGGGGCTCTGGAACGCCCTATACTTGCAATGTTAAAATAACGCTTATAAATTACACCTTTCCTCACAAAGTATTTGAGGTAGGAAGTTGAACTTTTTACAGATTATTTATTGGAATATGGGATACAACTTAACACAGGGATTTTACAAAATTTTAGTTCAGTTATTAAAGATGATTTTTTTTCAATTGTAATGAAAATTCACAACATTTTTTTGCAATTTTTTATTTATATATTCAAAAATATACAGTTTTTTGGAAAAAGGCTGCGTTAAATTATGCAGAAGGTACTGTGTAACATTTACTGAAAGTTTGAAACAAATATGTTTGGAAGATCCTTAGAAAACATGTAATTAGTATGAGAAAATAAAAGTTTTGGGAATCGAGCGACAAAGATTGGATTAACTTTTTAGTGCATTCCAGGTCCGTAGGATGGATTATCTTCATCCTCTGCAAACTCCTCCTCCAGCTTCCTCTTGTTCCTCCTCCTGTTGACTCTTGCTTGTATTTCTAGACTCTTTACAGTCCTGTCTGCAGCCCGAAGGCGTTCCTTGTCTAAAGCAAGCATCGCTCGTACCATGTTAGAACCTATCTTCATTCCCATATTTCTAAATACCTTGCACCTTACAATGTTGCCATCATTGAAAGTCGCAACAGCATCATACACACCAAAGTGAAGTGTTTCTATTCCAACAAATACAGTCTTGGGGATTCTCGACCATATAACACTATTTACACTTTCATTGGGGTTTTGAGGTTTTCCGTGAATACACTTTTTCAACAGTTCAGGTGCTGCTAAGTCTCTGAAAATAGGTTTTATCACCTCCATTATTGCATGAGGCAGACTATGCTTATGAGTGTACACTTCACCAGTTAGCAATCCTTTGTTATATTTACACCAACTGTCTTCTTCTTTGGGACACAAGCTATGTTGGGGATTTTCATCGTCTTTATTGTTTACAGTAATAACACATACCTTTGGCTTTCCAACATTTCTCCTTTTCTTAAAAGCCTTCAGAGGATTTCTAATAACTTTACTTTTACTCATTATTATACTTCAACAAAACAGAGACTCAAGAAACAGAATTAATTACGAATATTTTCGAGATAACGACAGAGTAAATAAACATGAAACAATCGACAATCACACCAGCGATATATATTGAACCATCACAGGTTAGCCACAACACATACTTTACCTCACATCACTAAAATGTACCTGATGAACACGGACGTTAATAATAACACCATTTGACAGCAGTTTAACAGCGCCACAGTGGGTCACGCCCATGTAGAACACATTTCAAAAAAAATTTAAAAATAGTTGTAGTCTTCGGAATTGAATAAATTATATATCTATTAAAAGGTAATAGTCTGCAGATTCAGAAAACGCAAAAAAGTAAAAATTGAACTTTTCATGATTTTGAGCCTTTCCGGAGCCCCTTAATAGGGGAGAACTGTCACTGTCTAATTTACATTTAATGATGTGAGACCCTCTGTACAGTACGTGTTATTACCAACTGATAACATGTGGGTATTAGCTAAAAAGAGAGAAAGTTAGCATCAAAACATAAACGCAAGAGACCAAGTCGATCAACAGGAGTGTTAACACAAGCTAAGATTCATTTTATATTCGAGGTGTGTTACTTGTCGTTGCATGGCAGTCTAACTTGTTTCCTCAGAGTGTCAACATGTATGTTGTAGTGGGGTTTACATACTCAAATTTTGTGGCTTTGCGATGATGCTTATGGGAGTAATCATTTTCACTGTACAATCTATAAATGTTATGACAATGTTTGGTATACCACATCTATCCAGCTACAGGAATGTTTCCATGTTTGTTAAATTGATTTTTGATTCTGTATTTGTGTAAACTGAATATATTTGGGCATCAATCTACCTCTGTACTGTATATCTGTGGGTTTGAAGGTGATCATCATTGACTGAAATTAATAACCTCATTGATGAACACTTGTGGTCTGCAAATGGAATTATAATAAAATAGGCTTTCCATTAGTTTTCAGAATTATTTAATTCATAGCCATTAGTCAGCTACTACTATTTAATAAAAATATTGTTCTTTGTGTTTGATGACAGAAAATTACACACTCACCAAAACAAAAACTGCCACACCATAGCAGTGCACAGGCCAACAGCAATAGTCCATATCAAGAAGACAACAATTCGGATTTCCATGAAAAGCCTCCCAACATCACGAATAATACTAGCAGACAGCTTAGTCTGGGTGTACTAAACAAACAGAAAACCACATTAGACTTTATTCTTTCCATACAGGCAAAAATTAAAGGAAAAAATATATATATACAGACAATGTAACTAATTCAGTAAAAAAGTTACACACTGAAAAATGTTTGCAAATTTTACTTTAATCATTCATGAAAGACAATGCTGTTAATATTTACCGACTATTACTAAAACAAAAATACCCAAGCTTACCTAAACTACAAAAGGAATGTTCTGAAGATAACTAAGGCAACCCCTGATTTTTAAACAATGCATCATTTGCAGTTAACTACTACTTTCTTCCCCTACATTTTCTATTGCATCACTAGCTGCTCTTTCAGTGTTGGTATGAACTGATTTTACTAAAACACAGACAGTAGAACTCATGCTCATCCATTATGCTCATAACTGCCACAATAGAAATGATCGTTTTCAAGTAAGAGCCACAGTGGTATGACATTATCCCCCAGCTATGAATTTTTTTAATGAAGCTTTGAGCAATATAATTGATTTATCAATCTACCCTGCCTTTCAAGTATGCATTATGTGTAATGACATTAAGTGCAGTGGCAGGAAGAACACAACTTCTGGTTGGGACAGTACAGTGTTATCAACGCAAAATCAAAAAAGAGTGCGGGGGTAGACCTAATGATGATTAAGAGAACAGGGATGCAAGTAAGCTACAGCACAATGGACAAATTATTGTAGACAAATAACACAAAACCAGTACCCACCACAGCAGTACAAGTTTATATGCCAATTTGTTCTGCAGATGATGAAGAAATTGTAATGAGATGATGAGATGAACAAAATTATTTGGTACTTAAGGGAGATGAAAATTTAACTGTGATGGATGACTGAAATTTGGTAGTAGGAAAACCAACAGAAGGAAAACTAGTACAATGTAGTTTGGGGGAAAGGAATTAAAGAGGAAGTCACTTGCATAATTTTATCTTCACTGACACTTGGTTTAAGAATCATGAAAGAAGTGAATATGTGTAACAGGGATGGAGACAGTAGATCACTTCAGAATGATTATGTAAGGGTAAGACAAGATTTTGAAACCTGATTTTCAACCACAATACTATTCTAGGGCCAGATGTTGACACTCACAATAATTTATTTGTTATGAACTGCAGATTAGAGCTGAAGAACGACAAGAAGGTAGGAAATTAAATAGATGGGACCCAAATACACTGTAGGAACCACATCTTGTGGACAGTTTCACAGGAATCATTGGGCAATACTGAAAGAGGAAAAGGAAAATAACTGAAGACACATGGGTAGCTTTGATAGATGAAACAGGGAAGGCAGCAGAGAATCACAGAAGTAAAAAGACAAGGCCTCATAGACATCCCTGTATAACCCAGATTTTACTGAATTTAACTGATGAAAGGAGAAAACACAACAACGCAGCAACTGAAGCAGATGAATGGGAATATAGCCACATTAACAATTAGACAGGCAGAAAGTGTAAAAGATCTAAGCAGGAATGAGTAGACAACAAATGCAAAACTGTAGAATCATGCATAATTAGAGAATGTAAATGCCACTTAGAGGAAAATTAAAGAGATCTTTGGAGAAAAGAGAAGCAGCTATATGAACATCAAGAGCTCAGAAGGCAAACCAGTACCAAGCAAAGAAGAAAAAGCTGAAAAGTGTAAGGCATATATCTACGAGGGTTGACTGCATGGGCGATTCTAGAAGTCATTCTGGGGGGCGGGGGGCTGTGTGTGTGTTAATGGGGGCTGGTGAGGGGGGGGGGGCGTTTGGGGTAATGGGATATGGCTTAACAAAAGGAGAGTTGGGGTCCTCTACCAACAAATTGGTAAAATTTGGTGTTGCTTAAAGTAGTTTTTTGTAACTGTTTTGGATATCAGGGTAAGAAATGTGTATTAATAAATAATAAGACACCTATTTTATGTTAAATGATATTTACTGGTTTAGGTAGTAAGCTGTTTGCGCTCTTATTCTTTTGTTAAAATGTGTTTGTAATACACTGCAACCTGTATTGCTACATAATTATAAAAAAAAGGTTGAATCTGTTTGATTAATATATTTGCTGATCCCTGAAAGTAATTTTATCCAGTGTAATACGATACTCTATACCCCCTTGCCACCGCCCCTGGTTGACTGAAAAGAAATGCCTCCACCTTTGTAACTCTTCTCAACAGTTGGCAGCATTAGTATGAGGAAGGTACTGGCTTAATCCATAGCCTCTTCTCTACAGCTCCAGTTGGTGGGAAGCCTTAGCATTGAACAGTCTCATATAAAAGATGTGACCAGTTGATAGGACACATCCTGAGGTGTCAAAGGAATTATTGATGGAATGAAATATGGGAGGTAACAGAAACCAAAGCTTCAACACAACAAGTAAGTTCAAATGGATGTAGGCTGCTGTAGTTATGCAGACATGAAGAGGCTTGCACAGGGAAGACTAATCTGGAGAGGTGCATAAAACCAGTCAGTGGAATAAAGGCCACACCAATAATAAATATGACACTAAGCTGCTTCTGTTCGCATTGGTGAATTTGCAGCTTCACAGTTCCTGTATTTCTAATGAGAATTATAAGTTGCTAAGGCAACTCTGTAAACATGTTTTCTTTTTTAAAAGTAACTGATTTCAATGTGCTTCAAATCTTGTTTATTTTTAACTATGTAGTTGTTTTGAGTACTTTCGTTTTTAGATGTAGCCCACTTGATTCAGAAGAGCTTGACAGCCTTACAGTGATTTATCACAAGTTTTATTCAATGTGATTAGCTGAAATTAAATGATACTAAGTCTGGTCAAGTGACATCGGTGTATTGGTCTAAAACCTTGAAGTCATGTGATATAGACGCCCTTCGTATATAATGACACATTTCCTCCCATTAACCATGGACCTTGCCATTGGTGGGGAGGCTTGCATGCCTCAGTGAAACAGATAGCCATACCGTAGGTGCAACCACAACGGAGGGGTATCTGTTGAGAGGCCAGACAAACGTGTGGTTCCTGAAGAGGGGCAGCAGCCTTTTCAGTAGTTGCAGGGGCAACAGTCTGGATGATTGACTGATCTGGCCTTGTAACACTAACCAAAACGGCCTTGCTGTGCTGGTACTGTGAACGGCTGAAAGCAAGGGGAAACTTCAGCCGTAATTTTTCCCGAGGGCATGCAGCTTCACTGTATGGTTAAATGATGATGGCGTCCTCTTGGGTAAAATATTCCAGCGATAAAATAGTCCCCCATTAGGATCTCCGGGCGGGGACTACTCAGGGGGACGTTGTTATCAGGAGAAAGAAAACTGGCGTTCTACGGATCGGAGTGTGGAATGTCAGATCCCTTAATCAGGCAGGCAGGTTAGAAAATTTAAAAAGGGAAATGGTTAGGTTAAAGTTAGATATAGTGGGAATTAGTGAAGCTCGGTGGCAGGAGGAAGAAGACTTCTGGTCAGGTGACTACAGGGTTATAAACACAAAATCAAATAGGGGTAATGCAGGAGTAGGTTTAATAATGAACAGGAGAACAGGAATGCGGGTAAGCTACTACAAACAGCATAATGAACGCATTATTGTAGCCAAGATAGATATGAAGCCCACGGCTACCACAGTAGTACAAGTTTATATGCCAACTAGCTCCGCAGATGATGAAGAGATTGATGAAATGTATGATGAGATAAAAGAAATAATGCAGATAGTGAAGGGGGACGAAATTTTAATTGTCATGGGTGACTGGAACTCGATAGTAGGAAAAGGAAGAGAAGGAAACGTAATACGTGGATATGGAATGGGATTAAGGAATGAAAGAGGAAGCCACCTGGTAGAATTTTGCACAGAGCATAACTTAATCATAGCTAACACTTGGTTCAAGAATCATAAAAGAAGGTTGTATATATGGAAGAATCCTGGAGATACTAAAAGGTATCAGATAGATTATATAATGGTGAGACAGAGATTCTGGAAGCAGGTTTAAACTGTAAGACATTTCCAGGGTCAGATGCGGACTCTGACCACAATCTACTGGTTATGAACTGTAGATTAAAACTGAAGAAACTGCAAAAAGGTGGAAATTTGAGGAGATGGGACCTGGATAAACTGAAAGAACCAGAGGTTGTACAGAGCTTCAGGGAGAGCATTAGTGAACGACTGACAAGAATGAGGGGAAAGAAATACAGTAGAAGAAGAATGTTAAGCTTTGAGAGATGAAATAGTGAAGGTAGCAGAGGATCAAGTAGGTAAAAAGACGAGGGCTAATAGAAATCCTTGGGTAACAGAAGAGAGATTGAATTTAATTGATGAAAGGAGATAATATAAAAATGCAGTAAATGAAGCAGGCAAAAAGGAATACAAACGTCTCAAAAATGAGATCGACAGGAAGTGCAAAACGGCTAAGCAGGGATGGCTAAAGGACAAATGTGAGGATGTAGAGGTGCATATAACTACGGGTAAGGTAGATACTGCCTACAGGGAAATTAAAGAGACCTTTGGATAAAAGAGAACCACTTGCATGAATATCAAGAGCTCAGATGGCAACCCAGTTCTAAGCAAAAAAGGGAAAGCAGAAAGGTGGAAGGAGTATATAGAGGGTCTATACAAGGACGATGTACTTGAGGACAATACTATGGAAATTAAAGAGGGCGTTGATGAAGATGAAAAGGGAGATACGATACTGCGTGAAGAGTTTGACAGAGCACTGAAAGACCTGAGTGGAAACAAGGCCCCAGGAGTAGACAACACTCCATTAGAACTACTGACAGCCTTGGGAGAGCCAGGCCTAACAAAACTCTACCATCTGGTGAGCAAGATGTATGAGACAGGCGAAATACCCTCAGACTTCAAAAAGAATATAATAATTCCAATCCCAAAGAAAGCAGGTGTTGACAGATGTGAAAATTTTCTGAACTATCAGTTTAATAAGTCACGGCTGCAAAATAATAATGTGAATTCTTTACAGATGAAAGGAAAAACTGGTAGAAGCCGACCTCGGGTAAAATCAGTTTCGATTCTGTAGAAATGTTGGAACATGTGAGACAATACTGACCCTACGACTTATCTTAGAAGCTAGACTAAGAAAAGGCAAACCTACGTTTCTAACATTTGTAGACTTAGAGAAAGCTTTTAACAATGTTGACTGGAATACTCTCTTTCAAATTCTGAAGGTGGCAGGGGTAAAACACAGGGAGCAAAAGACTGTTTACAATTTGTACAGAAACCAGATGGCAGTTATAAGAGTCGAGGGGCATGAAAGGGAAGCAGTGGTTGGGAAGGGAGTGATACAGGGTTGTAGCCTCTCACCGATGTTATTCAATCAGTATATTGAGCAAGCAGTAAAGGAAACAAAAGAAAAACTCTGAGTAGGAATTAAAATCCATGAAGAAGAAATAAAAACTTTGAGGTTCACCGATGACATTGTAATTCTGTCAGAGACAGCAAAGGACTTGGAAGAGCAGCTGAATGGAATGGACAGTGTCTGGAAAGGAGGATATAAGATGAACATCAACAGAAGCAAAACGAGGATAATGGAAGGTAGTCGAATTAAATCGGGTGATGCTGCAGGGATTAGATTAGGAAATGAGAGGCTTAAAGTAGTAAAGGAGTTTTGCTATTTGGGGAGCAAAATAACTGATGATGGTCAAAGTAGAGAGGATATAAAATGTAGACTGGCAATGGCAAGGAAAGCGTTTCTGAAGAAGAGAAATTTGTTAACATCGAGTATAGATTTAAGTGTCAGGAAGTCGTTTCTGAAAGTATTTGTATGGAGTGTAGCCATGTATGGAAGTGAAACGTGGACGATAAATAGTTTAGACAAGAAGAGAATAGAAGCTTTCGAAATGTGGTGCTACAGAAGAATGCTGAAGATTAGATGGGTAGATCACAACTAATGAGGAGGTATTGAATAGAATTGGAGAGAAGAGAAATTTGTGGCACAACTTGACAAGGAGGAGGGATTGGTTGGGGCATATTCTGAGGGATCAAGGGATCACCAATTTCGTGTTGGAGGGCAGCGTGGAGTGTAAAAATTGTAGAGGGAGACCAAGAGATGAATACACTAAACAGATTCAGAAGGACATAAGTTGCAGTAGGTACTGGGAGATGAAGAAGCTTGCACAGGATAGAGTAGCATGGAGAGCTGCATCAAACCAGTCTTAGGACTGAAGACCACAACAACAACAAACATTTTCTGTTTGCATTTCATGCAACTGGCTACACTGATGATGTCACATAGGTTTATTACTATATTAAATACATAACTCTTTCATCCTTTCAATCATAATGACACTACCCTGTGCAGAAACAAAATGACACTACCCTAGGTAGAAAATAGGAATTACCACATGTAGGAGCAGTGTCATACTTTACACTTCCTAAAACAAAAAATGAAACACTGTTTTCTATCCAGAACATTAATAGCGAAGTAAATTAAAGAACAATTTAGAAACTGAAAAAAGCAGAATGTCATATTGCAAATAAAATGCCCTCAATTCACCTTAAGGCGTGAGGAGACCAAAATATCCAGCGCCATCATCACAAGCAATATATAAAACACAACTGTATAATCTTTCTTCGTTTGACCCCTGCTAAACTCATCAACTAAAATGCCAGCTAAGATTGAAAACGTTCCCCAACCAACAGCTCCCCATAAACGCTGCTGACCAAAATTTGATGGTTGATCACCTGAAAGAGATAAATTCAGAAGCTGATTAAATCAATGTCCACCCATATGAAAACCTAGATTTCAAAATACCACTTTAAATTTTGTGTACACATCAACATCAAAAAGTGCAAATAAATCAATATTTTACACTTACAGATGTAATCATTATGAATAAAGGGAAAAAAAGAAAGAAAGAAAATGATACTTTAAAATCACAATCGAATTTGGAAATGTAAGTTACAGTGAAGGAATTTCATGTAAATTTCACAGAAGAGAAAACAAGCAGAATCATATTAAAAAGAAATATACAAGGCTACTACAAATGATTCATTAGTTTTCAAAGCTCTATGTTTCCCGTTATTACCTATAAAAATACAATTGATGCACAAATAAAACTGTAAACTCATCAAGTTTGCATTTTGCACTCTACAAATGTTCTATGAGTGTCACTTTGGTCACACAACACACATCCAAACATTATTCAATTTTGTTCCATACCTTATATAGCAACATCCTGTCAATGGTCATCACAGTAGCACTGAAGTGTTCTTTATTTACTGTTTGCTCAATGAATAACATTGTGGACAGGTTAGAAATCCTTGTATCACTCTCTTCTTCATTATTGACCCCTTTTCATGCCCATAAACTCATAACTGTAGTCTGGTTTCTGCATATAAATTAGACAACCTTTCGTTCTCTTATGCCAGATAATTTCAGAATGCCAGTCAACATTGATGACCTACACACGACAAATCTCTAAAGTAAATCATATACATCTGTAATGGTATTCAGCCCAAGAAGAAATATGGGAGGGGCTTTTGAGAGATACATCCCACCTTGTAGCACCAAATGAATTCTATGAACACAAGCAATTTTGAGGTTCCACTTTGCTTTGTAGTCTATTTTAAGTATCTTTTTCACGTTTCTGGGTATCTTCACAAGTATTTGTGTGCATCTCGACTAATCTGAACTAATGTTACAGAGAGAAGAATACATGTTACTTTCTCATTTGAGGGCTTGCCCCACAGGAACAAAAACTTACAAAAGAATGCTTTTATTTCATTTTCCATGGTAACATGAACAAAACAGATTTTTTTTCTTATGGCGGACAAGAACTCTATGTAGGCACATTCTAATGAACAATATATAACTAACATCAACTGTCAACTGACAGGCAGCAGTTGTGTTACATTATAGACTCTTTTAACAAGTGAGAAATGGTGTATCTGTTGTGTATGTGACTCCTGCATAGTAAAAATATGGAAAATAAGCTTGAGCCACGTAAGACAAAGGATTACTTCTGAGTGACCCTGAGAAATGAGGTCTTTGGAGAGAGAGAGAGAGAGAGAGAGAGAGAGAGAGAGAGAGAGAGAGAGAGAATTATCAACCAGATACAACAATGAGTTAATGAGTACGTGTAATATTTTGTGTAGACAGTAGATATTTTACTGAATTGTTTGTGCAAGTAGGATCTAGTTTCTTAACAAATAAATGTAGGAAAGATTCGTAAAGATGGGCTAAGAGACAAGTATCATTAAAATTATAAGAAAATATTAAACTATATTTGCATACTTCACAATAAATTCGTATATTAATAAGAATGTTGCGATATATAAAGTATGATATGAAAAAGATGACATATTATACAGGACTAGCTACATTTCTGGAGTGAAGTTCTGACTGTATATGCTCTACACTTTTCACGATCAATTTGTGTAAATTATTTGATAATATAGAGCCATCCTGCCCCTGGCTTTAACAACTGGCTTCCTGGTCCTTGTCAAATATATTTAATGGCAAAAATTGTCCTTTTGGTTTGTCATACATATACACAAACATTACAAAACCGCGGGAACATGCAGCTCCCAAAGAATACGGTTAGACATTACACTTTGCAGAGAGTTGAACTATAATGGCAAAGGGACCTAAAGTCATGTGACCACAGCGCTGCGTACCTTTCACTATTCTCAATAAATTTAAAATTACTCACAGCATTATTACTATAATCAATATTCATTATTGTGTGAAAGGGAACAAGATTTTGTCAGTAATAATTCTGATCAGAGTTAGTGGACTGATAAGAAACTCCTGTACTGTAGTAGTAAATAAATGTACAAGTGTAATTTCACACTAGTGGGAAGAGGGATACTATCATCTTCTTGAGAATTAAACCTTTCACTGTTATAGGCATACTCTCTGCGATCTGTGATGAGTGTGGATTTGTTGTGGTTGTACTGCTCACCAAATGCTGATACCTGTGGTGAGGAGAGGTGACTGGCTGCCATGAAATACTTTCATCTGATTTTAAGAAAACTATTTGTTGAAAAATAAAAAAATAAAAGAAAAGATTTTTGCACATCTTACAGTCAGATATCCTCATTTGATAAAAAACTGAATTTCTTTTCGTTATTCATCACAGTTGCTGCACTGCATGAAATTCAAGTAAAACATTGCATAATATTTTAAAAAGTTTTCAAAGGTAAAAAGCATTGTGTAAAATTTGCATATAGTTGATTTTAGCTCATACATTGCAGTGAATGAAATGTAGATAAGATATGAAAGTTTTATTTAAAATTGAAAGAAGAAAGATATCTCACTTCATTCTCGAGTTACTAATTTTTATATCAGATGCAACAGTCGCGTGTGGTGTGCCCAGTTCTGTCCGTGAAGACTTGCTGGCTACTATGAAATACTTATCATTTGATTTTACGGAAACTATTCACTGAAAAAATTTTATTTTTGCACATCTTACAGTCTGATATTGTTGTTCGATATTATCCATTATAGATATCGTACTGCATCAAATGAAGGAAAAAATTGCACAAAATTTTATAATTTGTAGAGATAAAAATGCATTGTGTATCGTTGATTTTAGTTCATACATTGCAATATATGAAATGTAGATAAGATAAAGATATTTTACTTAAAATTGAGAGCAGAACAATATCCCTTTTCATTCTCAAGTTATTGTTTTTTTCTATATCTGAGTGACAGCACGCAAAGAAGCACATTTGTCGTTTGACAAATACTCAGAAATTTTTTTATGCTCCGAGACACGGAAGTAACTGGTCCACAGCAGTGAGAGGTTGGTGGTTCAGTACACATACAGTTATTAACAGCACTGTAGAAAAACCCAAGCAGTGCATGTGAAAACATCCATAGCACCTGGGGAAGGGTGGAGCATGGCATGCACCCCAGTTCACAACAGCAGAAGGTTTAAAGATATCTCTATTAGCAATCACTATTTCTTTAGATTACATTCTGTTGTTGTTCTGTATGCCTGTCTGAGATATTCCTTTTGGGCTTTGTGTGCCACTGAGTTTAGTTCACCTGCTCCTGATGTCATCACAAGTGCAGCAAAGAGACTTCTGCACCGTTTGCCGTTCAAAGGAATATCAACGATTCTAGCATCCAACAGACAATAGTGTCAAATGCATTGCTTGCAATGACATTCAATTTTATCACTTTAATGTTAGACACACTACAAGTCAGTCATTGTATGATGGAAGAATATTAAACCTAGCCTTATCCTCATGTTGTTGGACTACTCATTTAGTAGAGTTGCTAACATATGAATAACTGAGTAGCACCTGTTGGGGAATTTGTTGACTTTTACCGAATACAGAAGCATTCGCGTTCAGCACTTGTGGACTCTCATAACTACTACTGAGATGCTTTGAGGTTTTATTAACTCTCTTTTAAAACTTTTGTTTTTTATGTCATTACTACAAATGGTCTCCTCCTTATCTACACAAGGCGAGTCAATGCCCTAAAACATCACTATCGAGAAAAATGTAAACTATATAAGTTGACAGTGGCTCGACACTAAAGCTGTGAGCTGAACCCTGGAAGCTGCAATGAAACACAACAACCTAGTCAATCTACGGGGAAGCAGGTTCTGAGCACTGCAGAGAGAAATGCATGGAGATAATACAAATGCGACCAGCAGTCACAATAATGCAGAAACAGAACACAGTGCAAGGTGAGGGGCTGGTCTGAGACACTTGAAATCAGCGTAAGAACTGATGGGGCAGGTTTATCAATCCTGAGAGGTAAGAGCAGACCCTGTGGCTCTAGCCATGCCACACTTCGTGTGTACCCTCCATGATGGCGTTCAGTACTATTCTGCTGTGATATCCACATCAGCTCATCTGCACCCATCTTGATGTCCACTGGAGGGGGTAACTAAATCTCTCCACCCTGAAAAGGCCATAAACAGTCAAAAATGGGCTGGCTTATGCTGTGATCTCCGTCATAAGACTGGTAAGAGTGAGAGTCTCCCCAGCAGTGGATCGAACACCATAGAAGGCGACACCAATGCAGCTAGCTCTTCCTAAGGAGTGAAAGATTGCTGATGTTGGTGTGACATTGATCCACCAGCAACAGTGGGTGTGAGGACTTGACCCTTGGCGAATTATGGGAGGAGGGCAATGAGTCAAATTCCACGGGGCTCCACATTGGCAATTGTGGGAGCCATCTCCACTAGTGCCCCAGTCTGCAGTCAAAGATAGATTGCTGGAAGGCGCAGAGGGGGATGGCAGTGGGAGCACATGCTGCCACAACTGAGTGCATCCCACAGGACCGACACTGCGACTGACCACACTGCCTGGTGGGCTTGGAGATGATGGCAGCAGGGGCTCCCTGGGCCGCAGGCACAACTAATTGGAACAATTCTGTGTACAGGTCAGGCAAGCCGCACAAGGTGTTCAACATCGTGAACAATCACTAGTAGGCATATGTAACACCGTGCCAAAGCCTTCATTGTGAGATATATCCCAGTGCGATGCACACAGCAATTGACATATGCGAGGACACGATGTCACAGAAATGACCATTCGGTAACTTTGCTTCTCCTTTGCAAGCATGAGGACCCCATGGAACAATGCTGAGCTGAGCCCACAGCAGAAAACACATACGCCACACTGAAGCTGTTCCTGAAGGAGTGCACTTGAGTCATCCTGTCTGAACTTCTGAAACGATTTTCCAAGAAAGCAGGTTGGTGGCTGTGATCTCCTGCTCCCTCAACGTAAGAAAATCCAGCAACATCTGCTGCAAGGTATCATCCAAAGCAAAAAGTAGAGCCTCCTGTTGATCACCCTCTGGATCATAACTGGCTGGCAACCATGATAGCATCTCTGACTTAGCAGGCTGGGCAGTAAACTGATACCGAATACTGTAACTATAGTTGCTGAGACAGAGGAGTCACCTGTGCAATTGGTGGGCGGTCCGATCTGGCTTAGAGTGAGGGCCAAATAATAAAAACAAGGACTTGTGGTCGCTGATGAGTAAGAACTTTGTTCCACACAAGAATATATGAAATTCTTTTATGGTGAAAATTATAGCCAGCACTTAATTTTCCACGTGTGAGTAGTTACTTTGCCCTGCAGAAATTTTCTTCAATGCATAAGCAATAGGCTGCTTGGAGCTATCTGGGTTCCCACAAGAAAGAACTCCACCAGCGCCACACTAAGAAGCATTGGCAGCCACAGACAATGATTTACCTGGTGTAAAGTCAAATAAAGAGTTGAGCACAAACATTGCTTGAGGGACTGCGAGGCCCGGTTCACAGACAACATGAATTTGAAGCCCTTTCAGCGACGGCTGTTAAGAGAATGTCAAATGTGCATGGACTGGGCAGAACTTAGCATAATAAGAAATCTTGCCCAAAAAGGTCTTGAGCTCCTTCAGGTTCTTGGGCAATTACAAGTTGACAATAGCTCAGACGTGCTTATTCATAGGGATGAGACAATCTTTGCTAAATTTATGTCCCAAGAAATGCGCCTTTGGCGAGAAAAAACTGCATTTTTCCAATTTGCCACAAAGACCTTTCTCCACAGGGCACTGGAAGAGTGACTGCAGATTTTGTAAATCCTCCTCTCGTGCAGAACAAATTAGGCTATCTGCATGTCATCGAGGTAGTTAACCCAATAGGAAAGCCCTGAATCAAAATCCACAAATATCGCTGATAAATTCCTGGTGCAGACAAGCCTTTAAAACACAAGCAATCGAACTGGAAAAGCCCAAAGAGGGTGTTGAGTACCAAGAAATTCCAGAAGCTGCATCTAATGGCAGTTGCAGATACATATTGTGTAAGTCGAAACATGTAAAAATACTGGCCCCATCACAACTTCACCAATAATGCCTCTGGTAGTGGAATTGGATACAAATCCGCAACACAGTGTGCATTGATCATCTGTTTCAAATCACTGCAAAGACACGTGGTGCCATCTGGCTCTGAACGACCAAAAATTTAGGTATCACTGACTGTTTATGGGACATGCGTGCCTCAAAATTTTCTGTCCGTTGTTAACTATCTTGAAGTCAAAAACAGGAAAGGCAGCCGAGTCAAAAATATTTTGTGCCAATGGAGCATGTGCACTTAAAAACGTGCAGAGACATAGAATTGTCCTCTCACAGGAATACACTTTACTGTGAGACACAACTAGACATAACGGCCATTGCAAAGCAGGGCAGCCTAAGAGCCTACATATATCAAAGTTAATTATACTGACAGACACTCCTTTATCTACCTGATATTCAATCAGTCAACTATACACTACCGCCATTAGCAGTATATGCCAGAGAGATGCTTTCAGGACATGGAGACAGCCTCTAGTTCCAGAGAAAACAACAGGGCCTCTGATGACTGCTGCCAAAATCGCTTATTCTGTGGGATATTACACACATGGCCTCTATTGCACCACATGACAATTGGGGCTCAATCGCAGGCTTGCCCAATGAGTGGAAACAGGTGCACAATGGGAGCAACACAGAGAACACAAAAAATGTCACAAGTACGGATTATGAAGCTCGACTGATGTGTACTCACTGAAGGCTGCTGCAGACAATGACAGGCAGTGCCATATCACTGCACTCAAATCATCAATGATGTCAATACATGGTGACTTAGCAGAAGGAAAAGGCACCTGGCTCACCCCACAGGACACCCGGGGCTGTTTACCATGCACATCTAACTTTAGCCAACTGCCAGTTGTCAGAAAGTACACCCCTTGCCACTGCTATAAAAGGTCATGTGATTCCAAAAGCTTCGTCACTTCACTTCAGCTACAGAAGAGGGTGGACAAGGCCAATGCACTTGTTTGGATCTCCGGGTCAGGTGTTAATTGGATGATCACGTTTGTAATTAGTGAGCCCCTAAGCGAATTAGCATACTGGGGACACTCAAAACAACACTTGGGTGAGAGTCCTTGCAGGTCAGCAATCCACACCGCATATATTGTCCAGAGCACTTGTGGTGTGGGTTAAAATGTAACCGTGTAGCCAAGGATTCAATGACCAAAATACTGCAGGAGCAACTGACAAAGTTCATCACAGTTAGGTTTCTCAGGTTCGACAGAGGAATTCAAATCCTGTAAATTCATATAATCCCACACTGCTGGACAACAACAAGGCAGCCTTATAAATTGGATCAACAATACGCCTTACCTGGCAATGCAGCAAGAACTAGTCCAGGTAATTCTCCCCCTTTCCGTAGACTTGTAGAAGACAGTAAATGCCATTGAGGGTAGTGAGGGAGAGCTTCTCGGCCATCATCAACTCACTATCAGTGCAGAGTGGGTATGGACTAATTTTGCATTCTGTTTGAGTAGTTCATGATCTGTTCCTGCTGCAAATTTTGTTGCTGCTATTGGACGAATGACTCCTCCTCCTAGTATTGCAAAAAATGTCATGAAATGCCATGTCAATGGTGGCCACAATCAAACACTATGGGAAAAAAGTGTCACAAGTGCAAGAACGTCCAATGTCCTCAGATTTATATCTGCACAGGATGTGGAAACACCATGAACTGTCACTATCAGCGGAAATGTAAACTATATGAGCCGATGATGGAGCAAAAGAAAGGGCAGAAGCTGAACTCCAGAAGGGTGAACAAAACTCTATGCTAGCCAATCTATGGGAGAGCAGTGTGTCCCAACACCGCATGGAAACTAGCACAAAGATAAACATGACCACGACTGTCACTAACAGAGTGGGAAGTGAGAGACTGGTCCAAGGTAGTTGAAATCAGATTGGCCAGGCTTATCGCTGCCAACAGGTAAATACTTCGAGTCAGTGACTCTGCCAATGCTGCACTTCACATGCACACTCTGTGATGGCATTATATTCTATTCCGCTGCAGCATCCATGCCAGCCCACCTGTGACCATCCTGCAGATATTTAAGTCTCTACACTGGTTGCCAGCGCACAAAACAAAGTGGCCCAACATCCCTGTACTGCACTTCTATGGTAAAACAGTCTCTACACTGACCAAAAATCTTATGTCACACAAATCTGTGAACTCATAAAATTATTTACAATACTGTCAATACTAAAATCATTTATATTTGTTATTGATTCATAAAGTATATAGTTGTTTTGTTAATATTCTACTATAATGGACGCTTGCAGTCATTTTACTAAAATGGTAAATTAAAATTAACATTTGTGTCACTAGTAATATAAAACAATAAACACACCCACACAAAAACAAAATGCAGCTCTGCAACACCACCACATTTCATGACAATAAACATAGTCCTTCATGATCACTGATTTATATCAAATTTAAAATATGACTAAAATTGTGTAAAATTTTTCTGTTTCACAAGTCTGTTTGCTCATTTAACATTTATCATGGCTGCTTTTTGAGATGTTCATATATCTCCTCCGAGATGTGTAAGCTTTTTCCCTTTATCAGCTCGAAGCAAAATTGTCAAGGTTTTGTTTATATCTAATGCAGAGAGGCTGTTTTCTTTCTGATGTGTACTGAATGTTGACAGATAATTCTCACTCTGTCTGACGTGTTATTTAAAATGTGTGTTAAAATTTCACCCACAGATCACAACTTGACAGTAATGTCATTCATATACATGATGCAAATAAAGGCATCTTGCATAATAGAAATGACATGTTATGGACATGTTTTAAAAACAGTTTCATTATTCAGAAATCAAATCAAGACAGTGGACCCAAACATGAAGAAATTACCATTTATATAAGTATAGTTTTAGCAGTATCCTGAGAATACAATTTTCTAGCTATGGCTTCCAATTAACCCACTAATGTATGGAAGATTACAGAAGTGATCACTTAACTACACATAAAGTAAATACTATACAGAGGTACTGTCCTCTCATTACCTGCAAGTTTGGAAGACAGATTCCAGTGTCATATGTTTCAATTATTATTTGAAGTTACAAATTTTCTCAGCAGTGTCTAGTTATTATCAAGCATATGTATTAATTTAGTAAGAAATCACAGCAAAATATTGCTGTGTTAAATCAGTTTTATATTTGTAACCTATGTTGACTGACAGAGAAAAATTATTCCTCTGAAAACACAGAAGTGAGATTAGGATCAACTGTTGGGTGACACAGATGTATTTTACAGTTTTATGAACAGTAACAGCAGATTAACAAAGATTATGAAGTTTTTTATTGGTGTTAAAGCAAAATGGGTCATTGGTTGTTCTAAAACTGCAAGTTTCATTCAACATCTATAAGCAGTATATGATTTATTTCAAATGGATAAGTGGGTTAACATATTTATATTAAAAATGAGTGAAATGGAAGACATTATGGGGTTTATTCGTCATTTTTTAGTGGAGGAAAAGGAGCAAAGAGGTAAGGAAAAGGAAAACTTTTTATATAATCTGAATGAGGAGAACCAAGAGAAAATGAAAAAAGCATAATTAACTTCCAACTTTGAAGGACTGGATCAATTGGCTCAATGACTGAATTGGTTAGTAATTATCTATCTTTAAAGAAGAGGCCGGAATCCAAATAAAACAACAAATTAAGGGCAGCATGCGGATGGCTACACTCTTAAGAACAGAACTACAAGCTCAACTTGATAAGTGACATGGATTGCAAAATAATTTAAGACATGTTATTGTAGTGGTCTCAGTTCAAATAAGTGAAAACAAATGTACACAGACAGAAAGCAAGAACTGAAGTGAGAAAGCTGCTTTAGGGAAATCACTTTAATCTTTCAGTAATAAAACATACAGGTAAATTGCCAGGATTTTCGGTTGTGGGAATTTTGCGAATGTGATTTATCTGTTACAGGTTACTTAGTATCTCTAGTGATGTTACAGGGCAGAAACCTATTGTCAAATAAATGGCAACCAACTTTGACAGGATTCCAGATTTGAAATGAACAATAATGTTGTACAGAAATATATTATTTTCGAGCAACAAGGAAGAACACATCCAATGTTGCTCCTAAAGACATTCTATGGTACATCACCAAAGCCCTGCAATGAGTTACAGAAAATTCATTTCATATTTAATCATCTAGAAGGAAATGCATTTTAGTGAAGATTATTGAACATTGATAAATTTATTTCATACACTCTCAAAACAAAGTCAAACCAAATTTCGGTCTAGAGAAGCACAAGAATACTCCGTTTACAGCATTTATGACCAAAATTGTACAAGAATTTGTGGTGATGTTTAGGGAATTTTATCAAGTGGCAACTGGATCAATCTCATTATCTCACTATATCTAAAAACAAAGATGATGTGACTTACCGAACGAAAGCGCTGGCAGGTCGATAGACACACAAACAAACACAAACATACACACAAAATTCAAGCTTTCACAACAAACTGTTGCCTCATCAGGAAAGAGGGAAGGAGAGGGAAAGACGAAAGGATGTGGGTTTTAAGGGAGAGGGTAAGGAGTCATTCCAATCCCGGGAGCGGAAAGACTTACCTTAGGGGGAAAAAAGGACGGGTATGCACTCGCACGCACACATATATCCATCCACACATATACAGACACAAGCAGACATATTTAAAGACAAAGAGTTTGGGCAGAAATGTCAGTCGAGGTGGAAGTGCAGAGGCAAAGATGTTGTTGAATGACAGGTGAGGTATGAGTGGCGGCAACTTGAAATTAGCGGAGATTGAGGCCTGGTGGGTAATGGGAAGAGAGGATATATTGAAGAGCAAGTTCCCATCTCCGGAGTTCGGATAGGTTGGTGTTGGTGGGAAGTATCCAGATAACCCGGATGGTGTAACACTGTGCCAAGATGTGCTGGCCGTGCACCAAGGCATGTTTAGCCTCATTACCAACAAACACTGTCTGCCTGTGTCCATTCATGCGAATGGACAGTTTGTTGCTGGTCATTCCCATATAGAATGCATCACAGTGTAGGCAGGTCAGTTGGTAAATCACGTGGGTGCTTTCACACGTGGCTCTGCCTTTGATCATGTACACCTTCCGGGTTACAGGACTGGAGTAGGTGGTGGTGGGAGGGTGCATGGGACAGGTTTTACACCAGGGGCGGTTACAAGGCTTTTCCTATGTGGGAATGACCAGCAACAAACTGTCCATTCGCATGAATGGACACAGGCAGACAGTGTTTGTTGGTAATGAGGATCACCCTGTGGCTAAACATGCCTTGGTGCACGGCCAGCACATCTTGGCACAGTGTTACACCGTCCAGGTTATCTGGATACTTCCCACCAACACCAACCTATCTGAACTCCAGAGATGGGAACTTGCTCTTCAATATATCCTCTCTTCCCGTTACCCACCAGGCCTCAATCTTCACTAATTTCAAGTTGCCGCCACTCATACCTCACCTGTCATTCAACAACATCTTTGCCTCTGCACTTCCGCCTCGACTGACATCTCTGCCCAAACTCTTTGTCTTTAAATATGTCTGCTTGTGTCTGTATATGTGTGGATGGATATGTGTGTGCGTGCGAGTGCATACCCGTCCTTTTTTCCCCCTAAGGTAAGTCTTTCCGCTCCTGGGATTGGAATGACTCCTTACCCTCTCCCTTAAAACCCACATCCTTTCGTCTTTCCCTCTCCTTCCCTCTTTCCTGATGAGGCAACAGTTTGTTGCAAAAGCTTGAATTTTGTGTGTATGTTTGTGTTTGTTTGTGTGTCTATCGACCTGCCAGCGCTTTCGTTCGGTAAGTCACATCATCTTTGTTTTTAGATATATTTTTCCCACGTGGAATGTTTCCCTCTATTATATAATTATCTCAATACTTAGATGTACATAGATGAATATTATTTATTGGAAATTCTTATTACTAGACCGCCAGTGACTGTTGGACACAAGTGGGTAAGTGCTCAATATTTATTTCAGTTGTTTTATCAACATGACTGTTTAAATGTAACTCAGAGTGTGGTGTGGTACCATTTTTCCCATGCAACAACAATGCAGAATGAAACTGGAAATTTTCAAGTGAAGTGTCATACCATTACTACTAAATGTCATTCCATTACCAGAGATTTTTTTGAAATTTCATTAATAAAATATTTGTTTAATACATTTATCTTCTATATCATCTTGTTTCCCATTTATTCCTCTCCATAACAGAATTTTTGTGAATTTTTATAGGAAATAGGTGATCTAAATTAGTGTATTATAAATGAAAAAAATAAGCATATCTGAAATATATCATTCCATTACCAGAATTTTATGTTTTACAGAAGTCTCATTATATGCACGAAACATTAACTGTTACAATAAGAAAATCATAATTCTCTGTTTATGTAGAAAATACAACAAAAACTTTCATCTTTCATGATGATGCTTGGCCTTTTTTGTCCTTAATGTGCAAAAATAATACTGACTGTCATTCCATTACTCGTGCAACTGCCCAGCTGTTATGAGAAGTGACAAAATGAGACAAAGGCTTAGATTTGGCAGCAACTTTTAGTGAAGAACTACCCACATGCGGAATGCAAAATTGCATGTCAAGAGAGGCAATATTTTATAGGTCATGAGAGGAGTACACAATAACAGGTTAGGCGGAAGGAAATAATCACAAGTACCTGTTGTAATGGGAAAGAAAAGCAAAATCACAAAAATATAATATGATCTCTCAGAGGTAAGGAAGTAGCTTACACTGCCAGATTCATTCAGTACTGGAATAATGAACATGATGGAGATGTATTAATGAAAGAAAGGGGGTGCGCCTACAAATAACATGGCAGAGTATTCACCAGACGCTCTTTGATTCCATGACATGGTCTAGTGACTCTGATAGCAGTACGTGAAGATGCTACAGTGTACTGAATTTCCACAGTTACAGTTACAGAGGATTACACGGGAAGAAATGGAAAAAGCTGTGAAGAAGATGAATGGGGGGGAAGCCCCAGGACCTGATGAAGTATCAGTGGACATGATAAGAGCAGCAGGTCCAGTGGGAATGCAGTGGCTATATAGAGTACTATCAAGCGTGTGGAGAAATAGTAAAATACCTGACGACTGGAGAACAGGAGACATTGTTCCCATCTTCAAGAAAGGCAATAAAAGACTTTGTAAAAACTACAGAGGAATAACCCTCATGAGTCATACAGCCAAGATTTTTGAAAGAATTTTACTAAATCAAATAAGTGAAAAGATAGAAAAGGAGCTGAGTGAAGAACAGCATGGGTTTAGGAAAGGAAGGAGCACAATCGACCTGATATTTTCTATCCGTCAACTGATGGAAAAAAGTTGGGAGTATAACAAAAGGGTGATAATGGTTTTTATAGACATAGAAAAGGCATATGACTCAGTTGACAGGGAAAGACTCTGGGAAGAACTGAAGAAGATAGATATAGAAGATGGATACATTAATGTTATAAAGACAATGTACAGAGGGCACAATTGTAGAATTAGAACACCATTGGGGAACTCTGAATACTTCGAAATAAGACAAGGACTTAAGCAAGGAAGTGTTCTATCTCCTGCGCTTTTTAATGTTGTGATGGAGGGAATTAATAGGGCAGTTAAAGATATAGTAAAAGAAAAAGACAAAAAGATGATTTTTGCAGATAATATGGTAATATGGGGTGATGAAGAGGTAGATGTACAGTTACAGCTTGATGCGTGGAAGGAAATAATGAAAAGGTATGGATTAAAAATAAATAAAGACAAGAGTGAAGTAATGGTATTTGGAAGAGAGAAAGGAATTAACAGAAATATTACCCTGAATGGAGAACCCCTCAAAGTGGTAGAAAGTTTCACTTATTTAGGGAGTGAAATATCTAGGGATGGAAGAATAACTAACGAAATTAATAGGAGGTTGCAGAAGGGACGCAATTTCTACCAAACAATAAAACATCTGATTTGGAATAACGAAGTTTCAGAAAGAGCAAAACTCCTTATGTATAAGAATTATTACATCCCTATTGGCACCTATGGTGGAGAAACATGGACAATGACAGAAAGGGACTGGAGCAGACTGCAAGCAGGGGAAATGAAATTTCTCAGAGCAGTTAAGGGAAAAACAAGAACGGACAGAGTAAGGAATGTAGAGATTAGAAAGGACCTCAAACAAGAAAGTACGAGAGAAGAAATTGAAAGAAAGAGATTAAGATGGTATGGGCATGTTAAGAGGATGCATGGGCAGATACTCCCCAAAATTATGGAAGAACTAAAGATGGATGGGAAAAGACCTCGAGGGCGCCCAAGAACACGGTGGAAAATGGGAGTGAGAATATCTGTTGAAAGGAGAGGTGTGATCTGGCAGCAAGTGGAGGAAGAAAAGTGGGGGGAGGACCGAGCCAAATGGAGAGGACTCGTCAGCACGCAGACCCGGCAGTAGCTGGAGCGGGATTCGGATATAGATAGATAGACAGAGGATGTACAGGTCTGCAATGCTAACCATATGTGTAGTGTCATGTCCCTAATCATTGGAATAAATTTCACTGCGATTACATCTCTCGGTCTTGGTGTTTCACTTTTTCCAAACAGTAGTGTAGTTTCTCCCCTCCAACCTTTTTCATTTCTTTTGCTGTAGACCATACAATCCTTTGTAGATTTCTTTTTGTTTTGCATTACAAAATGCATTTTTCCCATTCAGCCTCTCTTCAGCATCAGAAGAGGATGACCTTCCTCTCTTCCTGGAATTTTATTCCTAACAGTGCCCATAAGCAATGTGATAATTCTCCTACAGGAAAAAAGTCACTGCATATTCTCTCCTTTCTCCTTCTTATCTGTTGCAGGATGTAGCTGTTTACAACTACAATTTCAACAAGCCAGACGAGTAATTTTGACCACCATTCATATGACCTCTTTGTAAATGACCGAGCGAGGTGGCACAGTGGTTAGCACACTGGACTCGCATTCGGGAGGACGACGGTTCAATCCCGTCTCCGGCCATCCTGATTTAGGTTTTCCGTGATTTCCCTAAATCATTTCAGGCAAATGCCGGGATGGTTCCTTTGAAAGGGCACGGCCGATTTCCTTCCCCATCCTTCCCTCACCCGAGCTTGCGCTCCGTCTCTAATGACCTCGTTGTCGACGGGACGTTAAACACTAATCTCCTCCTCCCTCCTCTTTGTAAATCTGTAACACGCACAATACTGGAGAGTTCTGTCGCCTCCTCATATAAACTTTTAAACTGTAGGTTTCTGCTTCTTTCTATATCCGTGATCAACTGTGTTTCAGGACCAAAGAATGTACTCCACATAGACACTAACTTCTTGTTGTGGACACACACACACACACACACACACACACACACACACACACACACACAAAATTTTTATATTAAATTGGCAGAAACAACAGATGATATTTCTGGAGCTACTGCTTTTCAAGATCTGATGGAAACCTTTCCTAGATCTCATAACAGTCCCTGATGTATGCATTTTCATTTTATGTTGTTCTTGAGCAAATTTAGGCTTAGTGTAGAACCATTCAGTGTAAATGTGAAAATCTGTATCAGCTGTGTATGCTTGCAGATCTTGTGCCAAATGAATCACTACTGAAACAGTAAATGGCAAATCAAATGGCTGTCAGTCATTGCCTTGCCTTAATATGGAATGTGAGAAAACATGTAATTGTTTTCTAAGCCACAGAGGCAAAACAATTCAATGGCCTCACTTTGCAGGCTTCTTTCAGTTATAATACTTGACCAAATCCTGCCTCCAAAACCAACTGTGCTCTCATCTATAGCTATATTTCTTCCTGGTACATAAAATATTTTATATTTATTAGCAATTATTCACTTCACTGACCCTACGACTTATCTTAGAAAATAGATTAAGGAAAGGCAAACCTACGTTTCTAGCATTTGTAGACTTAGAGAAAGCTTTCGACAATGTTGACTGGAATACTCTCTTTCAAATTCTAAAGGTGGCAGGGGTAAAATACAGGGAGCGAAAGGCTATTTACAATTTGTACAGAAAGCAGATGGCAGTTATAAGAGTCGAGGGGCATGAAAGGGAAGCAGCGGTTGGGAAGGGAGTGAGACAGGGTTGTAGCCTGTCCCCGATGTTATTCAATCTGTATATTGAGCAAGCAGTAAAGGAAACAAAAGAAAAATTCGGAGTAGGTATTAAAATTCATGAAGAAGAAGTAAAAACTTTGAGGTTCGCCGATGACATTGTAGTTCTGTCAGAGACAGGAAAGGACTTGGAAGAGCAGTTGAACGGAATGGACAGTGACTTGAAAGGAGAATGGAGGACGAGGATAATGGAATGTAGTCGAACTAAGTCGGGGATGCTGAGGGAATTAGATTAGGAAATGAGACACTTAAAGTAGTAAAGGAGTTTTGCTATTTGGGGAGCAAAATAACTGATGATGGTCGAAGTAGAGAGGATATAAAATGTAGACTGGCAATGGCAAGCAAAGCGTTTCTGAAGAAGAGATATTTGTTAACATCGGGTATAGATTTAAGTGTCAGGAAGTCGTTTCTGAAAGTATTTGTATGGAGTGTAGCCATGTATGGAAGTGATAACATGGACGATAAATAGTTTGGACAAGAAGAGAATAGAAGCTTTTGAAATGTGGTGCTACAGAAGCATGCTGAAGATTAGATGGGTAGATCACATAACTAATGAGGAGGTATTGAATAGAATTGGGGAGAAGATGAGTTTGTGGCACAACTTGACAAGAAGAAGGGACCGGTTGGTAGGACATGTTCTGCGGCATCAAGGGATCACCAATTTAGTATTGGAGGGCAGCGTGGAGGGTAAAAATTGTAGAGGGAGACCAAGAGATGAATACACTAAGCAGATTCATAAGGATGTAGGTTGCAGTAAGTACTGGGAGATGAAGAAGCTTCCACAGGATAGAGTAACATGGAGAGCTGCATCAAACCAGTCTCAGGACTGAAAACAACAACAACAACATTCACTTCATCCTTTCTATTACACCTCTCTCTTGAGCTGCAATAGGAGAAACTAAATGAAACCCCCACAATATGCAGAAAAGTTGGAGATGAGAGAAAATATCCTTGAAGAATGGAAGGAAGGACATTGAGGTCATTAGAGATAGAGCACAAAATCAGATTGTTTCAAGGATGAGAAAGGGTGCCATGCCATTTCAAAGGAACCATCTTGGCATTGGCCTGAAACTCTTCAGGGAAATCACGGAAAACCTGCAGACACGGATTTTAACCATAATTCCAAATGCGAGTCCAGTGTGCTATCCATTGTGCCACCAAAATCGATTTGAAAAATAGAGCTTGGTCCAGGCAATTTTCAGTAAAATAGTCATTTAATTCGGTCTCCAAATTCAAAGCCTTTTTCATAATACGGAGGAATGCCTTAATTTCTTTTGACACCACATCTTTCCATGAGTACCTCACAAAATGTTTTGTCAGTGGTGTCACCTTCCGTATTTTTTCCACTACATATGCATTTGTTGTGCCCATAATGTTCGGTGAAAGTATTTATGTCTCAGTTTACAAGTGCTATAGATCAATTCTTTGGAAAAAGAGCTTCTGGAAAAGTTATTTTACATATTGTGAATCTGAAGTAATAACTGAGAACTATCCCATAGTGATGAGCCAATTCTTAGAGAAGAACACAGCTATTAACTACATGAAATGAATTCACAGTTGTGAGTATCAACAAACTTCATATGTATAATGAAAAGACAATATTGCAAATTTGTGCCGGACCAGACTCGAACCCAGATTTACCATTTGTCACAAGCAGCTGCCTTAACTGCTTTGGCTATCCGAGCCAGACACAAACTTCCATATGTCATTGTCCATGTGTCTACAACCTGTGCTCATATATTCATTACGTGTATCCCTATACAGGGGAGACATTTTAATTGATAGTTGCTCGCCCGGTACCAGCATATAAATACTGTATTGCAGCGACTACAGCTGTTATTTGAAACATATTCACAATTGTGAATATGGACCACCTTCAGCTGCATAATCGAATAACAACATTGTAAATTTGTGCCGGACAGGGACTTGAAGCCTTTGTCACAAGTGGTTGTCTTATAGCCATTTGGATGACGACATATGGAAATTTGGGTCTGGACATGAAATGTGCTTGGATAGCCAAAGTGGTTAAGGCAACTGCTCATGATATGTGGGAAACCCAGGTTCAAGCGCCGGTCCAGCACAAATTTTCAATGCCGTCATTCCACTATACAGCTGAAGGTTGTCTATATTCACAACTACATACACATTTCATGTATTTCATAATGGCTGTAATCACTGCAGTGCCTGTTCCTCCTGTTCCTTCAGACATGCATGCATTGCAGTATCACAACTATTAACTTCTTAAACATAAGATTCAGAAGAGGAGAATAAACATTTTGTGTCATTTGTTAATAGTTGACAAATCCAACCAAATCAAACTCAGATTGACGCAATAATGAAATTTCCAGAACCCACAAAGAACTAAAATCTTTCCTAGGCTGACTACAATGTTGTGGGTAATTAGTAAAAGAGCAAGCATTAAACAGTGTAACTGCAGCTAACCTGTTAAAAAAGAAAGTAGCACAGCAGCAGTCTCCTACGCATTTTAATTAGTTCAATACTAGTACAGAAGCACTAATTGAATCTAATGTTCTTGGGCACCCAGATTTAACAAGAAAATTCCGCACTGCCATAGATGAGTAAGAGTATGTGGTAGGAGAAAAAAATTATGTTTGCAGAAACGATGTCTACATCTATACTCTGCAAACCACTGTGAAGGCTATGGCAAAGGGTATGTCCCAATGCACCAGTTATTAGAGTATGTCCTTGTTCCATTAACATATGGAGTGTGGGAAAAAATGATTGTTTAAATGCCCTTCTCTGTACATGTTCAATATCCACTGCCAATCCTATTTGGTACAGGTCAAACACACACACACATGCAGTATTCTAGGATGGGTTGCAAGAATGATTTGTAAGCAGTTTCCTTTATAGACTGGTCGTATTTTCCTAGTACTCTACCAATAAACCAAAGTCTGCCACCTGCTTTAGTCATGACTGAGCCTATATGATTGCTCCATCTCATGTCCCTACTAAGTATTACACCCTAGTATTTATATGTGTTTACATATTCCAATTGTGACTCACTAATACTATATTAATAAGATACTATATTTGTTTTGTTTTGTGAAGTGGACAATTTTAATTTTATGAACATTTCAAGCAAGCCGCCAGTCATTGCACTGCTCTGAAATCTTATTGGTGTCTGACTAAATATTTGAGCAGCTTCGTTCAGAGCACATTTAGTTGTAAATAACTGCATCATCTGGGTAAAGTCTGAGGCTACTAACAATTTTGTCCCCAAGGTCATTAATATACAACAAGAACAGCAAGGGACCCAACACGTTTCCTTGGGGTACACCCGAAATTACTTCTATGTCTGATGATGGCACTCCATCCAAGACAACATGCTGCATCATCCCTACCAAGAAATCCTCAATCCAGTCACACATTTTATGTGATGCCCCATACGACTGTACTGTTGACAATAAGCATAGGTGTGTACTGCGTCAAGTGCTTTTTGGAAATCAAGAAACACTGCACCTACTTCACTGCTTTGATCTGTTGCTTTCAGGATGTCAAGTGAGAAAAGTGAAAATTGGGTTTCACATGATCTATGTTTTTGAAATCCATAATGGTAGACGTAGTGGATGTAGTTCTGTTCATTCAAGACGCCTGATTCTGTTTAAGCTCAGAATATGTTCTAAGATTCTACAACAAATGGATGTCAGAGACACTGGATGGTAGTTTCGTGGATCACTTCTGCTACCCTTCTTGTAGACATGTGTGGCCTAAGTTTTCTTCCAACTATTAGGGCCTTTCTCCTGCTCAAGGGATCCACAACAGATTACAGTTAACACAAGCACCAACTCTCAGCTGTGAACTCGTTACAGAATCAGATAAAAATTCCATGGGGCCCTGGCGTTTTGTTCAATTTTAACAATTTCCACTGTTTCTCAATGCTACTGACACTAATATCTATTTCACTATTTTTCTACAAGAATTAAGATCGAGCAATACTCCAGGAGAATAGTCGAATAGGGTGAAGAACCATTACCAGTACTTTTAATTAAAAAGAAAACCAAACCAACTGACTTCTAAGAACAATTACAACATTCAGTGAAAGATATCCACACATTGGTAAAAAAGTAATATGAATAACATAAATAGAAAAATAATGTGGCTCACTGCATTTATGCGGAAGCTTGACCTGGACTGAAAATCTACAACAGATTTTATAAATACTAAAAGCTTTTCTTTTAAACTTTCTATTCAATTACAAACATATCAAAACTTACCCAGCATTCCAAAGCATATGGCATCTCCAACACTTACTACAACTGCCATTCCGACCCAACTCAAAATCATGAGGAGAAAAAACAGCCAAAACTGGTAAAGACCAGCAACATCTGCAATTTCTTCGTTTACAGTTATCATATTATTAATCACAGTATTGTTACAATATGTGTCGCATTTCAAATGTCTCACAGCACTGCACGAGGGATTTAACACATCAGTGTTCATGGTTTTTACTTTATGCACAGGGAAGTAAAAACAAGAATACACAGAAGTTGTGTGATTTAAGCTTGCCACAGCTGTTATATGGAGAGTGTCATTAGCAAGTACACCACTTCTTAGCCTTTGACTCTTGCAATAGTCTGACACATTCCAGTACATACAGATATCTGAAAATATTGCAGGGTTTGTCACACTACACGCCATCTGTAAAGGAAACATCAATAGTTTCAAACATGGAAATGTTTTAAATTTGAAAAGATAAAAGCAGTATATGTTTGCCTGAAAATGAGCATATAAGAGAATTATTGTTTTTAGAAATGGTAATGACTTTACACTGACATGAAACAGGAGGTTTATTGACAACAATAATTTAAAAAGAGTATGATTAAGAAGTTTGAAAGTACAGTGCACATCGTAATCTGTTCTTAAAATTATCCAGTACTCAACACCCAAATTCACCGTCCTATATGCTGGTAGTAATGGTAGAACAAAACATGTTATAAAGAACAGGTTTTTTAAAAAAAAAAAATCCACAAATATATCAGATATACAAAGTTCTATAAACAAGCAATATATTTCTCATGATAGAGGCATACATGACATATCGTGAAGAAACTGACAGAAACATGTATCCAGTTAGCAGTGGGCATAGCTACTCTGTGTGAATGTTTTGTACAAAATAATTACTGTGTGACTATTCACCAGCACTAACACATTTTGTGATCCATGGACCATCCACTTTGGATGATTGCTTTCCATCTGACAGGCGAAGCCAGATAGGGAGGAAATCAAGGAAATACAACTCAGTGGCTGCCTCCCTCCAACCAGTATCTACGATGTAATTCTTGTGATGGCATTACTAGGCACATGCCCTGGCACAATATTTACTGGCAAGTTCATCATGATTGGGAGAGAAAATATGAAGCCCAACAAATACATCCACTTTGCTTTTAGACATCTCCTAATGTGTTTGTCTTTTCTTGAAGGCTACAATCTTGTATCAAATGAATGATAATAAGTGTGAAATGTTTTTCCCTTAAAGGCATACATATATTGAAATCAAATGCACCAGTTGCCAGTTATTTTGTATTTTTATACATACAATCGATTTCAGCTTAATTACAGGCAAATCTCAAGTGTGTTGAGTGTTTATGAAAGGACAGCAAGGGCACACAATAAAATGTTTAAATTCGGATGACATGTCATTGCCAGCTGGAGTAAAATACTCATCACTCTTGAGAACAACTTTTTGTTGAATCTCAATCAGTTAACAAAACTGCAACATAATTAGCAACTGGAGAATTTGATTTCAATAAACACACAATCATTGGTTGTGGAAGTACTCGCCAATTCAAAAAGTGGTAACTAATCTCTCATGAGCAAGAGAGAAAGACATGTGCCAGAAATTTCAGTCAATCCTCTTTTGTCACAGGACTGTAGGAGTCAATTTGACAGTCTTTTTCCTTTCTCCATCACAACTTCTTTTCAACTCAAGGACTATTCTTCTTGAAAGGCTAGATGTTTTCCTCAGACACAGTCAATAATCCATATCATCTGTGGTAGTGTCATCAGAAAACTACTGTTGAACAGTTTGAAGATTTCTGACTCACTTTGCTACTGTTATGACTTATATCACTATGTTTGTTCTTGATTGATGACTCAGTAGGTCTAAAGAGAACCTTGGCATTTATCTATATCTTCATGTTGGTGCAGCAGGTAGCAGCACAACACTGTACGTGCTGTGTTGTTGTTCAGTGTAATCACACTTCACAATGACATTACTTGAACTATCTCAACCTGAAATCATTTTGTACATCTTAAATATGTTCTACATAAACATAAATTCTCTGTCTGGAACTGTCTCTCAATGCTCCAGTTACACACTATAATGTGTGTGTCATTTTGACTAAGTTTCATAGTTTTTTTAGATTTTTTCAATTTTTTCCTTGATTTATAAAAATTGTGTTTTTTTTCTTTTAACCTTTTTACCTTGTCTTTTTTCTTTTTGCTTCATTAAACCATTTGTTCCACATTTCTTTATAAACTCAAGATGGTTAGTCTTCTATCCTTCTCCACATAGGTAGAACATAGTTTATGGTAAATTGCTCTGGTAATAACATGGAGGAAGCAGGCAGTTCTGGAGGTAAATGACAGTGGAGACCATGAAGTGATTGAATAACCATACCAAGCACATAGCATAGCAAAGTCATCTTAAGTATGTACAACAATCCAGAGAGCAATCCAAATCACAAACATAAATTAGGCAAGGTCTAAACCTAAATATTCAATGGTGTGTAACAAAGGCTTCAATGACTAACAAGAAACTGGCTAGCAATAGCCGGGCTGCAATATTTTGCAATAAACACTCGTCAGTGGGCAGCACCATCTCAAATACTTCTGGCATTTTGTTTTCTTCATATTTTTTATCATTTTCAGTTGTTTCACTTATTTAATTTTCATGTAAGGTATCAAATGCTCTACAAGGCACTTACAAATACTTTTGTTTAAGTCAGCGTTTTGTATTGTGTTCCTATTATTGCTCGTCTGAAACTCTCTTCTCTACCAAGAAATCCTCAATCCAGTCACACATTTCATGTGATGCCCCGTATGACTGTACTTTTGACAATGAGCATAGGTGTGTACTGCGTCAGATGCTTTTTGGAAATCAAGAAACACTGCACCTACCTCACTGCTTTGATATGTTGCACTGTTGAAATTGCTTTTGCTTTCTTTGTATCTTTAACATCCTTTGCTACTTGATAAGTAATTTTACCTCTTTCTTCACCCCTCACAACCCACGTTTTCTATGACGCTAAACTTGTTACTTAATTCAGTCTAATGTAACCAAGGTGTATATACAGACAGGAAAAAAATTACACTATACACTATATATTACAATGTCAGTGTGGTGAAAGTACTTTTTCTTTACGTTAAGTAACAGCCTTGCAGCTGTAAAACTAATCACACCTGTGAATGGCACGAGTTTTATACACCGGCTTAGAACTACCTGGCACTTTCGGAAATGAGATGCATTGTATACCTGGAAGAATCCTGGAGATACTAAAAGGTATCAGATAGATTATATCATGGTAAGACAGAGATTTAGGAACCAGGTTTTAAATTGTAAGACATTTCCAGGGGCAGATGTGGATTCTGACCACAATCTGTTGGTTATGAACTGCAGATTGAAACTGAAGAAACTGCAAAAAGGTGGGAATTTAAGGAGATGGGACCTGGATAAACTGAAAGAACCAGAGGTTGTAGAGAGTTTCAGGGAGAGCATAAGGGAACTATTGACAGGAATGGGGGAAAGAAATACAGTAGAAGAAGAATGGGTAGCTCTGAGGGATGAAGTAGTGAAGGCAGCAGAGGATCAAGTAGGTAAAAAGACGAGGGCTAATAGAAATCCTTGGGTAACAGAAGAAATATTGAATTTAATTGATGAAAGGAGAAAATATAAAAATGCAGTAAATGAAACAGGCAAAGAAATACAAACGTCTCAAAAATGAGATCGACAGGAAGTGCAAAATGGCTAAGCAGGGATGGCTAGAGGACAAATGTAAGGATGTAGAGGCTTGTCTCACTAGGGTAAGATAGATACTGCCTACAGGAAAATTAAAGAGACCTTTGGAGATAAGAGAACCACTTGTATGAATATCAAGAGCTTAGATGGAAACCCAGTTCTAAGCAAAGAAGGGAAGGCAGAAAGGTGGAAGGAGTATATAGAGGGTTTATACAAGGGCGATGTACTTGAGGACAATATTATGGAAATGGAAGAGGATGTAGATGAAGATGAAATGGGAGATAAGATACTGCGTGAAGAGTTTGACAGAGCACTGAAAGACCTGAGTCGAAACAAGGCCCTGGGAGTAGACAACATTCCATTAGAACTACTGATGGCCTTGGGAGAGCCAGTCATGACAAAACTCTACCATCTGGTGAGCAAGATGTATGAGACAGGCGAAATACCCTCAGACTTCAAGAAGAATATAATAATTCCAATCCCAAAGAAAGCAGGTGTTGACAGATGTGAAAATTACCGAACTATCAGTTTAATAAGTCACAGCTGCAAAATACTAACGCGAATTCTTTACAGACGAATGGAAAAACTGGTAGAAGCAGACCTCGGGGAAGATCAGTTTGGATTCCGTAGAAATGTTGGAACACGTGAGGCAATACTAACCTTACGACTTATCTTAGAAGAAAGATTAAGAAAAGGCAAACCTACCTTTCTAGCATTTGTAGACTTAGAGAAAGCTTTTGACAACGTTAACTGGAATACTCTCTTTCAAATTCTGAAGGTGGCAGGGGTAAAATACAGGGAGCAAAAGGCTATTTACAATTTGTACAGAAACCAGATGGCAGTAATAAGAGTCGAGGGGCATGAAAGGGAAGCAGTGGTTGGGAAAGGAGTGATACAGGGTTGTAGCCTCTCCCCGATGTTATTCAATCTGTATATTGAGCAAGCAGTAAAGGAAACAAAAGAAAAATTCGGAGTAGATATTAAAATTCATGGAGAAGACGTAAAAACTTTGAGGTTCGCCGATGACATTGTAATTCTGTCACAGACAGCAAAGGACTTGGAAGAGCAGTTGAACGGAATGGACAGTGTCTTGAAAGGAGGATATAAGATGAACATCAACAAAAGCAAAACGAGGATAATGGAATGTAGTCAATTTAAATCGGGTGAGTCTGAAGGGATTAGATTAGGAAATGAGACACTTAAAGTAGTAAAGGAGTTTTGCTATTTAGGGAGCAAAATAACTGATGATGGTCGAAGTAGAGAGGATATAAAATGTAGACTGGCAATGGCAAGCAAAGCGTTTCTGAAGAAGAGAAATTTGTTAACATCGAGTATAGATTTAAGTGTCAGGAAGTCGTTTCTGAAAGTATTTGTATGGAGTGTAGCCATGTATGGAAGTGAAACATGGACGATAACCAGTTTGGACAAGAAGAGATAGAAGCTTTTGAAATGTGGTGCTACAGAAGAATGCTGAAGATAAGGTGGGTAGATCACGTAACTAATGAGGAGGTATTGAATAGGATTGGGGAGAAGAGAAGTTTGTGGCACAACTTGACTAGAAGAAGGGATCGGTTGGTAGGACATGTTTTGAAGCATCAAGTGATCACAAATTTAGCATTGGAGGGCAGCGTGGAGGGTAAAAATCGTAGAGGGAGACCAAGAGATCAATACACTAAGCAGATTCAGAAGGATGTAGGTTGCAGTAGGTACTGGGAGATGAAGAAGCTTGCACAGGATAGAGTAGCATGGAGAGCTGCATCAAACCAGTCTCAGGACTGAAGACCACAACAACAACAATATCACTGTTAGGTAGCATGAACACACAAACAGGAAAAGTTAATGATTTAAATTAATATACATACAGCACAGCTACAAGACCCCCCTTTCCTCCAAGGGTGTGGTTACGCAGTGTCCTAAGAGCACAGCTTAACTTGCAGCAGCCGAATATTTCTCACAAGTGTGGTTATAAATTTCACAGCTGTGCACCCAACATTTCATGCGCTACCTGCCTGAACACGTTTTATTGAGCACTTCGACTTTCCATAGAAAAGTCAATTATGTGTGAAATTGCTCAAGAAGTCACTTTACATATTTTTTAAGGCTAGTTATACTTTAAGTTATCGTTATTGTATAATTTTTAATCTGCGAAAAAAACTAAAATAAATATTAAAAACTAATGTCAAAACTTGGTTTTCTTCAACATGTGTTACTCTTAAGAGTATCACAAATGAGCCTGTAAAATTTTAAATAATGACATAAATGACTGGCCTTCTGGAGCTGATATTCTTCATGTGGCTGGTTCTCAATGTTATGTATTGACTAATAGTCTAATGCTCACTGATTTAAGAAATTCATCACACATTCTCACACACCAAATAATTCACCTTGCGTAAAAGGAAATTTACTTCGAAAGCAGCACTTCTCAAACCACCACCATTTGCAATATTTTTTCCGTGACCATTACAGTTATATAAACAGTTGTGATGTCATGTTAATCAAAATGAGGCCCAAGAGAAAGATGCATTGACAACAGTTTGTTGTTATGAAGTATTGCATAGTCTTTGATACATTTTGCTGTTGGTAGACAATTGTGTGTGCATTGTGTTTTGTTGTTGTGAATGGTGCAATTTCTTAGCAACTACGTTTTTATTTTGCTGTTATTCTCTCACACATGTTTAATTTCTGCAGTATTATTCTGTTGTAGTGGGCTAAAGTATAATTCTTTGTTAGAGTATCAGTTCTTACCAGTCAAAATAACAAAAATTTCATTGAAAAGAAAAACAATGAAAAATTCCTGGAATTCTACCCAGATTTCCTGGTTGTCCTGCGACATATACACCCTGTATATCTTATTTTTTAAAATAAATATTCACTTTATTTTCACTTTCTACAGTTCTGACTTCTTGCCTGATAAGTTTAGGGCCTAGTTTGTTTCTTTTAGCTCTGTATACACTTTTACTCTGCACCTTACAAGGGACTCTATGATCACCAGCTGTACAAAATTGATTTAGCATTTAACAGCCTGTACAGTATCTTTGTTAGAAAAAATATAGTCATTGTCACTAATAGTTCTATTTGGTCCTTGTCAAGTCCATTTTTTATTTTGTTTTCTTCTGCAAGAATTTGTTACGGACAAATTTTGTTGTTCTTAGCATATCTGCTAACGTATGACACGGCATTTCTGTTATCATATCTGTAGACAAGGGCTAGTAGAAATCATTGGGTAACACAAGAGATACTGAATTTAATTGAGGAAAGAAGAAAATATAAAAATGCAATAAATGAAGCATGTGAAAAGGAATACAAATGTCTAAAAAATGATACTGACAAGAAGTGCAAAAAGGCAAAGCAGGAATGGCTAGAGGACAAATGTAAGGATGTAGAAGCATACATCACCAGCA
The DNA here is from genome assembly GCF_023898315.1 of Schistocerca nitens. Classification (NCBI taxonomy): domain Eukaryota; kingdom Metazoa; phylum Arthropoda; class Insecta; order Orthoptera; family Acrididae; genus Schistocerca; species Schistocerca nitens. The sequence goes on along the minus strand of NC_064618.1, from coordinate 451,307,672 downwards.
GTAAGATAGATAACGCCTACAGGAAAATTAAAGAGACCTTTGGAGAAAAAAGAACCACCTGTATGAATCTCAAGAGCTCGGATGGAAAACCAGTCATAAGCAAAGAAGGGAAAGCAGAAAGGTGGAAGGAGTATATGGAGGGATTATACAAGGGAGATGTACTTGGCGGGTAGTGTTAAGGAAATGGAAGAGGGTGTAGGAAGATGAGAAGGGATGATACTGTGTGAAGAATTTGATAAAGCACTGAATGACATAAGTCAAAACAAGGCCCGGGGAGTATACAACATTTTGTTAGAGCTTCTGATAGCCTTGGGAGAGCCAGCCATGACAAAACTCTTGCATCTGGTGAGCAAGATGTATGAGACAGGCGAAGTATCCTCAGACTTCAAGAACAAAATAATAATCCAAATTCCCAAGAAAGCAGATGCTGACAGGTGAGAAAATTACCAAACTATCGGTTTAATGAGTCACAGCTGCAAAATACTAACACAAATCCTTTACAGAAGTATGGAAAAACTGATAGAAGCTGACCTTGGGGAACATCAGTTTGGATTCCAGAGAAATGTAGGAACATGGGGGAGAGGGGGGGGGGCGATATTGACCCTAAAGGGAAACCTATGTTTATAGCATTTGTAGACTTTGAGATAATGTTGAGTGGAATAGTCTCTTCCAAATTCTAGAGGTGGGAGGGGTAAATAAAGTGAGTGAAAGGCTATTTACAATTTGTACAGAAACCAGATGGCAGATATAAGAGTCAACGAGCATGAAAGGGAAGCAGTTGTTGAGAAGGGAGCGAGACTGGGTTGCAGCCTATCCCCAATGTTATTCAATCTGTATATTGAGCAAGCAGTAAAGGAAACAAAAGAAAAACTCAAAGTAGGAATTAAAGTCCCAGGGAGAAGAAATAAAAACTTCGAAGTTTGCTGATGACATTGTAATTCTGTCAAGAGACAGCAAAGGACTTGGAATAGCAGTTGAACAGAATGGACAGTATCTTGAAAGGAGGATATAAGACGAAATCCACAAAAACAAAACAACAGTAATGGAATGTAGACGAATTAAATCAGGTGATGCTGAGGGGATCAGATTAGGAAATAAGGCACTTAAAGTAGTAAATTAGTTTTGCTATTTGGGAAGCAACATAATTGATGATGGTCGAATTAAGGGAGGACATAAACTGTAGACTGGCAATGGCAAGAAAAGCTTTTCTGAAGAAGAGAAACTTGCTAACATCGAGTTTACATTTAAGTGCAGGAAGTCATTCCTTTTGTATGAGTGTAGCCATGTATGGAAGTGAAACATGGATGATGAACAGTTTAGACAAGAAGAGAATAGAAGCTTATGAAATGTGGTGCTACAGAAGAATGCTGAAGATTAGATGGGTAGATCACATAACTAATATGGAGGTACTGAATAGAATTGGGGAGAAGAGAAATTTGTCGTACAACCTGACTAAAAGAAGGGATCAGTTGGTAGGACACATTCTGAGGCATCAAGGGATCACCAAATTAGTACTGGAGGGAAGCATGAGAGGTAAAAATCATAGAGGGAGATTAAGAGATTAATATAGTAAGCTAATTCAGAGGGATGTAGGTTGCAGTAGTTATTAGGAGATGAAGAGGCTTGCACAGGATAGAGTAGCATGGAAAGCTGCATCAAACTAGTCTTTGGACTGAAGACAACAGCAGCAGCAGCATCTGTAGTTTCCCAACGGAAATTTTTTTTCAGTTTTTGTCCTACATCTGCATTAATTAAAATCTTCCATCACAATCTTGTAGTGGGATTTGTTGTCACTTATGAGCTTCTGTAGTCCTTCATAGAGGTCTCTCATACTCTCATCAGAATGTGATCATGTTGGTGTGTAGACATGAAACATTCCCATCGAACATGTTTAATTAGTTTTTAAACCAAGTCTAGCTACTCTGACTTAGTTTTCTTCAACATCTTTTAGCAAAAACACCACTCCTGAAGTTCCTCTCTGTTTCTTTCTCTATAATAAAACATGTCTTGACTTTAATTATATTCACTTTTAATTTTTTGCCACAATCCTGATAAACTTATTATATCCCATTTGATCTTATTTAACATTCCTTCCAATTCCACAAACCTATCTTTGGATTTTAAAAGTCTGTAATTTCTTAACTGTAGGCATAAGACAAATGGCTTTCTAAGGTCATATAATTGTCAGTTTAGCCCAATTTGCTGTAGTAAGGTACAGATGTAGAAGTGAGCGGTTTGCCTGATAGCCTGAAGCCATTGTCAGAGTTCCTTCCCTCCGCAATTACTCTCAACGTATGTTCACTTAGGCTGAAATAACAGAATGCCACGAATCTGCACATGGCATTGGCATCTGCAACCAGTCTATGCATTATACAATAGCCTGCCACAGTTTGAAGGCTGTGGCAAAACTAGTACTGAATCTTGTCTTGAGCTAAACCCACAGCAGTCTCAGTGCTTCTGAATCTCAGAGCCTAAGATCAACACAGACGGCTTGCATGCCAATCACTTGTCAGCAGGGCCCTCATATATCCAGTAAAGGGCCCTCATATATCCAGTCTCAATTGTCATTTAACAGTCAATCAGTCAGTCTTCATTCACAGAATCAATCTTCACTCTGCAGGGAAATTAATCTTGTCTGGATCACTCGTTAGGTAAAAACACTGTGTGCAAAATTCAAGGTTCTGCATTAAAGTTCAAGCATACCACATATTTTAAATTTGTCAGAAAATTTGTATATCAACGCCCCATCACCTTAAAAAGGTTCTGGTATCAATACAATTTCCCACACCACAGTTCCAACTGTGGATGGTGCAGACGAAAGTATGACTGTTGGTAAGCTTCCATAAGAGTTTTAATTTCTTGTTGAGGACACTTGTTGTTGTTGTTGTTGTGGTCTTCAGTCCTGAAACTGGTTTGATGCAGCTCTCCATGCTACTCTATCCTGTGCAAGCTTCTTCATCTCCCAGTACCTACTGCAACTTATGTCCTTCTGAATCTGTTTAGTGTATTCATCTCTTGGTCTCCCTCTACAATTTTTACACTCCACACTGCCCTCCAACACGAAATTGGTGATCCCTTGATCCCTCAGAATATGCCCCAACCAATCCCTCCTCCTTGTCAAGTTGTGCCACAAACTCCTCTTCTCCCCAATCCTATTCAGTACCTCCTCATTAGTTATGTGATCTACCCATCCAATCTTCAGCATTCTTCTGTAGCACCACATCTCGAAAGCTTCTATTCTCTTCGTGTCCAAACTATTTATCGCCCATGTTTCACTCCCATACATGGCTACACTCCATACAAATACTTTCAGAAACGACTTCCTGACACTTAAATCTATACTCGATGTTAACAAATTTCTCTTCTTCAGAAACGCTTTCCTTGCCATTGCCAGTCTACATTTTATATCCTCTCTACTTCGACCATCATCAGTTATTTTGCTCCCCAAATAGCAAAACTCCTTTACTACTTTAAGTGTCTCATTTCCTAATCTAATACCCTCAACATCACCCGACTTAATTCGACTACATTCCATTATCCTCGTTTTGCTTTTGTTGATGTTCATCTTATATCCTCCCTTCAAGACACCATCCATTCCATTCAACTGCTCTTCCAAGTCCTTTGCTGTCTCTGACAGAATTACAATGTCAACGGCGAACCTCAAAGTTTTTATTTCTTCTCCATGGATTTTAATACCTACTCAGAATTTTTCTTTTGTTTCCTTTACTGCTTGCTCAATATACAGATTGAACAACATCGGGGAGAGGCTACAACCCTGTCTTACTCCTTTCCCAACCACTGCTTCCCTTTCATGTTCCTCGACTCTTATAACTGCCATCTGGTTTCTGTACAAATTGTAAATAGCCTTTCGCTCCCTGTATTTTACCCCTGCCACCTTTAGAATTTGAAAGAGAGTATTCCAGTCAACATTGTCAAAAGCTTTCTCTAAGTCTACAAATGCTAGAAAGGTAGGTTTGCCTTTCCTTAATCTTTCTTCTAAGATAAGTCGTAAGGTCAGTATTGCTTCACGTGTTCCAGTATTTCTACGGAATCCAAACTGATCTTCCCCGAGGTCAGCTTCTACTAGTTTTTCCATTCGTCTGTAAAGAATTCGTGTTAGTACTTTGCAGCTGTGGCTTATTAAACTGATTGTTCGGTAATTCTCACATCTGTCAACACCTGCTTTCTTTGGGATTGGAATTATTATATTCTTCTTGAAGTCTGAGGGTATTTCGCCTGTTTCATACATCTTGCTCACCAGATGGTAGAGTTTTGTCAGGACTGGCTCTCCCAAGGCCGTCAGTAGTTCCAATGGAATGTTGTCTACTCCGGGGGCCTTGTTTCGACTCAGGTCTTTCAGTGCTCTGTCAAACTCTTCACGCAGTATCGTATCTCCCATTTCATCTTCATCTACATCCTATTCCATTTCCATAATATTGTCCTCAAGTACATCGCCCTTGTATAGACCCTCTATATACTCCTTCCACCTTTCTGCTTTCCCTTCTTTGCTTAGAACTGGGTTTCCATCTGAGCTCTTGATGTTCATACAAGTGGTTCTCTTATCTCCAAAGGTCTCTTTAATTTTCCTGTAGGCAGTATCTATCTTACCCCTAGTGAGATAAGCCTCTACATCCTTACATTTGTCCTCTAGCCATCCCTGCTTAGCCATTTTGCACTTCCTGTCGATCTCATTTTTGAGACGTTTGTATTCCTTTTTGCCTGCTTCATTTACTGCATTTTTATATTTTCTCCTTTCATCAATTAAATTCAATATTTCTCCTGTTACCCAAGGATTTCTACTAGCCCTTGTCTTTTTACCTACTTGATCCTCTGCTGCCTTCACTACTTCATCCCTCAAAGCTACCCATTCTTCTTCTACTGTATTTCTTTCCCCCATTCCTGTCAATTGTTCCCTTATGCTCTCCCTGAAACTCTGTACAACCTCTGGTTCTTTCAGTTTATCCAGGTCCCATCTCCTTAAATACCCACCTTTTTGCAGTTTCTTCAGTTTTAATCTACAGGTCATAACCAATAGATTGTGGTCAGAGTCCACATCTGCCCCTGGAAATGTCTTACAATTTAAAACCTGGTTCCTAAATCTCTGTCTTACCATTATATAATCTATCTGATACCTTTTAGTATCTCCAGGGTTCTTCCATGTATACAACCTTCTATCATGATTCTTAAACCAAGTGTTAGCTATGATTAAGTTGTGCTCTGTGCAAAATTCTACCAGGCGGCTTCCTCTTTCATTTCTTAGCCCCAATCCACATTCACCTACTACGTTTCCTTCTCTCCCTTTTCCTACACTCGAATTCCAGTCACCCATGACTATTAAATTTTCGTCTCCCTTCACTATCTGAATAATTTCTTTTATTTCATCATACATTTCTTCAATTTCTTCGTCATCTGCAGAGCTAGTTGGCATATAGAAATGTATGAGAGAAGAAGAAATTCGTTGAGTAACTCTTCTTGGACCACACTTCCCGTGGAATGTTAACAGCAAACCTCTCCACAATGCAAAACACTTCTCTTGAAAATTATGCCACTGTAGTTTGTTGTGTGCTATAATTATCTCACACTCACTAAACAAATCCATGACAAAATATGCCAGACTTCAATGTATTCCTTCTCTCTTCTACTAATCCACTCTGGTGATCTTAAACTGTCAGCCAATACTTAAAAATTGGCTGAGTAAGTGTTTTCAGTCACTTCTTTCATGTATGAATTACATTTCTTTAAGGTTCTTCCAGTGAATCTCAGTCTCGCATCTGTTTTTCCTACAGCTAGTTTCATGTGGTCATTTCACTTTAAGTCATGTCTTGCGCTTCTTTTTTTCCAATAACTTGATATACCTCATTGCTCTATTTCCTATGATAAATTCTTTGCTAGGAGGAGAGGAGGGTTTTTCTGCACTATTTGTGTAGAATCTTACAGTTACCAGATTAGATCAAGGTACCTTTCTACTGTTGAGGGATAACAGTTGATTTTTTAATCCTGTAATCATTTGTCTCAATATCTGGCATTTTGGGATCCATAATGAACTTGTGAACATGCAGTAAAAGAATTTTGGAAAACTGTATCTGATATTTTAACCTCCTATCAGTCACCCTCTGTTCTGGTGTCAGTATTGTCTCTGACAAGTGGACCAAATGACAATCGGATTTTTGTAATTTTTTACATTTATGTTATGTGAAGTTCAGAACTCAAATATTAATCTCCCAAAACAATTCAATGGAAATCTAAAAAAATTCTCCAGAAAATTGACTTTGAAGTTTTCCAACCATGATTAATAAGCTAAGGCAAGGTCAAGTTTTCTTGTCAGGCCACTTGGCTGTGTGGCAGAAGGCTCACTTGCCATTTTGGGGATTTTAGGTTAGATTACTGGCCAACACAAATTTTTAAATAGAGCTGCATGTTCTATTGGCAATTTCATGAAGTTTAAAATATGTAAAGATGGAAACAAATCAGTAGTGTTCAAGACTAATAACCACTGCTTTGAGTCTCATTTCATTTCACTCATTACCCCCCCCCCCCTCCTTCCCCCGTTAGTTTGAATACCTACGTCATTTAAATATAAAATTCTCCAAATATATGCTAATTAACAGATATCAAATTGCTATTTTTATGAAAAATGTATGTGGTTTTTATTTCTAATTATATATCACACAGCAAAAAACTCCCGTTTCCATTGCAAATATAAATTCTTAATTACTGGGTCTTTATACAAGATTGTTTGAATAAAAAAAATTGCAAATTAGTAAATTCTTTTTCATCCTTACATATTTTACATTTTAGGGAAATGTTCGTGGAACCTTAGTTGAAAATTTTGCCAGGAATGAGAATTGAATCCATGGCACATATGTGATAGGCAAGCATTCTACCACACATCTGCATGGCCTGTCAAGAAAAATCAACCTTGCTTTTGCATATTAATGATTGTTGGTAAGCTTCAAACTTAAGAGCCGATTTTTTATAGAATTTTTGAGACCTGCATCAAACTGCTTTTGCTAACTGATATTTGATTTATGAACTCCACATACCATAAATGCAAAAACAAAGGTACAAAATCCAGTTGCCATGTGGTCCCCTTGTGAGTGACTGAACATATGATCTTGATCCACTTACCGTCTTTATGTAAGACCAATATCTCTCAAGCCTTCTGATCAGATTAGTTGGCACTGACAGCTCCTCACATTGCTCTTCTAAAGCTCATTTTCCCCCATTTAGCTTTTGTGTCACCAAGACCTCAACTTTGCTTAAATCTGTGACATAGCTCCCTTTCCTTTCTTTGCAATTTTCTAACAAGAGTACTGATCACATTGGATCTTTCCTATCCCTCATGACCTCATTGTCCCATCTGGTCTAAAGCTCTTTTACACTGAAATGAACACAAGTGAAAATGCCACAGATTGTGTTTGCTTTGCATTCCCTTGTGTTAGCTTGAATTCCACTGGTTGTCAGTCTTTTAGCAAACTATCAAATGGCCATTGGTTCCTCTTGCCTTTGGAGCTAGCAGTACAGATTGCTTTGGTTGTTGTTGACATGAGTTGCATTAGTAGTGGAGTGGTCTGGAAGAATGTAATGTTGCTGACAGAAGAATATACAAGTGCTTTTGAGATTGAAGAGATTTCAGTACTAATGCCAAGCCAAAAGAAGTACGACTAGTACAAAACTGCCAACGCACCTAAAGGTTCTACTGGGGCCAAGAGAAATACAGGAAATTCATTAGATGCTTGCTTCAGGCAGGATCAAAGTGAAAGCACAGGCTTTTTAATTCTTTTTATTAAAAAGGAAAAGCGCAATAAATTTCCTTGAGAGTAGATCAGTGTGAATAATTTACAAGACTTTCCCAGTGATTCACGGACATCTCATAGAATTGGGTGTACTGCCAGACACTGTAACTCAGCATCTTCATCTAGTGTTTTGTGAGACTGGTCACTTTGCTGACTGGGTTGCATATTCATGCCTAGATAGTGCCCAGTGTTCACTATGTCATCCACACCCACTGGGGCTGTTTCTTGCAATGGTATTTGACTTCAGGCATTTCCTCTTTTGTCTGCACCCCTTGCACCTGTCTCCCGTGGTGCCAGCCATCCCATGGCATTCTGTATTAGGTATGTGCCCACCAAGTGTCCCTAGCACTACAATGATGCTGATCAATGTAGAAGTTCCTTAAGCTAGTCACAACTACTGCGCCTTTCTCTCATGGTCATGTCATCCTCCTGGCATTCTGAATTCAGTACGCCCTTGTAAGGGGTGCTTCCTGTAACATCACACTGCAACTGGCGTCGCATATTATGTTGTCCGTGCATGCTGCAGCAATCTCTTATGGCGGTAGCTGCCATCTGGTGTTGCGTATTATGTCTGCTCCCTGGTTGTGCAGTGCCGGGGATTTTGAGTGGTTGGTGCTGTTCCCTATCTTGTCTGTGACAACTGTGGTTGTCTCCCATGGAGATAGTTGCCACCTTGTGCTCCATATGAGGTCTGATTCCTGTAATTAATGCTCCCAGTCATCTGAGGTTCATTCTCAGACAAGGGAACTTTTTTCTGGCATTTCTGTAGTAGTTCCAAAGCCAGATTCCATGTTGTACTGATCTTGTATCCTGCTTCCCAGTTGATCAGGTTCTCCGCCACCTTTATTTCAATAGATTCATTGATGATACTGTCCCAGAATCTGAGGGTTTGAGCCAGGATCGTGGTTCTGTCATAACTCATGGTGTGTTCATGTTCCAGACAATGTTAAGCTATTGCTGAGTTTGTGGGCTGTCATAGCCTAGTATGTCTTTGGTGTTACTAACAACAGAAGAGAAACAAGAAGAAGAGACCAGGAAGGTAGCCTTCCTCACAATGGACAAGGAACAAGAAACAAGAAAGACACACTAGGAAGGTAGCCTTTCTACTATATGCAGGGCCTATTTCTGCTAAGATCAGCAGAATCCTGGAAAAACACAAAATCAACAGTATGTTCTGCCCACCCAGCTCTTTGAAATAGTCAAGGATATCTGGGGTTAAGAAAACCTGGTATTTACCTTATACCTTGTGGATACGGTATGTCTTACACTGCTCAAACTCCCAGAACAATGGACATAAGATGTATTTGCTTGTATCTGCTTCCATCGGTGCAGTTTTGAGGGGGCTGTGAAATGCCTCTGGTTTAATCCATTTGTGTTCCACATCTTCATCCTCCAAGTTGAATGTTGTAGGCATTGACTGCCCATTTACTCTACACTTAATTTCCTATCACCTTGTTAAACAAAAATATACTTTTCTTAGCATTCCTTGTAAGACACACAGTCATTCGTGCTATGCTATTCCTTTATATCAACTGATTAATATTTTCTGTTTCCAATCTGAACAAATTAAAGCTCTCCTTTGTCAGTAAAATGACTGATGTTTCCAAACAGTATGTACACAGGTGGAGAGTGACAGAAGGGTTCAGAAGATATATCTTTAATCTCAAATTGTTTACACAAGAGCAACGGCAATTTAGAGATAAGATTCAGTAATACAAAACTGTGAGAGGAAGTAATCTTAACAGAACAAGTTAATAGTACGAATTCTCAGACTCTAGAAGTTAGATTACAAGTATATTTTGGATAATTTCATTTTTGAACACACATACCAAAAATGTAATCAAAGTTGAAAGAAATCATACGAGAATAATGGTACAAATGACAACGTTACCTACTAGGCAAGGAAGGAAGGAATAACACACATCAAAGAAACGAAAAATAAAAGGGGTGTAACAAACATGTTGGTTCCTAAAGGAAGCAACAGAGACAGTGAAAGGCAACTACACAAAGAATACAGAAATGTGTCCCAGGAGAGCTTCAGTTGCCGTAGTTAGCCTAAAAAAAAGGTACTGCAATAATGTATATAACATTTATGTCTTTAATTTAAGGGATCTTCATGATCCACAAAATACAATGTGTCAAAGTGAAATTGTGACGACTAAATTGTAGTAGGGCAGCAGAGATGCCTCTGAGTATGTGTGTAACAGTCGCAGTGGGCAGAGGTCTTAGGCATTCTGCCTACTGCATGCAATTGGCAAAGAGTACTCAAGTTGCTCAAAAACAGGACAGCACAAAGAACATAGCTGGACAACATTATGCATCATGAATCACTGGCAGATTAGGGGTCAGCCACAGCCAGTGTGAGGCAGGCCAGAAGTTTTTGATGGGCCAAAGCGGAATGCTCCTTTGACCAGGAATGACAGTCACGAGTATCAAACAATATCCAGTGCTGAGCAACAAGAAAGCATAAATTTATATTTGCTTGGTGATCTGGACACCAGGTGCAAAATGACATTACAAGCTCGTGGTACAATCCATTGGTAATGCTGGAATTCAATATGGTGTTGGCCCACCCTTAGCCTTGATGACAGCTACCACTCTTGCAGGCATAGGTTCAGTCAGATGCTGGAAGGTTTCTTGGAAATGGCAGCCTTTTCTTCATGGAGTGCTGCACTGAGGAGAAGTATCGATGTCAGTCGATGAGGCCTGGCATGAAGCTGGCATTCCAAAACATCCCAAACGTGTTCAATAGGATTCAGGTCAGGACTATGTGCAGGCCAGTCCATTACAGAGATGTTATTGCCCTGTAACCACTCCGCTACAGGTTGTGCATTATGCACAGGTGCTCGATCGTGTTGAAAGTTGAATCACCACCCCCAAATCGCTCTTCAACAATGGGAAGCAAGAAAGTGCTTAAAACATCAATGTAAGCCGGTGCTGTGATAGTGCCATGCAAAAAACATGAAAAGCATAACCACACCATAACATCACCGCCTCTGAATTTTACTGTTGGCACTACACATGCTGGCAGGTGTTGTTCACTGGGCATTCGCCATACTCACGCCCTGCCATCGGATCACCACATTGTGTACCATGATTGGTCACTCCACACAACATTTTTCCACTGTTCAATCGTCCAATGTTTATACACCTTACACCAACCGAGGCATCATTTACCAGCATGGTGTGTGGCTTATGAGCAGCCACTCGACCATGAAAGCCAAGTTTTCTCACCTCCCGCCTAACTGTCTTAGAACTTGCAGTGGATCCTGATGCAACTTGGAATTCCTGTGTGATGGTCTGGATAGATGTCTGCCTATTACACATTACGACCCTCTTCACCTGTCGGAGGTCTCTGTCAGTCAACAGATGAGGTCGGCCTGTATGCTTTTGTGCTGTACGTGTCCCTTCACATTTCCACTTCACTATCACATCGAAAACAGTGGACCTAGGGATGTTTAGGAGTGTTGAAATCTCGCGTACAGATGTATGACACAAGCGACACTCAATCACCTGACCACGTTCGAAGTCCACGAGTTCCGCGAAGTGCCACATTCTGCTCTCTCACAATGTCTAATGACTACTGAGGTCGCTGATATGGAGAACCTGGCAGTAGGCGGCATCACAATGCACTTAATATGAAAAACATATGTTTTTTGGGGTGTCCATATACTTTTGATCTCACAGTGTATGTATTTACATGCTCAGAAATACATCTTACTAACTAAAAGCTATCAGGAAGAAACTTGTTGATGAAAAACATGGAGGGAGGACATTATATCATTGACTATGGAATGGTGAACATCACTGCCTTTCAGTGTGAGTAGATACAAATCAAAGAACTAGTCAAAATTTTGTGAACATCTTCTACTTAAATAAACTGAATGAAATTGCAAGAAAGACACCTGGTAGATGTGGTTGAGAGGTAAATATTTAAAAAAATGTTCATCACAAAGGATAAGACTGGAGGATTTCCGTTCTCATACATGTGCCTGTTGCGGAGTAAGAAATACCACATGGCATTCATGCTTGTGACATGTGGTCACTGGAAATTTTCTTGAAACCAGAGCTCACAGATAAACGGTCAAGATCACTGAGCACTAGTCAGACTAAAATCTTTCAATCAAATAAGAGAAGTGCAGACCAGCGAGGCAGTAACTGTAATAGAGTGCATGGCAAGGGGATTTTTTTTGTGACTGATCTTTCTAATGCAAAAACCAAGCACACAAGGATTACATAGGGAAGTTACAAAACTGGCGGCACTGTCAAAGGATCACTGGAAATTATGTTAAGGAGACTATTTCTGATCAATATAACTTTAGGAATGTGTAGTACAAGAATGAGAATGCGGTGATGAAACCCCTGACTTGATCACAAGTGAGAGAAGACAAATGCAGCATTGATGTCAGCCCATATGAGACAATGAGGTGACATCCAACCTGACCATGAATGGGAGGCAACCACACCATTGCCTGTGGTTCTGATGTGCTCCTTCAACTCAGGAATGGTGGCACAACATGTTCGGAACACTTCTTGCTTCAGGTAGGCCAAAGGAAAAAGTCTGAACATGAAAGGTCAGGTGAGGAAGGCGGCGAGGAAATGTCACCAAAACAGGAGATTACTATACCAGGAAATGTCTGTCGCAAGAAATCCATGCAAATTCTGGCCACCATTCTTGTGTTGAAGGATCGCATCAGAACTGCAGGGAATATGTTACGCCAAGTTATGGGAAGCTTCCAATGCTGCCTAGATGAATGTGTTGTGCAGGGCGGGGGGGGGGGGGGGGGGATCATTTGACAGGAGCCATACTCAAAAAATAATCCACACAATGGACAATGACTTACACACTGGTAAATGGCATACCTTTAACTATTAATTGACATAAGAGGTAATAAATGAATTACAGCTACTGCCTGATGGTGTGTTTTTAATATCCTACTATGAACGCTGCCGCACCCTGTATTACAATAATTTATGGAATATAAGAGAATCTTGGATGGAATTCATGGATGCGGGGAGGAAGTGCCACAAGAAATGGGATGAGTACAGATATCGAGACTGGAAATGGTAATAGACACAAAAAGCTAATTTAATTTTCTTAATAATAGTCCCAAACTTGAGTATATTTAGTTTTGAGGTCTGTAAGTGGGTAATCTCCCCCTCTAAACCATGGACCTTGTCGTTCGTGGGGAGGCTTGTGGGCCTCAGCGATACAAGCAAATGTACCATAGGTGCAACCACAACAGAGGGGTATCCACTGAGAGGCCAGACAAACACATGGTTCCTGAAGAGGGGCACCAGCCTATTCAGTAGCTGCAGTGGCGACAGTCGGATAATTGACTGATCTGGCCTTGTAACATCAACCAAAAATGCCTTGCTTTGCTAGTACTGCAAATGGCTGAAAGCATGAGGACTCTACAGCTGTAATTTTTCCTGAGGGCATGCAGCTCTGCTGTATGTAGCAAGGAGCACTGCATCAAACCAGTCTTTGGACTGAAGACCACAACAACAACAACAACAACAACAACAACAACAACAACATGTGTGTGTCATATTATACAGTTCAAGAATAAATTCAATACAACAAAAAGCAAATACAATAACGTTTCATAGTTACAATGTCAAGAAAATTGAGAATCCTAGATTCAACTGTGGGAATTTAGATATACATTAAGTAGATGGTAATGTGTTCACCAATCTATCAATCTAGTGTTACAGCCATATAATAATATATTCTCTACGAGTACAATATCAGTGCTATGTTAATAATCTATATGTTTAGAATTAATAATTATGAAGAACTGTTTTAAATAAAAGAAAACCTGCAGTAATTTGCTACAAGAAACTGGAGGAGGCAGAATCAAACATGATGCGAAGAGAATATACTATAACTTTTTTTACAGGAATTTTTTCAGTTTGTATGAGGGTTATCCAGAAAATAAGTTCATATCGGCCGCGAAATGGAAACCACTGGGAATATCCGGTAAAGTTTGCACAGATGTGTTGGGCAGTGTCTCTAGTATGCCCACCGATCGTGTCGCGTCATTCTTTTCAGTTTTGAGTGAACAGTGAGCACATAAATATGTGTAGGGAATAGCGTCTCCCGCCAAGTATGAGGGCCTGGTTAGAGAATTCGCCTGTGTCATGCAGTCCACATAACACAACTGTCAAACAGTTCCTTCTTCATGCCACTTCTCGGCCGCACACTGCAGGGGCAATGAAGATGCTCCTGCAGCATTTTTGATGAGAAGTGTTCGATCACCCATAATACAGTCCAGAACCACTGGCTATGAAGGCAAAACTTTTCCACAGACGACTTGCTGCAGACCAGTGCAGATAACTGTCCGAAAGCACAGGCGGCTGCTTTCTATGACAAGGATTTTGGAAAATTGATACAACACTACAATTAAACTCGAAGTCAGAGCGGCGACTATGTATAGAAGTAGGTGGAAGGTGTACCTAACTGTTGCAAATAAAATGTTTCTGGTTTTCACTGTGGTTTCCATTTCGTGACTGATCAGAACTTACTTTCTGGAAAACCCTCGTATAAGGTGACCCTGTAAGTGAGATTTAAAATTAAACATCAGAAAAATTCTTACATCATTTCTTCTGTTGGGAATAATTGGCAAGAATACTTAAATAAGTATCAAAGGGAGGATTTTTTTATAACAATGATATAATAAAAAGTGATGATAATTATAGGAATGGAGGTGGTTGATAATGAAATCAATTTAGGGTGTTCTGTGATGGGCCAAAGTGCAGTCTTCCAGTTGTCAGGGATAATGATGGTCATTAGTATAATGTTATCACCCAATATCCAGTACCGAACAACAGCAAAGGATAAATTTGTATTTTCTTAGCAACAATGTTTTAAGTACGTATATATCTTATGTTGTAGATAAGTAAGGGACAAGGGAACTGAAGCCACTGCAAATGTAAGATAGACTCCGTACGTGGAAAATTCATGGTCAGCTGTTATCAATGAAAGCCAAGTAGTTGGCTATAAGGAAGAGCTGTCATCCACAACAGTCAAAGCTATTTTTACCAAAGGGGTAGAAACGCATGCTGCTTCAATTGTTTAATGAAGTCAAAATTTTTTTCCCCTACAGTCTCTCTGGATTTTAGAAGTGACAACAAATGTGAATTATTGATATACAATGGGAATGCGTTGCAAATTTGGAAATGGGTCTGATGTAAAGGAAGTTTCTGACATCTAAACAGTAAGTCACTGTTTCAAATTTTTCTCAATCATGTTCGATAGGGTTCATGTCTGGAGACCATGCTGGCCACTCTAGTGGAGCGATGTCGTTATCCTGAAGTCATTCACAAGATGCGCAGGATGGGGGCACAAATTGCCGTCCTTTAAGGTGAATGCCTCGCCAATATGGTTGCACTATCGGTCCGAGGATGGCATTCACATATCGTACAGCCATTACGGTGCCTTCCATGACCACCAGCGGTGTTAATCGGCCACACATAGTGCCACCCCAAAACATCAGGAACCTCTGCCTTGCTGCAGTCTCAGGACAGTGTGTCTAAGGCATTCATGCTTAAAGGGTTGCCTCCAAACAGGTCTCCCACGATTGTCTGGTTGAAGGAATATGCGACACTCATCGGTGAAGAGAACGGGATTCCAATCCTGAGCAGTCCATTCGGCATGTTGTTGAGCCCATCTGTACCGCACTGCATGGTGTTGTGGTTGCAAAGATGGATCTCGCCATGGACGTCGGAAGTGAAGTTGCGCATCATGCAGCCTAATGCGCACAGTTTGAGATGTAACACAACGTCCTGTGGCTGCACGGAAAGCATTATTCAACATGGTGGCATTGCTGTGAGGATTTGTCCGAGCCATAATCTGTAGGCAGCGGTCATCCACTGCAGTAGTAACCCTTGGGCGGCCTGAGCAAGGCAAGTCATCGACAGTTCCTGTCTCTCTGTAGCTCTTCCATGTCCGAACAACACCACTTTGGTTCACTCTGAGACACCTGGACACTTCCCTTGTTGAGAGCCCTTCCTGGCACAAAGTAACAATGCGGACGTGATCAAACCGCAGTATTGACCGTCTAGGCATGGTTGAACTACAGACAACACGAGCCGTGTACCTCCTTCCTGGTGGAATGATTGGAACTGATCGGCTGTCAGACCACCTCCGTCTAATAGGCATTGCTCATGTGTGGTTGTTTTCATCTTTGGGCAGGTTTAGTGACATCTCTGAACAGTCAAAGGGACTGTGTCTGTGATACAATGTAAACAGTAAACGCTTATCTTCAGGAGTTCTGGGAACTGGGGCGATGCAAAACTTTTTTTTGAAGTACTCATCACACTTCCCTGGAACACTCCTGATGATATCCTTTCTCTGATGAACACTCACCATCAAGGGCAACATAGTGAGTTCTGTTATTTAAGGAGTCTTCAAGCCACTCACATATCTATGAACTTATTTCATATGCTCATACCTTCGTTAACAGCCTGCAATGGGACACTGTGTCAAATGCTTTCCAGAACTCTAAAAATATGGAATCTGCCTGCTGCCCTTCATCTATAATTCTCAATATATAATGAGAAAAGGGCAAGCTGAGTTTCGCCAAGCAATGCTTTCTAGAACCATGCTGATCTGTGCACATAAGTTTCTCAGTCTCAAGAAGATCTAAAAATTGAAACCAGTATAGCAAAAAGGAACTATAGAAGAAGTTGGCAATTACAGGCCAGTCACTCTATTGTCTGGCTTCTCAATAATTTTACAGGCATTTTTCCACGAAAGACTTACAGGTTTTAGCAAATTCTGTCCATAGCACACTAGTGGTTTAGGAAGAACCATTCAGCCAGCCCTGCTATTTATGAATTCTTGAGTGAAATTTACCAGAAAGGGGAGAATAGACAATATATCACTGGTGTATGCTTTGTGTTCAAAGACATCTGAATTACAGACCATGAAGCCAGAGGCATAGCTAACCTTTGCAAATGTAAAGATATAGTGGAAATATAACATACTGAACGTAACAGAATTACAAACCATTACCCAGATTACCAAGAAGTGAAATATGGTGTTCCCCATGGAGCAACACAGGGATCAGTGCTGCTGTTCCTAAATGCAAATGACCCACAAGCCAACATATATAGGCAAAATGATTATCAGTTTGCTCATGACACGCGCTTTCTCACCAGTGTAAAAAGAAAAACTTACCACAAGAATACATAACAAAGAAGATATCATAGCAAGATGATTTGCACCCACACAATTGAAGGAAAAACTGTAGAAATGGACTTCCATAATGTCAACGAAAAGGTCCCACAAACTATAAATATCCACTTGTCAAACATAGTTGTAAATAGAGCCGACATAACAAAGTTTCTCAGGTTGTGGATCCAGGGCAATGTCAGGTGGCAAATTCATATTGGCAAACTCATTAAAAAATTGAGCACATTCTACTATGCTATGAGCATCCATGAAAAATGCACCAGCAGACTGCCTCAAAATTGTGTGTTGTGTAAACATTCAGTCACTTCTGAAGTACAGAGTCATTTTCTGTGGAGCTTCCCCTAACATTATTAAGCTATTCAGTATCCAAACACAATCGTAAAAGATACAACACAAACTGTAGTTTTCATGAAGTATTATGCAACTCAAAGTAACACACTCTTCCCCAAAAATGTACACATCCACAACACAACACAATAAATGAATCTCCATACGCACAAAACAAAAACTGAGCTTTGTCAAATGGCTTTCTGCATCTAGTAAAAAAGATATTTAGAAAATTCCAAAATAACATACAGTCAGTAAACAGTGTTGCAGGATTCAATACTGCCATGAAGACATATCTAAACCATTGCTTCTACAGCCTGGAAGGGTTGTCTGATAAATAATAAAGTGCCAGTGCCAATACTAATACTAATTAATGTAGCCTACCAGTATTATCCACTGAAACCATAGTAGCATTGTAACCCCTGAACCAACACTAATAATGTACCAATAATCTGCACTGTAACATCAAACTTCACGTAAAAGAATTCTGATAGCAAGTCTCCAACATAAATTGGCCAAATGGCCTAAGATATAACGAATACCTCCATAAAAATGGTATTTTATACATTAGTTACATTAAATTCCAATTACTAAGTAAGTATATACAGCAAGAGATATATCTCATAAAGCAAGAACATAGCGGAACTGTACAATACAAAATAAGAAATGCAAAAGGCGGTTGTATATTCTACAAACCTCACAATGAAGAGCACCTGAGCTACCATCTTCTGTAATACGTTCTGCATCACACTGGTCTGAAGATTTGTTACCACACACATTAATGAATGATTCCCCTTCTCCACAGTCAAATATTGCTATAGATTTTGATTCGACAGGTACTTCTGGTATGAACTGTATAGTAAAAAAAGTTACTAAAACAAGTACTTCACAGAGAATGAACATCATTTTCTGACGTCGAAAATGGTCTGCAACAGCACCAAGTAATGGCTTGGCGAGCATTCCCATAATTGGCAGAATCGTGTAGATTAAACCAACAACTACACTGGAGAATCCAAGCTGTCGGGCATACGTTGGTAAGTAAGGCACCACTGGAGCTGTACCTGAATAAACAGGAAATGCATCTGTACAGCACTAACCATAACAAAAATGTCACTTTTTATGCATTCTGTCAGCTATAAAAAGATGACATTAATGGTGCCTCAAAAACTGACTTTTGTAAATATAACTTACCGGCGTTGAACAGAAAGTACTGCCCTTTGACAGGGAGTAAATCTGTGTTAATTTTTATCTTCATTGTCAGTTTTCGCAAATAATGTCCTTTTATATTTATAAAAATCTTTTGGAAATCAACCACACGCGCGTGCTAGTCACGGGTTCACCTTTAAAACACAAACACTTAACCACCAATATTGGGCACTACCACATATTCATCGAATAATATAACGCAAACAAGACAATTAACTAAAATATGAGGGTCAAACAATATTTAAAAACATATTTCTTCACTGCGAACTGAAAGTTCCTCCTACACTCGGTACAGTGGTTCCATGCAATGTTTGAAATCTGTAGCACAACTTCAATTGTTTACGTTGGCTACCCTGGAAAAAATGTTCAGTAACAAAGATAAACCACAGTGGGAAAATGACACAACAACTTCCACACACCGCACAGCACAGATGTTACCAACATTATTTTGTGTATTTAGAGATCCACAGCCGCTGTGAATTTTGAAGGAAATCATTTTCCTGTGTTGGAAAATAATTTCCTTCAACAAATTATTTTGTGTAAACGCCAGTCCCCTCGCAAATGTCTGGCTCTAATAAAATATGCACAGACATATCGTAGAATGTGGAGTGAGAATGACATGAAAAGTGCGCAAAATTACTGAATTATGACTGCGTGACAGATTGCTGCGTGTGGTCAAGAGATCGCCGCAAATACGTCGGGCGATTGTTTGAATTAGCTGTCTGTTCAGTCTAATTTCTTTCGTATTTGCGTACACAGTGAAACATAAAACGGTTGCTGAAGTCAGTGCTTTAGCACGTTCATAAATGAATTTATTGAAATATGTAGGAGTCGCACAAGTTTGTGGAAAATTAAGGCCAAGGATGACAGGGATTGAAGTTGCTTAAATATCATAAACTGGGGTGAATAGGGGCAGAATTTCAGGTTTTTAAATAATAAATCCGGAAATACAATCTGATTATGAGTTTTTAATAATTAAAGTGGAAGATGGTATAGTCATTCAACTTTGAAACTAGGTATATTTGGTATTGCTTAATATAATTAGTAGTAATTAACAATTATAAAGTGTCCCTATTTACCCCTTGGCAGGGGTCAATCGGGACAATGATAAATATAACTCACAGGACCCTATTGCAACAGGAACAGCGGTTAAAAGGACACAAAAATGTTTTTTAAAAATAAAAATTAACCTTTAATACTTTAGAATATTAAAACATCATTTAAACATATGTCTGCCTTGTCTTATTAACCTTTCATGACTTGAATAACTTGAATAGAGCCAAATTCAGATACATCTTCTACAACTGGGAAAACATAAACACCATTGTCTTCGGAGTTTTGTCTCAAAAATTATTTATTTATTTAGCATCCATATCATCGTACAAACAATATTGGACTTGTCATACATAGAAATTAACAATATAGAAAATACAAAATGAAATTGTCTGCAATTGGATTTGTCATACACAGAAATTAAAATATAGAATGTACAAAATGAAATTGTCTATAATAAATGACAGCAAACTTACAGTTTCTTTCCACATAAACGGTTTATAGTAATTTCTTTCTCAATAACAATATATAACTAGTTCTATAGATGGTAAAGTATAATAAAAGCTGAAACAAACAAAGATAGAAAATTTTGGAGATTAGTTTGTGAAGTCATTTTCTTGGTCTTCAAGATATTCATTTATTGAGTAGCACATTCCAATTTAAAATTTGTATTGTCCTTTAAATCTTTAATATACTGAGGCAGTGCATTATAGAGCTTAATGCCCATGTGGCTTACATTCTTCGTGTTCTTCTTACATGTTCTATGTGGAGATCATTCTTGTTCCTTGTGTTATAGTTGTGACAGTCTGCATTTGTGTGGAGATTGCTTAGATTAGCTTTGGTTAAGAGTACACATTTAAGTATATAGACTGATGGCAGAGTAAGTATTCCTAACTTTTTGAAAAGAGGTCTCCAGTGAGCTTGTGTCAGACTGTAGGTACTTATTCGAACAGCCCGTTTTTGTAAAATAAAAATGTCTTTCAAATTAGATTTTGAGCTGGCCCAGAACACTGTTCTAAATGAGGCAACAGAATGAAAGTATCCAAAGTATACCATTGTGATGCCTTCTAGAGTGCAAACATTTGCAATAACTCTCAGTGCAAAGCAGGCTGAGTTAAATCTGTGAGTAAGAAATTTTACATGGTGTTTCCAATTCATAGCTTCATCTATATGCATTCCTAACACTTTTGCAAAGTGCACTCTCTCTATTAGTCTGTCATCCAGTTCTAGATTAATGTCTTCACCCTGAATCATTTTACCAAACTGTATGTAATTTGTTTTATTTGCATTGAGTTTAAGTTTATTTACAATGAAGCAAGTCTCAATACTTTTTAGGATTTTGTCAGTAGCTGACTGTAACGAGTTTTTGAAGTCGCTCACTATCAGACTTGTGTCATCTGCATATAGCACAATTTTGGCTGTATCATATTATAACTGTAAATCATTGACATATATGAGAAAGAATAGTGACCCTAAGATGCTGCCCTGGGGTACTCCTAAAGTACTGAAACTAACCTTATTTTTTTATATGTATTTACAGTGGTGAGCTCTACAATCTCAGATCTGTTTTTGAGATATGACTCAAACCACATTTTAACTCTTCATCTAATACCCGCTGCTTCCAGCTTATCAAGGAGGATTTCGTGGCAGACCGTATCGAAAGCTTTCGATATATCTAAATTGATTCCTACTACACTTTTGTTTTTCTCCAAATTTTTAATTATTTCTTGGGTGTAGTCTATGACTGCAGTTTCTGTGCTTCGTTTTGCACGAAAACCATGTTGATTACTATTCCGCATATGTTTTTCCTTCAAGCACAGCATCTGTAATACTACCAACAAAATATTTTGGAGCCCCCTTTACGCTCTCAAATTTCACTTTCACCCGATCCCCATTGTGTAATACCCTATCAGTAGACAGTTCTTCTGGTTTATGAGTAGGTGTGGAGTCTTCTCTCTTTTCATAACTGTAATCAATGTTGTCATCATCACTATCTTCTCCAGATTCATCCACTGAATTCGACAAGTCATGAGCATGAACACTCCTGCCAGGTGGAACGCTCAGTTTCCTTTTTCTACCTGGTTTTGGGAAATTATCATCAGGCCACCTTTGATTCTTTAAAAATTCAACGAGGCTGTCATTAATAGGCAACCTTCTCCACTTTCTTCAGATGACAACATTCCAAGAACTTGGTCTCCATTGAAAGGATAAATACGAGTCTTCTTGAAACCTGAACAAATCCTAAAGTTTGTTGTAACATGTCAAGGGTTTCTTTCAAAGGTCGAGGAGAGTACTTCTTATCAATTCCTGAACACTTGTTGTTAGTTCTGCTTTTCCAGTTCTCCAGAACCTTTCGCCGAGCCTGTTTCAATGGCCTAAACATTGCGACATCTAGAGGTTGTGTAAGATGAGTTGAGTTCGATGGTAAGGAAACACACCCAATGCAGTGTGCGATTTGTAGGGGGGGATGGCGGGGGATTTCCACCCCTCTGCATCAGACCATCCCCTCCTCTGCCTTTAGTTTATGCATCCCAACCTGGGATGTTTATTTCCCACACACTGGAGTAAAACTTTACATATAATTAAAATTTGTCGAGCCAAACACTGAAAGTTTTTAATACAGTCGTGCTATTAATACTATTAATATGTTCGCTTATTAATTTTGAAAAAGTGTTATGTAGTAGTTAAGCATTTCAAAACATTTAGAACTAAATCGTCATTCTAAAGTTGTCATTGTTGCTTTCGTCTAAGGTGCGTCATCCGTTTACTTGTGAGCTTGCGAGGGAAGTAGTGTGGCAGTCATACACAGCTGTCGTACCGCATATTTGGGTGAGCTGGGGGCTGAAAGTTCCATCCCGGGCCCTGACACACGGTGGTGACCGGCCCTGTACCTGTGCGAACATTTACCGTTAGGCCAGCTTTTGGCAACGGTATGGTGCGGACGAAAGCACACATTACTAAATAACGCACCATCGTCTGCTTCTAGTTCCTAGGATACTATTTCGTGGACCTTATTTAAATACTCTTCTCTTCCACCATCATTTTCTTTTCCTTTGGTTTTCATTTCCGTTGTTAGCTGCATGTGCAAGTACCAAGTAAGCCGCCGGTGCGATACTTTATTGTCCTTTATACTGCAAGACCGACACACGTGTGGTACAAATTCTGTTGCTTTGGTATAAATTAACCTGCCGCATGCAACATACGCCGCAAGATTTTGCCTGTTGTAGCATGCCACAAGACGATGCACGCCACATTTCTGTAGCATGCCACAGTGTTGCAAGACGTCGCCCCAGCGTAAACGAGGCTTTAGAGCCAGGTCTGTATTGTATGGTGGATGTGATCCAAACATTGTGGGAAACTGTGAAGAGGTGTCAACCTGCAGCAAGATAACACTCGCCCACATTCTGCCAAACGGACAGCCGACGTAATAAAGGAGTTGAGATTCGAAGTGCTGGAACATCCACCATACAGTACAGACCTGGCTCCAAGTGATTTTCACATGTTGGACCCTTAACGGAAGCACTACAGGGAAGAAGATTTGAAAGTGATGAAGACGTCATTGCTGCAGTGCAAAATTGGTTACAGATGCAGCCGAAAAACTTATTTTCTGATGAAATAAAAAAAATTTTAAAAAACTCGTAAAACGTCGGGAAAACTGCACTGAAGTCCAGGGAGGTTACGTAGAAAAATAACGCATGTTTCAGTTTTCTATCATCAGAATAAGTGCAGCTCTTCACAAATGTGCCTTTACTTTTTGAATTCCCGTCATATACCTGTATATAGATGATTTTGTAAATAAGCTTTAACTACAATGTACTTTTAAAGATATAACAAGGGATGCCTTTTCTGACACACTGGTAATATTTTTCTAAGTCTAGCTGCAAACACAAACCACAATAGATTTCTCTACAAGCCGGGTTCACACATGCAACAAAAGTGTCACCACATCTAGCGGCATACTGTGGTCGTAGTGCATTTACATGTGTGAACTCCCAGTTTTAGTGGTCAACTTAACAGACGCCACATTTGTCATGGCACAAAAAGTTCATCTTGTTTGTACTTTGTTGTGCCACTGTCCTTCAGCCACTGCTCCCTGGCAGCAGTATTTCGAAACACAAGCATTCTGTCGCAGCTTTCGTGGAGTAATTTTGCTGCTGTACTCCATTCAGTCTCAGTATGTGTTCGTTTCATTACTGAAACTGAAAGGGTACAGTACCGCCCGACATTGAAAATAGGTACAACATACTTCATTATTTTTGTCAGAACAACACATTTTTTTGTAAAAATAACTCAATTTCAATTAATACAGAGAAGCCGGATACCTGTGTGCGAAAGAATGTCAATTTACACTCCTGGAAATTGAAATAAGAACACCGTGAATTCATTGTCCCAGGAAGGGGAAACTTTATTGACACATTCCTGGGGTCAGATACATCACATGATCACACTGACAGAACCACAGGCACATAGACACAGGCAACAGAGCATGCACAATGTCGGCACTAGTACAGTGTATATCCACCTTTCGCAGCAATGCAGGCTGCTATTCTCCCATGGAGACGATCGTAGAGATGCTGGATGTAGTCCTGTGGAACGGCTTGCCATGCCATTTCCACCTGGCGCCTCAGTTGGACCAGCGTTCGTGCCGGACGTGCAGACCGTGTGAGACGACGCTTCATCCAGTCCCAAACATGCTCAATGGGGGACAGATCCGGAGATCTTGTTGGCCAGGGTAGTTGACTTACACCTTCTAGAGCACGTTGGGTGGCACGGGATACATGCGGACGTGCATTGTCCTGTTGGAACAGCAAGTTCCCTTGCCGGTCTAGGAATGGTAGAACGATGGGTTCGATGACGGTTTGGATGTACCGTGCACTATTCAGTGTCCCCTCGACGATCACCAGTGGTATACGGCCAGTGTAGGAGATCGCTCCCCACACCATGATGCCAGGTGTTGGCCCTGTGTGCCTCGGTCATATGCAGTCCTGATTGTGGCGCTCACCTGCACGGCACCAAACACGCATACGACCATCATTGGCACCAAGGCAGAAGCGACTCTCATCGCTGAAGACGACACGTCTCCATTCGTCCCTCCATTCACGCCTGTCGCGACACCACTGGAGGCGGGCTGCACGATGTTGGGGCGTGAGCGGAAGACGGCCTAACGGTGTGCGGGACCATAGCCCAGCTTCATGGAGACGGTTGCGAATGGTCCTCGCCGATACCCCAGGAGCAACAGTGTCCCTAATTTGCTGGGAAGTGGCGGTGCGGTCCCCTTCGGCACTGCGTAGGATCCTACGGTCTTGGCGTGCATCCGTGCGTCGCTGCGGTCTGGTCCCAGGTCGACGGGCACGTGCACCTTCCGCCGACCACTGGCGACAACATCGATGTACTGTGGAGACCTCACGCCCCACGTGTTGAGCAATTCGGCGGTACGTCCACCCGGCCTCCCGCATGCCCACTATACGGCCTCGCTCAAAGTCCGTCAACTGCACATACGGTTCACGTCCACGCTGTCGCGGCATGCTACCAGTGTTAAAGACTGCGATGGAGCTCCGTATGCCACGGCATACTGGCTGACGCTGACGGCGGCGGTGCACAAATGCTGCGCAGCTAGCGCCATTCGACGGCCAACACCGCGGTTCCTGGTGTGTCTGCTGTGCCGTGCGTGTGATCATTGCTTGTACAGCCCTCTCGCAGTGTCCGGAGCAAGTATGGTGGGTCTGACACACCGGTGTCAATGTGTTCTTTTTTCCATTTCCAGGAGTGTGCCGGCCGCGGTGGTCTCGCGGTTCTAGGCGCGCAGTCCGGAACCGTTGGACTGCTACGGTCGCAGGTTCGAATCCTGCTTCGGGCATGGATGTGTGTGATGTCCTTAGGTTAGTTAGGTTTAAGTAGTTCTAAGTTCTAGGGGACTGATAACCACAGCAGTTGAGTCCCATAGTGCTCAGAGCCATTTGAACCATTTGAACCAGGAGTGTATTTATTTAATTTATCACATGTGCACTCCCACAAAATAAATCCCTACATCCAGTTTGGTGAGATATGTGAAATGAATGCATGTATGGTCGTCTGCTAACCGCAGATAGTGAATGTGAATATATGAACATCTTTGAGACGACCCTTTTGCCA
The DNA here is from genome assembly GCF_023898315.1 of Schistocerca nitens. Classification (NCBI taxonomy): domain Eukaryota; kingdom Metazoa; phylum Arthropoda; class Insecta; order Orthoptera; family Acrididae; genus Schistocerca; species Schistocerca nitens. Next base: position 451,281,959 of record NC_064618.1, on the reverse strand, counting down.
CCTTTGGTGGGACAAAAGAGATGAAATTTACCTGAGCTTTGAGCACCTGAAATGTGGCTGACCAATACGGTAGCAAGGTGCTCCCCCACTTCAGCAAAGGTGCGAGAGGACCTGGAGAACGGCCATGTTTCAGCACTCTGCCGCTGGATCTTGTGCTGTTAAGACCTTTTTTAGTTGTGCTCTGTAATGACAAAAGAGTGGAGACATGGTATGCATGTGGAATATTTAAGAGTAGTTTGAAATAATAATTTCTCTATTTCAGGAACTTTTTGCGGGGAGAATTAAATGTCAGGCAGGTAATATTAATGGGATTGTAGTAATCTTCGGAATTGACCAACAGTCACAATGAAACCACGTGTAGCAATAAGTTGAAATACCTCCGTGTGCTTAAGTTAAGCTGAATTACTAGCGTGTGTACAATAAGTTGTCTTGTGACAGCCAGAGCGAGAGCACCAGCAGCAGCGAGTACTGTTTGTATAAAGCGTTTATTTTGCATTTTGTTTACGACCTTCCACTAAGGAAGGGATTCTATTAGTGTTTATCTGCTCTGCATAGTAACTAACAGTTCTTGATAAAACTTTACGTAGTTTTCGTGTTAGATTTCTTAGTGTTTTCTTGATCGTTTAGAACAGAAAGCGCCCTAAAACCGTCTTTTGTTTGTTTCGCGGCCGTTAGCCACTAGTCACTTGAATTAGCAGTTGTCTTGTGACAGCCAGAGCGAGAGCACCAGCAGCAGCGAGTACTGTTTGTATAAAGCGTTTATTTTGCATTTTGTTTACGACCTTCCACTAAGGAAGGGATTCTATTTGTGTTTATCTGCTCTGCATAGAAACTAACAGTTCTTGATCGTTAGGAGAGAAATTTATTTTGTACTTATTTGCTGCGCTTAGCTTTTAAATAGTTTTTCTGGGAAAACCTAGCGTAGTTTTCGCGTCTCGTATTTCAGTGAGTGTTTCTTGATTATCAGAGTAGCTCATCAGAAGATTATCTTGGGAATTTGTCACCGTATAGAGTAGGGTAAACATAGTCATGTGTAGGGACTGTGGTTGTTGTGAGCGGACGCAAGGAGAACTGGCCACTCTTCAGGGGCAGGTGGAGGCTTTGTCTGTTAGGCTCATCGAGCTCGAGGCGCAGGCGTCGGCTCGTAGTGGCGTTGGGGCAACTGTGGTGAGACCTATGCCTACTTCGGTGGCCTTGGAATGACATGGAACCCCTGATGTCGCTGCGTCTTCCGGCAGTGAGCATCTTACCGGTCAGCCATCACTCCAGGGTGAATGGCGGACAGTGGTGGGCTCGCGCGTGCCTGGCCGAAAGGCGAAGTTGGGATCTGGCCGCGTGGCAGCTGCCTTACCCCTTTCCAACAGGTACGGGGTGCTTCCTAGTGGTGATGACATCGTTTCCGAGCCACCACAGGATGCCTCGCCTGTTGGGCCAGTGGCCGATTCTCCGGCAAGGTCCCGACAGTCACAGAGGGCGGGCCTATTAGTTATAGGGAGCTCCAACGTTAGGCGGGTTATGGAGCCCCTCAGGAAAATAGCGGGTAGGTCGGGGAAGAATGCCAGTGTGCACTCGGTGTGCTTGCCGGGGGGTCTCGTCCGTAATGTGGAGGAGGCCCTTCCGGCAGCTATTGAACGCACTGGGTGTGACCGGCTGCAGATAGTAGCACATGTCGGAACGAATGACGCCTGCCGCTTGGGTTCTGAGGCCATCCTTGGTTCTTTCCGGCGGCTGACTGATTTGGTGAAGACAACCAGCATCGCACGCGGAGTGCAAGCTGAGCTTAATATCTGCAGCATAGTGCCCAGAGTCGATCGCGGTCCTCTGGTTTGGAGCCGTGTGGAGGGTCTAAACCAGAGGCTCAGACGACTCTGCGACTATAATGGTTGCAAATTCATCGACCTCCGTTATTGGGTGGAGAACTGTAGGGCCCCCCTAGACAGGTCAGGCGTGCACTACACACCGGAAGCAGCTACTAGGGTAGCAGAGTACGTGTGGCGTGCACACGGGGGTTTTTTTAGGTTAGAGGGACCCCCCCCCCCCCTTGGGCGAAACGATAAAATACCTGACGGCTTACCAGAGAGAACATCAGCATCGTTGATAAAGAACGTCCGTCCTCAGAGACCAAAAACAGGAAAAGTTAACGTAATATTGGTAAACTGCAGGAGTATCCAGGGCAAGGTTCCTGAATTAGTATCGCTTATTGAAGGAAATAGTGCGCATATAGTATTAGGAACGGAAAGTTGGTTAAAACCGGAAGTGAACAGTAACGAAATCCTAGACACAGAATGGAATATATACCGCAAGGATAGGATAAACGCCAATGGTGGAGGAGTATTTATAGCAGTAAAGAATTCAATAATATCCAGTGAAGTTATTAGCGAATGCGAATGTGAAATAATCTGGGTTAAGTTAAGTATCAAAGGTGGGTCAGATATGATAGTCGGATGCTTCTATAGACCACCTGCATCAGCAACCGTAGTAGTTGAGCGCCTCAGAGAGAACCTGCAGAACGTCGTGAAGAAGTTTCGTGATCATACTATTGTAATAGGGGGAGACTTCAATCTACCAGGTATAGAATGGGATAGTCACACAATCAGAACTGGAGCCAGGGACAGAGACTCTTGTGACATTATCCTGACTGCCTTGTCCGAGAATTACTTCGAGCAGATAGTTAGAGAACCAACTCGTGAAGCTAACGTTTTAGACCTCATAGCAACAAATAGACCGGAACTTTTCGACTCCGTGAATGTAGAAGAGGGTATCAGTGATCATAAGTCAGTGGTTGCATCAATGACTACAAGTGTAATAAGAAATGCCAAGAAAGGAAGGAAAATATATTTGCTTAACAAGAGTGATAGGGCACAAATCGCAGAATATCTGAGTGACCACCATCAAACGTTCATTTCTGAGGAAGAGGATGTGGAACAAAAATGGAAAAAATTCAGAAACATCGTCCAGTACGCCTTAGATAAGTTCGTACCGACTAAGGTCCAAAGCGAGGGGAAAGATCCACCGTGGTATAACAATCATGTACGAAAGGTACTACGGAAACAAAGAAAGCTTCATCATAGGTTTAAGAGTAGTCGAATCATAGCTGATAAGGAAAAGCTGAACGAAGCGAAAAAGGGCGTAAAGAGACCAATGAGAGAAGCATTCAACGAATTCGAACATAAAACATTGGCAAACAATCTAAACAAGAACCCTAAAAAGTTTTGGTCATATGTAAAATCGGTAAGCGGATCTAAATCCCCTATTCAGTCACTCGTTGACCACGATGGCACCGAAACAGAGGATGACCGAAGAAAGGCAGAAATACTGAATTCAGTGTTCCGAAACTGTTTCACTGCGGAAAATCGTAACACGGTCCCTGACTTCAGCCGTCGCACGGACGCCAAAATGGAAAATATTGAAATAAACGATATCGGAATTGAAAAACAACTGCTATCACTTAGTAGCGGAAAAGCATCCGGACCAGACGAGATACCCGTAAGATTCTACAGTGATTATGCTAAAGAACTTGCCCCCTTTCTATCAGCAATTTATCGTAGATCTCTGGAAGAACGTAAAGTACCTAGCGACTGGAAGAAAGCGCAGGTCGTTCCCATTTTCAAGAAGGGTCATAAATCAGATGCGAATAATTATAGGCCTATTTCGCTTACATCAATCTGTTGTAGAATAATGGAACATGTTTTATGTTCTCGTATTATGACGTTCTTAGATAATACAAATCTCCTTCATCATAACCAACATGGATTCCGCAAACAGAGATCATGTGAAACTCAGCTCGCCCTATTTGTCCAAGAAATTCACAGTGCCGTAGACACTGGCGAGCAGATTGATGCCGTATTCCTGGACTTCAGGAAGGCATTTGATACGGTTCCGCACTTACGTTTAGTGAAAAAAATACGAGCTTACGGAATATCGGACCAGGTTTGTGATTGGATTCAGGATTTCCTAGAAGAAAGAACACAACATGTCATTCTTAACGGTTCAAAATCTGCAGATGTAGAGGTAATTTCGGGAGTACCGCAAGGAAGCGTGATAGGACCTTTATTGTTTACAATATACATAAATGACTTAGTTGACAACATCGGTAGCTCCGTGAGGCTATTTGCAGATGACACGGTTGTCTACAAGAAAGTAACAACATCAGAAGACTCGTACGTACTCCAGGAAGACCTGCAGAGGATTAATGAATGGTGCGACAGCTGGCAGCTTTCCCTAAACGTAGATAAATGTAATATAATGCGCATACATAGGGGCAGAAATCCATTCCAGTACGATTATGCCATAGGTGGTAAATCATTGAAAGCGGTAACGACCGTAAAATACTTAGGAGTTACTATCCGGAGCGATCTGAAGTGGAATGATCACATAAAACAAATAGTGGGAAAAGCAGGCGCCAGGTTGAGATTCATAGGAAGAATTCTAAGAAAATGTGACTCATCGACGAAAGAAGTAGCTTACAAAACGCTTGTTCGTCCGATTCTTGAGTATTGCTCATCAGTATGGGACCCTTACCAGGTTGGATTAATAGAAGAGATAGGCATGATCCAGCGAAAAGCAGAGCGATTCGTCATGGGGACATTTAGTCAGCGCGAGAGCGTTACGGAGATGCTGAACAAGCTCCAGTGGCGGACACTTCAAGAAAGGCGTTACGCAATACGGAGAGGTTTATTATCGAAATTACGAGAGAGCACATTCCGGGAAGAGATGGGCAACATATTACTACCGCCCACATATATCTCGCGTAATGATCACAACGAAAAGATCCGAGAAATTAGAGCAAATACGGAGACTTACAAGCAGTCGTACTTCCCACGCACAATTCGTGAATGGAACAGGGAAGGGGGGATCAGATAGTGGTACAATAAGTACCCTCCGCCACACACCGTAAGGTGGCTCGCGGAGTATAGATGTAGATGTAGATGTAGATAAGTTGAAATATTTAAGAAATAGCGTGTGTACCATAAGTTGAAATATTTAAGAAATGGCGTGTGCAGGACTTGAAATTAGAGACGAGTACTTCCACGTGGTGAGTACTGTGTGAGTCTCAATCTGTGTATGAGACAAAGGATAGAGAGAAGTACTCGTCCATGGTATCAGTTGAGGACTCGCGTGTGTGATGAATATGTTCTTAATATTACTTTGCGTGATATGATTCCGTGTGACGCTAGATTCAAACTCTGAGAGAGAAGCAAGGTGAGTCGGCCGTCTATCCAGCAACGCCACTTGGCTTGCATTGCACAGGAAGAAGTGCAAATATCTCCAGAGTTCATAGTAGGAAAGTAGAATTACAAAGTGGGGCAGTGTCGTGTGAAACTGGGATAAATACTAATTGAAGTGGGAAAGCTGAAAGAAATAGTGTTGTGACTATTTAGTGTTTTGTATTCCATGTCGTAGTGTGGTGTATGTCATGTAATTTGGGTATGTGTGGTTTGCATGGGAGAGTAGCAAGGTAGTTTCAAAAGATTAGTGGGTTATGCTTGTTCCTTCGGTACTGCTCAGTCTGGAGGAAAGTTTCGTGATGATGATTGTGAGAGTCGAAGTGTGAGGTATAATAAAAGATCCACCATCCTATCCAGAAAGTGCACTGTAGCGTTAAATAATTACGAGACCATAATATAGAGATTCACCAATGTAAAGCCATGCCCACTGGGCGGAATTTCTCATGTGTTATTGTTGTAGGTTATAGAATTTGTGTGTTTAGGTTATAGAATTTATCGGAATAAATAAGACATTGAAAAGAAAAAGATTGGTGGACTTTTCCTTCGAATTGCATGTCGTCATGATGTCCCGAATTTATAATGTGTGCGCCATTCATATTCAGTGCGGTGGCCACGTGTTGATAAAAGCCGTTAAATAAAAGACAAAAAAGAAAATGTGGTATTGCCAATGCGTAGTGAACAGTCAGAGTTCTGTAAATCACTGATGGTCAGATGTGCGTTTCCGTTGCATATTATTCATACAGGAGGATAATTTGTAACTTAATTGTGAGTACGAGAGTTCATGTTACTCGATAAATAAGAATGAATCCATTCGCCTGGCAGACCACTCATCTTGCAGGCCTGACTGCTTGATGCCACAGTATGAGCAAGGCATGTTGGTGCCTCTCATAATTTCGACCCTGCCAGGATTAGTTTGCCAGGATTTTGCTGTTAGGGTTTGCTGTTAAGATTTTTTTTTATTTTTTGATGGAATATATTGTGATAGCGCTAAGAAGTAAAATTTTTTCTGTTTGCAATTTCTTTCTGGATTGGTGAGGATCTTTTATTTTTTTATGTAATTAATTGCTATATCGTCCAAGGCTGGAAGATCGTTGTATAATTTTTTTTGCGTAATGTCCGTAGTAACTAGGTCGCAGTCGAAAAGTGTAGTCACCATGGTGAATAGCGATTCTAGGGTGATCGTAGCAGTGCAGCAGGAAGTGGGTGTCGACCATGGGCTAATGAGCGGGAACGGCAAACACTCGGAAGGGGCTGAATTGTTCAGTGGACCGCGGCTAGGTGATCCTTTGAGCGGCGGGCTTTGTTCACAATTGGGAGCTTTTCCCGACGACGCGGGCGAGCCGGGACTAGGTCAGGTATGCAGTGAAAGTGCAGCTACCCTTAGCAAAGCTACAGTTTCTCAGGCGAACGAGGTGAGCGCACCGAAAGTAGGAAATGACAGTGTGCTACTGCAGTTTTTACAGAGGATGGATAGAGATAATAAGGATAGATTGGAAGCGATGAATAAAGATAATAAGGAAAGATTAGAAGCGATGAGTAGAGATAATAAGGAAAGAGATAGGGAGAATAAGGAAAGATTTGAAGCAAATAAGGAAAGATCGGAAGCAAATAAGGAAAGATTGGAAGCGATGGATAGAGATAATAAGAAAAGATTGGAAGCGATGGATAGAGATAATAAGGAGAGAGATAGGGAGACTAAGGAAATATTGGAAGCAAATAAGGAAAGATTGGAGGCAATGGATAAGGGAAATAAAGAGGCAATGAGGAAGCTACACACAGTTATCGATGAGCGTCTGTCCGCAGTTAATAATCGGTTAGATGAGGGGGAGAAGAATCTGGATGCGTTGAAGCAAGTATATGATGCCGTGAAAGAAAAAGCCAATAATTTGGAGGTACGAATAAGTGCAATAGAGTGCGATATTACAGAACGTAGGGACATGTTGCCGGATGAGCGAATCAAAGAGATAGTGGAGGACTTACTTGCAGATAAACAAGGGACATTAGACAGCGTGGAAGCTCAAGTCACCCGGCAGGAAGTGGCTCTAAGTAAACACAGGGATGAAGTTGCGGAGGTAGTGGTCAGAATGAATACGATTAGCGCAGATGTAGAAAAGATCAGTATGAGAGGCGAAACAGGCTCTGACAGTACGCAGCGAGAGGTTTATGCCGACCAGGAGGAGATACAATCACTATTACAGTTTAAAGAGGCACAATTAGAAACAAATAGGAAACATAGGGAAGAACTTGCACAGTTGCAATTAGCGTGCAGAAGTGATGGTGAAACACCACCAGGTAGACTGCAGAGGGAGAGTGAGATAAATTCAAAAAACGAAAATAGGCAGAAAGAGGAAGACCAACTCAGGGAGTTAGAAGAAGGGTTGTGTCGGATAAAACAGGTGGCAAACCCAACTGGGTATAGTCCAAGGTCGGAAAACATAAATGCGGAAGAAGAATGTAGGAGGCACTTCGTGTCGGTACAAACGTACACTTGTTTTCTGGATCCTGATAATTACCAACATCCATGCCTGTGACTGTCTCAATTTCAAGATTCATTACCTTCATCGTGGGGACCGCTCCTCAAAATGAAGTTTGTGTGTAACCATTTGAGGGACGAGGCTAGAGCGAAAATGCAGGAAGTTATTAAAGACTGTAGTAGCTACAAGATATTTTGTGACAAGTTTTTAAATGAATTCTGGTCGAAAAGTAAGCAGGACCAGGTTAAGCAAAGCATATTGATGATGCCAAATTGTAACGAAGGTGGTATAAGAGATCCAGTGTCGTGCTATCAGGAAATGCTGAGACGAAATAGGTATTTGGATGTGCCCTACGAAAGTGGGGAGCTCATTAGGATCTGTATAACGAAGTTGCCAGTGAGATTGCGCAGAGATATAGTGATAGCAGGCAGAGGCATAGACGATTCCGCGTCATTTCAGCACTTGTTACAGGAACTGGGTAATGAGAGCAACATTGTGAACGGCGACACGACTCATAGGTCAGACAGAGTTGAGGATAGGAACGGCAGAAACTATCAGAATGATAGGAGAGCATGGAATCAGAGGAATGATGGAAATGGAAGATGGCGAGGAAATAGGGGCAGAATTCATGGGGATATCGACCAGCAAACTGGGAAAATAGAAGATGGGACAGAGATGGAAGAAGAAGGGAAAATGAAAATGATGGGCGAAGAGAGGATAGGCAGTCATTGGGTTCACGACAGGACAATCACTGTCACAATGACGGAGGGACAAGAAGGTGACTATATGATAGACGGGTACAAACCAGGACAATTAATGATGTAAATATTATGTATATCGATTACGGAAAACTAAGGGAGAATCTGTTAGAGGAGGTAGGAGATGTGGGGAGTGAAGTCCACCCAATAATTAGCGTAGAAATAAATAATATAATCGTACCTTGTGTCATCGACACAGGCAGTGTAATGAGTGTTTTGAGGGAAGATGTGTTTAAGTGTTGTAGTCTTACAAAACCATGGCCAAAGTTGCCATTGCAAAGGACAACAGTGAGAGGGGCAATTACAGGAAAGGGAATTGAGGTGAAGTTACAAGCGCAGGTGGACTTTGTGTGCCAGGCGCAGAGGTTTAGTACAGTGTTCATGATTGTGTCATCTCTAACTGTTGAAGGGATATTAGGCGTTAATTTTTTGAACCAATATAAAGCAGTCGTTAACGTGAGAAATGGTTCGATGGAGTTGAAACGAGATTCGGAGGAAATTACATTAAGATTCGACGATTGCTTATATGCTAAAGATAACGCACACTTAGCATTATGTCTGGCGGTAAAGTCCGGTAGAGAGGCACAGAATACGGGGTTCGAACAAGAGAAGAAGGAAGTTCATAAATGTTTGGAGGAGGAGATCAGGGAGAAAATCTGGCATTTACGAGGGACCACGGTCTACGGGGAATTGCAGAAAATTTTATACGAGAATAGAAAGGTATTTAAACATGCTGCGGGTACAATAAGAAATTTTGTGTATAGATTCAAGGTCAAGCCTCATAAACAGTTTAGGGCCCAAGTGTACCCGATACCTGTTGTGTACAAAGAAAGAGTGGAAGCTGAGATCGAAAGCATGCTACAACAAGGGATTATCGAACCAGCATCCAGTCCGTACAACAGCCCGTTAGTTTGTGTTGAAAAAAAGGATGGGTCAATTAGATTAGTTTTGGACGCAAGAAGGATTAATAAGATAATAGAGCCAGAGACAGATCGGCCGCTGACACTTGACGAATTGCTACAAAAGTTCCACGGGATCAGAGTTCTCAGCTCAGTTGATTTGAGAATGAGTTTCTGGCAGGTGGAGTTAGATAGGGGGTGTAGAAAATACACTGCTTTCTTGTGCTACGGGAAATCGTATCAATTCCGGAAACTACCATTTGGGTTAAATGTATCATCCGCGGCATTTATCAGAGCGCTAAATACTGTCATTCCTAATGAAATAAAAGACAAGGCAACACAGTACGTGGATGATGTCCTGATAGCCGAAAGAAACTGGGAAGACCACAATAGAACGTTAGGCATATTGCTCGGTGCACTGGAGAGACATGGCGTGACCGTGAATTTGGGAAAGTCAGAATTTGGACGAAAAGAAATCGAGTTTCTAGGTCACATTGTGACGCCAGAGGGAATAAGACCAAATCCAGACAAACTCGAAGCAATCAGAGATTTTCCGGTGCCGAGAACTAAACGTCAGCTACGGGGTTATTTAGGATTAATCAATTTTTACAGGAGGTTCATTAAGATTGGGGGTGCAGCGACACCCAGACTATGTCAGCTGACTGGAAAGAAAACGGTATGGAATTGGGATCCTGTCGCGCAGGAAGAATATGAGGCGTTAAAGAAGGCACTGCTATCGGCACCTCTTCTCGGGCATCCAGACCTAGGGAAAGAGTTTTGTATGGCCACGGACAGTTCCCGTAGTGGACTTGGGGTAACATTGTTCCAAGAGCAAGAGCAAGGAGGAGAAGTAATACAACAACCTATTGCATTTGCGAGCCGACTGCTTAGCAAAGCTGAGAGAAATTACACGGTAACTGAGCTTGAAGCTTTGGCAATAGTATGGGGTTTTAGTAAGTTTAGATACTATTTGTATGGAAGGCATACTAAAATCTATACTGACCACAAGTCACTACAGTTTCTGATGTCGGCCAAACTTAACCATAGACGACTCGCTAGGTGGGCACTCTATTTACAGGAGTTTCAGTTTTCGGTCATGTATATTCCTGGGCCACAGAATATAGTGGCAGATGCGTTGTCAAGGAACCCAGTAGGTCATGGTCAATGCTTTGATGAGGAGGTAAACGAGAACAGATATGATATATTGTATATGCAGGGCGTGCCGTTCGAGAAATACATAGGGGCGGTACTCACAAATATCGCGAAAGAGCAGGATAAAGACGCGTCATGGAGAATGGTGAAGGACAGAGTTAGAGCGAACTTAGATGCCAATATAGCGCGCTTTTATACAATTCAGAACGGGGTCCTTTTCTACCGTAGAAATCCGAACACACAGGACTGGGTGTTGTGTATACCAAATGAAATAGTCAACAAGCTGATCTGGTCCACTCACCTAAGTTACGGGCATTACGGGGCAAGGAAATGCTGTAAGAAGTTAAGGGAATCAGTTTATTTCATTAGTATGGAGAGGAGGATCAAGAACATGCTTGGTAGTTGCAAATTGTGCCAGAAGGCAAAATCGTTAACTATCTCATGCAAAGCTCCACTTTTTCCGATAGTGCCAGGTAGATTGAGGGAATTCGGAGCAACAGATTTGTTTGGCCCGCTACCTAAGTCAGTGCAGGCATATAGATATGTTTTAGTAGCAGTGGAATTGGTGTCAAAGTATGTGACTTTTACCGCATTGAAACGTGCGACGGGAAGGACAGTGGCAGCAGCGATCGTTAAAAACTTTTTGCGAGAAGTAGGAACTGTAGAAAAGTTCATAGCTGACAATGGACCACAATATAGATCCGGACAATGGCTAACCACACTGAAGAGAAGAAGGATAAAACCGGTGTTCATATCCCGATACCATGCTGCAAGTAACCCCAGTGAAAGAGTGGTAAAAGAACTGGGAAAATTGTGTAAGATCTATTGCCATAGGCAACACAGAAGTTGGAGTATTTTTCTCAAAGATTTTCAGGACATCCTCAATGAGCTACCACATGGAGCAACTGGTTTATCACCAATTACGGTACTAAAGAATGAACCACCACCAGATCCAGTCAGGGAGCTGGTAGATTTTCCGCGATTAGGAAAGCAGAGGCGCACAGAAATTGTCAAGGTTGCGATGGAGCGTATTAAGAAAGCAGCTAAGGATAGGCAGGAGAAGCAGAAAGGAAAGATCCGTAAGATCGAATTGGCAGTAGGAGACAAGGTTCTAATTAAAACTCATCGATTATCAAAGAAGCACAGATTCCTAACAAGCAAATTCTTTACGGTGTATAGTGGACCATTCAGAGTGAGGCGGATTGTCCATGAAAATGCTGTCCTGATTGAGACGATCAAGGGAAAACAATCTCGTGGGCTTCATCACATTTCTAACATCAAATTATGGAAAAGTTAAGGATAGATCGAAAGTAGGCAAGTTATGGTAGATAGTCAGTGTATTTATTTGTGGTGTGTAACGTTGTGCAGGGTCAAATCGAACATAACAATTTTCAGGCGGGATGTCAGGAAGTATGACGGAATAGACTGGTCGAATGAGTCATGAACAGGAGTCGACAGAGTAGTGTATGTACGTATTTTTTGTCATATGAATAAGGATCAAGCAGAAACGACGTGATGATTAATGAGTGGATAAAGATGGTAGATAGAGAAGCGACGTGATAAATAGTAGAGGATAAAGGTGATATTTAAGGAGAGAAGCGACGTAAGCAGTGTGATTAATAAAGAGAGATTCGACGTGATGAAACAGTGGTAAATAAAGGTGAGTAGAATTAATAATGTGGAGATGTCTTAGATGTATGTTACAGAGAGGCCTGTGTATGCTGCAATAGAGATTGATGCCAATGGCGAAGGAAGACCAGGAAATGATGGAGTAATGGACGGACAGAGAGCCGAAATACGAATGAAGAGATGAGGACAACTGCACAATGTGAAAGGACATAAAGGGAGTATGAGATCCAGATGGTGAACGTTGTGGAATACTGACGTAGGATGTAATATAAGTGTAAATCTAATTCTTACCATAAGATTTGCAATTTGGCAAAAATAATTTTTTTGTTGTTGTTGAAGCCTGGTACCAGTATAACTAATCAAAACGGTACCAAGAATGTGTACAGTTATTTTTGCAGGATGAATAATTTGTGTATTTTTTGTTCTTAGATGAAGTGTCGCAATTCTAAGTTGATATTTAGCAAGATGAATAATCGGTAAAGTGAATGCAGAGGTAAACCGATGGAGAGAGGTGCCAGAGTGAAAGGACGAATTCGGAGACTGGAAAGCTATCCCCGAAGCAGCTTCATGTGTTATGTGGTTGAGTATAAGGGAGCAAAGGTATGGTATGTTGTCGTGAGTGTGGTGGTGTTAAGGTTAGCTGACTTCTAGACCTATTCTGTTAGTGTATTAATGGATTGAATGAGAAGGAAAATGTGATGTCTGGTGAGTGAGAGTCGTAGAGTAGTGTGATCAATGCACACACTCCTGTAAAGGGGATGCTACCGATCCGTAACTAAAACATTATTGTGTATTGTTTGATTTGGATGAACCTCGATGGCAGGTCAGGATCTGACATCATGTGGATGGTTCATACATGTCCTAGAAATGTTGTTATATATAATAAAAAGGTAAAATATATAAAGAGATATTAATTTCAGTCTGTCACAAGCACAAAGGTGCATTGTATGTTGTAGATTTAGAGTCACCAGTTTCTAAAATGTTTATTGTGTTAGGATGTTAAAGTAGTTTACTATTTAATAACATGTGGTAGGTAATTGTGAGCTGTGTAGATTATTTCTTATTTTTTTGTTAGAACACATTAAAGGGGTATTAATTTCAGTCTGTCACAAGCACAAAGGTGCTTTGTATATTGTAGTTTTAGAATCAACAGTTTCTAATATTTTCACTGTGATAGGATGTTAGAGTAGTCTACTATTTGATATTGTAATTATGAGCTGTATAGATTGTTTACTATTCCTTTTTTTTTTACACTTTCATGTTTTGTATGAGGGACGACAGGTACAATCAATAGCACAAGGTGGGCCGTATATAGAAAAGGGATAAATGTTGATGTTGTATGTGTAGAAAACTAGGGTGTATGATTTTACGTTTTTTGGAACAAAGATTCTTCTATTACCAATGTATCTAATAGATCATACATGTAATCGATGAGTATTAAAATACTGTAAGAATATCCTTTTGTCTGTAATATTGCGAGATGCACGGAAGGGTCTGAATGATTGGGTGTCGTAACGCCCATACCGCTAGCGGGGCGAAGCTGACGTCGCCATGGGAGAGGTGACAAAGCCGCGGCACTCCCCACTCCACTGCCGCTCGGGGTACACTCCACGCACCCGCTACAGCAGGTCAACGGCCTGGGGCGACACGCACGTATCACTGGCCATTTATAAGTTCCGCCACCCTTACGACGGGGGAAAGTATCCCGCGGAGGCAACAGCGGGTGGTTTCTTCTGCTCAACGGCGCGCGGCGGCGCCACGGCAGAATGAACGATGCGGGGCAGAGTCTGGCGGGCATTTGTTACCAGCAACTATTAACTAACTAGTACTGGACTGTGGAGCCGTGAAACAAGATGACTGCTCGTATGTCTCCATAAGGTGGAAAGTGAAGGACTGGTGCTCCCATGTTGTGAGTGGTGGAAAAGATTTTGTCTTTAGCAGACAGGACGATCGTTTTGTTTTGTCTTGATCACTGAACGGTGGGATTCATAAACTTTTGGCAGTGACTTGTTAAGTGTGCTTTGTGAATTGCATGTGGGACGCTTGGTATACTTAAAGAGGACAGTTGTCGTTTGGTGACTAATTATTGTATGAACGCAAGAAACTAAAGTGGGACATTGACATTTGCAATTGTAGTAGGAGACATTTCTTTAATTGGTGCGGGAATAAGTGCTGTTTGTTGGAACTTACGACTTTTAATTACACCATGAACTGAAAGGACAGAACCGTGGGTAATAGTAGTTGTAGGGCTATTTCTGGACGACCAGATTCGTGTGGATGGTACTCTGAGAGTGACTATGACATTTGTGTTTAATGTGAGACACAGTTTACTGTTCAGTGCGTGTTCAAAATGCCGATTTGAGTGACTTAAAGACTTTCGTCCGGGTAACCATGGGAGAGCTTTGACACCGAGACAGTGTTTCTAGGGAACCTGTCAGCAGCTTTTTAGACCCCAAGAAAATCACAGAATGAAATGATTCCGTGTGGCTCGCAAGATAGGGAATAATGTATTTGTACTTGTAATTGTGTAATTTTTTTATATGTTTCATTCCTGAAGGGACAGCAAGTGTAATTGTATTTCATTAACATTTGTGTTTAGAATAGTTAGTGTTTGTTTTTTTTGTTTGTTCTGGGTTATCAAGTTCACGTAGCATGTTTATTAGAATATTTGGTACAATGATGCTTTAATTATTAGCCAGTGGCGTAATACTAACGTAGCGGCTCTTGTAGCATTGATCAGTAAGGTTGTCACACGGGAGAAGAGTTTGCATTGCACAACAAATATCGGAATTAATTGATGCATTTTGATGTCGTGGACAGTAATGATCTTGTTGGTGTGTTGACTGAAGCCATTTATTTTATTATCACAGTGGTGATATTTCACATTAAAGTGTAACGAAGGCTAGTCGAAATGCAAGTTCTTGTCATCTAAATGTGTAACAACAGAGAAATGAGCAGTAGAGTAAGATACGAGAGCTACTGGTGGATTCAAGCACTTATTGCTAACTATTTATTGCGTGTATTAATCGAAGTTGATGGACTGACTAGCTCAGCAGCAGGTATTTGTACGGGTGGACAAGGATAAGGTTAAACTCACAGTCGAGTAGTGGTGGCAATTGCTTAAGTGATGATAGTTAATGAGGTGTGACATGATGTCTTAGATTGACTATATTACGTAACCAGTATGTAACTTGTGGTATATTTCATTGTTCTTCTTCTCAGTTTTATTTCTCTGTAGATTTGATGTATATTTTAGAGTAATGGTATGGAGCCTGACATTCTACATGTGACTAGTGTACGCAATTTTTTTTCTTTTGTTGATTTTATTTTGTATTTAGACATTGCCGTGTAAATATTATTACAACGCAATTTATGAATGTCAGATTGCTTGTTCTGTGTTTGGACAGTGAGCTATTTAAAATTTCGTGAGTACAATTAGTATTTTTCTTAGTTGTCATAAAATTAGTGAAGTTTGGATTACTCCTAAAAATAATGGAGATCCCGGTAACTAAGCAAATTTTTATCTCACCATTATTTTTTATTTGTATGATGTAAAGTTTTATTTGTCATGTGGATTGTTGTAAATTTGTATGTGTACGTTACTCCAGATTGTGGAGAGTACAATAATGCAACAAATGTGGCAATAATTTGGTAAAGTAACAGCATTTGGTCGTCTATTTGAGGTCACCAGGGGCTAAGGTCTCCCCCTGGTTATTTTGATGACTTGCTACGTTTGTTCTAATACAGTTTTCTTAAAAAAATGTTCAGAACTACCCTCGCATTGCAAGGATAGTACCATGCCATTTTTTTCTGCATGGGTAGCCGGTGGTGAAAGGATACAGTACCGCCTGACATTGAAAATAGGTACAACATACTTCATTATTTTTGTCAGAACAACACATTTTTTTTTGTAAAAATAACTCAATTTCAATTAATACAGCGAAGCCGGATACCAGTGTGGGAAAGAATGTCAATTTATTTATTTAATTTATCACATGTGCACTCCCACAAAATAAATCCCTACATCCAGTTTGGTGAGATATGTGAAATGAATGCATGTATGGTCGTCTGCTAACCGCAGATAGTGAATGTGAATATATGATCATCTTTGAGACGACCCTTTGGCCACCTTTGGTGTGACCAAAGAGATGAAATTTACCTGAGCTTTGAGCACCTGAAATGTGGCTGACCAATACGGTAGCAAGGTGCTCCCCCACTTCAGCAAAGGTGCGAGAGGACCTGGAGAACGGCCATGTTTCAGCACTCTGCCGTTGGATCTTCTGCTGTTAAGACCTTTTTTAGTTGTGCTCCGTAATGACAAAAGAGTGGAGACGTGGTATGTATGTGGAATATTTAAGAGTAGTTTGAAATAATAGTTTCTCTATTTCAGGAACTTTTTGTGGGGAGAATTAAATGTCAGGCAGGTAATATTAATGGGATTGTAGTAATCTTCGGAAGTGACCAACAGTCACAATGAAACCACGTGTAGCAATAAGTTGAAATACTTCCGTGTGCTTAAGTTAAGCTGAATTACTAGCGTGTGTACAATAAGTTGAAATATTTAAGAAATAGCGTGTGTACCATAAGTTGAAATATTTAAGAAATGGCGTGTGCAGGACTTGAAATTAGAGACGAGTACTTCCACGTGGTGAGTACTGTGTGAGTCTCAATCTGTGTATGAGACAAAGGATAGAGAGAAGTACTCGTCCATGGTATCAGTTGAGGACTTGCGTGTGTGATGAATATGTTCTTAATATTACTTTGCGTGATATGATTCCGTGTGACGCTAGATTCAAACTCTGAGAGAGAAGCAAGGTGAGTCGGCCGTCTATCCAGCAACGCCACTTGGCTTGCATTGCACAGGAAGACGTGCAAATATCTCCAGAGTTCATAGTAGGAAAGTAGAATTACAAAGTGGGGCAGTGTCGTGTGAAACTGGGATAAATACTAATTGAAGTGGGAAAGCTGAAAGTGATAGTGTTGTGACTATTTAGTGTTTTGTATTCCATGTCGTAGTGTGGTGTATGTCATGTAATTTGGGTATGTGTGGTTTGCATTGGAGAGTAGCAAGGTAGTTTCAAAAGATTAGTGGGTTATGCTTGTTCCTTCGGTACTGCTCAGTCTGGAGGAAAGTTTCGTGATGATGATTGTGAGAGTCGAAGTGTGAGGTACGAGGTGCGGCTAGAAAAAATCGGACTGATGCTGGAAAAAACATTTATTTACAATTATTTACAATTTCATGGTATCTCCTTCAATGTACGCTCCTCCTCGGTCTCTACACCGCTCCATACGAATTTTCCACTGTTCATAGCAATGCTGCAGATCATTTTCGGTAAGTCCATACATTACTTCCGTCGCTTTTTCTTTTACTGCTTCAACAGTCTCAAATCTAGTTCCTTTCAAAGCTGACTTGACTTTAGGGAAAAGAAAAAAGTCACAGGGGGCCAAATCAGGTGAGTAGGGTGGATGATCTAAGATGGGAATGTTGTGTTTTGCCAAAAACGTCTTCACTGACAACGCGCTGTGAGCTGGGGCATTGTCTTGGTGAAGGATCCATGACTTTTTTTCTCCACAAATCGTTCCGTTTTCTCCGTACTCGCTCACGTAGGGTAGCCAGGACGCTAATGTAGTAATGCTGATTCACTGTTTGTCCCTCTGGTACCCAATCAATGTGCACAATCCCTTTGATGTCAAAAAAAAAAACAATCATCATTGCCTTGAATTTCGATTTTGACATTCGTGCTTTTTTTTTTTTGTCATGGAGAACCAGGAGTTTTCCAATGCATCGATTGGCGTTTAGTTTCGGGATCGTAAGTAAAAAACCACGATTCATCGCAAGTAATAACATTTTGTAAGAAGGTGGGATCACTTTCAATGTTTTCCAGGATGTCAGAACAAATCATTCTTCGGCGTTCCTTCTGTTCAATTGTGAGACACTTTGGAACCATTTTTGAACACACTTTCTTCATGTTGAAACTTTCATGAAGAATCTGCCTAACAGTTTCCTTGTCAACTCCTGTTAACTCAGACACTGCTCTGATTGTTAAACGGCGATCTTGTCGAACAAGTTTACCGATTTTTTCAATGTTTGCATCAGTTTTTGCTGACAATGGTCTGCCAGTGTGAGTGTCATCACTGGTGTCTTCGCGGCCATCTTTAAATCGTTCAAACCACTCAAACACTTGTGTTCGCGATAAACAATCATCGCCGTACACTTGTTGTAACATTACAAACGTTTCACTTGCAGATTTTCCTAGTTTGAAACAAAATTTGATGTTAACACGCTGTTCTTTCTGTACACTCAACATTTTCCGACGCACAGACAAAACGTCAACTACTTAAAACAGACGCCACGGGCAGACTGAGTGCAGGAGGCAGATGAAACTCGAGCAGTAGGCGGAGCGAGAGTCACGTGACAGGCCACGCGACTTTCAGCCTTATTGCATTCGTTTTATTGTTTCACCAGTACTAGTCCGGTTTTTTTCTAGCCACACCTCGTATAATAAAAGATCCACCATCCTATCCAGAAAGTGCACTGTAGCGTTAAATCATTACGAGACCATAATATAGAGATTCACCAATGTAAAGCCATGCCCACTGGGCGGAATTTCTCATGTGTTATTGTTGTAGGTTGTAGAATTTGTGTGTTTAGGTTATAGAATTTATCGGAATAAATAAGATAGTGAAAATAAAAAGATTGGTGGACTTTTCCTTCGAATTGCATGTCGTCATGATGTCCCGAATTTATAATGTGTGCGCCATTCATATTCAGTGCGGTGGCCACGTGTTGATAAAAGCCGTTAAATAAAAGACAAAAAAGAAAATGTGGTATTGCCAATGCGTAGTGAACAGTCAGAGTTCTGTAAATCACTGATGGTCAGATGTGCGTTTCCGTTGCGTATTATTCATACAGGAGGATAATTTGTAACTTAATTGTGAGTACGAGAGTTCATGTTACTCGATAAATAAGAATGAATCCACTCGCCTGGCAGACCACTCATCTTGCAGGCCTGACTGCTTGATGCCACAGTGTGAGCAAGGCATGTGGGTGCCTCTCAAAACAAGTGAAAACAGTGGTAGACAGGTACACTTTCACAGCTTCTGGAACTACAAGAACAGCAACGTATGTTTGATTTTCTGCAGCTGAGTGTGTAAACCAGTGACGTATTCCACAATCTTAAAAGATTTTTGGATGAACAAAGGAATAAACTTAATACACGCAAACCAAAAAAGGAGAGTCGTATAAACTTCGTGATTTGCGAGTCGAAACATTGTATCAGTTGTGGGTTACAAACAGAAAATAGCTCCCGAGTTTGATGTGGCAGCCGTTAAACTAAAAATTAATTATTCGAAATGCCTATATTAACAAATACAAAAAGATTCTAAAATCTTGGAAGAGTGGCGTGTCTGCAGATGATATTTATATGCTAGCTGTTGGTCAGTTTGCTATTCCAGACAGCATCTTCGTCTCCGAGTGTTATTTCTTTTATAAACGTATTTGTGAACCCTGATTTATCCCTGTGCGAAATTTATTTTCGGATCCAACATTTGGGTCTCGTCTTCCTTGTATCTAACTCTTGTATGGCTCTAATACCATAGCTTGCGCCATAGACAATGGGTAACAGACTGCGCATGATGTCATTACACTGAAACTATCATCTAAGTCACGTGACTCGGAGCAGGACTCTGAGTTACTGTTTTTACGTATTGTGTGGAGTGGAGTTGACAATTACATTTTTTCTCATTTATAGCTGAAACTAAGCATTGGCCTTAACAAGAAAACAATTTGCGTTTTGCTATTACACCTGATTTCTCCGAAATTACCGTTTTTACATGTGACCGAGTGAAACGTACTGATAGTTCTGTTTACAAGGAACAAAATTACAGTTCTTCAATGAATATTTCTTTTGTAGCACGATGAGTCTTTTAGTCCACCGTTTCCACAGGAGTGGAACACAAAATATTAGTTTGGCAGGCAACGTTACTTTTGTGACGATTCTTCAACAAAACGTGCGAAATGTTTTGTTATGCTCTTACCAGAAATGTAACCCATTTACAACCATAAGTTCCGGTTTTTACACAAAATAAGCGTTTATATTTTACGACTTTCCCTACTTAGTGATACTGGTACATAAAGCAAGTAAAAGATTTCGCTGAGGGAACTTAATTGGTCCACTCAACAAGAACAGATTTTATACGTATAATTAATAGTCTGGATTCATTTTTAATTGTACATGAAGCTATCAGCAGCAGATCTGTACCATAGAGGATTTTCATAATAGCATGTAAACTCACTCAAGACCCACTGAAGCTGCTTCCAAGAGACTTTGGTGCACATTCAGATTGGTACATCTACTAATGCTAATTGCTTTGCCACTGTAATAGATAATGACTATGATTACGTTCTTTATGCAGTTTCTTACACTTTGTATTTGGATAGGAATCTGAACAAACCACTGGAGTGCCACATTTGACAAATTTCACCATGTTCTAAAATTTCTAGTACAGATATTCTGAACAGAAGAAACAGAGGTGGCTTATCTACTATATCCAATGATAATGTTTACCTGTGCAAAATGGGCCAGAAAGTATTAGACAAATGTCTCTTTTTAATGTGAAAAAAACATTTTTGGACCATGACGGAGTGCTAAGAGATCTCTGTCACAGAATGCCCCCTCTCTTTCGAACTCTATATGTAACCAAATGCTTTGACACATACGAAGTCTCTTAAGGTAGCAGTACAGAGGAGTTGTAGATATCAAGTTTATACTATATACCACTTTATAAATTCGGTAATGCAGCTGATTTTATTACGATGGTCATCTCTCCCTGTGTAGGTGGGAGACTGAAATTTCGTTAAAAGATCTCGCTCCAACGAAAAAGCACCTGATTACTGCTTCAACTCGCGAATCATATCCGTGATACTCTCGCCCTCGCTTCCACTCACCCAGCAGCGCGTCATTGATATCAAATTTATCGACTAATTCATTAAACTGATCACGAGAGTCACTTTATATGGTGACTAATTTTTTTCCTGCAGTCGGATTACACTTGATAGGTAACTCAAATTGGAATCCTTGGAGGGAAGATGATGTTCTTTTCGAGGAACACTATTGAAAACCGACGTTTGGAACCGACAGCAGAAGGTTTCTTCTGCCGTCATCATATATCATGTGTAAGGACCACAAAGATAATTTATGAGAAATTAGCACTCATAAATAGGCATATAGATAGCCTTTCCCCCCTCGTTCTTCTTGCGAGTGAAATAGGAAAGGAAATAACAAGTAGTGGTGCGGAGTACCCTCCGCCATACTCCATACGAAGACTTTTGAACTATGCATATAGATTTAAATGTAAATTTAGTCTACCTATTAAGATGTCACTCCATCCAATTACAGGCCAACTCATGGAAGAATGTTGTCTCTTATTTATCAAAAAAACATCAGACAGGACTTCTGTTGCTGATTGTCAGCCGTTAAAAATCTTCGTATTAGCCCCTGATTTTCTCATCACTTCACGAGGTGTATGTGAGAGGTTGTAATGTGACGTGTCGTGAAGGAACAGAATGAGCTGAGTTCCACATAATCAATATACTTCGATATTTTGCTTCCAAAAGAGCATAACACGTGATCCGAACTGCCACAACCGTTTGCGCTAGTGATATAGGATGGTATTTTCATTCCAGTACTGTAAATGCCGTTCTGCGAAGACCATTCCCTAACAATCTTACTGACGTCTCCCATCCAATTACATATGATCTCTCTAGATGGATGCATGTTGAGGACGTTAGCACTCCTTATTGGTGCATAGTAGATACGAGCCTGATGTATTTGAGGGTATTGTGGCGATATAACAGACGATTCATAAGAAGAAGAAATATATGTTGTATGCATGATGAAGCTCCAGACTTTAGTCAGAGATTGTAATTTTTTACGTAGATCACTTGTGCTATCAATTCTGTAGAACTGTTGTAGTGTTTGGATGCCATACCACAAAGGTACTGGAAAGAGAGAAAAATTCGTAGAGCATAAACATACACTTCTAAGGCTACACAGTCCTGCTCTTAAACATGCTATAATGTTAAAGCAGTGTGATTTCTGGTGTATTAGTCATGTGGAATGCAACTCTGTTAATACTCCAATCCAGGTCATATATTTCCAACACCTGACGTATTTTCACCCCGGAAGCTTTCCATTCCATTTACTATGGCGAGAAATTTTAAGATGATAAAACTTCTACCTTCTACACCAAACGGAAAAAACATAGCTTCTTTGTGATACATGCAGTATATAGTTTTCCGGAGGCATATAGCGCTCACTGTCCACATTCGATTATGGTTTGTAAATTACGTTATGCTCGTATCAGTCCTGTAAATTGATCTTCAGCAACGGAAAAATGCATGAAACAACGACGTCTTATGAGGAAATAGACAAATGCCTAGCAACAGTGTTTCAAATGTGAAATTACACGCAATGCTGCACTAGCTTGGTGAACAGAACACAGCCTCTTCCACACACACACCACTTGTCAAGCGAAAGTATGCACAGGGATTGCAGTAAGGAAATGGAGTACTTCGCATACATCACCATTCGTCTGGAGGAGGGTGCCATAATAAATTTTGATTAGGTTTGGTGGACATGATACACCACACATGCATTGGAAGTCCTCTGCTGACTGTGATATCAGGAGGTTCACTCTTAACGATTGCAGGTAGATAGCACTAGGAGTCACACACAGAACATGCAATCATATACAAGTCGAATGCAGGTTATACCACACAGCCGATACAGCACAAGAGAATAACGGAAAAATGGTTAAAAGTGCGATTAATAACCTACCACAACATCTCCCTTTCTTTAGAATGTATCATCAGTCTGCCATTAAATCCTACCATATTACAACCCCTCTCAGTTGATTACTGCAACTACTTTCTACAGGGTGGTCCCGAATTCATGGTACAAACTTTAATGGTAGGTGCAGGACATTGTAACAAGGATATATTGTATAGGAATGTATAGTCCCAGGTGACGCGGTGAGGCGTAAACAGGGGAAATAACGGCCGAAAGGAAAACGAAAGATTTTATTGAAATCGTTGTTGACAAGTGTCATGTTTACAGTAAGTGTTCAAAATTGCGTCCACCATGAGCGATACATGCTTGACAGCGTCGGTGCAGCGATTGGCGTACACGTTCAAAGATGCCTGGTATTTCACGCACACCTGCAGCAGCTACAGATATGCGAGCAACGAGATCCTCATCTGAGTCAACTGGAGTCTCATAAACAAGGCTCTTAAGATGTCCCCATAAAAAGTAATCGAGGCAAGAGAAATCAGGAGATCGGGGTGGCCAAGGGACTGGTCCACCACGCCCAATCCATCTAGCACCAAACGTGGCATTCAGGTAATTCCGTACAGCAGTGCTGAAGTGTGCTGGCGCTCCATCGTGCTGAAACCACATGCGGTTACGAATGGCGAGCGGAACATCTTGCAGCAGTTCTGGTAACACTTCTTGCAGAAAAATAAGATAGCTTTCGCCACAGAGTCGCGTGGGTAGTAAGTATGGCCCAATCAAAAAGTCGTTCACAATACCAGCCCACACATTAATACCGAAACGTTGTTGATACGCATGTGGACGCGTTGCATGTGGATTATCTGTTGCCCACACATGGGAATTGTGCGCATTAAAGACACCCTCGCGTGCAAATGTCGCGTCATCTGTAAATAGCACATGACCTACGAAATCCGGCTGCAACGCACATTGCTGCAACAACCACTGGCAGAAGTTCACGCGAAGAGGATAATCTGCCGGATTCAATGCTTGTACTTTTTGAAAATGGAAGGGGTGTAAGCGATTTTCATTTAACACTCTGCATACAGTCTGATGACTCACATGTACGTCACGCGCAACAGTTCTTGTGCTTGACTCGGGTCTATCAGCCACTATGTTCAAGATGCGTTCTTCCAGTCGTGGAGTGCGTACAGCTCTTAATCGACCAGCGTCATGTCTGTTGACGTCGAACGTACCTGTTTCACAAAGTTGACGATGTAACCGTTGAAAAATTCTATGATCCGGCATTCGTCGATTAGGATACTCCGCGCGATACATTCGTAACGCAGCTCTGGCGTTACCATTTGCACGGCCGTACATGTAATGCATGTCTGCTTTTTCTGCATACGTAAAGTCACCCATCGTCTACGGCAGCACAATTGTGAATGGCGCTTGTCCCTACTGCGATACATCATGTTCATCTACTGCCCTCTACCGGCAGTGACACCAACCGATCACTCCATTTCTCTTTCCCCTGTTTACGCCTCACCGCGTCACCTGCGACTATACATTCCTATACAATAAATCCTTGTTACAATGTCCTGTACCTACCATTAAAGTTTGTACCATGAATTCGGGACCACCCTGTATAGGCAAATGGCCTTCTATTCTAGGAAAGCATTCAAAACAGCAGTCAACATGCATGTATTCCTATAACCTCAAGCAGCTCTTCTGTAAGGCGTTTGCTGGCTGATCCCACATGGGTGTGATTGAACTGAGAGTGCAGAAAGCAAGTTGTAAATAGTGTTTGTTAGAGTTTAAAACATTTACACAGTCTTGCAAGGGTCAAATGAGTTCAAAACATTTAAACAGTCTTGTGCAGGATCAAACACGCGATCGATTCGATAGTCGTATACTGCAGCCCCAAAGCTGGTAATACAATGCTCTTTAGTTAAGGAGAACGTACGTTTATCGTAGTCACGTGTCAACCACTTTATAAAAATCCATAAGCGAGTTGCCGATAACTTTGGCGTCACACCTGGGGTTTGTAATCTTAAAAATTTATTACTCTACATTTAGTGGTCATCCATATGAAACAATTTATTCCAGCTGTCTTTTCGCTGACCACGAAAATAATTGTTTCCTTGGTTTCCAGTACTTCTATGTCGATTTTTTCTCATATTCCTGCTGCTATTACCAATTCGTTTGCAACAAGCAGATATGTAAGTACACTCTCATTCTCCCTCAATTTTCCCACATTTTGTCGTATTTTTCTTCACTTTACACGTTTTTTCCATCAATTTTCGTAATTTCACCTTTTTTATATCACTTATGATAATGTGATCATGACCTCACTGCTGGCCATGTATTCTAAAACTGCTTGTAAATGTAGTACAGTTGTCAACACATAACGGAACTGCGCTATTTTTCTGTGTGTGTGTGTGTGTGTGTGTGTGTGTGTGTGTGTGTGTGTGTGTGTGTGTGTGTGCATACGCACACACAGACCCTTATGGCACTGAGTGGGTTTGGGATAGGGCCGGGTTAGAGCTCATAATTGGATCCACCACGCGTTATGTCAGAGATTAGTGTTCGAAGGTGGCTCCACCATGTGTTACAGTTGGGATAGTGTTCGAAGGTGGATCCTGTGGGGTCTTGCCCACTCGTCGCTGTTAGGGTACCTACGGGATGCAGAATTCTCGGAATGCTATACGACAATTCAAACAAATAACATCAGCAGTTTTATTTCAGTAAAGCAATTGACAATACTTTGGAGAATTGCAAGTAGCAGTCGCAAACGAGGGGCGACAGGAAAAATAATTTAGAGTCCTTGATATGTGGACTGCTCAGGCAAGTTAACACATGTCACTGAGAACGAACGTCCGCGATTCGGTGCCGATCTGAGCAGCCGAGGCTAGCAGGAGCGACACATATTCTCTTCTTCCAGGTGTCGTTCTTGGCGCGGCACGGTCCAATTCCGCGCGCCATTGGCTGACGTTTCCTCATCGCCTTCTCTGGTCTTGCATTCCACATCTTCATTCCAGCGTTTGTGGTTATGCCAGAATAGATGCACCATTTGCTATGGCTGAGATAGGGTTCCAAGGTGGAGCCAGCACGTATTAAGGCCAGGTGAGGGTTGGAAGTTGTATCCACCATATGTTATGGTCAGGATAGGATTCGGAGGCAGATTCACCACTCGTTAGAGTCGGGATGTGGTTCGAAAGTGAATCCACCTGCGATGTACCCGTCTGGGTCAGTGTATGGAGATGGTTCAAATGGTTCAAATGGCTCTGAGCACTATGGGACTTAACTTCTAAGGTCATCAGTCCCCTAGAACTTAGAACTACTTAAACCTAACTAACCTAAGGACAACACACACATCCATGCCCAAGGCAGGATTCGAACCTGCGACCGTAGCGGCCGCGCGGTTCCAGACTGTAGCGCCTTTAACCGCTTGGCCACCACGGCCGGCGTATGGAGATGGATTCACTCGCCTTATGTGTAGAGTAGAATACGTAGCTGGAAGTGAGGTCATGATCACATGAGTGGAAGTGACATAAAATTGGTAAAATTACGAAAATTGATGGAAAATATGTATAAATTGAGGGAAAATACGACAAAACGTGGAAAAATTAAGGGAAAACGTGAGGATACTTGTGTCTGGTTGGTGCAGGAAAATTCTTGTACATGGAAACGAGCGGGGGACAGCAATAGGAATATGAGGAAAACTCGACATGGAGGCACGGCGAACCAAGAAAATAGTAATTTTTCGTGAACATTGGTAAGACAACTGGAATAGATTGTTTAACATGGATAATCACCAAACATAGAGTAATAAGAAACTTCCTGGCAGATTAAAACTGTGTGCCCGACCGAGACTCGAACTCGGCACATTTGCCTTTCGCGGGCAAGTGCTCTACCATCTGAGCTACCAAAGCACGACTCACGCCCGGTCCTCAAAGCTATACTTCCGCCAGTATCTCGTCTCCTACCTTCCAAACTTTACAGAAGCTCTCCTGCGAACCTTGCAGAACTAGCACACCTGAAAGAAAGGATACTGCGGAGACATGGCTTAGCCACAGCCTGGGGGATGTTTCCAGAATGAGATTTTCACTCTGCAGCGGAGTGTGCGCTGATATGAAACTTCCTGGCAGATTAAAACTGTGTGCCCGACCGAGACTCGAACTCGGGACCTTTGCCTTCCGCGGGCAAGTGCTCTACCATCTGAGCTACCGAAGCACGACTCACGCCCGGTCCTCACAGCTTTACTTCTGCCAGTATCTCGTCTCCTACCTTCCAAACTTTACAGAAGCTCTCCTGCGAACCTTGCAGAACTAGCACTCCTGAAAGAAAGGATACTGCAGAGTGAAAATCTCATTCTGGAAACATCCCCCTGGCTGTGGCTAAGCCATGTCTCCGCAGTATCCTTTCTTTCAGGAGTGCTAGTTCTGCAAGGTTCGCAGGAGAGCTTCTGTAAAGTTTGGAAGGTAGGAGACGAGATACTGGAAGAAGTAAAGCTGTGAGGAGCGGCCGTGAGTCGTACTTCGGTAGCTCAGATGGTAGAGCACTTGCCCACGAAAGGCAAAGGTCCCGAGTTCGAGTCTCGGTCGGGCACACAGTTTTAATCTGCCAGGAAGTTTCATACCAGCGCACACTCCGCTGCAGAGTGAAAATCTCATTCTATAAATGGTTCAAATGGCTCTGAGCACTATGGAACTCAACTGCTGTGGTTATCAGTCCCCTAGAACTTAGAACTACTTAAACCTAACTAACCTAAGGACATCACACACATCCATGCCCGAGGCAGGATTCGAACCTGCGTCTCATTCTATAGAGTAATAAATTTATACATAGGGTGAGAATTATTTAACTGTATGAAAAGAAACTTAAATTAGTTACAAACTATGGCATGAACCCACTTGATTCAAAATGTGGATGTCACTACAGATATTCGAATTTAGATTATGACATGTTCGATATGCCTGCCATCATTGGCCATGATGTGGCGAATAGCGGAATTCTGCATGACCCGCTGACGCGTCAGAACATCGTTGCTGTCAACGGCCTCCTGAGTGGCTGTTTCAGCTCAGCAATGGTTTTGGCAGTACACCTTGTCTTTAATATAGCCCCACAAAAAGAAGTCAAATGTGTCCAGATCCATAGAACATAGTGGTCAATCGAGGCTCATGCCAGTAGTAGCGGCACTACCGTTTGGGATAGGAAAAGGCAGTTCTGGTGCAATATTTCTGAGTGTGCAAGTTACAGCCAGGCGGGGCTTATTTACAGTGAGTTGCGCTCACCAGCAGTTGCGAAGTAAAATAGAGGTCACAGGGGCGTAGAACCACCAGAAAATGTACACGCAGCAGTTTGCATGGAGCAAGTCACAGGCAGAAGGGGCCCACTGGCCAACCTAAGTGTTATGAGTACGTGACACGGAGCAGTGCATTTAGCAAAACAGAGGCGTGCAGCCGCATATAAATGGGTGCCGCTTCTCTAACAAAGCATCCAAGTATGGCAGCTCTCCTGGACGGCAGCGTTTGTCACACCACCAGCTACACACAGTAGTAGATGGGGCGCCAGCGTTCCAGTCCACGACGGGTCGCTGGTTCGACCCTCTGAGGCCGATGTGGGGTCTATAGCCAGCCAGCGGCGGGCTACTCCAAGGCTCCCAACACATGCCAGAGGTATCCTGAGGCGAGGGCCGCAGATTCGGACGCCGGATCGCTGGCGCTCGTTATCGTTGCATTCTTAGCCATGCCAGCATGGGAGCGCGCCGCGGGTCTTCTTGCAGCGAACAGCACTGAGGCAGCAGAGGCAAAGACCGCTGAGTCAGCTCCTGGCACATCCTGACGTCGACACAACTCCACGGCCATACAAGGCCGACACACAGTGGGGCGCTGCGTGGGTCCCTGAGGCAGCCGCTCCGCACCAAGCCATTTCACAGACAGCGAAGAGGTGTCCTCAGCATTTTGAGACCCGATGATGCAGACCGAGGGGAATACCGCACTGTAGTTGAAGCAATAAATCACTTGGAAGCCCAGACGAGTCTTAACACGATGCCTTCTACCTCTTCCCGCTACATTTGGTGTTCCTGTTACATTCGGTGTCAGAAGTTGCCACTACACAGTGGTCTCTGGGTACCTCAGAGCCAGTGGTTCCCAGAATGCTCCTCCAGGATATCAAACTCTCTCCTGCTTCGATGAGTCGAGCTCCATCATACATGAACGACGTATCGTCGAAATAAGGGTCGCTTTGGATAATGGCGATGAAATCATTTTCCAAAGCCTTCACATACCGTTCGGTAGTCACCATGTCATCAGGGAATATCGCACCGAGAAATCCGGGACTGAACACTGCACACCACACAGTCACCCATTGAGTGTGAAGAGATGTCCTGATCACGAAATGCGGATTCTCAGTTCCCCAAATGTCCCAATGCTGCTTACTGACGAACCCATCCAAATGAAAGTGGGCTTCGTTGCTAAACTAATCCATACTAATTCCCCTCATGCCCTGCAGCCAACTGTGCAGTTTGAATGTCCTAACGCAAACCGTTCAGAAGTTATGACGATTTTATTTTGTATAGTTCAATAATTGTCTCCCCGTATGTGTCAGATCACAAACCTTGGTATGACTCAAAAGTTATAGGCTACCACTTTATAGATTTTTATAAAGTGGTGGTACAGGTGACTACAATAAGATTTACGTCCTCCTTAGTTAAAGAGCACTGTATCACCAGCTTGCGGCTGTAGTACACAACTACCGAATCAATCGCGTGTTTGCTCCTGTACAAAACTGTTGACATGTTTTAAACTCATTTGGCCCTGTGAAAGACTGTTTAAGTATTTTAAGCTCAAACAAACAGTATTTAGAACATCCTTTGCTGTATTCTCAATCCAATCACAATCATGTGGTGTCAGCTAACAAACTTCTTACAAAACAGTTTGTGTGTGGTTTTAAACAGTATATCCACTGAGGTAATAGGAATACATGCAGGTTGACTGCTGTCTTGGCCGCTTTCCTAGAAAAGAGGACCATCTGCCTCTAAATTGACATGGATCCGTGTTAAAGGATGATAGAAAGTACATGAAGTAATCAATTTAGAGGGAGGGGTTGCAATGAGGTAGATTTAATGATAGACTGATGATAAATTTTAGAGAGAAGGAGACGTTGTAGTAGATCATTTATCACACATTTAACCATTTTTTTTCGTTCTTCTCTCAGGCTGTATAAGTTGTGTGGTATGACCTGGGTTCCATTCATACATGATTGACTCTGAACTATAATCGAATGTGGACAGTGAGTGCTATATGTCTCTGGAAAACTATATAGGTCATGTATCGCAAAGAGGCTATGTTCTTTTTTTTCTTTTGTGTGTATTTATTATCTTAAAATTTCTCACCATAGTGAGCGGGATGGAAAACCTCCAGGGTGAATGTATGTAAGGTGTTGGAAATAAGCTTCCTGGATTGGAGCATTAATAGCATTCCATTCCACACAACTAATATGTCAGAAACCACTCTGCTTTAACATTATAGCATTTTTAACAGCAGAACCGTGTAGCCTTGGGAAAGTGTGTTTACGTTCTATGAACATTTCTCTCTTTCCAGAACCTTCTTGGTATGGAATCCAAACAGTACAACAATACAACAGAATTGATAAAACAAGTGCTTTACATAAAATGTTTCTAACTCCTTTCGTCTGAAGCTCCATCATGCATAAAACATACATTTGTTCTTCTCCTTGGTCGTCTGTTATACCACCACAATACTCTCAAATTTATCAGACTCATTTCTACTATACACCGATAAGGAATGTTAACCTCCTCAGCAGAGATCGTGTATAATTGGAAGGGTGATGTGAGTAAGATTGGTACGGGACACTCTTCACAGAACAGCAGTTACAGTATTGGAATGAGAAAGCAGTAGGGCAAAGAGGCTATGAGGAAACTGTTGATATCAAATTAATTGTGCAAATTAATTAGTTATACCAAACCACTGATTATGTAAGGCGTTTTCCCCAGCTGGCATGTGGGTCCCTTCCTCCACCTCTTCTCTGAGAAATCCCCCTGCCCCAATACTATGATGTTACTCAACCCCACCACCACCCTTTCCCCTGCAAATGGCGGGCAAACTGACTCAGTCTGTGTTGGGGCATTGGACTGGGAGCAGCTCACGATGGTAGGCGAATATAGCATTCATATGGCATTAGTTGAACAATTTGTTTAAGAGTATTGTTTGGTTTATTTCCGAAATCACAACACACCTCGAAATTAACACTGGTGCTTAAACAATTTAGGTGACATTAAATAACAGCAGTACTTTTATTATTCCAATAACGAAAGGAACCACATAATTACATTGTCACAGATCAAGCTAAACATATCTGGAAAACTTCCTCCCGCATTCTCCGTGCACTGGAGCCATGTGCCTAGCTCATGGTACTGGCTAGTGTCCAACACTTGGCATCTGTAGGGTTGTGCTAAGCACTTCCTGTCATGCAGGAAAATACCTCAACCTTCCCCCTCCCTGACACACTTTCTTTCTTTGTGGCGTGCTTATCATGCTACGTGGTGCTAACAGCACTCCAGAAGCCACACTGCCCTCCTCCCCGGGACACTTCGTGCGCTTTTGTGGGAAATACCCCAACCTTCCCCTTGTCTTTGAACACAAACTGCTTCAGGAGTTACTAAATCTGGTGTTTAAGCAATGTGCAGGATATTGTCACATATATATCTTGAAGGTGCCACAAAACTTTAAAAAAGTTGCTTCAGAAGATGTACCACAGGAAATATTAATAAATTCACTTCACAAACTGAATGTTATTACAGAACTCCTTAAAATGCACTTGCACACAAAATACTGAGAGAGCCATAGTTGGAATAATTAAACAATCTGGTGCTTCACACAGTTTATAAAATGAATCTGACACCCCAGTACGCTTGCTTCAGGAAATATTAATGGATTTCACAAACTGAACAATTTCCCATGTTATATAACCTTACTAGAAGTCGGGGCTGGAAGACGTGGCATGTGGTTCAGTCCCACGTTCCGCAGACAAGCTGCGAACTTCCCCTGGTGGAATGCCACACAAAACGAATATAAGGATGTGTAAAAATAAATGAGCGCAAATATATCGCGTAAAATGTTGTTTAAACAATTTCACTAAAATAAATGAGCTCAAATACATTTGCACAGTAGTAGTAGTTTGCTGCACTTGGGAGCCGCCAATGCGAAACATCCATCCATAGCGCAGTTCGCCAGAGAAGGAATCCGCTACAGCAAATCGATTCTCCGGTCGTCGTTGTGACGTCACCGCGTCCACCACAGGGAGTTGTTAAGCCATGGATCATACCTCCTTGAGATTTCGAATCTCATTGCCTCCTGAAAATACTGTTCAGGACTTTCCATCAACCACTGTCCTGATTGGTTCCCGCCAGTGTCTATGTAAACCCTATCCTCTCCTCTCCCGACCTCATTCTTCCATCGCCAGTTTACCTATGTGTGTTTGTTCCATAGTTGTGTGCGTCACTTTGTCGAAAATGTAGCGTTCAGTGACACTGAGTAGCATCAGCAGAAAACGACGTAGAATTGTAGAAGAAGAATACAATGTACACCAACAGTTAGTTTTTGTAAATATGTGGTTATGGTGTAGAAATCGGAAAAACTTAGTGTGCGTTAAAAAATTTTCGTCGGCAGTTCAGTTTATTTTCCTTGTTTTAAAGTGCAACTTCAGAATTTTATCCTGGGTTGTGAGGACAGATGGGAGGAGGAGCAGGCTGGCCCACAGCAAACTCTCCCTGTCGAGGTCCAGCCTCCTGTGGAAAGCTCACAAATAGAACTGCCATGTGAGTATTAAAAAATTCATGGTAGTAGTAGTAGTGTAATTTGTTTTTGTATCGTTGGTTTATTTCTTATTTTATACTTACTCTGTTATAGCTCACGTGGTGAAAATTCGGCGTGAGTGGGACGCAATGCTGCAGGCTGAAAAAATACACAAGCAAAACGCTGTGTAACCGCCTCTGCCAGAATATACAGCACCAACAGTCGCAGTGAATTCACAGCACCAGCTTGTTACAGCAACAATTCTAGAGGGGTCAGACCTCGCCGGCCGTGGTGACCGTGCGGTTCTAGGCGCTACAATCCGGAACCGCGGAACTGCTACGGTCGCAGGTTCGAATCCTGTCTCGGGCATGGATGTGTGTGATGTCTTTAGGTTAGGTTTAAGTAGTTCTAGGGGACTGATGACGTAAGATGTTAAGTCCCATAGTGCTCAGAGCCATTTGAACCATTTTTTTGGTCAGACCTCATAGACAGGCAGCTGGAGACTATTCACCAACGGCAGCAGTCTCCAGTAAGACAGCAGAGCAGACCTGTAAGTAGAAAAAAGAATTTTAATTTTTTGTTTGTTTGTGTCTGTAGTAGTTTTTCTTCTTCTCTAACAAATCTGTACATATATCTTTTGTCGTTGTTGTTGTTGTTGTTGTCGTAGGCGAGTTGGATCAGTGACACCATATCGGTGGTTCAAAATAGTTCAAATGGACCTGAGCACTATGCGACTTAACTTCTGAGGTCATCAGTCGCCTAGAACTTAGAACTAATTAAACCTAACTAACCTAAGGACATCACACACGTCCATGCCCGAGGCAGGATTCGAACCTGCGACCGTAGCGGTCGCTCGGTTCCAGACTGAAGCGCCTAGAACCATATCGATCCTGGCGAGGATGAGATACCTGAATGGGTCAGGAAAATGACTCTAGATGAAGAGCTGCAAAGGCAGCGTGACCTGGCCCTTTTATAGGGGAATGACTTTCCTGAAGGGTTGAATAAATGCTCACGCCGTGGACCTACAGTGGGAAAGGAAATTATGCACTCTGTTTACTTAACAGTGCGATCGTCTGTATTCTTTTTTACCTTGCAGCAACAGCAAGCAGAGTCCTGAACGCTGTACTTAATTTTTTTCGTTATTCTCTCTCTCCTCTACAACTGCATACTTTGGAGTGGGTACCGATGGTGGCTGAACCCACTCCGCAAAAGCTGTATCTGGTGAGACATACTGCACTGGAAAAAACACTGCTACTTGTAGTGCTACAGACCGCGGCCGTCGCAGCCGCCGCCGCCACCGTAGGTGGCACTGTTGCAACCCCTGCACCTCTGGCGTCTGTGGATCGAGCAACGGGCTACCACCCCTCAGGCTAGTGGATCAGGCCTACAGCAGCAGCAGCATTGGGAGCTGTCGCTATAGCCAGGCTGTTCCCACTGGGCTGATCCGATACTGACGCCTCATCCTCCTTCTCATCCTCTTCAGAATAATAGTCATCAATGAAAGGTATGTGTGCCTCGGCGCATACCCATGTACACCTCGCCGACTCTATCATCAACAGTATGGAACCCATAACTTCCTGGTAGAGATGATCCTGTGGCTAGCGGCAGTTCCCTCTCCAGTCCTTTTAGTAAAGGTCATCAGATCAGTGACAACGTATCACAGTAGGAGTACTCAGTGATTGCATATGCCTTTGAGGAGCGAAACTCGTTCACGAGAATTGAGAATCTGGAAGGAGAGTATCGTGACCCAGTTGGATTTCTAAGAGCATGCCTTCCTGTCATGGAACTGGAGCTACTCGAGGTGATCAATGATCTGTGGTATCCCGCCATTCAATGGACTGAACTGTCTCAGCCCCCTCCAAACATGACTATGGCATTGGAGAGACAAGTCTTCATTATCTTTGGTGGGACAATGGCGGGATAAAGCGGAACACATCAGTCGCCAAGTGGTATTGTGAATCCACCTTGACTGCTATACTGGACTGGTATGAAAGTTAGGGGTCAGCTAATGCACTCAGCCAAATATTACACCTGGACGCCCATACACATGTTTATGATTCAGTAAATGGAGGGTCTAGCTATATAGAGCTACCTAAAGAAATAGCAGCCAAGCAGGCATGCATTAATGTCCAAAATAAAAAGGATCAGGCTTGTTTTTCATGGTCAATCCTGGCTGGCGGGAGAAATTACAATGTACATCCAGAGCATGCAGGTAAATACTACTTGTGTAAAAATACTATCCCCAGAGGATATAATTTTGATGGTATCAAGCTCCTCGTCAAGATCTAGCACCTACCTAAATTGGTTCATGTTTATGGCATGGAGGAAAGCAAGCCAGACAAGCAGGAAAAGCATATAGTCATCGGTCCCCTCCATTTCTTAAAATTTGCCAGTGAGTGCTACCTTCAAGTAAACATACTGCTCTTCTCTGAAGTTGATAATAAGCATTATGTTTGGATTGAAAGCATGTCCCACCTCTTTAACTCCCAACTCAGTAAACACAAGTGTGAGAAACAGTTTGGATTGAAAGCATGTCCTACCCCCTTAACTCCCAACTCAGAAAACACAAGTGTGAAAAACACATGTGCTTCAGGTGTCTAAATATCTTTTCAGAAGAAAAGTATTTAAAAAGCCATATGGAGGACTGTGAATCCAAGGAATCGGTACGTGTTGTTATACCCACTGAGGCAAACAAGTTCATTAAATTCAAGAATGCTCACCATCAGGAACTATGCCAGTTTGCTGTGCGTAATGGCCGCACGATTTGAGGCGTCATATCACGGACTGCGTGGCCCTTCCCACCGGAGGTTCGAGTCCTCAAAAAAATGGTTCAAATGGCTCTGAGCACTATGGGACTTAACATCTTACGTCATCAGTCGCCTAGAACTTAGAACGAATTAAATCTAACTAACCTAAGGACAACACACACATCCATGCCCGAGGCAGGATTCGAACCTGCGACCGTAGCAGTCCCGCGGTTCCGGACTGCAGCGCTAGAACCGCACGACCACCGCGGCCGGCTTCGAGTCCTCCCCCGGGCGTGAGTGTGTGTGTTGTTCTTAGCATAAGTTAGTTTAAGTAGTGTGGAAGTCTAGGGACTGACGACCTAAGCAGTTTGGTCCCTTAGGAATTTACGCACATTTGAACATTTTGATGCCCATTTGTTGTATATGCTGACTTCGAATCCCTCCTCACTCCTGTGACCAGCTGTGAAGGTGACTCTACAGCCTCACATACCACCTTCACAGAAAAACACGTACCATATGCGGTAGTGTACCAAATTGTATTGCCCTATGATGCAAGTCCTGACCACTACTAATTTTATGTTGGAGATAATCCTGCGATTTGGCTGCTCATTGAGCTTGAAAAATTTCCATGACAGTTTGATAAGCTTTACAGTGACAAAGTTCCCATGACCAAACCGAAGGAGAGTGAAGATTTGTGCAATAACGCGTTTGACTATCATGTTTGTGGGCTGTCATTAGATGGAAAAGCGGAAATGCCTCGTAGTGACCATTAACATCTTACGGGGAAGTTCTGTGGCAGCTCACAATACGTGCAATTTGAGGTACTAGCTACCAAGGCACATACCCGTTTTCTTTCATAATTTAAGCAGGTATGATGCTCACTTTCTTGTTGAACACTTGGCTGATTTCGGCTGGGAGAAAATTCAGGTCAGTGTCCTATCTGAGAGCGTTGAGAAATACATTTCATTTTCCAAACGAATGAAACTGAGAATTATGCTCCACTTCCTTGACACACTACGTTTTATGCAGACGCCACTTCAGAAAGTCACTGAATCTCTACCTCAGGAGAATATTGATATCACTCGAGCTGAACTTCTAGACGAGGAGAAGTTTCAGCTTGTGACTAGGAAGGGGGTTTTACGAGTATGTGGATACTATGTCAAAATTCAACGAAATCAGGCTACCTGACATAACTGCATTCTCCAGTAACCTTACAGGCGATGCCCTAATGGATGTAGAGTACGAGCATGCTGTGAAAGTCCGGTGGGAATCCAACATTTCCATTTTAGGAGAGTATGCACAGCTTTGCATGGACACAGTTGTGCGCTTCCTTGCAGATGATTTCGAGAAATTCCGGAATGAATGCATGTCCACATATTCTCTGGATCCCGCCTCTTATTACAGGTGCTTGGACTTTATTGGGATGCAATGCTCAAGAAAACGAAGTGCAGCATTGAATTATTGACTGATTGTGACATACTGACATACTTCTTTTCTTTGAGTGAGGGATCCGTGGGGGAGTTGCCAATTTGTCCACAGGCACGCCAAGGCAAAAAATTCTTGGGTGGATGACAGGTTCAATACATCCTTGATTCGAGTTACATCATGTACTTAGATTAAAATACCTTATACAGGAATGCCATGCAACAACCACTGCCAGTTGGGGTGTTTCAATGGGTGCCTGTAGATGAATGCAATGGATTGGGTGGAAAAAATCAAGGAGGGTATGGTGGCTGATTCTGATGTAGGATATGTAATGGAGGCAGAACTCGCATACCCTATTAGGTCGCATGATGGACACGCCGATTTGCCACTGTGTCCAGAGTAACTAGTTTCGTGAGGAGGCTCCGCCCCAGAACTGATGACAACACTGGGGAATAAGCAAAGATACATTATTCATTATCGTAATTTCCAACAGTGCCTCAGCTTGGGGAAGGAGTGGGTTAGAATCATCTGGGCTATCTCCTTCAAGAAGTCCCCACGGTTGAAGGAGTATAGTGATCTGAATACGAGACAGAGAGCTTCCGCGATGTATGACTTTGAGAAAGATTTTTATAAATTAATGAATAATTTCATTTTCGGCAAAACAATGGAGAATTTGAAGGAACGAAGTGAAATTTTTATTAGAACCGGGTGAGATGGGCGTCATGGCTTATGAAATGCATTGCCAGACCAAATTTTAAGCAGTTCACCATATTCAATAAGATCTTTCTGAATGTGGAGGTGATGAAGACTGCAGTAGAGTTTACGAAGCCTATTTATGTGGGGATGTGCATACTAGACCTGTCCAAACTCCACATATACTGCTTTCATTACGAGCTTGCGAAAATTCATTTTGCAGATCCTAAATTACTTTATTACTTTGTATGGATACAGATAGCTTCAACTACTGAGCGAAGTACTGAGATCCATATGAAGTAAGAAGGTACCAAGGTTATGAATTCATCATGTCCTCATCGTATTGTTCCATAGAACAAGAAGTTGGTCGGCCTTATGATAGACGAGGTGACTGGATTGCTGATTGTGGAGTTCATTGGTCTGCAATGTATGTGTGTTGCACATTGGAAGGTGCCACCCAGGGTGGGCTAAGGGTGCACATTGTTTGGCATTGAGAGTCCTCTCTGTCGAAGACTATTTGTGTTGCCTGTACAGCGGTGTTCGTCGTGCTGCACCACAGCCTCCACATATGGTACGGCAAACTAGTATTCCATCAAGAGGACACGAAGTGTAAACTGTGCTGCAGTTTAAAAAAGGGTCTTTCGCTTCATGGCAATAAGAGTCACTTGTGATGATGGGACTGAAACTCTCCTGTAGTCACACTACTTCAGTGAGAGGAAGAGAATGAGTGAGAGAGTGTGTGTGTTCACAGAGTAGTACGACCCTCTTACTGTAGTTTAAATAATTGTGTGTGTTGTAAAAAATGGTTCAAATGGCTCTGAGCACTATGGGACTCAACTGCTGTGGTCATAAGTCCCCTAGAACTTAGAACTACTTAAACCTAATTAACCTAAGGGCAGCACACAACACCCAGCCATCACGAGGCAGAGAAAATCCCTGACACCGCCGGGAATCGAACCCGGGAACTCGGGCGTGGGAAGCGAGAACGCTACCGCACGACCACGAGATGCGGGCTGTGTGTGTTGTATTAAATACTTACTTATTTATTTATGTGTACTATTTACATGTGTATATATGCACATCATGTATGGAAAAAAGCAAAAAAAAAAGAAAAAATAGGTGTGTGTGTGTGTGTGTGTGTGTGTGGTGTGTGTGTGTGTGTGTGTGTGTGTGTGTGTACATATATATGGATATCAAGAGTGAAAAAAGTCAAAAAAGTTTGAAAAATGTAAACAAAAGCAAAAACAAAAAAATTGTATAGTTTAATTATACACAGAGTATGTGTACTATGTAAGTACATATATCTACACATCATGTGCGCCATTAAATAGAATAGTTTTTAAGTTTCAACTGCTGCTAGCCGTACAAGACTGATTAGTTTCTAAATGTACATAGACCATCAGAATAACTATTCAACCTATGCAATTGGGATTGTGGAATTTTGTTGTAGTATTAAAAAAGGTATTTCCATATTAGTGTGTAGTGTATATTTATAAAAATATTGTTAACATTCTCATCTAGTGCTACTGGGGAAAAAAGTAAGTAATATTCTCAACCAGTGTTACTATTGTAACGTGTACGTTAAAAGTATCTCTGCATTGAAATATGAGAATCAAATTGTATCTCAAGAACTGAACTGTACCTCAAGAACTGAATTATATCTCAAGAACTGAACTGTATCTCAAAAATCAAACTGTATCTGTGTGAACTGAATAAATGAAAAAATTCGTTACCGCACGTCTTTGTTGTTGTTATGTACAAAAGAGCTATCTCCTATTGCATTTTGTATATAAAGGTTGTGCGTGACACAAATGACATTAGTTTTTCTGAAGACGAGCACTGTTGAAGGAGAAATTTAAGATGGATGATAACAAAATATATAGCATGGTTGCGTGGGATTATGCCTATTGTGCAGTACGAATTAGCTTACGGGAGTACAAGGAATGTGATTGTGTCAGCTTCCAAAGACATATAGCAACCATGTCCAAAATTATATCTCCTGTACTTGAAGAAAAAACCATAGACATAGCAGGGCAAAACTGTATACTGTCAAAGGGGAAACAAGGCAAAGAGAAATCATACACATATTGTGAGGTAAAAATTTATTTACTTCTCATCCAGCTTAAAATTAATTTTACATTTTCATAAGCAGACACAGCAACATTATTTTCACACATCTTCTTCTTGAGTCAATGGAGAGCAGGCCACCCATGTTATTCCAGATCTTGAATAGCAGCAAACTTGAAGATGCGACGCTTCCATGACATCTTCTCCTTCCCCCTCATGTAATGATGGTATTTGTGTGGCCGAAGGATCGATGCGACGTCACTATATCTTTATAGGATATGCCGGGACCACCCCAGTGAATTCCATGATAGAAATGTGTCAACCACTTTGCACTCTTCCGTGTTTTAGCACACTTCACATCCTTGAAAGACCTCGGTGATGCAATGTTTCCTGAGAACGTCTTTATTTTTCTGTTATCTTCTGTGTATCCTATGAATGCAACATCTTTAAATATGAATTGTCTGCGTTCATCATCATAGAAACCCTGAGTGTCTGCAATGGTTTTCACACCTTGAGATACAATTGTGGAACGCTCTGGGTGTGGCGCAGCACCTGTTGATTTATATGTCTCATTGCAGAACACCAGTGAGCAGGCAGTAGTTAATCACACAGTTATGTAGAACTAGAACGCACGCTGCAATGTATTCCGGAAAATTTGCCAAAGATTCAGATTAAATTTGTACATTTATAGGTCCGCATTTAATTAGCTCTTTTGTTTTGAGCAGTCTATTACGGTGATTGAAGACAGCTCTTTGAATTTCTGTTGACTGAGTAGACATCCCCCCCCCCTCTTCATAGTATGAAGGACTGAACATCGTACACACGTCATATGCTAGACTGTACACGTTTTCATCCCACTGCAGGTGTAAATTATCACACGGGTAGAATTCAGAGTTCAGGTAGACTCTGCCATTAGTTAACGTGCAATTATCAAATTTGTTGGGATCATTTAATGTATTCCCTCTTCTACTGTCTGAAACGCAAGTATGATGAACCTGAGGCCGGTTGCACACACGGCGGATTTTTCCGCAGCGGTCAATTGACCGTCGCCGCCGTTCCCGCTGTGGTGCACAGGAGAAAGTCAGAGATTGCACATTAAGCGGAAGAAAAAACGAGCGGTAAATCTGCCGTCGGCAGTAGCTGTGTGACCTCCGGCTGCCACTGGCGCCAACGGCAATTCTACCGCCACGGCCAAAGTAGTGGCGCACTTGACCAAATGCACGCTTACACACGTAGCGGTTTTTCTACCGTCGACAGCCGTTTTGTACAGTGTGAATAGAGTCGGGTCGTGGTGTTCACAGTTGTTAACCGGTTTCTTCTTGAAGACATGAGTAATCTAGACATACACTCCTGGAAATTGAAAAAAGAACACATTGACACCGGTGTGTCAGACCCACCATACTTGCTCCGGACACTGCGAGAGGGCTGTACAAGCAATGATCACACGCACGGCACAGCGGACACACCAGGAACCGCGGTGTTGGCCGTCGAATGGCGCTAGCTGCGCAGCATTTGTGCACCGCCGCCGTCAGTGTCAGCCAGTTTGCCGTGGCATACGGAGCTCCATCGCAGTCTTTAACACTGGTAGCATGCCGCGACAGCGTGGACGTGAACCGTATGTGCAGTTGACGGACTTTGAGCGAGGGCGTATAGTGGGCATGCGGGAGGCCGGGTGGACGTACCGCCGAATTGCTCAACACGTGGGGCGTGAGGTCTCCACAGTACATCGATGTTGTCGCCAGTGGTCGGCGGAAGGTGCACGTGCCCGTCGACCTGGGACCGGACCGCAGCGACGCACGGATGCACGCCAAGACCGTAGGATCCTACGCAGTGCCGTAGGGGACCGCACCGCCACTTCCCAGCAAATTAGGGACACTGTTGCTCCTGGGGTATCGGCGAGGACCATTTGCAACCGTCTCCATGAAGCTGGGCTACGGTCCCGCACACCGTTAGGCCGTCTTCCGCTCATGTCCCAACATCGTGCAGCCCGCCTCCAGTGATGTCGCGACAGGCGTGAATGGAGGGACGAATGGAGACGTGTCGTCTTCAGCGATGAGAGTCGCTTCTGCCTTGGTGCCAATGATGGTCGTATGCGTGTTTGGCGCCGTGCAGGTGAGCGCCACAATCAGGACTGCATACGACCGAGGCACACAGGGCCAACACCCGGCATCACGGTGTGGGGAGCGATCTCCTACACTGGCCGTACACCACTGGTGATCGTCGAGGGGACACTGAATAGTGCACGGTACATCCAAACCGTCATCGAACCCATCGTTCTACCATTCCTAGACCGGCAAGGGAACTTGCTGTTCCAACAGGACAATGCACGTCCGCATGTATCCCGTGCCACCCAACGTGCTCTAGAAGGTGTAAGTCAACTACCCTGGCCAACAAGATCTCCGGATCTGTCCCCCATTGAGCATGTTTGGGACTGGATGAAGCGTCGTCTCACACGGTCTGCACGTCCGGCACGAACGCTGGTCCAACTGAGGCGCCAGGTGGAAATGGCATGGCAAGCCGTTCCACAGGACTACATCCAGCATCTCTACGATCGTCTCCATGGGAGAATAGCAGCCTGCATTGCTGCGAAAGGTGGATATACACTGTACTAGTGCCGACATTGTGCATGCTCTGTTGCCTGTGTCTATGTGCCTGTGGTTCTGTCAGTGTGATCATGTGATGTATCTGACCCCAGGAATGTGTCAATAAAGTTTCCCCTTCCTGGGACAATGAATTCACGGTGTTCTTATTTCAATTTCCAGGAGTGTAGATAATGAAATTTTAATTTCATTAATTCAAGAAAGGCCTGTTCTGTGGGACAAAACCATCGACATATACAAAGACCGAGATGCTACCAGAAACGCTTGGCATGAAATTTGCAAGGGAATTCGTAGCGACTTTGATGTGTTGGAGGAAAGGGAGAGGAATGATTTTGATAAGTAGCCTACATGCTTTTTCACATATATGTACTAGAAGAAACTCGATTTATAGACTCTAGAAGTGATGGCGCTCACTCTTTGCAGTGGAACAGGATCTTCACTTCACATTGCAGGCGTTTCCTGACTCAATTATTTATTTATTTTGTTATTATCGTGACAACCATGGTGGGCAATTATTAACAAATGCTTTATTTTATAAAAACGAACATTATTGAAAAACAGTAACAATGTCACATTTTTAAAAAGTATTATTATTTTTGCAACTTACTTCTAGTAATAAAATAACGAAAAATATGTCGTGTACTGGAATGCTTGTGTTCAATGTGAAGGCGGTCTATTCCTCAGTTATCCTCGACATCAGGCCGTTCGGAATGCCCTTATATCATGGACTTCTGCCAGGAAACACTTCCTACACTTGAAACAAAGTATTTACACAGAATGTCTCTCACACTGTTTGCTTTGAGGCCTCCTCTTACAGTATTTTCTGCCTGAATATCTTCCAGCCCTATAACTGACGTTGTATCCTCAACAATGTATCCATCTCTATCCCTAACATAATTATGAAGAATAATGCAGGCTTTAACAATGTCATTGGCAAAATGTGGTTGGACATTTAATGGTCGATGGAATATTCTCCATTTGTTAGTAAGATTGCCGAAAGCACATTCTATGCACCTCCTTGCTCGGCGCAATCGATAGTTGAAGATTTGTTTGTCAATTGCTAAATGTGTTCCAGAATAAGGCCTTAGCAGATGTTTATGTAGCCCAAATGCTGCATCACCAACAAAAAAAGTATGGCACTTTCGGACTTTCTGTGCCTGGTAGGCACTTCTCATCAGGTAGATTTTTTGAACTGCTTTCAACAGAATTCCACAGCTGAGTCTGTTTAAAAGTCGATGAGTCACAATCTTTTCCATAGCTACCAATATGCACATGAACAAATCGGTACTTCGTATCTGCAATGCCCATTAACACAACTGAGTACTAGTCTTTATAATTAAAATACATAGATCCACTTTCTATCGGACTCACAATGCGGACATGTTTTCCATCTACTGCCCCAATGCAATGAGGAAAGTTTGCTGCATGCTCAAATCCATCTGCTACTGACTGCCACATTTCATTTGTAAGGGGAGGTATGCACTCGCTTTGCATAATATTTCACAGTGCTCGACAAACGTCTCTAACAATCACACTTGCGGTTGAGATTCCTACTCTGAAGGAATAATGAAGGTCGGTGAAAGTACATCCAAACTTGCTAGATATCTGAAAAAAAATTATTTAAAATGTGAAGAGTTAAAGAATTATTATTCACAATTTTTTTGTAATGTAAAATTACTATAGAGTATTTTATCGTAGCTAATGTAGGCGTTAATTATTTTTCATTTTTAGGTAAGGACGTGATAAAATGATGGAAACATTTACGTGACGCCTTCGCCAAGGCTGAAAAAATGGCAAAAGAAAGCAAAACTAGTGGCTCACAAGCTACAAAAAAAAGGAAGTACATATTTCATGACGAACTCCAGTTTTTTTAAAAAGTATACGAAACAACAGAGACTAAAGAAAGTTTCAGCGTTGAAGAAAAGAACAAGGATGAAACTGATGCCCTTTCGCAACCTCGTCAGAACACAGAACATGAAGTAAACGCAACTATTGGAACAAAGGAAAAACCTCTGTCCGCCACTCAACCTCGAAAGAAGTACAAGAAAATGGACGAAATAGATCTGAGGCTTTTAAAGGCATTGGAAAAAATATAACCTGAGAAACCAGACTCCCAAATGTCCTTCTACCAGTCTGCTACCACATACTGAGAAGTTTGATAATAATGAATGGCTACAGTTTCAAACGGAAGTTCTTAGAGTGATTTCCAATATTAAGACTCAGAAGGTTGCGCCTCATCACTATCAAAGTGACACCACACAATCCGTTTCCCACATCCAGCAACAGAGCCAATCAAATCCATACCATCTCCAACAACAGACCAATCCACTGCCACCTCAACAACATTTCACTGCTGTCACTTCAGAGTACTCACAACCACCAGATGTCCCACATTTATGCACCACCAACGATTTCCTCAGTTTCAACTCAAAATGCATTACGTACTCCAGTATCCCAGCCAGGGCGAACGCATTCTGCATTCAGAACTCTGCCTTTGTATCCCTCACAAGTTCTACGTCTCGCAAATTACGACCCACCATCGATTCCCTCGGTGTCTACCGTAGATGAACTACCTACTCCACCTTCCCAACACACAAACGAAAAAAAAAAAAA
The DNA here is from genome assembly GCF_023898315.1 of Schistocerca nitens. NCBI lineage: Eukaryota > Metazoa > Arthropoda > Insecta > Orthoptera > Acrididae > Schistocerca > Schistocerca nitens. The sequence continues at coordinate 451,237,087 of NC_064618.1, read as the reverse complement.
AAATCTGCAGCTGAACATTATGAAAATTTCCTTGTGAGTGTTGAAGGAGATTTTGAAAGTAGTTCTTCAGTAAATTCGAATTCGTCCACAACAATGGACATCAATTTCTAATACTATATTGTGTGCTAATGTGTGTTTGTTTATATAAAGTTTTGGTAATGTAGGAATTTTTTATCTTTCTTCGGAATTTTATCAATAAATACCGTTACTTTAAAACTAGTTTGAAAATGATTATCCCAAACGTACCTCAGTGTTATTGCCAGCATTTCTACAGGCTGAATACAATTCCTCATTTTGGTATATCTCCGCTGAATAGTATCTTTCAACAGCCCATGGAGCCTGCCAAAGGCAGACACCGACATTTTGAAATAATTGAAGCTCTTCAAACAACGTGTAGAAAGCTCCAGCCTCCCTTCTTCTTTCATTAATTGGATGAATCCAAATTAGTCGATTATTTCTTCTCCTTTTCATTCGTCGACGTAATAACAATAAACTTATAATTCGCACTCTGTTCATTTCAGACGACACCGTGTGCTTAAAAGCAACAAATACTTCAAATAAAGTAGTAAACTTGTGTGAACTGGTTTGATCATGAACGAGCACTGCCAGCAAAAAACTGCCTGACTCGTTTAGATGCCCAAGCGCACCACAAAGCGAATAGCCTGCAACACAGTAAGCTGCTGACGACGGAGATTTTACCTCCGTGTGTGTAAACGCTAGAGTTCTGCGAGCGGCGACGGTCAACTGACCGCGGCGGAAAAAATCTGCCGTGTGTGCAACCGGCCTGAGCGTTTCCAGCTGAGCTGCAGTTTTAATATCCCATGTTTGTGCGCTTGCAGTCGGTATCGCTGGGCACTCTAAAACCGCCCTTGAACGGGAAGATAGTGTTATATATATATAGACCTGCATTCAGAGCTTTTAAAAGCTTCAAACGCTGCTCATCTGACACTGCGATGTGTGCCATCTTCTACATTATTTTACTGATAGCGATCTTGTTCTCCTCCGGAGTTCCTTGAATATATGAATTGTTATCCATTGCACTACATACCAGAATAAGTTCGTGTTTAGCTTTCAGAACAATTCGCCACTTGTCCTCAAAGTATTCCACAAGCAGTTCTAAAGGTACATAAACAGCAAATCTGTTGTACTGATCCACTGTCCTATCCGCTGACTCACCAATGAACTATCCAGAATTTTCTATCAAATCCGAGGAAGTAACAGGGACATACGTTTCAAGAGTTGATGTTATGCCTAAACTGCGTGTACGGTTAATCTAGACCCCATTAAGTTCATATCGTATCTCATGAAAGGAATGCTGAAGCGTTACGTGTTAAATTCGATGTCACTGTAACAGTACCAACCCTTTTCATAAATGATCCATCAAGATTTATGAAACTTGCATGCGAGCGCTAAAGCGTCCTGGTGTTGGATGACAGTCCTAATTTCATCGTTCTTGTTAAATGTGGTTAATGCATGAGGTTTATGTGAGAAGTATTCCTGGAATATAATACTCTCGTCATATTCCACTGGGCTAGTTGTATCAAACGACCTCATTGCGCAGTTTCACACCAACTGATTTAAGAAACTCGTAGTTCGCACGTATTATCACCTTTGCACGTGTTATCACCCTTCTGTTCTGTTGTGAAGTGCTGTGCTGCACGTTGTGTACTTTGGTTGTATACCTTATGCCCATCCTGTGTGAGTTGACAATACAGGACTACTCCAATATCTGACTGGTTGTAGGTCTGGCAAGTTCAAGGCCGCCGATTCTGCCTCCAACAGGTTCTGGTTGGTTGAAGGCGGTCACCACTTCTGGGTCTCTGCACGTTTTTCAAGGTCACTGCTGGTTCCGTTTTAGATGTAGCTGTACAATGATTTCCCCACAGCAAAAATCGACAAATTTATTATCCTTGTCCACATTATGCACCTACAGATAGTCCAAAGCCTGAACTGTTCAAATGGTTCAAATGGCTCTAAGCACTATGCGACTTAACTTCTGAGGTCATCAGTCGCCTAGAACTTAGAACGAATTAAATCTAACTAACCTAAGGACATCACACACATCCATGCCCTAGGCAGGATTCGAACCTGCGACCGGAGCGGTCGCTCGGCTCCAGACTGTAGCGCCTACAACCGCACGGCCACTCCGGTCGGCGCCTGAACTGTTACTGGAAGGATTCAACGATCTTCTACCCTGTCCCCACTGATGGGAAGGATTCGTAAATTGTGTGAATAAATCTGTTGTTGAGACGAGTTTGTTGCAGTTTTACCCTCGACTCGGATTGTACTGTCAGGGAGTCTATCCACTGACTGGTCGGATCTGTAGAATTTATTAGGATCCTTCTTCAAAACCTGTCCTTTTGTGAAATGCAGTACCTGTCCTACTGATCCTTTCTGGTTAAAGTCTATCGTTGCACTTGTCGTCTTTATTTCAGATTCAAGTGTATTCATGTTTGCACGTAGCGCAATCCCTTTTCCAGATCGTTTTAAAACTTCGTTTAAGTCGTCAGTGTTTTATGCACCAGGTTCTATTTCCACAATTTCTTTTCGACCATTAATTTTCAGATGAAGTTTATTGTTAACCTCTGTGATATTTGTTGCTGTTGTAAGCCTCCAGACCAGTCAGCGCAATATTCCACTCCCTGCTGCTTAAATCAATCCGTGAGAGGTAATTCGCGCGTAATATTGACGATCGTTCTTTTAAAGCCACAGTATTCAACATTGCATCTGAACCTCAACTGACGGGTGGATGCTTAATGAATATGTATGCTTCTTCATACACGCTAGGAGGAACATGATGTACTGATGCCCACATAAGTAGGTGTTAAAGTCTTGGTAGCGGTTAAAATCATAGAACACATATTTTCTGTCGGTGAAGTATCGTTGTAACTCTTCCGGCGGTTGCAAGTCTTCAAATGAGTCGAAATAGTAGACGTTATTTATATTTTTCTTAACATAGGCCACCCAGTGGGTTCCTGGTCCTCCAGCAAGATCCAGACTCACAATTCTATATTCTCTGGATTTCCCATAGTCACCCACCACGGAATCCTGGAATGCTGAATTTTTTCTTGACAAACTTGAGCAGATCTGTATTTGTAATAGGTCTGTGCCGCAGAACAGCTAACGGGCTTTATGTTACTTTCAGGAGACCTAGTCCTTCCTTGCATCGTTTCAGGTATAGTCCTTTGTCGATGGTTGCTGCTTCCATCAGGCGGTTACGTCTTTTTGCGTCCTCTAGCTATCCTGCGAGTTCTTTGGGTTCTTCCTTGCTCTGGCAATAGCCACAGCAACACTAACCAGTGAACCCATCACTGAGAAACGTGCGAGGGTAGGAATGAGGAAGGGGTTAATTCCACCTGGTGTCTTTTGCATCAGCACATCCATGGGTGCTTCAACTAGTCCTTTATGCTTCAGGGCACTTTTAGCTGCATGCATCGCTGTCAAGATACAGGTTTTTTAAATACCCCTTCTTCTTCATCTTCATCTTTGTCTTCTTCTTCTTCAGTGCACGACGTGCAGCACTAATAGCTTGCTTAAAAATTCGTCACTCCAAGTCCGACTTAATTTTACCGTACATGGTTTTATCAATTGCAAATGCTGCAGTGCGCTGTCCTAGACCAATATCCTTTCTCACACTTAGTGACCTGGCTTTATCAGCTAAAATTCGATTTGCAGCGTGACATCCTAGGAGGCCTTCATATTTTGCACACGCCTCATCAAGCGTGTTAATTCCCTTATCACCATGAGCCAAACGTTTTTGGAGCTTTGTACCAGACCCATAGTAATTACACAATGGAATATGCAGGTCAACAGGTAGCTTGTGTAGAATACCACCGCCTTCTATAATACGTCTCCCATCAATCGCGTTCTGTGCACCACATTACTTACCAAATCATCACCGTCAATCTGGCTGTTTTATGTCTTGGGAAAACACAGCCATTTAACTAGTGCTCTATTCCCTCGACGTCTTAAGACACGCTCTGTGAGAAACGCATTTGGTTCTGAGCTATTCTGCATTTCTTCTGCGTAAAAGCATCCCGAAATTTCAGTGCCATTGCTATCCTTTAAGATGTAAGTTCTGGGATTTGTTCTTTGCACTCTGGAAACTGTGAATGTCTCACTCGGCCAGTTAGGCAAGTACAACTTCTTAACTGCTATCTTGTGTTTCGAGATATGCGCAAAATCAGTCACATTAAATTTTCGTTTACGTGGGTCCAACGTTTTAATACGTTAGTGTACCATGCCCATGAGTCCATTATCATGAACATCGATTAGTCTCATTTTTATTGTGCTATGCTTCGTTCAGTTATACTGTGCAATTATTTCTGGAGGATATCCATCATTCTGTTGGAACCATGAAGTTTAAAACGCATCCACATTTGAGCTTCTATTGTTCTGTTCAGACGTTCCACAATATTTGCCTCCGAGTGGGTGAATGTTGAGTAGTGATGTATCCCATACCTCTGCATCACTGTCTTGAAATACCTATTGTAAAACTTTCGGCCGTGATCGGTTTGAATGTTGTCGGGGCATCGATTCATCCCTGTCTGCAACAAACGCTCAAACACATCCAAGACATTTCTCCCCATTTTTGTTTCAACAGATAATGCCGAAGCAAATTTGGAGTATGTATCAATAACCATTAAAGTATACAGGGTGGTCCATTGATCGTGATGATCGTGACTGGGCCAAATATCTCACGAAATAAGCGTCAAACGAAAAAACTACAAAGAACGAAACTTGTCTAGCTTGAAGGGGGAAACCAGATGGCGCTATGGTTGGCCCCCTAGATGGCGCTGCCATAGGTCAAACGGATATCAAATGCGTTTTTTAAAATAGGAACCCCAATTTTTTATTACATATTCGTGTAGTACGTAAAGAAATATGAATATTTTAGTTGGACCACTTTTTTCGCTTTGTGATAGATGGCGCTGTAATAGTCACAAACCTGTAAGTACCTGGTATCACGTAACATTCCACCATTGCGGACGGTATTTGCTTCGTGATACATTACCTGTGTTAAAATGGACCGTTTACCAATTGGGCAAAAGGTCGATATATTGTTGATGTATGGCTATTGTGATCAAAATGCCTAACGGGCGTGTGCTGTGTATGCTGCTCGGTATTTTGGACGACATCATCCAAGTGCCCGGACCGTTCGCCGGATAGTTACGTTATTTATGGAAACAGGAAGTGTTCAGCCACATGTGAAACGTCAGCCACGACCTGCAACAAATGATGATGCCCAAGTAGGTGTTTTAGATGCTGTCGCGGCTAATCCGCACATCAGTAGTAGACAAATTGCGCGAGAATCGGGAATGTCAAAAACGTCGGTGTTGAGAGTGCTACATCAACATCGATTGCACCCGTACCATATTTCTATGTACCAGGAATTGCATGGCGACGACTTTGAACGTCGTGTACAGTTCTGTTACTGGGCACAAGAGAAATTACGGGACGATGACAGATTCTTTGCACGCGTTCTATTTAGCGACGAAGCGTCATTCACCAACAGCAGTAACGTAGACCGGCATAATATGCAATATTGGGCAACGGAAAATCCGCGATGGCTGCGACAAGTGGAACATCAGCGACCTTGGCGGGTTAATGTATGGTGCGGCATTATGGAAGGAAGGATAATTGGCCTCCACTTTATCGATGAAAATCTAAATGGTGCAAAGTATGCTGATTTCCTGCGTAATGTTCTACCGATGTTACTACAAGATGTTTCACTGCATGACAGAATGGCGATGTACTTCCAACAGGATGGACGTCCGGCACATAGCTCGTGTGCGGTTGAAGCGGTACTGAATAGCATGTTTCATGACAGGTGGATTGGTCGTCGAAGCACGATACCATGGGCCGCACCTTGCACCGGATCTGACGTCCCCGGATTTCTTTCTGTGGGGAAAGTTTAAGGATATTTGCTATCGTGATCCACCGACAACGCCTGACAACATGCGCCAGCGCATTGTCAATGCATGTGCGAACATTACGGAAGGCGAACTACTTGCTGTTGAGAGGAATGTCGTTACACGTATTGCCAAGTGCACTGAGGTTGACGGACATCATTTTGAGCATTTATTGCATTAATGTGGTATTTACAGGTAACCACGCTGTAACAGCATGCCTTCTTAGAAATGATAAGTTCAGAAAGGTAGGTGTATCACATTGGAACAACCGAAATAAAATGTTCAAACGTACCTACGTTCTGTATTTTAATTTAAAAAACCTACCTGTTACCAACTGTTCGTGTAAAATTGTGAGCCATATGTTTGTGACTATTACAGCGCCATCTATCACAAAGCGAAAAAAGCGGTCCAACTAAAACATTCATATTTCTTTACGTTCTACACGAATATGTAATAAAAAAATGGGGGTTCCTGTTTTAAAAAACGCAGTTGATACCCGTTTGGCCCATGGCAGCGCCATCTAGCCGGCCAACCATAGCGCCATCTGGTTTCCCCCTTCAAGCTAGACGAGTTTCGTTCTTTGTAGTTTTTTCGTTTGACGCTTATTTCGTGAGATATTTGGTCCGGTCACGATCAATGGACCACCCTGTATATGAATCCGTTATTCTAGTGTGAATATTCCCTCGTATGTACAAGATTGGCCTGCCATAAGCCATCTGAACCTTCAATCATAATATGCCAATGAGGATATGTTTTGTGTGCTGGTTTGTGCAGTTTTCAAACAGCTGTCTCCATACCATTCAGTTATACATCTCTCTCTAGGCTCTGAAATTATTGAGGCAACATCATTCGAATGAGTGGTATTGCCTGCAGCAGCTGATGCCATGAGCAGTCATAGTCAATCTATTATCTCATTTGGGTTCTCGAAGTATATGTACTGAGAAGACTGACTGCTGACTCTTTTATGCTAGACGTCAATACCATCACCCCTGCTGTACTGACCATCTAATACTAACGGTTTTATAATGACTCTGTATTTCGCACTGCCTTGGTATCCTGCTTCCCTGTGTACATTGCCAATTGTAGTATTTCACCATACATCTCTAGATCTTTGGGTTAAAATTTTACGGTTTTTGGGGGTTTTAGGAAAATGACGCCAGTAGACCTGGTGTGCTTTGTAATTCCCTATCCCCTACCTGTATTGTTTTTTCATTTAAAGTTATAGACGGCATGTCCAACATGTATGGTTTTTGTGATTCTTCAATTTCTCCTAGCATACTTCATGATGAAAGAGTTCATGGGTGAACAGCTGGGTGTTAGTGCCCAGCAGGCACAATATTTTGGCAAGCGACCACATTGCCATCATCAGGTGCGCTGACGAACTGACCGCCAAAGCAAAGGATGGGGCCCCTCCACGCCCACACCAACGTGGTGACCAAACAAAAAAAGTTCTACTGTCACCTCCGTAAACATGTTAGTTTTTGAATCAGGCGTCACAGGATGCGGGCTGTGATGTTATCCATGCGTCTGGGTAAGATTACTCATTAACATGGTCCATCAGGAGATAGAAGTGGTCGAAAACGATTGAAGGGTAGCGGTTGTAAGGGCAGAGGAAAAAAAAGTGCCAAGGCCAGCGCCAAGGGAAAAAAAAACCTCTGCGACAGTAGGACGGGTAGTAAGGGCAGTAGCGGCTTGCTAGCTGCGACAGAGCATGCAAGGTGAGGGAAGGTTAGCGTGAGGTATCGTGCATCGTTACCTATGTGCTGCGTGGTCGTTAGCTGGGTCAGTCCGGTGCTGCGGCTGGGCTCGCTTGTAGTCTCCTGGGCCGGCCGCAGTGGCTTCCTCCCTGTAACATGAGTTCGGCGCGGCAACGCATGCGTTGCTGTTAGGCCCTCTGCTGCGCCTTGTCAAGGATGTCTTGGTGCAGCTTCATCAGGCTGGTGAGCTGCGCCGCGTCAGCGTCGGAGAAATGCAGGCCGCTCGCTCGCACTTCCGCGATGATGGCTCCTGCAGCGGGTGGCGTCGCCACCGGCTCCTCTGGGGCGGCGGTTGTCTTCTTTGCGCCTCTCACCTGCGGTGCTGCTGGGGCAACCGCTGGGATAGGCGCGCGAACGTCCTTCTGCGAGGTCGCAGGAGTGTTCGCAGGTACGACTGCGCTGAGGCCTTGGGCGAAGACGGCTCGCAGTTGCCTCAAGGCCTCTTCCTTCTCTGCAGCCACGGCGGCTGCGAAGGCAGCCCTCTCCGCCGCCATGACGGCTTTGAGGGCTGCTGTGGCCTCCTTCACGGCGGTGCCGAGTTCGAGGTCACATCTCTTCACGGGAGGGCGAGCTGCGTCCTGGTTGCCCGTTTCCGAGCGGCCGTCCCCGCCCCTAAGCGCCGGCGCTGGGCTTTTATCTCTCTCCCCTCCCCCCCCTCCCCCTCCAAGTGTTTCCAACGCGGTCCGCACCAGCACAGAACGTCCAGCATCCGTTCCGTCCGAGGTCCGCGCCCAGGAGCGCGTGCCAGCGAAGTCTTCTTAGTGTCTTTGCCTGTTCTCGAAGTCAGTTCGCGTGGGATGTTTTCTTTCTCCTTTTATTCATATTAAAGCGGGTTCCCAGGCTTTAATAAGGATGTAACCGCTATCTCGATTGATCAGCAGTTCCCATACTCGAATCTCGATGGATTCTTTAATGACACAGTCCCAGCACTTGGACGTCTGTGTCAGAACCTTGCTCTGGTCGTAATTCCTTCTGTATAATTACGACAAACCGTGTTCAGCAACCGCCGACTTGTTAGGCTGCTGCAGTCTGCTGTGTCGTTGATGCTCTAGACAACGACCTTGGATAGTACGCACTCTTTGAGCTATGTAAGTCATGCCACATTCGCAAGGGATCTGGTAGACTCCAAATTTCCGAAGTCTCAGATCGTCCTTGACATTATCGAGCAGTGCCTGTGTCTTAATCGGTGGGTGGAAGACACTTTTCACTTGATGTTTTTGAAGCATTCGAACTATCTTTCACGACAAAGCTCCACAGAACGGAATAAATGCTATGAGCCTATCCTGCTGAGGTTGCTCTTCTATTTCCTCCGGTCGTACAGTCTGCGTGGAACGTAGAGCTCTCCGAATTGGCTTCTGTGTGTAGCCGTTTTTCCGGAAAACCGACCTCAGATGTTCAACTTCTTGTTTGAGGCTCTCATTGTCAGACAGGGTACAGGTCCTGTGAACCAATGATTTGAGGACGCTGTTGCTCTGCACTGGATTGTGGCAGCTGTTTGCATGTAAGTAGAGTAAACGCTGTGGCCCAGTCTGCCAACTGCTCTTCTTTTAACCAGGACATCCACAAAGGGCAGCACTCCATCCACTTCGACTTCCATGGTAAACTTGATGTTCTGGTGTATGAACTAAGATGTATGAGGAAACCATTCAGCTTGTCTCTACCATGTGACCATATGACAAAGGAGACGTAAAGATAGCGGAAGAAACAGTTACGTTTCCACTGCACTGAATCCAGGGCTTCCTCCTCGAAATGTTCCATGAACAAGTTGGCGACGACTGGTGAAAGTAGACACCCCATAGCTACTCCTTCGTTCTGCTCGTAATACCCACCCTCGAAGTGAAAATATGTCAGCATGTGACTAAAAATGTTGGTCGTCTCTGTGTTAAATTCTGACCAATAAGTTCCAAGAATTCCTGCAAAGGCAACCTCGTGAAGGGAAAGACACCATAACAATGAGATTCTGCTCATACATAAAGCACACCAGTGGCAAGACGCAATCAATACCTTCACTGCGCGATAACAACGGTGAAGTAACTGATGACCTTGCCACTAAAGCAGAGTTATTAAACACGGTTTTCTGAAAAACCTTCACCAAAGAAGACGAAGCTAACATCCCAGTCAAGAACAACTGCCAAGATGAGAAATATAGAAGTAGATATGCTCGGTGTCGCAAAGCAGCTTAAATCCCTTAATAAAGCCAAGGCCTTCGATCCAGACTGTATACCTGTCAGGTTCCTCTCAGCTTATGCTGATAAAATAGCTCCATATTTAGTAATTATATACAACAGCTCGCTCACCTAAAGACTGGAAAATTGCTCAGATCACACCAATACACAAAAAGGGAAGTAGGAGTAATCCATTGAATTACAGATTCATGTCACTAACGTCAATTTGCAGTAGGGTTTTGGAACATATACTGTATTCGAACTTTATGAAGTACCCGAAGAAAACGATTTATTGACACATAGTGAGCATGGATTCAGAAAATATCGTTCTTGCGAAACGCAACCAGCTCTTTATACTCATGTAGTATTGAGGGGACGTCAAATTGATTCCATGTTTTTAGATTTCCAGAAGGCTTTCGACACCGTTCCTCACAAGCGTCTTCTAACCAAACTGCGTGCCTATGCAAATCGCCTCAGTTGTGCGACTGGATTCGTGATTTCCTGTCAGAAAGGTCACAGTTCGTAGTAATAGATGGAAAGGCATCGAGTAAAACAGAAGTAATATCCGGCGTTCCCCAAGGAAATGTTTTAGGCCCTCTATTGTTCCTGATCTATATTAACGATATAGGAGACAGTCTTAGTAGCCGTCTCAAATTGTTTGCAGATGATGCTGTCATTTACCATCTTGTAAAGTCATTAGATGATCAAAACGAATTGCAAAATGATTTAGATAAAACATCTGTATGGTGCGAAAAGTGGAAGTTGACCCTGAATAAAGAAAAGTGTGAAGTTATTCACATGCGTACTAAAAGAAATCCACTAAATTTAGATTAAGCGATAAGTCACACAAATCTTGTAAGTGGGCTACTTCTGTGTTGGCAGCACTGTGTAGCGCTTTGCATTGGATCTGTGACTGCGCTTTCTTAGTAAGAGACTCTGTGGCTGGTTGGACTCATTGTTGCAAGTTAGTCGCCAGCAGTGATGGAAGTACTGTTGGGCAGTTGGAAGTTAGTCGCCAGCAGTGATGGAAATACTGTTGGGCAGTTGGAAGTTAGTCGCCAGCAGTGATGGAAGTACTGTTGGGCAGTTGGAGGTGAACAGCCAGCAGTTATGGATGTTAAATGTGAGAAGTTAGCATTAATGGAGGGTAGAGGTCTGAAGTGTTAGCGTAGACTAACGATCTGGAAGTATCCGACTTGGAGGTTGAAAATTACTCATGATTATATATCTTTGTACTGGATATCAATGACGATTTATATTCGTGTTTGAACTGGATGTCACATTATTAAGATAAAAATACATTATTTGAATTGCAACAAAATCTTTCCTTTGCTAAACACATGCCTATTAGTAGTTAGTGGCTTTAGTAGTTGGAATCTTTTATTTAGCTGGCAGTATTGACGCTCACTGTATTGCAGTCGTTCGCGTAATGAAGATTTTTGTGAGGTAAGTGCTTAATGAAATTTATAGGTTATTGTCAGGATTGCTTCTTATTCAGGGTCATTCTTTTGTACTAATTATTTGAAGTCAGGTTGTAATTTTTTTTTTTTTTTTTTTTTTTTTTGAGCAGTCAGATTGCGTTACGCTAGAATATTGTGGGTCAGTGTTGACATGATAAGAAAAAGTAAAGAGAGAGTAGGCTCAGTATGTTCAGTTTTTCCCAGCTGTTTCAGAATCAAATAACGTGGAAGTTTCATCTTCTCCGTCATTCAAAAATTTAAGTACAGATTCACACGTTTAAATGAAGAAATTTCAGTCTGTAAATTCAACTAAATACTTAGGGATTACAATTACAAATAACATAAATTGGAACGATCACGTAGATAATGTTGGGGGTAGAGCAAACCAAAGGCTGCGATTCACGGGCAGAACATTGAGAAGGTGCAACAGGTCTACTAAAGAGACTGCTTACATCACGCTTATCCGCCCTATTCTGGAGTATTGCTGTGAGGTGTGGGATTAGCATCAGGTGGGACTGATGGATGACATCAGAAAAGTACAAAGAAGGTCGGATCGTTTTGTATTATCGCGAAATAGGAGATATAGTGCAACAGACATGATACGTGAAATGGAGTGGCAAACATTAAAACAAAGGCGATTTTCGTTGCGACGGGATATTCTCATGACATTTCAACCATCAGTTTTCTCTTCCGACTGCGAAAACATTCTGTTGGCACCCACCTATATAGGGAGAAATGAGCATCACGATAAAATAAGAGAAATCAGGGCTCGCACAGAAAAATTTAAGTGTTCGTTTTTCCCGCGCGCCGTTCGAGAGTGGAACAGTAGAGAGACAGCTTGAAGGTGGTTCATTGAACCCTTTGCCAGGCACTTTATTGTGAATAGCAGAGTAATGACGTAGTTGTAAATGTCCGAATCACGAAGTCTGAAGTTGTTAAGACGCCCGACAAAATGCACTGAGTTGCTAATATGATGTGGACATATCTGACGTCAGGGCTAGGCATATCCTTCATCTATTTTGCAAGTGAGTACGTCGGAGCACCAATGCTGCTGACAGTCAGGGGTAAAGACACTCCCTCTTTGGGCATCTTCGGGAGTCCGTAAAGTCTTGGTGGAACACATACTCTCTGTTGTAGCTTCTTCCCTGAGAAGTGCCGCCGTTTGGAGTGGCCGAGCGGTTCTAGGCGCTACAGTCTGGAACCGCGCGACCGCTACTGTCGCAGGTTCGAATCCTGCCTCGGGCATGGATGTGTGTGATGTTCTTAGGTTAGTTAGGTTTAAGTAGTTCTAAGTTCTAGGGGACTGATGACCTCAGATGTTAAGTCCCATAGTGCTCAGAGCCATTTGAACCATTTTTTGAGAAGTACCAAGGTCTTCCTCTTCCCTCTCTTGGTAGTATCAGTGTTGATCTTCACATATGCACTGTCTTCTATCAAGCCCCGCATTTTCCCTATGTAATCTTGATGAGATTAGACCACAGTTGCGTTGCCTTGGTCGGCTGGTAAGACCACGAGATGTTGATCTTCTCGTAGCTCCCGCATGGGCGCCCTCTCCCTGCTAGAGATGTTCGGTTTCACAGGTTCAGTTTGCGTGAGAGCACGACAGGTTTCGCAACGTACTTCTTCAGCTGCTTCAGGTGAAAGTCGTGCAGCTGCTTGTGCCACTGCATTGACGATATCCGTGATAGGTGCGGATGTAACAGCTGATGGAAAGTTGAGTCCGCTCTTAAGAACTGAGAACACGTCCTCATCCAGTTGCCTGGCCGTGAGATTGATGATAGTCTTGTAGGGAGCCTCAAAGAATTTTGATGTCTGACGTCCTGTGGCTTTCCTTTGTATAGCGACGACCAACCTTTTTAGGCACGTCCTGACGTCGACATAGTTTCTCTTCGACAGTGGATACTACGAGCAGCAGGAAGAAGCAGCTATGGGAGTCTACTTTCACCACTCGTCGCCAACTTGTTCATGGAACATTTCGAGGAGGAAGCCCTGGATTCAGCACAGTGGAAACGTAACTGTTTCTTCCGCCGTCTTGACTATTCCTTTGTCATATGGCAACATGGTAGAGACAAGCTGAATTGTTTCCTCATACATCTCAGTGCCATACACCAGAACATCAAGTTTACCGTGGATGGAGTGCTGCCCTTTGTGGATATCCTGGTTAAAAGAAGAGCAGACGGCACATTGGGCCACAGCGTGTACTCTACATACATGCAAACAGCTGCTACCATCCACCGCAGAGCACCGGCGTCCTCGAAACATTGGTTCACAGGGCACGTACCCCGTCTGACAATGAGAGCCTTAACCAAGAATTTGAACATCTGAGATCGGTTTTCCAGAAAAACGGCTACACACACAAGCAAATTCGGAGTGCACAACGTCCCAAATCGACTGTACAACCAGAGGAAATAGAAGAGGAAATTCAGCAGGTTGGGAGCATAGCAAATATTTCGTTCTGTGGCGCTTTATCGGGAAAGATAGGTCGAATTCTTCAAAAACATCAAGTGGAGACTGTCTTTCGCCCACCGATTAAGACACAGGCACAGCTTGGTATTGTCAAGGACGATCTACGACAACGGAAATCCGGAGTCTACAAGATCCTCTGTGAATGTGGCATGACTTACCTAGGTCAAACAGCGCGTACTATCCGAGATCGTTGCCAATAACATCAACGACACAGCAGACTTCAGTAGCCTAACAAGTCGGCGGTTGCTGAACACTGTCTCTCGGAATTACGCAAAATGAATTACGTGCAGACCAAGGTTCTGACATCGAGATTCGAGTACGGGAACTGCTGATCAATCGAGATAGCTGTTACATCCTTAGTAAAGCCTGAGAACTGGCTTTGAATCTGATTAGAAGGAGAAAGAACACATCCCATACGAACTGACTTCGAGAACAGGCAGAGATACTAAGAAGACGTGGCTGGCACGCGCTCCTGGGCGCGGACCGCGAACGGGACGGATGCTGGACACTTTGTGCCCGGGCGCGGACCGCGTTGGGGACACCTGGAGGGCGGAGATAAAAGCCCAGCACCGGCGCTTCGGCGGTCAGTTCGTCAGCGCACCTGATGATGGCAACGTGGTCACTTGCCAAAATATTGTGCCTGCTGGACACTAACATCCGGATGTTCATCTGTGAATTCTTTCGTCATGTCTGGTTTTCACCACTGACACTGAATGTTTTGTCCGTCCTAGCATCACTGCAACGTTTACTGAAAACAGCGATAGCATCATCGTCGTCGTTGTGTAATTTCGCTGAGATTTCATCGTGAGAGTTAGTAACTAGTTTAAACAGTGCTCATAGTGCCTGCGCTCAATCCAAATGCCGTAACCTCAGCATCCATAACTTCTCTCAGACGGCCTTCCATACACTGATGACCTTATGTTTCGTTGACAGCCTGCTATATGCTAAAAGCGCTGCTTCACAGGCTGCACCTTATATACACTCCTGGAAATGGAAAAAAGAACACATTGACACCGGTGTGTCAGACCCACCATACTTTCTCCGGACACTGCGAGAGGGCTGTACAAGCAATGATCACACGCACGGCACAGCGGACACACCAGGAACCGCGGTGTTGGCCGTCGAATGGCGCTAGCTGCGCAGCATTTGTGCACCGCCGCCGTCAGTGTCAGCCAGTTTGCCGTGGCATACGGAGCTCCATCGCAGTCTTTAACACTGGTAGCATGCCGCGACAGCGTGGACGTGAACCGTATGTGCAGTTGACGGACTTTGAGCGAGGGCGTATAGTGGGCATGCGGGAGGCCGGGTGGACGTACCGCCGAATTGCTCAACACGTGGGGCGTGAGGTCTCCACAGTACATCGATGTTGTCGCCAGTGGTCGGCGGAAGGTGCACGTGCCCGTCGACCTGGGACCGGACCGCAGCGACGCACGGATGCACGCCAAGACCGTAGGCTCCTACGCAGTGCCGTAGGGGACCGCACCGCCACTTCCCAGCAAATTAGGGACACTGTTGCTCCTGGGGTATCGGCGAGGACCATTCGCAACCGTCTCCATGAAGCTGGGCTACGGTCCCGCACACCGTTAGGCCGTCTTCCGCTCACGCCCCAACATCGTGCAGCCCGCCTCCAGTGGTGTCGCGACAGGCGTGAATGGAGGGACGAATGGAGACGTGTCGTCTTCAGCGATGAGAGTCGCTTCTGCCTTGGTGCCAATGATGGTCGTATGCGTGTTTGGCGCCGTGCAGGTGAGCGCCACAATCAGGACTGCATACGACCGAGGCACACAGGGCCAACACCCGGCATCATGGTGTGGAGAGCGATCTCCTACACTGGCCGTACACCACTGGTGATTGTCGAGGGGACACTGAATAGTGCACGGTAAATCCAGACCGTCATCGAACCCATCGTTCTACCATTCCTAGACCGGCAAGGGAACTAGCTGTTCCAACAGGACAATGCACGTCCGCATGTATCCCGTGCCACCCAACGTGCTCTAGAAGGTGTAAGTCAACTACCCTGGCCAGCAAGATCTCCGGATCTGTCCCCCATTGAGCATGTTTGGGACTGGATGAAGCGTCGTCTCACGCGGTCTGCACGTCCAGCACGAACGCTGGTCCAACTGAGGCGCCAGGTGGAAATGGCATGGCAAGCCGTTCCACAGGACTACATCCAGCATCTCTACGATCGTCTCCATGGGAGAATAGCAGCCTGCATTGCTGCGAAAGGTGGATATACACTGTACTAGTGCCGACATTGTGCATGCTCTGTTGCCTGTGTCTATGTGCCTGTGGTTCTGTCAGTGTGATCATGTGATGTATCTGACCCCAGGAATGTGTCAATAAAGTTTCCCCTTCCTGGGACAATGAATTCACGGTGTTCTTATTTCAATTTCCAGGAGTGTAAGTTTCGCTCAACCTTGACAGCTAAGTCATGTACTTTATCCTGAATTCCATCAACTTTTACAGCTACCCATTGTCTACGTTTTTTCTCAGAACGATGCAGGTGTGTATCTAATTCGTTGGTCTGTCTCAGAAGGGTCTGGGCGTAAATCTCTAGCTCCTTAACTTTCCTTCGAGAGACTGGAATTTTTCATCTATGTACAGACGCATTCTCTGTCTATGCACACCTACCCTCTTGGGATGAGTGCCTGACATATGTGCAAACTTATCGATAGTGTGATGTATACTGACATACTCATCACTGTTTTCATAGTTCTGTGTATACCTACCGTCAGTCATTTTTCTTGATTTATCAGTAATAAGAAACCCATACTGTGTGTGATTCCAGCAACCTGCACATGTCTTTACAATATCATTCAATGACATGTCGGTTCCTAGATGTGGCTGATAAATGTGTTTTACACTCAAATTGTCGTGTCTGAAAGCTCTAATGAGATTTGCATTATCCCTCATCAACTGTTTTTGGATGATGGGATATGTGTGACTCAAATAAAAGACATCAATAGCCATATGGCGACCAAAATCGAAATATTGTATAATTCGATGTTGGTTTTGCAGAGCAACATCATCAAATACAAACACTGAATTTGGTTTCACTTTTTCTGGTGGGGGAATTTGACTGCTTTGACTGAATGTCGTGTATGTTGCACCATCAACACCCTGCAGCATCTTTTGCAGCACCTGGTGCTTGGGTTCAAAAAAAGCTCAAAGTAGACTCCATCTGGGTGTGTTAGTGGTGACATGAGAACATTTGCCTTGGCACAGTCGGATGGACGTATAACTGTTACTATGTGTTACTGGGTAGGAGTACCCCATCATTCTTCTTCTTCTAGTCTTCTTCCGTACCAGCACAGGACCAGTCACTTACAACAGTCCTGATGCATCACCCATCCGGCAATGATAGCAACTACGTCAGGACATGATGCGGAATGGACTTTTGTAGAATAATGAACACTTGCAATAATAGTAATATCTGTAGCCGCTGTAGCGAAATCATCTTACTGATTGAGCTACTGTGACTACATTATAATGAGAGGGCTATGAAGTAAGAAATAGCACACAGGATTTGCGATTATACAGAGTGTACATAAAATTTGGGAACACTTTCAATTATTTATTGCACAAGAATCAAACATTGTATAGATATGATAAGTATGTCATTTTGAAGAGAAACCCTCAAAGTTTTTCATCATGTATACCGCCACAGCGTAGTTTGGTAATTTGCCGATAATGTGAGCTAGTCGCAAACATGGCGAGTTTAGGTGCGGAGCGAGCTGTTTAATTAAATGGCCTCCCTGACCACACAGATCTCACTCTGTGTGACTTTTTTCTGTGGAGACAAATTACAGATCTGGTGTATTTACCGCCTCTAACACGTGATGTAGGAGAGCTCCGGAAGAGAATATGGGAAGCGACTGCCAGTCGACGATTCCATGCTGGGATGGGTATGAAAAGAATTCGATTACCGTATTGACATCTGCCGGGTCATTCATGGTTCACATATCGAATGTTCGCAAGAGAGAAAAAAAAAAAAAAACTTTCAGAGTTTCTGTTCAAAATGCAATATGTATGACATCTGTACAATATATACATATTAGATTAAAAATTATATATTGAATGCAGTACATCTGAAAAATCAACACATTCTTTCTTCACCTTCACTCCTATACAGAATTTACCAAATAAGAGTTTCTTGTATGCAAAGAATTCAGCTTCAATTTCTCTCAGACTTATTGGTTGTCCTTTAATTGCTTTTGGCACTGTATTGATACATAGGTGCAAACCATCATCATGCACACTATACACTCAGAGACAGTCTACAATGTCATTATACACACTTTTAACACCATGCAACCATCTGTTCACTCTTTCCAACACACAGGATAATGCCACCCATAGACCTAACATGTTTGTAACAGTGGAGTACTACAGGTAAGTTACTGTGTTCCCTGACTTCACACGGAGTGCAGAGCCATCGTACACTGTTGTAACTGGGGGGGGGGGGGGGGGGGTTAGAGCACCACAGCTGATGTCTGGTGGGGTACGAGTTGGATAATACTTGGTGGTCATCTGCTGATTGATACAGGCTTCAGTATATTTCATTTCATCCCATTCATGTTCAGAAAATTGCACTTTAATATTTTTAGGTACATTTTCAGTTCCTAATAACATATACCAGCTGCTAGTACACCGATATTTAAACGCTTTGAACCTGTAGATTTTAAATTGTATTTTGAAGTCAAAAGCATTAAAGCACAAGGTGGAACTGCTAGCTCCTCATCTACAATATCTACACATAGTTCTTCTTGCAGTGGCATCGGAATCTTCTGAGATGGCCCGTATGTTGGCAGCTAGTTCTGACCTGTACCATGTAGGGTAGGACCTCCTGCACATTTCTGCGAGTGAGGAAAAGGCTTGATGTATTAATCATCACTGAAAGGTATAGACAACTTTCGTGCTTCAGCATGCAACAGGATCTCACAGAGCCGAGGCTGATGCTTGTCCTGGCACACTGGAGGTCACTGCAGTCTCTGACAAGTAGGTCGTCATTACTGCTGCTGGTCTTGACACATCGGAGGTCACAGGTGAATAGAGAAGGAGCATTGAGCATCCACACAGGCAAAGAAAATGGAGTTGAACAAATATATATATGGGACATGGTCGGACATGCTGTAACGTTCGGCCCGTCGAGATAACGATCTCTGTGATAAATGTGTTGCTCACTTTAGGCCTAATCGGAAGCTCAATACATGCCGCCTGATGTTGCCATGCAAAAAACCATTCGGGAGTGTAATGTCTTTAACATCTTCTCCTCCTTTACGAGTCAGTGACTGGCTGCTTCTCCATGAGGGAAATCAACATGAACTTTGGGTAGGATTGGCCAGAGGGTAGAGCAGATGAGTGAGATGGAAGACACGGCACTTGCGGAGTGATTGGCACGAAATCCTTGTGGGGACGGTTGTATGGGTGCGTTTTTCGAGTTTAGGCATGTTTGATGGGAAGGGAGGAGCAGAGAAATGTGTCCTTCTGATTCAAACTCCGATCTGGAGAGGAAATTTTGGTCTTCACTAATTAGTGTGAGTGAGCTCCTCTTTAGACACTTGTCCTGAGTGTGACTTTGCACAGGCTTTGGTCCTGACTGGGGAGCCTGTAGGGAAGTCTTAGCTGTACGGGCAGTTTAGATCTGTCATCTCAGACAACTTGCTGTGCCAAGGACAATCTTATTTGTATCGGGTAAGCCGCCTTGGCGTTTGATCTCCTTGTGTGTACAGCCATATGAGTGAGTCGAATTGGTTCTCGGTATAACCGGTGAACAGGAGTATCACACGATGGATTCTGACAAGATTCAGAGCTCCATGAGAGGGTAATTGCGATCTGTCCAACAGATCTCCAGCCCACGACTTTGCATATTTCGTGCCCACGATAACGAATTACAGGCGCTGTACATCGCTACTCTGCAGATGCTTGCACCACGGCCGTAATCTGAGACAGCGCTACGCACTGACAAAGGGGTATAGTATTGCTGCTCTGTCTTCTTAGGTCAAAAAGAATCACTTGTTCTCAGCTTCACCAATGTAGTATAACTTCTGTGTAGATTAAATCCAGCAAAGTCTATTCATCATCAGGTAATTTCAGATTGCGTTAACCATGTTCTGAGCCAGAGTAACAAGATTACATAGATAAACCTTTGTTTTCGCCAACCAAACGCCGCCCAATGGAGTGCTAATCATTTGTGGTTTCTATTGTGTTGTCAGGAGATCATGATTTATTTGTCAACTCGCTTAACTTTATGATCAATAAACTTCTGCCATATTTTTATGAAAGCTTAATCCCATGTTGACATATTAAGCACCCATCAATAATTGATCATAGTAATAACATGGCTACCATTTCATTAATCTATATCAGCATTGAAGTTTTATTTAAGATCCCAATAAAAGTGATAACCTCAATTGCAGGATAGCAACAAAACCACAGTCAAAGGGCAGAATCAATTTAGCAGCCTCATGGCCAGGAAGACACGTAGAAGGCTTACAAGTTAAAGTGATTGCTGTCACGGCGTAAACCTAGAGTCACCTGTAGGTTTTCAAATCAAACCGCTAGACCAGTGTAGTATTGCAAGGTCCCTCCAACCAGCTCGTGATTTTGACGAGCTAACGTGTCAGTTGGACAGAACACAACAACTCTATCAATCAACGCCAAGTTGAACAACTGCCTGTATAAGGGCCGGAGGTGGGCTAACGGGTATTGACTAGCGCAGTTTGTGAAGCTCTTTCTCTTGACTGAATCACCTATTTTTTTTTTTAATTTGGTTTTCTGTATATGTATGTGACATCTAACGTTTTTGCGTACATTATGCATTTCGCTTGTTAAACTAATATTTGTTGTTGCATTATGTCAGATGTAATGGACTCGATGATGAAATAACCGTCACCATACATGCACTAACACGAAAATTACATCCACATCTACATACATACTCTGCAAATCACTGTGAAGTGCGTGACAGTTAGTATGGCACACATCTTAAAGTTTCTTTACATTCTAATCGCATGTGAGTCGTGGTAAGAATAGCTGCTTAAATGCCTCTGAGCATCCTGTAGTTAGTCTAATCTTGTCTTCGCGATCCTTGTGGCACTGATATGTGTGAGACTGCAGAATATCTCTAGATTTTTCACTTAATACAGTCAAATATTTTCATTATTTTCGTGATGTTATCCTGCGTGTCAGGCAATCCTGTGAGCGTTCATGTCGCAATTTATTGTATACATATACTACTCCTGTTGGCCATATTTGAGATACGACGGACACATTCGAACAAAATTCTAAGTGGGACACAAAAGTGATTTGGAAGCAATCTTCTTTGCAGACTGACTGTATTTTCTCATCGCTTGTCAATGAACCGGAGTCTGTCAACTATGATTGATCCTATGCAATGATTTAATTTAGTATTCCTAAAAGTTATTACAGCCTCGTATTTGTATGAGTTGACTTATTCTAATTGTAATTCGTTGATACTGTAGTCATAGGATAGTACAAGGGGAGGCCCAAAAAACCGGATTTTTGTTAGTTTCTTCCTGAACCTTTTTACAAAATTCCTGCAGTTACCGTCGAAGTACTCTCCGTTTGATGCGACACACTTGTCAAGACTTATTTCCCACTGTTGAAGTATGTCTGGAACTCTTCACCTTTAATATATCCAGTGCCCTATGCGAGGCTATTTTTACCGTCTCCGCACCATCATAACGTTTCCCTTTTAGTGGTTTTTTTTTTCAGTCACTTGATTGCCAAAGTTCCCAGATTTTCCTCCGCACGTCCTCTCACAGACATCTTAAAACTTCCAAATAAAACTGCTGGTTAACAGTCTGGCCAGGGGGTATAAATTCCTGACGCACAATTCCACGAACATAAGAAATGACAGCGATCATAGTCTTCACAGTCGACCTCACGTGCCTTGCTTTATTTGGTCTGGGAGAGTTGGGAGTCCGCCACTGGCTTGGCTCTTGCTTGGTTTCTGGATCTAATCGTAACACGAAGTCTTATCACCTCTGATGACTTTATTATAAAAAGTTTTGATCACTTTGAACCTCGGTTTTGAAGTTCTGGCAAGAAGTAGATGCAAATTCATTAAATTGATCAATTAATCACCCCCACCCACCCCCTTCCCCGACCACGCCCATCCCTATCCCCAGATGACATCATGTGTTCTCTCAGTTGCAAGTGTGCCCCAGCCCCCTCTTCCTCTCCCCCTCCCCTCCCCCACCTCCCTCACACCAACCTACCCTATTGACGGGAATTGCGAAGTTTGGCGGGAATTTCGAATTTTGGCGGTAATTTCTTTGTCCCAGGGCTGTGCTGAGATACCAGTCCACCACCCGCCTGGGAATTGACTGGAAATTAAAATTGGCAATACCCTTTCTGGGACTCGAACCCTGGTCCTCCTGAATGGAAAGCCCAAGTGCAGCCCTCTAACACAATTAAACCACCAAAGGTCCTTGGAATTGGCAGGAAATTAAAAAGGGTTGTGTCCTTGTCGGAACTCAAACCCTGATTCTACTGGATGGAAAGTCCAAATGCACCCCCTAACACATTGAAACTGTCCAGATGCGGGAGGGGAAGGTTGGGTTAGTGCACTTTATTTATTTTGGATAGGAATTTGATGCAAAGATCGAGCCTAATTACATAATTGATCACAAAAATTGGGCTTAATTACACAACCATATGGATAGTGCTACGCAAGGATTGAATAAAAACCCAATACATCGCAAAAACGGATGATATCATACAACTGGTGTTATTCTGCTGGGAAAAAATTTCGCAGTACCACTCGAAACTAGCAACAGACAAAATCAAACACTAACCTACACCTACAAGCTGGCTGGAAATAGGCTGGGGTGTAAGATACTATCTTTATTCTTTCTGGTGGAAATACGTTCTAATGACGAGATGCTGGTGTTGGACAGAGAGGAGTATAAAAAGTGTATTATCTGTCAGCATACAGTATCAAACAGTATTGCTGTTTGATTTTAGAGTTTGCTACAGATGCCTGCTCAAAAATACACGCTACCACAACTCATCGAAAAAAAAGCTTCACAGTTCTAATTACACTTCGAAATTGTCGTAAAAAACCAGCACTCGTAATGAACCGGTCATAATGCAACACCTATACTGGGGAAAATTGTCGTCCTAAAAGACTGCAGAGGAGGTAGTAGTTGAATGTGCGTTTTCCTCGATAGGTGCCCACAAACTGCCGAAAATCAATGCCCCCTCCGTCCAGCCCTCCCTCCCTCCATCCACCTACGCGTGGCATGTGGTGGGGAGGGGGGGGGGGGACAGGCTTCTTGAAATGGCCAGCTGCTCCACCAAGCGTCTTGTAGTTTCTCTGCGCCCCCACTGCCGCTCCCTTTGCGCCACTCGCAATATGTGGCACGCCTTCAGACGACAGTCCTGGACAACACAAAAGGGAAATTGAGTAGCATAACCCTGCCCATCCGGTGAACAGATCAGCACTCGAATTCCACTATCTGCACTATCTGCCCGCCGCCCTAAGGTGACGCTCCTATGCCAACACAGTAGTGTGTATAGTCCACTAAGCAATAGGAGATAAAAGGTCGGCAGCCTCAAGTGGAACTTGTTCATCTAAAATATAGCGACAGACTCCCCCCCCCCCCCGCCCCACACGCCGCTGCTGCCCCCTCCCCCTGAACTGAGAGCAGCTGTGTCCAGCGACCACCACAGCAGACACGCCCCTCCCCTATGTTCTCTTAAATTATAGCTTCTTACTATCAAACGTTAAAGGATTGTGTTTTTTTTTTTTTTTCGACATGTGTGCCAATGGCGTGAAAGATTGTCTGAAATGTTGGTAATACACACGTGCATGAGAGTTTATTTGCTGACACTGAACGCGAGAGACGCTCTCAGGTTGCATTATGACCGGTTCATTAGGAGTGCTTCTTTTTTACGACAATTTCGAAGTGTAATTAGAACTATGACACATTTTTCCCCATCAGTTGTGGTAGTATGTATTGGCTTCGATTATCTCAGCTGCAGGATGTTTTTTGAACAGGCATCTGTAGCGAGCTCTAAAATCAAACAGCGATAGATACTGTATGCTTACAGGTAATACACTTTTTAAAGTCCACTCTGTCCAACAATGGCATCTCGTCAATTGGACATAATTCCTACCAAAATGAGTAAGGATAGTACCTTACACTCCAGCCTTTTTCCCACCAGCTTATATGTGTAGGGTAGAGTTGGAGTGTGTCTGTCGCTAGTTTCGAGTGGTATGGCGAAATTTTTTCCCAGCAGAATAACACCAGTTGTATAATATCATCAGTTTTTGCAATGTATAGCGATTTTATGCAGTCCTTGTGTAGCACTGTCCATATTGTTGTGTAATTAAGCCCAATCTTTGTGATCAGTTACGTAATAAGGATCGATCTTTGTGTCAGTTTCCCGATCAAAATAAATAAAGTACACTAACTTAACCTAACCTTCCTCTTCCGCATCTGGACAGTTTCCATATGTTAGGGGGTGCACATGGGCTTTCCATCCAGTAGAATCAATGTTTGAGTTCTGGAAAGGACATTTTAAATTTCCCACCAATTCCAAGCGCCTCTGGTGGTTTAATGCTGTTAGAGGGCTGCACTTGGGCTTCCTGCCCAGGAGGACCAGGGTTCGAGTCCCAGAAAGGGTACTGTCAATTCCCGGGTTGGGGGGGGGGGGAGGGTTGGGGGGGGGGATGTCAGCTCAGCCCTGGGGCAAAGAAATTACCGCCAAAATTCGAAACTTCCGCCAAACTTCGAAATTCCCTCCAATAGGATAGGTTGGGGAGAGGGGGGTGAGTGTGGGGTGGTGGAGGGGGAGGGGGGCTGTAGCACAAGTGAAGCTGAGAAAACATGTGACGTAATCTGGGTTTGGGTTGGGCGTGGTTGGAGTGGGTGGGGGTGTTTAATTGGTCAGTTTAATGAATTTGCATATCAATTTGATATCAAAATTTCATCACAAACCCCACTACCCTACTACTCTGGCACACATTCAACTGCATGACTTTTTGGTCCTGTGTGAGAAGATGCAGAACAAATTTAGCAGGACACGTCTCATGTGCAAATCCTCAGTCAAAATCAGCTGGCACGAGCTCCAGCTCACAACTGTGTTGAAATTCTGTCTATTGCAAAACGACGATCCACATTGCTTTCTTGACAGATTTTTTCAATGTCCTCCTCGTTTGTAATGTTTCCATAAGGTGAGGTTCAACAGCCATAAACGATTTTATAACGTGCAGTTTATCATCAGCCTTTTGTTTGTCGCATCTATCATCCTCCAGTTTCGGTTATCAACCATCATGATCGAGGATGTATAGTACAACAGATTAGTTAAAAGCAACCCATATTCTTTTGAAGCTGAACATTATCGAAATTCACTGGACTATCTAATATCACTGCATAGTTTCGATATTGTTCAGCTTCGAAGGACTCGGGGATGCTTTTAACTAATCTGTTGTCCTCTACATACTGAATGATGGTTAATAACCGAAAGCATTAGATGACTGATGGGGCAAATAAATAGCTGATCGTTAAAATGCATTTTATAAAATTTTCGTCATTTCGCGAGGTTGCAATACGTCAACACTCATCTCACCATGTTTAAAGCGTCCAGACCAGTAGAAAACTTGTGTGGGGCTCATAGCAGCCTCCTGGAAAGCCTCTTGGAGTGTTTGGTGAGTCTCCATTGTCGACTTTTTAAGCAGGAAACAAAATTTCACACACATATCTTTGTTCTTTTAAAGTTGCCATAATGACTTCGCAACCGGAACAAGTCAAAAGTCAGAGAAATACAACTCGACACTCACACGTTGACCTACATACTGATGCAGTCTGCACAGTTATTTCGTGAAGGTCTCTACTAGCCCCAATTAGCGGGAGAACTCTATACTACGTCTAGGAATGGCAATGCCCTCTCTGTGCGGTATTTTAGGGTTCCTCCCCGTGTACATTTTTTTGTCTTCTGTCGTGCATAATTTTACATTTCTGTATGATTAAGGGCGAGTTGCAAGCCTTCACTGTTAAATCATATCAAGATCTGACTGAATATTTTTGCACCTTTTTTTAGACAGTACGACATTGTAGATAGCTGCATCATCTGTAAAAAGACTAAAATAAACATGACATGTACAACACGCAGTCTGCAGTGTACTGCTGTATCGGGCAACTCCGTCTACCAGCAATGTAGGTGTTATGGTCTAACGTACCTCCAGTTCCTCTACTGGCTATTGATGGCGGAGACTTGCCATGAGTAGGTACAAGTGGTAATTTGAGTAATAGATATTGTAACGCTACTGAAGTCGCCCTGACACTTATTCGTCCCCCAGTAGGAGTACGTTATTCTCATTATTTATGTAAATTGTCGTGTGATAACCTACCTGTTTCCTAATATTGTCCAGTGGATACGATAGAATGTCAGGACACGCCGACAAAATCCAGTCCCCCTTTTAATGAATAAGTTATAAAATGTATAAAATGTACACAAGAGACAAGATTGATTGGTACAGGAAAATACTATCTACTACAGGATAAATGCCGTGATATTAACACATTTTTTCATCATAGAAGAAACAATTTAAAGATACTAAACAATAATTACAAATCTCAGGTTCTCCCTGTATTAATACTGGCCCTTAAACTGTCTGACTCTGTCCTATAATGTAGTCACCATCTGTGAGTAGGCGCGGAGCAACTGACATCCCCCATTGTACTAAACAGCAAGAAGGAACTACTATCTCAATGAGCAGTGTGAAACCTCAGTGCAGAACGGAGTAGGACACGTGATTCACCAATATAAATTCACTTTCCTACACGCCGGTGCGTAAGCAAGATCACCTTAATGATCAGAAGCTACAACCGTAGAACGTCTCGCCTCAGCGAGATAATAGCAAAATTGTACTACACCAAAATTACACGTCCGTCGACTGCCTTGGACCTCCAAGACGACTCCCTGTTCCACGACCCCGCAACGACTCCTCTATTTTTCGCTGGTCAAAGTCTTTTCTCCCCCTTAAATTTGGGTGGCGAATCATATTTCCGTTGTTGTTGTTGTTGTTGTCTTCAGTCCTGAGACTGGTTTGATGCAGCTCTCCATGCTACTCTATCCTGTGCAAGCTTCTTCATCTCCCAGTACTTACTGCAACCTACATCCTTCTGAATCTGCTTAGTGTATTCATCTCTTGGTCTCCCTCTACGATTTTTACCCTCCACGCTGCCATCCAATGCTAAATTTGTGATCCCTTGATGCCTCAGAACATGTCCTACCAACCGGTCCCTTCTTCTTGTCAAGTTGTGCTTCTCCCCAATTCTATTCAATACTTCCTCATTAGTTACGTGATCTACCCATCTAATCTTCAGCATTCTTCTGTTGCACCACATTTCGAAAGCTTCTATTCTCTTCTTGTCCAAACTATTTATCGTCCATGTTTCACTTCCATACATGGCTACACTCCATGTAAATACTTTCAGAAACGACTTCCTTACACTTAAATCTTTCCGTAAGGCGCTCGTTTCTGAACGCCGACCAATCGCAGTTTAGTATCCAGATCGAAGTTTCTGGAAGTTCTTTCTATGTCCATAGGAAAGTACGCGAATACCTGTTGCCATGTGTTTTTGGTCGACCAGACCGCCTTCTCACGCCTGCCTGCCTTGCTTGCTTTGTGTCATCTCGAAGCTGCAGCTTCGTTGGGTTGAAGGGTTAGCAGGTCTGGCTGTTTTTCCTTCTTCTTCCTCTGGTTTGATTTTCGGTTCATCTCGTCTTGGTTTGTTTCTTCTGGTTTGACACTCTTCTTTTTCCTTCCTCTTGCTGCCTAAGCAGCGTTGCTACTCTCGTAGCAAGTCCGGCCATCTTGTTGTCTCTCTCTGGTTTCTCAGATTCCTGATGAGAGGATTCGTGGATCTTCTCGTGTAGGCATAGAAGTGTCTCGCCGACTGCTTGAAGCGGTCCTTCAGCATCGGCACGTCCGTTAGGCGATGCAGTTCGGCCGTGCTGAAATCACGCGGAAGATGTAGTGCCAGTCTCAGGCACCTGTTCTGGATCTTCTGGAGACTGCTGATGTGCGTCTCGGCGGCATCCCCCCACACCATGGCGGCGTATTCCAGCACGGGCCAGATACAGCGTCTTTCCGCAGTGTGGAGACAGCGTGGTCGTGGGATTGAGGAAGGGGTAGAGGAAGCGCATTCTGCCACGCGCCTTACCCCGTATTTCGGCGATGTGCGTCTTCCTCGTAAGGCGCCGATCCAGGTAGCGGCCAGTGTTCGACGATGGGATGAGGCCTCCCATGATGCGGATTGGTGGTAGAGCTTCAGGTATACGTTTGTTCGTGAACATCACAGCCTGGCTCTTCGCCGCACTGAACTTGAGCCGCCACTTGGTGGCCCAAGCTCCCAGCTGTATCACTGGCATACAGCCCCGTCTGCACCCGTTGCGTTCGCGGCATGTCTTCCGTGAATAGGGTGTACAAGAGGGGCCTCAATAGTGAGCCCAGTGGGACTCCGGCGGCTGTTTCCCGTGCTGTTGAGGTCCAGTCTTCTATATTCACGTGGAAGGTACGTCCGCCAGGTAGAAGTGGATCAGGCGGACGTGTGACACCGAAACTCCCTTTACTAGTAACCTGAAGACTAGTCCGTCGTGCCACACGCTGTCGAAGGCGCGGGAGACGTCTAGAAGTACCGCCCCAAGGTACTCCCTCCTCTCCAGCGCCCCCATCGCCTGCTCCACTAGTCGCAGCAGTTGGTGTGATGTCCCATGCCCTCTCCGGAAGCCGAACTGCTCGTCGGGAAGCAGGCCTTCCTCTCTGACGTGACAGTGCAGTCTCCTGACATTTATTCGCTAAAAAACCTTTGAGACTGTAGGTAGCAGGCTGAGAGGCCGGTAATTTTGCGCCAGCCTGTTGTTTTTGCCCGCCTTAGGGATCGCCACCAGCTCTGCATGTTTCCAGGCGACGGGGGGGGGGGGGGGGGGGGGTTGTGGCTGGTCCTAAGGATGGCGTTGAATATGTTCGTTAGCAGTTTCACAGCCTCCGGGGGGGACCTCCATCAGGATTGCGCCGCCGACGTTATCGCACCCACCCGCTTTGCGCGGGTCGAGATGCCGTAGCTGCCATTGAACCTCTTCTTCCGTTGTGGGTTCGATGGAGTCGTCAGGGTCTTCTGCCGCGAGGTATACACGGAGCCCATCTTCCACCATTCGTATGTGGTCGTTATCTACATCTTCTTCAACTAGCGTGAAGTTGGCCGCGAATGTATCGGCCAGTACCCCTGCTTTGGCGTCAGGCTCGGCCACTGCATGCCGTCCGACGTATAGCGGCGGGACTCGTTGCCTCCTGTGAAGGAACTGCTTGGTTGCTTGCGAAGCAGTGCCGTCTGCGATGTTCAGGGTCGCTATCCTCCCAGCCCAGTGCCTGCTCCTGTGTTCCGCGACCGCGTACTGTATGGCCGCCTGGTGGTTGACGTGCCACTCTCGGACCAGCTGGTTCTTCTCCCGGATCATCTGCAAGATGTTCGGCGGTAGCTGACGGGAGAAATCCCGCAGCTTCTGACGTCTGCGTTACTGCATCAGCCGCTCTGATCGCGAGATGCGAGAACGCTGCGTGTGTGGCGTCCACGCCATCGACTTTAGGATCCGGTACCGCGGCGAGCGTCTCTGCCATGTGCACCCGGAAGTGTTCCCAGTCGGTGTTGAAGTAGGTCTTGTGTCCTTTAGGTAGTGCGGCCCCGCCCGTGCTCAGATCGAAGATCACTGGCAGATGATCTGAGGACAGGGCCACATGTGTCGTTGCCACTGCGTCGTGGGTCACCCCTTTGATGATCGCGATGTCCAGGACATCTGGGCGGCCTCTCTTGGGATAGTGTTCAGGGTCGTAAGGCCCCAGCACTATCGCGTCATTATCTGTGGCCACCTTAAGAAGCCTCCTGCCGCTGGTTGTTGTGACCCTGGAGTTACACACTGGGTGCTTGGCGTTTACGTTGCCGCCGATAAAGATGTTGCCACGCATTGACAACAGCGTCTCGAAGTCATGTTGTCGTAGGAGTCCTCTAGGCATCCGGTACGCGGCGATGAAGGTCACTTGACACACTGAGGTGCTGACTGCGACGCATGTTGCTTCTAGTTGCGTCAACTGTGGTAGCTGGATTTGGTGGTGTCGCAAAGTTCTTGCTTGGACCGCAGTTCCGCCGCCTGCTGTTGGTCTATCGTCGCGGTAGCATCGATAGTTAGGTGCCCTCGCGTTTACACCGGGCTTTAGCCGTGTCTCACACACGAGGCACACATCCACGGCCGCCGCGTAAAAACTGCCTAAATTCGCGCTCCTGCTGCCTTATGCTGTTTGCGTTCCATACGCGGACGGTGAGACCTATGATGTGATTAGGCATCGTGGGTGTTGTTGGCTTCTCTTATGGTGTTGGCCTGGTTGGCCGCAATCAGTGCAGATACGATCATCTGCGGTAGTTGGAGTGGCAGCTGTTTGAACTCCCGCAGCATATCTCGTAGTTCTGCGGCCTCGGTGGTTTCAGTGGACGGAGGTAGTGGAGCGGGCGTAGGTGACGGCCTCCCTTCTTCGAGCCCACGCCTCCGGTCGGGCATGCCCGCCGGACACGTGCTCCCGTTTTGCAGGTGGTCCAGCCCACGGACGGGTCCTGGGATTAACGCCGGAAGCGACTGTGCCGTCCTATTGTCCGAAGGAATGTGTGAGCTTCCTGTGTCCTTCCGTTCTACCACAAGTTTCACAGCTCTGCTTGTTCCCCACTTACCCAACATGCAGACATTATACTATAAATTAAGTGTACTAGACGATGTCAGTCACATACATGTTTTTAATGAACGAGCACAAACCTGTCTTTTCTAGCATTCAAGGGGCTTACTTATGTCGTATTGGATGTAAACGCGGTTTTTAAGTTGTAAAATAACGCCACCTTACACACTTTGTGCTGGATTTGGGGGTATGGAATACTTGAAGAAATTGGTGATACGAATAGTAAAATTTATGAAGTTGCACCCATTATTCCATTTTCAGTTGAACAAAGAGCATGCAGACTTCTGCAAAGTAAGGCTACTGCGAAGTAAGTTGGTTAACTCAATAGGCATGCCTGGTAACGATTTTTCGATTTAAAACTCACTATTGTTGAATTTACTACGGAAATAGGAGTGCAGGAACGAAAATTAGAAAATCCGGAATGGATTCAGACTTTGCAATTTAAGTGGACTTGACTGTACACTGCCCACAGTAAGACATTGCAAAGTAACTTCTTTCTGATTTTATAGGGATTCATTTAAAAATAAAAACGCGTTGTAGAAGGGACACACTCTGACATAGACAATCCAGTTCCTAAAACTCACTGGCATTAAAGAAAGCGCAAGGTCTGTGAATTTTTTGTGGCCTGTGCAAGACTTACGTTAGTTCTGTAAAAGATTTGAGGACATTGTCAACCTTACATCTGTTTTCAATTGAAAGCGGTCCTGTGCATGTGCAGATGTAACTAACTGTCCTGTAAGTTTTAATTATAAATCTTTTTACATTAAAGCTGTCTACATTGCTTTCCTGAGGTAGATTTTCCAAGTCTCCATAATGAGGGTGCAAAAGCGCTACTATGTTTTTATCAACATATTTGTGCGAAAGGCCTTTTTTCGATTACGAAACTAAATAAGTCACGGTCACATGGCAGCTTGAGTGAGTCTGTGA
The DNA here is from genome assembly GCF_023898315.1 of Schistocerca nitens. Classification (NCBI taxonomy): domain Eukaryota; kingdom Metazoa; phylum Arthropoda; class Insecta; order Orthoptera; family Acrididae; genus Schistocerca; species Schistocerca nitens. The sequence continues at coordinate 451,205,644 of NC_064618.1, read as the reverse complement.
AAACTTCTGTCCGTCAGTACGCCAACAGTCTGTAGCGAATAAAATTTATATTACGACTTCAGTGGACCAAAAATAATTAATAGTGAAAACTTGTTTTGTTCGTGATCTATGTTGTTGAGAAATTTGAAATATAAAACAATGTCGTATGCAGAATGACTGACTACCCATTAAATGAGGTGCGTTCGCTGTTTTCCCATCTTCCCCCTCCTGGTGCTCAGACAGCGCGGCGTGGCGGTGGGGGAAATATGAAGCCAGGCTGAGCGCTTTGGCACCCGGGCCTGCGAGTCGAAATCTTAAGACACCCCTGGTTGTATGTGTTTTCGAGCGCTCGGCGAATTTTTGCTATCGAAAACATGGATCACATAATATGCGTTAAATTTTGGTTGAAAAATGGAATATATGTTGGCTCTGACACAGAAGATTGCAGCAACCAGCCACATTTTACAATGATGTTTATTTATTTAAACAGAGCCGTTACCGTTTTCGAACGCATAGGTTCATCTTCAGACAGCTAGGTCACGTTTTACATTACATTTCGTGTTTTGTTTCCCCACCTGACAAAATTTCCTTGGGGTGGTGGTGCCCTACAACCAAGACAAAATGTGGGACGTCATTTTAATTGTAATTGTACCTCACGATGATTTTAAGTGATGTAACCAAATTATTATTATTAAATGGAATATGTTGCAATTACGTACAGTGAAGTATCCGCGCCATTACATTCCAGTGCAAGTTGTTTATCATCTCGCAGCAGCGAAAATATATATAATATTTTCGATTATTCCCTTTTAATAGCGCCATTGAACTTGAGTAGTCATGATTTCTTTTTCTTTCTTCCCAAATTCTCTTCATACGTTCACTGTGTTCTCTCTTGCGTTCTTCCGACCATCTTTTTCCCGTTCTGTTCTCCGTGTGTGCTTGTTTAAATGTGTGCTTCTTTATGATATTTCTAAACTGTTCTCTATTGTTTATGTTGTCTTGTGTGATCCCAAGTTCTTTAATGTCTTGTTCTGTTTCAGTGATCCACTTTGTCTTGTTTTAGCTCTTGTTTACTATCTCAAAGATTTGGCTTGTGAGCCTGCTTTTATTCATCCTGCTGATATGTCCATAAAATTTCATCCTTCTCTTTCTAATGGTGTCTGTTATTATATATATATATATATATATATATATATGTGTGTGTGTGTGTGTGTGTGTGTGTGTGTGTGTGTGTGTGTGTGTGTGTGTTCCCGGGTTCGATTCCCGGCGGGGTCAGGGATTTTCTCTGCCTCGTGATGACTGGGTGTTGTGTGATGTCCTTAGGTTAGTTAGGTTTAAGTAGTTCTAAGTTCTAGGGGACTGATGACCATAGATGTTAAGTCCCATAGTGCTCAGAGCCATTTGTGTGTGTGTGTGTGTGTGTGCACTAATGTAAAGCACCACTCACACACTTCGAAGTTTCATCACATGGAGGTATGTATACAAAGATGGCGATATTAGAACTGTAACAATGCTAAAGACTTCCACTCTCAGAGATATTTCATTATATACATGTATGTGAAAGTAGAAATTTACAAATTTACACTGAAAGAGAACTGATGTACACAAATAAATATTACAGCTATGGAGATATTATGGCATACATTGACAGCACAGTAAATGGGTCTGGATGTATGTCCATATATAAATATTACAAATATTACAAAAGTGAACTTTTTTTTACTTTAAATTGGAAAACAGGTGAATGAAATTTTGAAGAAAGGCTGCATTGGCTAACTCGGTTTGTTCATTGAGGAGATTTTGTGGTGATTTGTTATTATGTACACATATTTCAATCTCCTCAAACAAATTCATAAGGCTACCTTTCTCAGCATGGTGCAATACTTGTACATGGTCTTCAATGGGCCGTCTCTAATGACCTGGTTGTCGACGGGACGTTAAACACTAACCACCACCATCTTCAATGGTCACAACCAAACAGCTTGCTGATGATGTCTGCATATTCGTTGACTCATGCTAAGAAATTTTTTCGGACGTTTAGTGCATGAAACATGTACCAGAAAAGTTTGTTCCGAAACTATTGAATTTCGACCGAAATCAACGTCACATAGTCATTGCCCAGGAATTTATGAATGAAGTCGACAACGATCCTTAACTTGTAAAGAACGGTACAACAGGTGACGAAACGTGAGTATACGGGCATGACGTCGAAACCAAGGCCCAGTCCTCTCAATAGAAACTGACTGAAACAAATTCGACAAATTTGATCACAAGTGCAGATAATTCTCACTGTTTTCTTCGATTACGATCGGGTAAGTGCATCGAGTTCTTGCCTTGTGATTATACGGTCAATAAGGAATACTACCTGAAAGTGAAGCAATCTAAAGAAAATGACCAGAATTGTGGCAAAACTTCTCCTTGAAATTGCACCACGTTAATTCTCCCGCCATACCTCAATTTTTGTTCGTGATTTTTTGGCAAAATACAGAACCTTAATGTAGCCTCAGCCACTGTATTCGCCGGTCATGGTCCCCAGCAACTTCGTTCTCTTGCCGAGGCTGAAGAGTACTGTGAAATGACGTCGGTTTTCCGCCGTTGATGAGATAAAAACAGAATCGCTGAAGGAGGTAAACACCATAACGAAAAGAAAGTTCTAGAAGTGCTTCCAACATTGGAAAAAGCGCTGGCACAAGTGTATTGAAAGTTTTCTGTTTAAATTTATTTTAATGAAAGTGAATCTGTAACATTGATTGTGTTTTTAATGTTAAATTTCTGTTAGATGCTAAACTTTGGGCTTCCTGTGTTGAATGGTGCGCTTACCAGACCTTAAAACTGACAGTTTGCGTAATGCTAACGGTTAGTGACGAAATTCAACTGCGAGAATGCATAGAGAAATGTAACTGTGAGGATTCTACGAAAATCATGCCCTGTCTGAAACCTTTTGCTGTCATAAAATCTATTAACTCTGATGAAAAACTGATTACTTTGAAATTAAAGTTAGGCCTAGTGAAATTTAATTACAGAAAGAATCTGTTTGGCTTACCTGGTTCGCACTGGATAACACCGTCTAAACTGCTCTCGTATCTACAGCGCGCTCGATTACAAGAGGTGCAAAATCTAACTACCGATATACAAAAAGGTACACTGTGTTCTCTAAAAACATTGCTACCACTTTTGGTTGATAATGGTTTTAAATAAATTGGAAATTAATTTACTCTTGGTATGTGGGTAATGACTCTGGGTTAAATGAACTCGATAGCTGTCTCATATCATTTGAATCTAGAACTCTTAATTTAACTTCAATAATAATTAAGCCCAACTTCACATGTATAATCTTTCCTTAAACAAAATTCCAAAATCTAATTCAGAAATCCATTTCTCTCACAATGATCGATAACGCCTAGCAAAAAAAAAAAATGAAAAGCAAAAAGGTTTCTAATCTGGATGTCTGACAAACCAAGAATGCTCCATTATCAAACCGCTGCCGCAAATAAAACAAACTTAATCAGTACTTGTACTCCATTCTTCACAAAAAGTGTAATTGTACCAATATAGCAATCAATTATTTTTCTCTCCGCAATAAATCTTCCATTAATCCATAATATAGTGTTTGCTGCTTACTGCTACTAAATCAAAACTCGACTGTTCGCATCTAACACCGAAGCTCAACTGTTCTGATAAATCTTCATAGAGCGAAGATTACCTCTAACTCATCTCTATGCAGCGCAGCTTCTCTGCCGAGGCTGCACGCACACGTCTAAGAAATTCGTACCTTAAAAAAAAAAAAAATACTATGAAAATTTACACACACACCATCCACTACCCTTCGTTCTCTCCAGCCAGAATTTTTCAGGATGAGAGAATATTAGACTGCAAAATCCGCTAACGAAGTTAAATCACAAAGTACCTAAATGGAAGTAAAGACATCATAACCGTAATAGCATAAAAAGATAATGTGATTCTCAGTATTTAGAAATTATTTTCACTTCTTTTGCACTAGCGCACTAATAATTCTTGTAAAATTGTTTTAAATCATTGAGTACAGGCGCACAAACAGTCCATGACAGATTGGTTTAAATAGTTGTATGCAGGCCCACCAACAGTCCCATAAACATCAGCGTGCTCAAAGCATAAGTAAGAAAGTATATGTGGTAATATCATTACTTCATAAAGAGGAGCCGGAAATCTTCGTGCGGAAAGACACGGGCACATCGCACTGCACTTGAACCGACGCGGAAGACGCAGTAGGCAATATCCCTTCTGTGGGAACTGTCACCAAACGACAGTTAACCAGGGCGGGCATAAGTCGGTAGTTCCGTAAAAAGTCCGCTCCAATTATAGGACTCGGCACATCAGCAACCACAAAAGTCCATTTTGGATGGAAGTTGGAATTCAGATGTAATGCCAACTGTTTCTCACCATAGGTAGATATTCTGGAATTGTTTGCCGCAGTCAGCACATGTTGCGTTGTTGTGAGTATATCACCTCTCTTTCTTGGATAAACACTGACTTCTGAACCTGTGTCAATCAGAAACTTCTCACCTGAAGAGAGGTCCAACACGAACAATCGGTGTGATTGGTTGACTGCAGATACCGTGGCGTTTTCACCTCTTCGAATCACGCTATGACTCGGGCGCCTATGTTGTTGACGAACGTTAGCGCCCTTTAACGCCCGCCTTTTAAGTTTGGGTAGCTGCAGGGTTGAATACATTGACGGGCAGTGTTACCGAAGCGTCTGTAGTACCAGCACCATTGGACTGTCAAATCCTGTTGGATAGCATTTCTTCGTCTTTTCCAACTGCGACTTCGTAGCTGCTGGTGGTGTGAAGTTACTTGCACGTTGAGTTTTGCCACTTGTGCTGCCAGTTGCTGTATGGTGGGTTCGGTCGGTGAGCACTGCTGTTGGGAAGTATTATTGCATGTTCCTGGCTCACTGACGTCAGATTCCATCCACTACACGCTCTTGGGCCTCTATCCTGGCTGTAGTTGAATTCGGAATACGCAGAAACTTCGGTTAAGGTGTTTGCGATGGTGTCTGCCTTTTTTGCTAAGACTTGCAATGGTAAGTCTGTTTCTGCTGCAATGACGGCACAGATGTTGGCAGGAAGTTTACGAAGCCATATTAGACGCAAAGACTCTTCAGGTAGGAGTTCCGGGCCGGCTAATGTACGTAAGGCTTTGAGTACTTGTGACGGAGTCTTGTCGCCCAAATCTTCGTATGCGAAAATTTTTTGTAGTCGCAAATCTGGTGACAACGTATAATGCTGTATGAGAGCTTCCTTTAGCACAAAGTAATTTTGTTGTGACTTCTTCTACTTGCTCTATCACTTCTAAATTTAGATGTGAAACCACTATATTAAATTTGTCAATGTTGTTAGACACCCCACGCTGCCGAAATATGCATTCAGCCTGCGTAAACCAAAGCTGGGGGCGCGTCGTCCAGAACGCGGAAAGCTTAACATTTCCGTGTCGCGCGTAGGTACTCCCATCTTTTGCGTTAACATCTGTCGTTCCGTTTTGTGGTGAATCAAAGGGCGTGGACCGCGATCCTTGGTCGAACAGACTGCAGTCTTCAATCTTGATTCCACTGCCCCATGCTTTTGTCTCTGAATTCATTATTCTCGTCGGTATATATATTTTCTTTATGCTTCTGCTACGATTTTTCGGGGTCACCACTATGGGAGCCTTTATATTTTATGAAGTAACAGTTTTTTCATGAGATGAGAAAACATTTTATTTTCCAAGCACAGATCAAAAACTAACAAGAATAAACAACTCGTAACCAAGCCGACTACGGCATAGATAAATATCTATCAGCTGCAGCTTTCACCCGCTGTTTTTGGCGCAGTGGATAAATGACGTCGCCACACCATTCACAGTAATTGGTTGATTTTTTTTATCTGCATATGTGAGTCTACTGTTAACAAATTTTTTACGTCACATACATGAAGATAAAACGTCATTGAAATGTCACCTACTTTCACCATTGCAAAGGCTTTGTTGTCATATTTGAATTGTATATATTCCGTGAAAATCATCGTTAACTTAAGTGTACCCAGTACACCACTAAAGAAAACTCGTCGAGGTATGTCTTGAAGTAAGTATGTTTTCCAGTGCATAAACATTGTATGACTTGCGTCGTTGTATCGGTTTATTTGTGAGGAAGCTAAGAGAAGACGGAGAGGATGTAATCTTGGTACATACACTCCTGGAAATGGAAAAAAGAACACATTGACACCGGTGTGTCAGACCCACCATACTTGCTCCGGACACTGCGAGAGGGCTGTACAAGCAATGATCACACGCACGGCACAGCGGACACACCAGGAACCGCGGTGTTGGCCGTCGAATGGCGCTAGCTGCGCAGCATTTGTGCACCGCCGCCGTCAGTGTCAGCCAGTTTGCCGTGGCATACGGAGCTCCATCGCAGTCTTTAACACTGGTAGCATGCCGCGACAGCGTGGACGTGAACCGTATGTGCAGTTGACGGACTTTGAGCGAGGGCGTATAGTGGGCATGCGGGAGGCCGGGTGGACGTACCGCCGAATTGCTCAACACGTGGGGCGTGAGGTCTCCACAGTACATCGATGTTGTCGCCAGTGGTCGGCGGAAGGTGCACGTGCCCGTCGACCTGGGACCGGACCGCAGCGACGCACGGATGCACGCCAAGACCGTAGGATCCTACGCAGTGCCGTAGGGGACCGCACCGCCACTTCCCAGCAAGTTAGGGACACTGTTGCTCCTGGGGTATCGGCGAGGACCATTCGCAACCGTCTCCATGAAGCTGGGCTACGGTCCCGCACACCGTTAAGCCGTCTTCCGCTCACGCCCCAACATCGTGCAGCCCGCCTCCAGTGGTGTCGCGACAGGCGTGAATGGAGGGACGAATGGAGACGTGTCGTCTTCAGCGATGAGAGTCGCTTCTGCCTTGGTGCCAATGATGGTCGTATGCGTGTTTGGCGCCGTGCAGGTGAGCGCCACAATCAGGACTGCATACGACCGAGGCACACAGGGCCAACACCCGGCATCATGGTGTGGGGAGCGATCTCCTACACTGGCCGTACACCACTGGTGATCGTCGAGGGGACACTGAATAGTGCACGGTACATCCAAACCGTCATCGAACCCATCGTTCTACCATTCCTAGACCGCCAAGGGAACTTGCTGTTCCAACAGGACAATGCACGTCCGCATGTATCCCGTGCCACCCAACGTGCTCTAGAAGGTGTAAGTCAACTACCCTGGCCAGCAAGATCTCCGGATCTGTCCCCCATTGAGCATGTTTGGAACTGGATGAAGCGTCGTCTCACGCGGTCTGCACGTCCAGCACGAACGCTGGTCCAACTGAGGCGCCAGGTGGAAATGGCATGGCAAGCCGTTCCACAGGACTACATCCAGCATCTCTACGATCGTCTCCATGGGAGAATAGCAGCCTGCATTGCTGCGAAAGGTGGATATACACTGTACTAGTGCCGACATTGTGCATGCTCTGTTGCCTGTGTCTATGTGCCTGTGGTTCTGTCAGTGTGATCATGTGATGTATCTGACCCCAGGAATGTGTCAATAAAGTTTCCCCTTCCTGGGACAATGAATTCACGGTGTTCTTATTTCAATTTCCAGGAGTGTATATATTCTATTGACAACTCTGTCACAACTGTACTGTAAAGTTCCATACTTATGCGGAAACGCAGCAGTAGTTCAACAAATGTCTGTGAAATAACTGGATAAAATCCAGTTAAAATGATTGGACGTATGGTTGTTAAAGAAAGGGTGGGTCGGTGCAAAAGTGTCTTACAGTGCATAACAGTATGCTTAAGGATTTCCATGAATTTTCTGACTCAGCATAATACATAATAGATAAACATTGTTACATATGATTAAGTACATACGCTATAATAAAAATTGAAATGTTTGTGTGTTACCATATGGTTAGTCAAACAAATACCTAGAGAAAGTTTCCATAAGAGAATGACTTCGGTGGTGGCATTCAAGACCAGTCCACTATACATAGCTGATGTTGGCTAATTACCACAAAGATTGCATAGTAATATATAAATGAAATTCTTTACATCAGTTTTACAAAGTATTCTGGGTAAGAAACATGAGGAAAACACTGTACGCATACATGACATGAATTGAGAATAAAAATGATAGCATTATTGTACAAATATCTGTCGAAATACAGTTACAAATGGAAAAGCTTCCTTAAGTTGTCTTAATTACAGTGTACAGTAACCATAAAACATGGCACCATTTCCTACAAAAATTTCTAACTTGAGCAGCTATTCGGAAGGAACGTTGATGAAGGAAGGGATTATAGGTTTGTGCACAAAATTATTTTTGTACCTGTCAAAATAAATTAATTACTTTAAAGTATCAGTCGTCAGTCCGTCGCAAAACACAATGAAAATGAAAATTGGGCTACAGATGCTTATTCTACGCACATGTTAACCAATCTTATCATCTAAAAATGCTTAGTACATCCCAAATGCAAGAAAGACGAAGTGGTACCAAAAAAATACCTTACAGCTACACATAAACAAGATACAGGATAGTTCTGCAAAATGGTTAGTAAACATATTTCAGGCTGTTAAGCTGAGCTTGAAACCGAGTGAGGCGGCGCAGTGGTTAGCCCACTAGACTCGCATTCGGGAGGACGACGGTTAAATCCCGCGTCCAGCCATCCTGATTTAGGTTTACCGTGGTTTCCCTAGGTACTTCAGGCAAATGCCGGGATGGTTCCTTTGAAAGGGCACGGCCGATTTCCTTCCCCTTTCTTCCATAATGCGAGCTTGTGCTACGCCTCTAATGACCACGTTGTCGACGGGACGTTAAACACTAATCTCCTCCTCCTCCTGAGCCTGAAAAGTAAAAAAAAAAAATTAAAATAAAAAAATGCCCTTTAGCCTGCTAAGCACGACAGAAAATTTGTTACGACAAGCAAAACCAAACAGTTGGCAAATGAAGAATATGAACAGAAGTGTCGCCTCTCATAAATATCGTTACCCACACAGAAAATTGCTTACAGACCAAAAATTTCTCACAACTGTGTGTCAAATAAAGTAGCAGCCTTCCTAACACAGCTCGTCTCCGTTCATAAAAAACTTCTTACCCCAGACAAAAATCACTAAAACACAACACCCCAAAGTGTCCATTACAATTAAATCACCAAGGAATCCCCAACAGTCACTAACCTCATTGCACATCTCCTGAAATCTTAAAACATATCTCCTCAAATACATAATTCACAAATCCACAAAATCATCAAATTCATCACGTCAACCAAAATTATCATAAACTCGTCATTACTTCCATCACATACTATATATTATTCAAAAAGCTTACGTGATTTTGTGCTCAGTTCTTACATCGTATTATTATAATCAATACTCTATGCAGAAAATAAGAAACCTCCTCAGATCAGTAACAAAAAATGTTAAAATCCAACTAAGGATTCTCTACCTGTTGCACAACTGCTCACTGTACACTTTTGCCAAACATCTTCCAACTGTTTTAGTGTATCAGTCTGTAAGAAAAACTTCATTAGTTTACACGGTACTCATTGCTACCATCCAACACTCATGGTTTTGTCCCATTACGCATTTCTACTCGACTAAAAATTGCTTCCTTTTAAAATGTAGTTTTGATCGTATATTTGTGTGATACCTACCGCTAGAAAGTTTCATTATTAGTAACACTGTAATTTATATTTGTAACAGCAAAGTCCATTATATTAACAAAACTGCATAAAGTGAAAGAAATACAAAGAAATGGTCAACCTCTTCTACCTTACGTAAGGATAGAAAAATTACGATTTAGTAGTATGAAATCGGTCGTTACTGAACTTCTACATATTTACAACAATCAACTAGACAATGAGAAAATCACATGTAACACAACATGACTATCCTAAGTGATCTGCACTGACCAACCAAAAAAGCCCAAAGAATTACTCTACGAAATGTTTTACATTGGAAATTTGATGCAGACCAAGAGATTTTCTTGTGCTTTCGACTTCAGTCACATTAATGTGAGCTATTCGGCGAATATAGAATGGTCCATTGTAGATTAAAAAGAACTTTTAAATTTTGTGCTTTGATTTGCATGATAACTGGTGAGAGCAAACTAAAACCTTTTGATCTACTTTGAATTCTTTATTGTTGCGTCTCCTCTTCTGCAGCCATTTTCTCTTCTCTGCTACCTGTTTTATGTTTTTAAGAGCTATTTTAATGACTTCATGATGTCTTTAAGTATTACGACTTTGGAAAAGGTACAGGTTCTCTGATTTTGTCATGCGGTTGTTTATTTTTCAGTACCAAATGTAGAGAGAGTAAAGTGGAATCGTTAGGTAAAGAATTTATAGTGTCCTGAAAGTCTGAGCATATTTATCCCATTCTGAATGCTTTTTGTGACAGTAGTCTGCATAATTTACCTATTTCTTTCGTGATTCTCTCATACAGGATGGAAGAAACATGGTACCAGGAAATGAAAACTAGTGTAATTTTTCTATTTTTCAATGTATGTATCCAAACAACCGAACAAAATAGAGGTCCACTGTCAGAGACACATTTGTCGACACGTCCAACTTCACCTAAAATCATTGGTAAATACTGAAGAAGCAGTTTTCACAATCGCTTTACGAAATGGTTTAAAAGAGACAAATTTTGATTGAGTTCTAATGCCACAAAAATATACGAAAAACCTTGTCTGCTCGTTGGAAGGGGTCCACACAGGTCCATGGCCCCTAAATGGCGTAATTTAACTGGAACGATGGTAAACAACTGAGGAAACTTTGAAGCGATGGATGTTTCAGCTGTTTGACAGAGTTTATATTTGGTCAAAAAACACGTCGGATGGGTTTTCCATATTGACAAAGTAAGAGATCTATCAGATAAGTAAAAACGTTGTCTTGCTCCATGTATGCATAATCAAGATGAATGTACCAAACTAACTTGTTGACCCAATCATATGGAATGCAAACAAGCGAAATATCGCTGTCAGATTTCAAACGTATGAAGAGAATGTCGTTTCTAACCAAGTAATAATGTCTGATGTCGAGTTGTTTACGTCTCGCCACAGCTGCTTGATATTCTTCCATATGGGATCTTTAGCTTGTTCTTTCGCAGTGTCCTTTAAATCAGAAGAAACATAATTTTCGAAAGCAACCAGTTCTATGTATACAAGACTCAAATTGGACTGAGAGACTTCTGTGGGTGAACCTATTCGTGAGCCCCTAAGAGAACGCGGAAAGGCGTCAGTACCAACTAGTATCCAGGTATGTGTACAACAGTGAAATGAAAATCCTGTAAATATAATGCCCATCTCCCCAAACGATCGTGAGAAAGTTTGGCAGTCATAATAAACGCTAATGCACTGTGGTCTGTATATACTTCTGTGTTAGCCAAATAAAAAATCGAAGTTTTGTAAAAGTCTAATCGACAGCTAATGGCCCAAGTTCTGCGATTGAATAGTTTCATTCAGAAACAGAAAGAAAACAGCTGGCAAATGCGATGCTCTTACTAACGATAACAACATTTTCCTCTATTTCTTGAGACACATGAACGTCAAAGGCTGTCTTGGAGCTGTCAATCGCTGTGCAAAAATCGCGTGGAGGTCCTGGTAAGAAAGTAAAGGTGCATGTAGTAAAGCTTGTTTCAGTTTATCAAATTCCTCTTGTGCTTGTTCGTCCCAAAACCAGTTGGAATTTTGTCCACTTAATGAAATAGTCTCGTAGTGTCCAAGGCTTTGTAGTGAACGAACCGGCGAAAAAAACCAATTAGTCCTGAAAAACTTTTAGCTAGGCGTTTGGTAGGAGAAACTGCAATGTCACGAATGGCCTGAAATTTGGCCTGATAGGGTTCAGTACCAGAAGCTGATATGACATGTCCTAAAAATTTAATAGACAATTTTCCAAACTAAATTTTGCTAAAACTAGCCATAATTCCATGATTTGAAAATGTTTTCAGTAATGAGTTCAAGATGCTGTTATGTTGGTACTAGGTTTCCTCAGCAACAAAAATGTCATCGACATAATTAGTGACTGTGTCCTTTAAATGTGTTGGGATAATGGAGTTCAAACCTCTGATGAAAGCTGCAGATGAAATATTAAGATCGAAATGTAGTTTGTAAAATGATAAGATTCCGAAGCATTAAAAGGCTGTATATTTGCGACATTTCGGGTGTAATTCGATCTGCTAGAATCCTGATTTAAATCGAGCATGAAAAATACGGCGAGTCCACGAAATTTTTGGAGCAGCTCATCTAATGTTTGCATCTGTCTGTTCCTGTTACAATGATGTCATTAATTAGTCTCGAAACTAAAACAAGTCTGAGAGAACCGTTCTTTTTTGGAACAACGTGTAACGGACTGTTATAATGGCTAACTGCAGTTTCAGTTACGCCTTGTTGGAGTACAGACTCGGTTTCCTGTTTTAATTTGTCTCTATAAATGAATGAAATTCTGCAATGTCTAGAAACAAGAGTATTGTGGAGTTTCACTTGAAATTCGTAAAAGATCCGCACATACTTCCGTGACTGCTGTAAAAACATGAGATTAAGTCTGTAGGAGTACCTGTAATTGTTTCATATCCCTGTCAATCTATTTTTGCTTGTATTGTTTGAGAAATGTCTAAATTTCATTCTTCATTTTCATTAATACCGGAAAATTCTGCATCAGTGAAAAATGACGTGTACCAATTCATGGTTTTGGTTGACGTGAAAAAACTGTAGCATGTTAATCTCCTGTTCCTCCATTCAAAAACTCTTCTCAAAATACAATGTAATCTGCATATCATTGTTTTGTAGCGAAATACCTGAATTTTCAAAATCCAATACTGCGTTTTGTCTTTTTAAGAACTCCATGCCAAGCATGATCTCTGTTGTTATGAGTGAAACTACTCAGAAATTTGCAAAGTGTGGCCTTTTACAGTACATTGCAAATGTGTTTGTGATTTTACATCGACATATTTCGCTGAAACCGCTCCTCTAAATTTTGTTTTGTTTAACGGTCAAGTAGGGTATGTTTCATGTGAATTACATTTATTGAATGCTGCAGCACTAAGTACTGAAACTGGAGAGCCTGAATCTAAAATTTCGTATAAAGTATGTTTCTCTATTTGTATGCTTATGACTGGATGATACATTTGTTTGCGAGGTTCCTCTTTTGCTTGTAGTTATTTGTTCCTGATTTCTCACAAACAAATGAAATTTTCAGTAATGTCGGTGGGACTGGTAGTACATCGTGTTGTCCCGGTGTATGAATCTTCTGTTGTCTTCTCTAGTCATTGTTGTCCGCCACTTTCTCGTCGCTTTGAAATAGGTTGCGAAACTTCAGCAATTTGTACAGATCATCTCGGTTCTGTATTGTTACAATAAAATTGTCGTGGGTGAAAACGACGGTCCGATTCATTCAAAACAAAATTTTGCTATTGTCTGTAGTTTTCATTCCTTCATTTCCCATATCTGTTATTTTCTCGGAAAAGCGTGGTTTTGTTGTTTGTTGTCATGGTAGTTGTGATTGTATGGTTGCTGCCTATGCATAGGAAAATTGTTATTCCTTTGTAAGTAATTGTTTCCAAAATGTGAATACTGGCGTTCATTTTCAGTCTCATTCTTGTCTAAGTCGACCAAAATGTCCTTGCACGAAACCTTATTCTCGTCCGTTATAGCTCACTATAATCACGTATATCTTTATCTTGTGTCAAATGCATTTCATTGTCAGCTAGATGTGTGCGTAACCTAGAAATGTGAAGTGGATGTTTTAGCTTTTTAACAGAGATTACATTTGGTCAGAACATGTCGGATGCAATTTTCCATGTTAAAGAAATACGAGGTCCGACCAAGTACGTAAAAACGTTGTCTTGCTCCATGTGTACAAAATGAAGATGAATGTACAAAACTAACTTGTTGACCAAATCGTGTGAAATACAAACAAGACACGTATAGCTGTTATGCTTCAGATGACTGTACAGTTTTTTGTGCCTTGCCATAGCTGCTTGATCTTCTGTCACGTGGGATCTTTATCTTGTTCTTTCGCAATGTCCTTTAAAGCACAAAATTTTCGAAAGTAAACTGTGGTATGTATAGAAGACTGAAAGTGAACTGACAGAATTCTATGGATGAACCAATTTGTGAGTCATCAAGAGATTGCGAAAAGGCGTCGTTAACAATATTCTCCTTTTCTGGGATGTGTCCGACAGTGAAATGAAATTCCTGTAAATATAATGCCCATCTCCCCAAGCGATCATGATAAAGTTTGGCTGTCGCAAGAAATGGTAACGCAAGATGGTCTGTACATACTTTTGTATGTTTGCCAACCAAAAAGAAATTAATATGTGAAAGCCCAAACGACAGCTAATGGCTCAAGTTCTGTGACTGAATAATTTCCTTCAGAAACGGAAAGAATACGAGTGGCAAATGCAATGCTCGTAGTAACAATAGTACCGTTTTCGTTTATTCCTTGTTTGTTTACCGTCATCTGTCCTCTTTTAAAACGCCCTAAAGTTTGAAATTCTTCGGTCTCTTTAAATTGCATTGGTTGTGTGTCCACTGAGTGATCATCTGTATTTACTTCTATCATCTCAACTTTTCTTGAAAGTTCATCGATATGTGCTTTCAGCGTACCGAATTGTTCTTCTGCTCTAGTTTCAGTTTTGTTTCTTTCTCCAAATTCTGTATCTGTCCCGAACTCTTTTCTGATTGTGCTGCAATCTTGTGACTGCGGATTAGGAACTACTTCACTAATTTTTCAATAACTGAAGCTTTCCCTTCTCGGCATGTATCTGAAATTTCTTTAAATTTTATGTCAGCCTCAGCCACTCTCTGAGAAAACTGACGTAATAGTGCCTGTATTTCTGCAATTTCTTCTATTCTTTTATAGCTTCTGTTAATTAAGTTTTCATGTCAGTCGTTACCTTCATTATGATTGAATCATTGCTTTCTTTTTGTGTTGTTTCAAATATTTTGCTGTTTTATTGTTATTTCGTTGTTTTCGTGTAATTTTGTTGCAATTATTTTGTTGTGTTCTTGTAATTTTGTTTCAAGGTAACTTGATAACTGGTTTGTTAGTGTTTTGTTACTTTCCTGTAATAAGTGCTGAAGCATAAGTACACGTTCGTTTTTCTGCTAAAAATTCGTGCTAACTGTTGAGTGATGAATTGACTGTCCGTTTTGTTTTCACTGACTGCTGCGTTTTCCGAAAAATTTTGCGTCCTCTGTGTGGTGATACTGTCGGACTGCGCATTATCTAAATCTTTTAATCTCGCGTGTCGCGTCTCATCATCAAAAGAAATATTTAAGTTCGGAAAAAAGTTGCTATCTGATTTCTGTGTAGCGTCCATACTCGTAACTTGTCAGAAATTTTGCATATTGGTTGTCTGAGAATGATTGCTACACGACTTGCTATTTACTGTGTTGCGCGGCATGGTAATTATAAGAGAAAATAAAACTATTTTAAATAAATAAAGTTTCAGGAGTTATCGCAATGAGCTCTAATAAAACAGAAATGATTAGTAAACAGCGCAGCAGCAAAACAAAACTACAAGCAAATAGCGAACGGGGCAGTGTACTTTATGTTACTACTTGGAAAAAAAAATATCTCAGAAAATTCCCCAACTCCCGAACCTAGAAGGAATGCCGCCTAGTGGGAGATATTTGCTCAAATTTATTTTAGTGAAAGAGGTTCTGTAATGTTGATTTTGTTTTTAATGATATCTGTTAGATGCTGAAATTGGGGCTTCCTGTTTTGAATGGTGCGCATACCGGGACCATAACTTGCGTGGCGCTAGAAAAATGCATAGAGAAATCTGACTGCGAGAATTCTAAGAAAATCATGCTCTGTCTGAAACTTAATTGTTATCATTAAATTTGACTGTTAGTACCTGTAAAAAGAATCTGTGTTCTACATTATTCGGCTTACCTGGTTCGCACTGCATAACACCGTGCAAACTTCTCTCGTATCTGCAGCGTGTCTCGATGACAGAGCTGCAAAATCTAACTAATGAGATGCGCAAAGGTACAATAGATTCTCAAAAAATATTGCTATCATTCTTGGTTCACTTTTGATGATGGTTTTAAATAAACTGAAAATTAATTGACTCTTAGGATGTGGACATTGAATCTGGGATAAATTAATTCGATAGCAGTCTCATATATTTTGACTTAATAACATTTAATAAAACTTCAATAATAGTTAAGCTTTCTCTGCAATCACGTAACTGTAATCCAAGAATTACAAAAATTTAACTTCACATGTGTAATTAAACTTCACATGTGTAACCTTTCCTGAAACAAATTCCAAAATCTATTTCTTAAATTCTTTTCTCTCTCAATGATCGATAAATCATAATTAAAAAATAGTGAAAAGCAAAAAGGTACCTAATCTGGACGTCTGATGAACCAAGAATGCTGCTTATCAAACGGCTGCCGCAATTTAAACAAACTGAATCATTACTTTATTATCCATTCTCATAAAGAGTGTAATTGTACCAATGTAAAAATCAGTTCTTTTTCTCTTCGCAATAAATCTTCCATTAATCCATAATATAATACCAAAAAATCTCCATTGTTTGCTGCTTACTGCTATGAAACCAGGATTCGACTGTTCGTATCTAACTCCACAGTTCAACTGTTCTGTCTCCTCTCCTCTCGTCGATCAACAGATAAATCTGGCACGAATCTTCACAGAGCAAAGATTACGTCAAACCTATCTCTATCAGCGCAAATTCCCTGCCGAGGCTGAGCGCGTATATAGCAATTCAAGCGTTAAGAGCGCGACTGCAGACATCCGAAAGCAAGAAAAATTCCTACGAAAATTTACACATACACACCTTTCGTTAATATATCTGAGGGGGATTACTTTGAAAGAGACACAGGTGATGATATTGAATAAATAAAAAGTCTTTAAGAACAACATAATTCCCGTTACGTTTTGATCACACCTCGTATGATATATTCATTTTCCTACTGGAAGCAGTTCATTCTTTAACATCGATATACCGGATGATCCAAAAGCCAGTATAAATTTGAAAACTGAATAAATCACGGAATAATGTAGATAAAGAGGTACAAATTGACACACATGCTTGGAATAACATGGGGTTTTATTAGAACCACAAAAAAATACAAAAGTTCAAAAAATGTCCGACAGATGGCGCTTCATCTGATCAGAATAGCAACAATTAGCATAACAAAGTTCTTTATAGGAAATGCTCAATATGTTCACCATCATTCCTAAACAATAGCTATAGTCGAGGAATAATGTTGTGAACAGTATTGTAAAGCATGTCCGGAGTTATGGTGAGGCATTGGCGTCGGATGTTGCTTTCAGCATCCCTAGAGATGTCGGTCGATCACGATACACTTGCGACTTCAGGTAACCCCAAAGCCAATAATCGCACGGACTGAGGTCTGGGGACCTGGGAGGACAGGCATGACAAAAGTGGCGGCTGAGCACACGATCATCACCAAACGACGCGCGCAAGAGATCTTTCACGCGTCTAGCAATATGGGGTGGAGCGCCATCCTACATAAACATCGTACGTTCCAGCAGGTGTTTATCAGCCAGGCTGGGAATGATGCGATTCTGTAACACATCGGCGTACCTCTCACCCGTCACGGTAGCAGTTACAAAACCAGAATCACGCATTTCCTCGAAGAAAAAAGGCCCGATAACTTTAATTGTTTTATTTTTTGTTCTAATAAAACCCCATGTCATTCCAAGCATGTGCGTCAATTTGTACCTCTCTATCTACATTATTCCGTGGTTTATTAAGTTTTCAAATTTATACTAACTTTTTGATCAGCCGGTACATATTGACAGAAGCAATCGAGAGGACTAGGAAGATTTAATTCCGTGCCGTCGAAAAATGCATTATCGTACTGGTCCGAATATAAGCCACATGTAGATATAAACCTCACCCTTAATTTTTAGAGGGAAAATTGCGTTCAGTGGCAAAAACTCTATCGCGTTACCCAACTGTAAAATTGCCCAAAGGTAATCGCTATTAATCGAGTTTTGTGTGTTGTAATACTTATAAATTACACAGTAATACCAGCCTTCCAATACGATCTTCAGTGATGTCACTTAGCTTCACTACCGGCTTTCGTTTCAACACTGTCAGTACTTCCGTCACTCTCCTCCAATAGTACGTCGCTCTGACTACCAGTTAGGGATTCAAGAGCACCGGACACAGCACTGCTTGAACCCTTTGGGGGTATAGTTTGGCGATACAGTGCGCCATGTAGAGAGTATCTTCTCACACGTAAAGCTGACTGGTGGTATTTCATTTTTGCGAGATGGAGTGAGTGCATGATCTCTTTCTAAAAGACAATCGAAATAGTAGTTTCGTAGACGGTCTTAAATGGCTGACTTATGATGACTAGTGTTACCTGAAATTTTGAAGTCATACCTCTAGGTATAACTATTAGGCCTGTCTCCATTGCAGCAACTCTGTTCTTTGCTTCCGATTTGAGGTAACTTTTAAGACATCCAACAATAGCATAGGTCTTAATGAGCAGCGCACTAGATCTGCCACTGGAAGTTGACGCGTTTCTCGGCAAAAACTTCGTCGGATAGAGAGGCCACTTCTTCGCACAAGGCAGTGGCACCTACCGATAAACTCAAGGAATTCTGTCTGTGCTACGTTTAAGGCCACCGCAATTTCCAAAGTCTTTAACTAGACTGTCGGGGTACTAGGCAGTTTTTCGCCCACTTTAGGATTGTCTTTATCAAATGTTAGCTTATTGCTTATAATACATTGCGATTCAACGCCGCACATTGATTCGTCTAAACTAGTGGCAGTCAACCGCGACTCTACTGCCCCCTAATGGGCGTTCCAACTTTCATGATGGGTGTTAGGCGTTTTAAAAACATTTTCATTAGTATTTCATACCGTTTTGATATAAAGTGTTTGGTAAATAATTATTATTATATTCTCTAATTTACTGTAACTCTGTTCTAAAATTTTTAAAGTTGCTTGCAACTTTACAAATCACCATTACTAAGGAACCAGTTGGCGGTTAGAAAATTTTGCTATTAACAGTGATAGAAAAGTGAGCGGTAGATGAAAAAGGTTGACTATCCCTGGTCTAAATCGTACTTTTCCCAGCATCTTTATCAGCTGCACTGTTCGCATAACGCCGGCCGAAGTGGCCGTGCGGTTATAGGCGCTGCAGTCTGGAACCGCGAGGCCGCTACGGTCGCAGGTTCGAATCCTGCCTCGGGCATGGATGTGTGTGATGTCCTTAGGTTAGTTAGGTTTAAGTAGTTCTAAGTTCTAGGGGACTAATGACCTCAGAAGTTGAGTCCCATAGTGCTCAGAGCCATTTGAACCATTTGTTCGCATAACGGATAACTGCGAGCTTCAAATTAGCATTATAGCTCCGTCAGCGCCCGCCTTTTTTTTTTTTTTGTTTTCTTTCGTCTTTACCACTCATTAATAAAGCCTAAATTTTTCTCTTTATACAGAGAAAAACTATATCCCTCCTGCCATATAAAAAAAAAAAAAACGGAACTGTGAGCGCTATAATAGTTAATACATAAAAGAAACGTCGACCTCCGTAGACAGTTAAATTGTTACGTCATTTACAAAGATTAATTTCGATACACTAGCGGTACTGATGTCTCATTTCGAAATAGGGAACGAGCCCTGAAGTCGAAGTTTCTAGGGTACTGAAATATTCTGGTATTTGTGGTGTCGCGCAGACAAGGTACATCCGTTTTCGTGACAGCATTTTGTAGATAAAGCGTGGTTCACATTCGGGCCAATACAATAGGGGGGAGTGTTTTATTTTTGAACATTTGTCAGAGTTCCAGCCATAGTCACCCCTATAATAGAAGTTCAATGTATTTTCTTATTCCATTTCGAAAAGATAGCATTCACTTTATTTGTGCTGCAGTCTTTTTCTGAAATTACAAAAATTACTCTGGAAAAGTAAGGTTCCAAATGTGAAAAACTGGTGCAAGGTACAGTACAACATGGTCATATACTTAAGAAAAATGTTCTATTCAGGTTTAGAAATGTTAAAACCGAGAAATTCTTGTAAATACTGTATTTAATAGTCTATTTGTTACATTATTACTCTATTGCATTGCAATGATCAGTAACTGAAATCAAATTAGAAAGACGTATTATGAAAAACTAGTTACAATCTAAAACCATTTTGAAAGAGAAGCTGTTAACAACTAATCACAAATTTCTACTTTCGAGACAGGAAAAATTGTTAACACCTTAAAGAAAATCAGGTTATTTGTAAAAATCATTTGTTCCATGGTAAAACTACCTTCTGTTTTAAGTTGCAAGATGGTGCACGACTGACGAAGTGTGGCTTAACTGACTATACGTTATATAACTAATTTTAAAAATGTACAGAATTTTACTCGCAGTAAAGTCAACGGTAAAGATAACTTTAATGTATCACATTACACTTAAAAATGTAGAAGTCGGAATAGTTACAGGCGCTGCATGTAACATAAGCCTCATGTCTCACAACAACAAAAACAGTAGAAAATAAAGGTAACCTTTTGTTTACTTATTTAACCTGATCTAATTAGAGCCACCAGGCCCTCTGACCAGGGTTTCACACATACAGTACCTTTTTTGCTCCTCAGTTACCTAAGAAATACCAATTTTAGTATGACAAATGGTATAAAAGTGATTTGAGTGTCTACAGTCAAAATGTGATTAAGTAATGCTGACAATGAACTAATAAAGTTAATACTGGCAGTACTAGTACTACTACTGCTGCTGCTGCTGCCACTAATATTAATAATAATAATAATAATAACAATAATAGTAACAATGATAATAATAACAATGATAGTGGCAGATATAGAAATAATTTATGGCGGTCTCTAGGGCCAGTTCCTTTACGTCAATGTAAAATCGGTCACAAGAATGAAGCACCGACCAGGAAAATCCTGTGTTCTAGACACACTGTCCTCCAGGTGCAACACTATACCGTAATAAAAAGTAAGAAACGTAAGGAATACAGGAGAACAAAATTTAGGTAGCTGATAGGATTTCGAAGTGTTACAGCCCAGAAAGGAACCACGTCGTTTTATAATACAACGGTAAATAAAGAAGCAGAGAAGTACCAAAACAAGAAAGTTACAAGACGGCTCTTAGAGTTGGCAGAACTCAAAAACAACGGCCAGGGACTTACTCGTGCTGCCGCCCCACTTATAGCCACTTGACCTACGGCTTGGACCGCCGACAGTTTGGAACTGACCTCCAGAATAGAAATCGCCTGTGTGACCAACTGTTTTACCTTCGGCCAACCGGCTGCGAAGCAAATCTCTTGTCTGACTGTCCTGGATGACGGCACAAGAATACACTGTGGTCTCAACACATGGGCGTCCACAGGTACCCAAGGGGGGCAAGATTACAAATGTGCCATTTTTGTTATTTTTGATTAGTTGAGTCTGAGAACGTGTTGTTCCCCATGAAACAAATTTGACAGAATGTACACAAGGCTTACTGTATTTTAGATGTCTGATAGCTATCCAGTCATTTTTTTAAGGTGGTTTATTGTTATAATTTATAAATAAGCAAATTTCATCAGTATATCCTACGTGTATGTTTTTTATTATTAATATGCGTCTTTTGAGCCAACTAGGACCGAACCAAAATGGTTCTCATCTCCCTCGTTTGCATTGTGTTGTGTGGCCATGGCAAATGGACTGCAAAACTCTATGGTCGGATGTCGCGCTGGGTTGCACTCCGTACAGTTCTTGAATCATTTGTTTTAACAAGATCCAAACAACTTACTGACCTTGATATTTCACCATGTTTCCTTCTCTGCCAGCGCACAAATTGGCATTTCTTCTGCGTTTGGACCCACAGATGAGGTATAGGTGACCACACCTACGGTATAGCACGACTGTGTTACACATGCTTTACTACAATCGCTCTACCATGTAAAACTGAATGCGGAGTGAGCAAGCGTTGATGGCTCGGATATAAACCTATCGTTGCGATTGAGGCATGCAGTAGGCGAAGGCGTTATTATCGTGGGAATCGGAGCGGATGTCCGGCAGCCGTATTTGTGCTGCAGCCATATTTGTACTGTGCTGGGTGTTGGAACTGTCCCTTTTCGAAGCTCGTCAAGTGCTTCACAACTGAACGATACCGTATAGACGGAGTAGTCTATTTCGGCAACATTCTGCACAGATTCACAATCTCCAAGATTGAAAATCAACGCCGAAACAACCACCACGACAAGAAACTTGTATAATGACCCGTAAAGAACCTGACATCCAAGGAGCGTAGTATTTACTAAAATCGCAGTGTTTCCTCTTGCATTCGGCAGTGCTACATCCGCGGTTGAGTAGAAACGGAGACAATCATTGCCAGAAATTGAGGAATCTGAAATTAACAAAAAGTCTACCCCAGATTCCAGGAGAGCGCAAGTGCCCTCCTCTTGCTCCTCTTGCAGCCACCTGTGCAGACATATCAGTTGGTCGCTACTGGGGGACAATTTGGTAGTGAAGCCTCAAGTAGCAATAATTCGCTTGAAAGAAATTTTCTTAAGCCAAAACAGGTACAAACTATTTGTTGTATTTTGTTAATTCTACTTCTGTTGAAATTCAGGAGTTCTAAATTGAGAAACTACTTGAACAATTACGCTGTCGGTGAACCATTGATTTGAAAAGGGGCAAAAATCTAAATAATTTTAAAGAAATTATAAATATGGATGCTGTCGAATAACTGAAGTGAAAAATGTGCAGTTTAAATAATACATCGTTACAATTAACACTCCGGTCGAAACGTACGTCCAAAACAACACCACTACCATCCTGTGACAAATTTTAAAAACTCAGATAAGACACTGTATCAGTTGAAAAAGCAGTTCATTGCCGTTGCACTTGTACTATTAACTCAAAAATTGTGTGTTTTTACTTATGACGTTGTTGCAGCAAATGAGCGGTATTTGGACAACTGGCGCCACATACCTGCGGAAACCTACCAGTATTAGATTAGATTAGATTACATCAGATTATATTAGATGTTCGTTCCAATATATCCACAATGAGAAGATCTTCCAAGATGCACAACACGCCAGGAAAACAAGAACACAAATAAATATGTACAATGGAAAGCAAATATGCTAATGCACTTCCCACATATCCCAAGTGATATAGTCGCCATGCATGTGGAGTAAGTAAAAAAAATCTTAAACATATTTTCATTTAAAAGGTAACAAATAACTTGTCACAAAGCATGCAAATGTTCAATACAATCAGCTGTACATGATAATTCTTAGGCTATTGTAGCCCTGTATCATCAAATAGAATAATCATGTTACAACACGTATTTACAAAGGTCGGATTACTGCACTGAATTAGTGCAGAGGTCATATTGTACTAATACTTGTATTATCTGATATAATTAGTAACGTACGCCAACAGCTTTCTGCAGTGGTAACACCGGTTCCTGTCAGATCACTGAAGTTAAGCACTGTTGGGCATGGCTAGCACTTGGATGGGTCACTGTCCGGGTCTGTTCAAAACGGTTCAAATGGCTCTGAGCACTATGGGACTTAACAGCTGAGGTCATCGGTCCCCTAGAACTTAGAACTACTTAAACCTAATAAACCTAAGGACATCACACACATCCATGTCCGTGGCAGGATTCGAACCTGCGACCGGAGCGGTCGCGCAGTTCCAGACTGAAGCGCCTAGAACCGCTCTGCCAAAACGGCCGGTGTCCGGGTCTGCCAAGAGCTGTTGACAAGTGTGGTGCACTCAGCCTTACGGGGCCGATTGAAAAGCTACTTGATTGAGAAGTAACTGCACTGGTTACGAAAACTGACAGCGGCTGGGAGAGCGGTGTGCTGACCACTTGCCTCTCTGTATACGCATCCGCCGACACCTAAGGGCTGAGGACGACACGGCGGCCAGTCACTAATGTTGGACCTTCAAGGCGTGTTCTGACGGTGTTTGTATTAATAATGTATACACATCAGCTGATCCTACTAAGAAGTTCATCAGTGGAGTGGAACGACTTGGGCACCAATAAATCCTTTAGGCTCCTCCAGAACAGTTGCAGACAGTCGACATGGACCTGGACAAGTTGAGCAGGGCTTAACTCATAACGCTGATTTATCAAAACGACAGTAGCAGTGCTGCTGCTCTTCAAGAGTATCGGCGCATTAAAAGAATACCGAGAGGTCCTCTTTCCACGTCGGGGTTGAAAACCATCATATGTAAGCGAGAATTGGCATACAATTTGGAAGTTGCTCAGAGCCCGACGGCCAACAGCACCACAAATTATTGAAGAAGTTACTGTTGTCAAGGCTGAGGATATTGTACGAAATGTGCGATCTTCAAGCAATCTACGAGCTGTGTCATAAGAGCTGAGTTGATCCAACGTTCGAAAAATGACGCGCACAATTTTGAAATGGTATCCGTACCAAGTTTTAGCCTGTCGTGGACGCAGATGGTAGTCACTATGAGCAAAGTTTGTAATGTTTGTAACCACATGCGGGAATTGAAATGCATTTCTTTCGATAGTTTATTCGTTATTTTTCTTTCGCATGTCCTTACAAATGTTTGCACAAAGTTTCATTGTCCTATGATCACTCGTTTTCATGGGAACCCTTTCAAATAGCGAAAGTTTAATTATAGCCATCATTTATCTGTAAAAGGTCCCTTCAGAGTATGTAATCTAAAATTTTCATTTTATGTTACGGGAAGAAAGAAGGATATTTCATCGGGGAAGTAGGGAACGGTGTTAGCCTTAAAAATGCAGGAAATGAAAATAAAGAAATTGCAAGGAAACTGTTCATTGACCACAAAACAGTGGGAAACGCTAGAATATGCTTGCGACACCGATGAGGTCGAAAGGATGACGCAAGACCTCGATTGTGCAGGTAAGTAAAAATGCCAGCAAAGAGAGAAAGGAGAATGTGAAGGTTTCAAGAAGATTGTTTCACATCAGACACTGCCTACACAATTTTCAGAGATGAATATTAAGAAGACGTCTCGTAGGAAAAGCCTACGCTAAGAAACACACCGCTGATGGGGTTCAGATTTGTAAACATATATGAAAATTAGACCACGGAAGGCTGGAAAAGGGTAATTTTCTCTGACGAAAAACCGTTTGATATGTGTGGTAGTAATGCTGGCTTAGAACTCTGGATAATACAGGAGAGGGACTGAATAACGAGTGCGTTATTAAGACCAAAACTTTTCTGGAATTGTTATGGAGTGGGGTCCATTTGTTCCAGAGAGGTTGGGAGGATAAAAATATGTGCAATGCCTGTGATTAAGACGTACGACACACTGTAAAATCACTGAAAAGGAAGTAATGATCATTTCAGTGGTACAAAGCTTGGGCCATTTATTTTTCAAGAAGACAATGCCAGTTGCCAGCGATTAAGGGTTGCACAGAAATTTTTGAAGGATCTGAGTTTGCACAGAAATTTTTGAAGGATCTGAGTTTACAGAGACCGCGGTGGTGAGCAACTCTGTAACATGAAACGTGTTGTGAACATCTGGTCGGTAGTGTCAAACAAGTTACGCCGGTATTACTGTGCATCTAAAATAGAGCTCATAGAGAAGATAATTAACACCCACCACAACGGGACGATGGAATGGTTCCGTTCAAAAGTAATCACCACACGCGTTAATACATTTATCCCACTGGGAAGCGGAACGATCAAATCCTGTTTCGTAGAGCGCGGTCAGCCACTGACGCGTCCACAACCGCACTTGCTTTTCCACTCCCTCGTTCGACAGAAACCGACGTTCACGCATGTCTTTCTTTGGGTCGCCAAAGATGTGAAAAATGACACGGCGAATGATCTGAGGTGTATGGAGGGTGTCGCAGTGTTTCCCAACGGAATAACTGAAGCGTAGCTTTCGTCCTACAGACAGCGCGGGGGCGGGCGTTGTCAGGCAACAGGATGATTCTGTCTGACAGCATTCCTGCGCGTTTTGATTTTACGCCACATCGCAGTTTGTGCGAAGTGTCTTCATAGCACTGCGCACCGATTGTGGTTACATGCTCGAGTAACTCGACGAGCAGAGAGCCCCCACAGACGAAGAGAAAAGTCGTCATGATCTCTTGTGAACAGTTTTGGATTCTTTGGCGGGGGAGGTGTGAGATATTTCCACTGTTGGCTTTGCCATTTGGCCACGGGCTCCAATTGGTGGCACCACATTTCGTCCCCTGTGACGATACGGTACAGAAACGCAGGCCGTTCCTCGTGGTATCTAGCATATGACTCAGATTTGACGCCATTCTGTCCATCTTTCGTCCCTCCGTCAGTTGATGCGGCACCCACTGCGAGAAAATTTTGCGGTAATGCAAGTGGTCTTTGATGAAGGCATGCAGGGTGCCATGGCTAATGCCGACCTGAACACGAATTTCATCGTCGGTGACGCGTCATAAAGGCTCGACGGGCCTGTCCTCGGCACGGATCGTCTTGCAGAGATATGCACCCTTTCCAGAATCTCCTCTGCCACTCGTCAACACACGTCAGTGACAAGCAGTGTTCACTGCACACAGCCGACATGCGACGATGAATTTCACTTACTCCAGGATCCTCAGACATCAGAAAATGAGCCACACCTCTCTGCTCTTCTCTGATTGCCTCCATTGCAACAGCTGGACGAACACACTAGACCAGACCGCCAACAACCAAGGTCATAACCCAACAGCTGCCTGCACTTGTGATGTGGCTTTATACTGTTCCCCTACTACAGTGGTGACAGAATCGAAAAATGTAGTGGGACACCTTTCGGCTGACTGTGTGGTATGGCGAGTGTTCGGTTTTCATTCGACTGCCGCTTATATTAGACATTGAGCTACATACAGCAAAACTATCGTTACCACAACCAATGTAATTTTAAACGCATCCAATCTTCACCTTATTGATAAAAACTAGGGTATGGATATTTTTTTGGACTGCAGTGTAATATGTAGTCTTGCTCTGGTAAATTAATGTAATATCAGGGATTCCGTTACACGTCGAGTAGGAAGTCAAGAGAGGCCGAAAATAAGCCTGGAGAGACGAAGAGCCCTCCATTTAAAGCCGTAACGCAGCTCGCAGGGTATACATGTAAATGACTAGGAAATCTACCATGGCCCTTTACGAGGGAACCGCCACATAATTATTTAATCTAATTAGGGTAACAACGGAAAATTTAAATCACTGGGCGTGGTTCGAACGCCAATGCTCCGGGATGCGAGTCCAGTGTTCTGACCACTGCGCTATCCCGCTCGGTCAACTCGCATTGTATTCAGAGAATTGTTAATAAATGGCCTGACACTGACTTCATAACAAGGTTCAAGAAGGTCGCAATTCTTATGAGTTCGGAGACCACAAGTCGTCTCTTGACATTTAGCAGCACTTTATAAATAGCTGTTGGAAATCAGGCCGATACAGCGGGACTGTCTACAAGCAGCTGCCGAAATTAGCAGAGTTAACAACACTCTGCCTGATAGCGGATTCATGTTCTGACAGAGCTTGACTAAAATATAAGTATTCCTCATTCAAGGTGGTGCTTCAACACGATGAATGAAACGACTGTTTTGACGCTAAAACGTCTATTTACTCGTCGATCGAACTTTCTTGTGTGAAAAAACTCCGTCAAATTTGAATCAGTAATAACTACGAGACTAATAACGCGTAAACAATGGTTGAGCCCACAACGTATAGATCATGTATGTATCATGTATACACCTGTTTGTCGCGCAACATTTGTTTTGCCTGTGATATTATCGCACCAGTGTATGCATGGGCGTGATTGTTGGGAATTAGCTTTGTGTGATATTATAAACTGGTGCAGCGTGGAAACGCGTTTTGCCGGAACATTGATTCGAGTGTCATTCCTAAGAGCTTGAGGAGCACTACTAGGACCCTAAGTGAGACAATAAAAATATTCTCCGGAATATAAGTGGAAATTGGTGTTGAATTAAAAATTACAAAGTAGCGAAACATGTCGTCTCATATGACTCGTAAATATTCTCCGAAATATTGAAAACGCAAGTCAGGGTGAAGCTCATGTTGAAAGGAATTCAAATAGCTTAAAAGTCTAATGCCGACGGAATGTGAGAGCTACAGCAGCGACGGAAAGGAAAAGAAAAAAAAACTGAAAATTACAAAACAATGAAAGACGTCGCTTCATATGAATCGTAAATTACAGAAGACATACGTCACAGGCAAGCTCGCGTTGAAGGGCATACAAATAGCCTAAAAATTCCAGTAGCGAGCGATTGTGAGAGCCACGGAAGCATCGAAAAGCAAATGAAAGGATGGCACAAAGCGATTACGTAGCTGGGCCATCGGACATATCACCGCAAAGGGTTAAATTGAACCCGTAGAAGCTCTTGTCACATATGCTTGTGATCTGCTTCGGGCGGTTGTCTATTTTATGAGAAATGCCACTGTTTATCATGCTGACCTCATCGATGATGGTACTATGCAAACTGTTAAACATCCCTCAATACACTTACTCGAATTCATGAGCCCCTAGATCCTTGCTACATGCGATATACTTGTGATTTACTATTTTGTAACTGTTATACTACTCTATGCACCCTTTGTATTAAAGAGATTATTAATAATTAAATTGCATGTTAATACAAAACACTTGTTATGGCTTTACCCCGAACTTTTCACGAAAAATGCACGGCGTTGATCCGAACTGTGCACTCGGAAATTTTGTTTTAGCCAACTAAAACTGCAGTAGATTAAGTGGGCATGCACAATACCAAAAATAATGGGCTCCTTCCTCCGAGGAGGTGAACCATCGTGTCACACGTTCCATGTCTACTTTGCACTAGCACGAGTTGTTTATTGAAGAAAAGACAGGCTGCAAGGCGAGTTTGGCCGACACATTCTACAGGTTCGTGATACTGTGAATTTATACTAAGAGAAATAAAAAGAGACGGATTACGCAAATAATCTGCATACCCTAAGAGGTGGAGACGGTAATGTACCCAATCCTTCCTACTTCCATCTATAGTCCACATTACACAATGCCTTTTACGAAGATTTGAGAGGAGCGAAGAGTACAATAAACTTTCTAGTTTACTTAGCTTGTCATGTTGAGTTGGCAGTTCTTCTTGTCTAGGGGTCTGATTCTTGAAGCTGAAAAATGTCACATCAGGTCCTCAGGGTTGGTTAGAACTAAATAAATCTGAAGATTGTTGTTGCAGCTTTTTTTACGTAAATATGTTTTCTCACATTTTAGTATATCATACAGCATTTTGATTTTTCACATTAACAAAGCCGAAATTACATTGTTACGACAAAAATACAAAAATACGTCCGATCACGTCAGAGACACGCTTACCACTCTCTCACACTGCTGAAATAATATTCCAAAGGGCTTACAATTTTTTTTAGCAAATGAATTCCTACTATTTTTAGTTACATTATTAATTTCGATTATTATTTCATAAATGAATCCAGAAATAAACATAGTAAACAATACAGGATTGCGTAATTAATAAAAGAAATTTTAAGTGTTCCAATAATTCGCAATTTCAAATGTTTCTAAAAAAAGTAATTTTAACTGTGCATTCAGAAATAGTACTTACCGATTATAACATTAAGACTAAAATATTTTATAAAGTAATTCCTTTTCATAAACTTTAGCTTGAAATATAACAACATACTGTGTATAAAAGTATATTAAAGTTTGCAGAAAAGCAACTAAGATAATACTGACCTGTCCAAAATCCGAAAAATAATAATGGTATCGACAACTACTGTTGAGGAAAAGTAATGCTTGAGGAGGATGTCCCGTTACAAGACGAACATCAGTATTGCATTTGAAGAGTAATGGACCATCGGACAGGTTATAGCGACGAGCCTCAAAGTGTAAAGACGACGGACAGAATAATGTTTAACATATTTTACAATACATTAACACGCTAACGCATGTGGAAATTATGAGACAAAGTAAGATACACGTGCCTGGAATGAATTTCGTGCAACAGATTAGGTACATGATAATTATGATTATTGAGGTTGTAAGTAGGCTGTTTAGGGTTTTTTATTGGTAACGCCACGTAGCGCTCTGTATGAAAATCACTGGCTGTGCTGTGTGCAGTCTATGGCTGCTTTGCATTGTTGTAATACTCGCCATTGTAGTGTTGGGCTGTTGGCTGTTAACAGCGCGTAGCGTTGCGCAGTTGGAGGTGAGCCGCCAGCAGTGGTGGATGTGGGGAGAGAAATGCCGGAGTTTGGAAATTTGTAAGACTGGATGTCATGATCTGTTATGTATATTATGATCTTTCAACAGTATTAAGGTAAATACATTGTTTGTTCTCTACTAAAATCTTTCATTTCCTAACTATGCCTATCAGTAGTTAGTGCCTTCCGTAGTTTGAATCTTTTATTTAGCTGGCAGTAGTGGCGCTCGCTGTTTTGCAGTAGTTCGAGTAACGAAGATTTTTGGTGAGGTAAGTGATTTGTGAAAGGTATAGGTTAATGTTAGTCAGGGCCATTCTTTTGTCGGGATTTTTGAAAGTCTGATTGCGTTGCGCTAAAAATATTGTGTGTCAGGTTAAGCACAGTCTTATGTATAATTGTACATAGGGGACGTTTCATATGTCGACCCTTAGCCGAGGATAACTCACTGGAATCTTCCGATTTTTTCTTGTAGTTTGTGTAATTAGTGTAGCTTTTGTTTATTGCTAGCGCGTAATTGTAGAGAGAATCTCCTTTGTAGTTGCAGTCTTTCATTGTTGTACAGTAAAGCAGTTGTGGCATGCATGCAGATTTGCACCAAGTATTTCGCAGCTGCGCTTGCAATTAACTAGATATTATTTTCAGTGCTATGTTAATGTGTTTTCTTATTTTTGCTCTTCAAATTGTGCTTTTCTGTGTTATCGTGTGAAATATTGTGACAATAATGGCGTGTGCAAAACGTAACACTAGGCCCCAAAGTAAACTGAGAAATAATAGTGACGACGAGCGTAGCTTACCAGCACCACTGTGTAATGAATTAACAGACATTCAAAGTAGTAATTTGGTAATTGTGCATAGGGAAATGGAGCGGGCGGCAAATAATGGCCTAGACAGTGAAACAATTAGTGAACAGGGAAGCATTATCGATCGATCGGTCGGCAACAGCTCGCCTCAGGAATCCGAAATGACAGGACACAGTCTTGCAAATACTGTAGATTCAGGTTTTGGGGCCTCACAGTTTTCTCAAATAAGTCAAAACACATTTTCTGCTTGTCAAAATGTGAATGCTGCCGGTGCAAAAGCACTGCCGAAATGCATAGAGGAACAGATTCCAGATACTAATACATTATTACTGCAATTAATGCAGCAAATGAAACAAAATCAGAGTCAAACACAGCAACAGTTAGACACAACGGAACAAAATCTTCAAAAGTTAGACACAATGGAACAACACCAGAGGCAAACACAGCAACAGTTAGACGCAATGGAACAAAAGCTTCAAAAGTTAGACTCAGTGGAACATAAGCTTGAACAAACACGTGAAGATTTAACTACTGAGTTACATAAAATAGAATCGAAATGTCAAAAAGTCTGTAATGACGTAAAAACACAAATTTGTGAGCATTTCCAACCTATTTTTTCGCGGCATGAAAATGCATTACAGAATCACGAAACAGCCATAAAAGAACTGCAAACTATTGTTCATGAAAATCACGACACCTTGCAAGCTAAAACTGACTCAGTTGCATCTACTGATTCGGTTACGCAACTTGCAAAAACTCAAGAAAACTTAAAGGACACAGTAGATAAGATTTCAACACAAATGGACACTCTGAAACTTGGTTCAGAAAAACACACTGAGGAAATAAGTACACTATCGGAGAAAGTAGCAGAACTTTCGGATCAGTTCACTAACTTATCTGCAAAGGTAGATGATGATCTGAATGACACAAGACCTGTAGCCATCACTGACACAGAAGAGTATGAACAAATTAAGAAATTCAAAGAAAATCAGAATCAAATTAATACGCAATACAAAAGAGAAATCCGGGAAGTACAAGATCAGTTGGCACAAGTAATACAAAAATTTCATATTTCAGAGGACACTCGCGCTCCAACACGGGAAGAGGAACTTAGAAATACGGAAAAGCCACAAAATAATAACACAGGGCATTTCGGAAATTATGAAAGAAATTGGCAAGGTGCACCGAATTTTGAGATGGAACCGCCGACACGACGTAACAATGACCGATATGCTACTCGCCGACATGATGATTTTGACTATAAGCTGTTCTTTACTACACGTAAATTCAAAACGTTTAAGAATTCTGCCAACGACATTCATCCACAAGCGTGGCTCCATCAATTCTCTCATTGTTTTCCTCCCAACTGGTCAATGGAGCACAGGTTAGAATTTATGTGTGGCTACTTGGAGAATGAACCAGCTGTAAGAATGCGATCAGTCATTCACGATTGTCACATTGAAGGAGATTTTTATCATGCCTTCCTCTCAGCATATTGGTCTCAAGCTACACAAGACCGAGTAAAACATAGCATCATAATGATGAAACATTTCGCACAATCTGAATTTTCCAGTCTTGTGAAATATTTTGAAGACATGTTGCACAAGAATCAGTACCTGTAAAACCCATACAGCCCCTCAGAACTCATCCGCATTTGCTTAATCAAACTGCCTGAACATTTACGACATATTATTTTAGCAGGACGTTGCAAAGACGACATTGAAGCATTTCAGGGACTGTTACAAGAACTGGAAATTGACACTGACAATCGCGGAACGCGAAAACAGGAGCACAACAATTACAGATCACATCCGTCACAATTCCGCGATGACAGAAATAATACACGACAAGGCTATTCTTTCAACCTAAATCGTGACCATAACAGACAACACCCGTATGACAACCGTTGGCAGAGTAGTAATAATTACAGGGAAAGATCACCTCTCCGCGGTAATGACTATCACAGAGACAATAAGAGAAACAGACAATATGGGAACCAAAATAATTATTATCAAGGGAGACAGATTAACTTCAGACGCAACGGTCCAGCGCGCAGTTACGATTCAGGGAGAAATTCTCCACCACGTGACCGACAAGAAAGAAACTATGGAATCTACCGACATGACGACAGACGATATGATCGTAACGACAGACCTGAATTGCATCAGAACTGGCGGGATTCGAACACAGCAGGGCCCTCTCGACGAGGTGAATCGACGCGCGCCAACAAAGACACAATAGGCAATGACTCATACCGCTGGCAGCCACAAAACGTATTTATGAAACTGACGACGCAGCTGCCGTTGCTAGTAATTACGTAAAAATGGAAGACATTAGGGACATCTTACTCCAGGAACACGATGTAAAACATAACAACATTACATATCCTGTGATTCACATTACTGTAAATGGCGTAAAATTTACGGCAGTACTTGACTCTGGCAGTCCCATTTCAGTAATTAGTGAAACAGCTTTTAGCAAATGCAACAAATCGAACGATTGCCCCACACTTCCGTTACGTAAGATTAAATTACAAGGTGCATTCTTTGGAAAAAGTTTAGATGTACGCCAACAAACCAATTTCGAATTCTTTTGCCAAAGCCACAGCTTCTCTATGAACTTTCTTATTGTTCCATTATTGTCGACGGAAATTATATTGGGAGTAGACTTTTTGAGTGAATACAAAGCAATCTTAAACTTTACGATGCTGAAATAAGTTTGGAGAAGGAAGGTAAGTCAATAGTTTTGAAATTTGAAGATTGGCTCTCAAACCATGACGAGGAAATTAATCGGCTTTACCTTCTGTTAGACAACAGTTCGGAATTTTCTACGGAACTAGACACTAACAATCACTCTGCAAGTACTGACAGGGATGATATCCACGGCATATTTGAAATTAATGAGTTAATTCAGAATAAAATTCAAACAATTGAGAATTGTAATGACACTGATAGGCAGGACCTTTTTGAGATTTTACAAGCACATTCCACAGTTTTTACTCACAAAACAGGAACAATCAAGGGATTTCAATACCAATTTCGTGTTTGTGAGCATACTAAATTTTGTTAGACCATACGTAATTCCAGCACATTATAGGGACCGTGTTAGAACACAAATACAATCTATGCTTGACGAGGGCATTATTGAGCCTGCAGTAAGCTCATACAACAATCCATTACATGTTGTTGAGAAGAAAAATGGATCGATCAGGCTTGTCTTAGATTCGAGACAAATCAATATTATCATTATTCCTGAAACAGACAGGCCGCAAACGTTGGAAGAACTTCTTCAAAATTTTAATGGTGTAAAAGTGTTGTCTTCTATTGATCTCAGATCCATCTTTTATCAGATCGAACTTCATCCAGAATGTAGAAAATACACAGCTTTCCTTTGTTTCGGCGTTTGTTATCAGTTTCGGAAACTTCCTTTTGGTTTGAACATTTCTTCAGCAGCATTCATTCGCGGGCTAAATTCCAAATTACCTGAGTTCTTAAAACGTCACATCACCTTATATGTGGACGATATTCTAATAGCAGAAGCTTCATGGGAACAACATAATCGCATCCTCAACAGTCTGTTACGTATTTTTGCAGAATCTGGAATTACAGTTAACTTGGAAAAGTCTGAATTCGGTAGGTCAAAGGTGAGGTTTTTGGGTCATATTATTTTTTCTGAAGGCATTCAGCCGGATCCTGAAAAGTTAGAAGCAATCAGAGCCATTCCAGTTCCATCCACAAAAAGACAAGTCCGCAGTTTTCTAGGTCTCGTAAATTTTTACCGTCGTTTTCTGAATATGCAAATTCTAGTTACACCAAAACTTTGTTCTCTCACTGGAAAAAATACTATTTGGAACTGGGACGAACAAGCACAGTTGGAATTCAATTCTTTGAAAGAATCGCTACTTAACGCGCCAATACTAGCTCATCCAGATCTGTCACAAGATTTCTGCCTTAGCACGGATTCTTCTAAAGTCGGTCTTGGTGCCCATTTATTTCAAGAAGCCATAGAAAATGACACTACCATTCAGAAAACCATTGCTTTTGCTAGCCGAGTGCTAACAAAATCTGAAAAAAATTATTCCGTTACTGAATTAGAAGCTTTAGCTATCGTTTGGGCATTTAACAAATTCCGTTTCTTTCTTTCTGGTAAGCACGTAAAAGTATACAGTGATCATCGTGCATTACAATTTCTTATGTCTTCAAAATTAAATCATGACAGGTTA
Organism: Schistocerca nitens; assembly: GCF_023898315.1. NCBI lineage: Eukaryota > Metazoa > Arthropoda > Insecta > Orthoptera > Acrididae > Schistocerca > Schistocerca nitens. The sequence continues at coordinate 451,170,496 of NC_064618.1, read as the reverse complement.
AAACGTTGGGCATTGTTTCTGCAAGAATTCCACTTCACAATAGTCTACATTCCCGGCAAGGAGAACATTGTTGCGGACGCACTGTCGCGCGCACCGGCTGGGCTTGAGAAAAGTAACACAGAAGGTAACTTCGAGAAAAATTTCAGTATTCTTTACATTCAGAAAGTCGCCTTTGAAAACTTCATCACCACATCTTTAAAGGACATTGCTCATGAAGAAGATAAATATCCGATTTGGAAAGACATCAAGAGCAAATGGCATGAAAAGACACACACACAGATTCGGCATTATTATCTGGTTAGAAACAACATACTGTTCAAACGCTGCACTGTTGATGACAAGCTATGGGTACTTTGCATTCCTGACGATTTTGTTAATAAGCTCATTTGGTACATTCATTTCAGCTATGCACATTTTGGCCCACGAAAATGTTATCATATTCTTCGAACGACTTGTTATTATAACAATATGGAAAAGAGAATTCGAAGAGTCTTGTCTATTTGTAAACTTTGTCAAAAGGCGAAACCATCTACTATCTCCCATCGTGCTCCGCTGTTTCCTATCATTCCTTCTAAATTAAAAGAATTTGCTGCTGCTGATCTCTTGGGACCGCTTATCAGAACATCTAATGGATTTTCGTACGTTCTAGTCGCTGTTGAACTTACTTCAAAATTTGTTTCTTTCACACTGTTACGTAAAGCCACTGGACGGTCTGTATCCAACGCCTTTGTTAAAAATTTCTTACGTGAAGTTGGACACGTTAGTAAAGTCATTTCAGATAACGAACCGCAATTCAGATCTGCTGTTTGGTCACGCATGCTTCGGAATCATAAAATCAAACCTGTTTTTATTTCATTGTACTCACCACATTGTAACCCCTCCGAACGGATTATGAAAGAAATCAATAAGCTTTGCAGACTTTATTGTCACAGAAAGCATCAGCATTCGGACAGATATTTACACTTATTTCAAAACGTGCTGACTGAAATGCCTGATGACTCCACTGCTTTACCACCTACTCTTGTACTGAAGAATGAAGAACCACTGAACAGAATCAGAGAGCTTGTACCTTTCCCGAATACACGTAAACTTCGACACAAAGACATAATTGATTTGGCTATTAAAAATATAAAATCTGCAGCAGACAAAAGGAGAAAACTACACGGTAAAGCAAATGCAAAGAAATTATATATTGGTCAGAAAGTTCTCATTAAAGCTCATTCATTGTCACATAAGAAGAAACACTTGAGTCATAAATTATTTCTAGTTTACAATGGACCTTACAGAATCCGACGTATACCACATGATAATTGCGTTGAAGTTGAAACGCTGCGTACTAGGAAGAGTAAAGGTTTACACCGCATTTCACATGTAAAACCGCTTATTGAAAGATAATCTGCTTTTTAACTTTGTCTTTGCCATATAAATTTTCACTTTACATTGCTAGTAGGGTTTGTCAGACTTAGAATCTGTTAATATGCAACAATGTTTGAAGTTAAATATCCAGTCAAGAACCAAGAGAACTTATTTCAACAGAAATTATGAATGCATTGTTATAGTGAACAGACGACACAATGTTGTTATTTGTACATTCTTGCTTGTTAGTTGCACGATTACGTAACGACTATAAGGCTCACATACATACAACGTTTACCAGTACTGCTAATGAGATTTTAATGCAACATTTTGGTTTACTTGAAATTTGGTGTATCATGAGGTAAGTACATTGGCTTCTGCAGAACTTAGCTTTCGGAGGACGATAACTACGACACTTCCACAGAGATTATCTTACAGCAAGACGCACATTTAGCGCTACAGGACACATATTTGAGTGATTAATTTTGTACTTAAATCATTTATTTTTAAAGATATTTGAAGTACAATGATACAAAGGTTTTCCGTGAAACATTTCATTCCATTGCTGTAATCTGTAACACCTGAGGGTATAATTACATTAATCCTCAGGGGGGTACACGCTTACTTTGTGTACCATGTGTTTGGCAAGCACAAGGAGCCCTAGCTAATATGGTATTTGCTTATACAACTTTACACATCGGTACCATATTTCTCTAACACACAAATTACACAGCTATCTGATCATTTAACTGAGAGATAAACTTTTTTTTACTACATCAGTGACACATGTTTACGCAATTACACAGTTGGGTAACTTCACATTTACGAAATTGTATTTTGTCTGTACTTTGTGAACTGTTCATATTTTTTCGGACCCATTGTGATATTATGAGAGCTTTGAATGATATATTTGGTATGGGATCACGATTTTTAAAGTATGTTTGAGGTGGATGAAACTTTTGACATGAGCAGAGAATTTTTTTTTAGGTGTTTAAATTATTGGAGGAAGCTACGACGATTTTGAGAGTTGACTGAGGCTTTATGATGTTATTATTACGATGACTATGTGTATTATGCTGTTGCGGTATGTTTATGATCAATAAGCTGATGCTATATGAGTTATTTGATTATGCTATGTATCTATCATGATGAAATATTGAAGAAGTGTCGATGAATAAGGTAAGGAATAATGAGTAGTGTTTAGGGACTCTGGTTTGTGAAAAAGGTTGTTAGAAACCAAGAATCGTACTATAAGAGTTATGAAATGTATGTAAACGCGTGAATGTATTACAATGCCGACAAAAATTTTTTGGACACTGTGATATCAATAGCATTTTGTTTCTACAGATTTGTAACGCAAATTCTTGACCTGTGAAATATTTTTATATGACACTGTCACTGTAGCGGAAACTGCTGTCGTAAATATTTCGGTAAGAAAGTTAAGTGACCACCCTCACGTAATGCGTTGTGGGCACCCAGCTGTGCGACAGACGCCCGGAAAAAAAGCCATTAGTGTGTGCCTTTCAGAGGCACAGGTGGAGAAAGAAAAAGGGGCCATTATCCTCGCTATTGACATTCCTTTGTAGAAAGCATCGTAAATACGACACCCTCAAACTTGAAAACATGTGATTACACTGTGGAGCTCTTAATTTATGCCTAATGAAATGATGAGAAACATTTTTACATCTATTGTCTTTCTAGTTGAGAGATTGCTCAATTTTTTTAATATCTAGTTTCTACCTGCCCTGCAGCATTGGTTAAAATAAAATTTTATAGATGTACTAATATAAATATTTTATGCCTACAGACCCAGTAAAGAATAACTTTATGATGTACTTCAAAAAAACGAAGGAGCACAGAAAGACATTTACCTTCACAGGAACTGCATTCATAATTTTCTTTTCAAGTACTTGGTAATTTATTTTGTAGAATAAGTTGTGGTGCACCACTTTCATTACATAGACATTAAGATGTGAATAGGCATTTCCCTTATCTGCATTGTTGTCTTTAGTGTAATATTTTTTCTGCTTGAGCTATGTCATCTTTAGGTATAAGTTACTGCATTTTCTGCTGCTGTTTGCCAGGCATTGTGCTACTAAATTTCACTTTGTATTGCTCTGTTAATCTAGTTTTACTACTGATTTATTTTTCTTGTTGCTGCACATTGGCTCATATTAGTTGTAATGTTGCATTGCTTGGTAATTTAGATTTCCTGTAGCTTGCTTTGCAATTTTCCATTTTTTTTGTCATTGCTGTTTATGTTAATTGTTTTGTGCTGCTGCATTGCCTTGTCCCTTAGTTTAGCATCTGAGCTCAGTAGATTTAAGTTAGCTTAAGAGGGGGTAGACTATATATGAGAATGAGTTGTGATGAATTGGATGAAATGCACTGAGAAGCTATAAGAAAATGGTTTGGCCAAAAAAGGATTTTGAAAGAGGATATGAACCAAAAAAGTAGGGTTTAGGGACAACAGGTTTAGGTAGGATTTTCTTGGCAATAAATGATGAGGTAAGATAATGGAAAATAAATAATGAGGTAAGAAATATGTGAACATATAAATACAGAAAGCATGCTTGGATAGGATTTTTTTGGTGGAAACAAATGTTGAAATAAGACAAAAGATCTACAGAATGAAGGTTTGGGTTGGACTGCAGTACCAAATGTTACACTGAAAACAAACCCTGTCCTTTCCTTTATGTGTTATCCCGCTACGTGTTTGTGTACCCTTGTGTATTTGTTTTCTTCCTGTCTCTGTGTGCTGTTTCATAGAATTTTTTTCTCTTCTAATACTAAGCTACATTCACTTTGATGAGGAATACTGTTATCCTAAAATATAATTGGCATTCATAATATGTTATTTACTTTGTAAAGATGCTTAGACATTATTTATCCTGTTTTATTTTAATGCTCATGTGTGAAGTTGATGGTTTAAAAGTTATTCTGATATTTTATATATTTACTTATTTCATAATTCCTGTAACACTGATGTATCTATTTATTTCTATTCTTTTGTAAAGCCTGTACTACTACAAATGTTATCTGTATTGTTATGTTCTTTAATGATGTATTTTGTACCTTTGTAATTGTATTCTTATGTTATAAAATTGTAATTGACACCAGTTCATCATATTATTAACTTGTAAGTTCCATTTCACTGCACACCTTTCTGTTGGTCATAGTATATGGACAATATGTGAGAAGTAGGGACTGATAGTGTTTGCACGTGTGTTAATAATTCAGCAAGGGACTGGATAACAGCATTGCTGGTTCTAAGGACATTTCAAACAAATTTTTTGTGAGTGGACAAGTGGTGGTCTATGGACTTGCTATATTCTCCGCAAGACTCTTCGATGGTGATTGTGCACCTGCACAGTCGCAACAGATGGCTGCTGGCCGTCTCTACCAGGACTACAGTGGGTCTGCATCTTTGATGGCCTACCAATACCAGTATTTCTACAAGGACTGCAGTGGGTCTGCACCTTTGATGACCCACCAATACCATTATTTCTACAAGGACTACAGTGGGTCTGCACCTCTGGTGGCCCACCAATACCATACTCTCTACCAGGACTACAGTGGGTCTACTCTGTGATGACCTACCTACCAATATTCTTCAAAACATCGAATGACTCTGCTGTGGGTTTGCTCTGTTGTGGACCAATACCTGTCTGCATGTCAAGAGTCGGCACTGTCTTTCCGTTGGAAGGACAACACTACTTCTTCAAGATTGCATGGAAATCCACTACTTCCGTGTGCATTTTCTTTTACTGCTCAGACTTTGAGAAAAACACTGCAATGTTACTGTGATGAATGATCAGGACTGTCTTTATGGACTATGAGAAAATTTTAGCTTTTGACCAACATTGTATCAATAGGTGTGTGCATTTGATATCTTTGTTATTGTAATTATGAAAAATTTTATCAAATCATTATTGGGCACTGCCCAAAACAATTTATAAAATTTTTGTGGGGAGCATGGGGGCTATGTAAGTAGGCTGTTTAGGTTTTTTTATTAGTATCGCCACGTAGCGCTCTGTATGAAAATCACTGGCTGTGCTGTGTGCAGTCTATGGCTGCTTTGCATTGTTGTAATACTCGCCATTGTAGTGTTGGGCTGTTGGCTGTTAACAGCGCGTAGCGTTGCGCAGTTGGAGGTGAGCCGCCAGCAGTGGTGGATGTGGGGAGAGAAATGCCGGAGTTTGGAAATTTGTAAGACTGGATGTCATGATCTGTTATGTATATTATGATCTTTCAACAGTATTAAGGTAAATACATTGTTTGTTCTCTACTAAAATCTTTCATTTCCTAACTATGCCTATCAGTAGTTAGTGCCTTCCGTAGTTTGAATCTTTTATTTAGCTGGCAGTAGTGGCGCTCGCTGTTTTGCAGTAGTTCGAGTAACGAAGATTTTTGGTGAGGTAAGTGATTTGTGAAAGGTATAGGTTAATGTTAGTCAGGGCCATTCTTTTGTCGGGATTTTTGAAAGTCTGATTGCGTTGCGCTAAAAATATTGTGTGTCAGGTTAAGCACAGTCTTATGTATAATTGTACATAGGGGACGTTTCAAGGTGTACATGATCTTCGCAAATTCCGCGCCAGTGTGAATAGTCCACGTGATGTAATCTGGGCCTCTAAAGGTGATGCCACGGAAACAAAGCGAACCTTATTAAATCACTGGGAGAATATCCATCTACGTAGTTTGTATGATGATCCATAGAGCACAAAAATTGTTGCTTGCTGGAGAATCGTGGTCATCAATTTACGCATCAACCATACTCAGACATAAATGGGATTTGATACTTCAGGTCAACGTACACTCCAAGGAAGTGGTGGTACTTGCCGACATCCGAAGAAAGCTTGCTTCATGTTCCCACCTTTCGTTTGTAACAACAACGACACTGTACTATTGTACATATAAGTAAATTTTTTTTCCATCTGATTTTTCGATAAACTAGTGTAATTGATGTTCTGAATTCATTTCTTTTTAGTTTCATGTCATTGTGTTAAGAAAACTGTAAACAAGTTTCAATGTGAATATTAATATTTATGTCAAATGTCAAGCAATATGGTAATAGAATTGAAATGTAACTAATTTTGGAACTGTTGTAAGATGTTTAAAATTGTAATTGTGCATCTTGTCCATACGTAGGCAATGTGTTAGGATATGTAGAATGCAAAACCTCGGGTGAATACCCGGCCTGTCAGGGAGCGGTAAAAGGTGGATGGCAGGCGAGCACGGAGAAATGCACGCGGGCACTGCACGGCACAACGGGCTCAGCAGAAGTTAGTTTAGTGATGGGCTAAACTGCGATTTTCCGATATCAGTGATTTCTGTGAATGCTACTTTTCAGTATCTGTTATTCTTAACTGTGATTTGTCGCAGTTAAGAGTCGCAGTTAAGGAACATAGGTCGTACACCCCTCTGCCACTGCTATTTCTGCGATTTCTGCTACTTCCGCGATTTCTGCTACTTCTGCGATTTCTGTGACTTCTGCTACTTCTGCGATTTCTGTGATTCCTGCGATTTCTGCGACTTACCACCGTATGAAAAAGTTACATCTGTCAACACAGAAAATTGCATCTCAACAAAACTGTCATTGGCAAGTATGTTTTACGTTTTTTCTTCCGTTGGCTTTAATTTTGTATTAAAGAAACAACAGTGAAAATATTAATAGTGTAATCAATATGTAAGTAGCCGTACAGTACCGTAATAGTTCGTATTTAGAAAATGAATTCTAACATATTGTTATGTTCACAGGTACCTGAACTACATTTCAGTCACTCAGTAAAGTGATAACTCAAAATATCATTGTCAACAGATCTGAAGAAATTGCCACTGCGTCTTTAGACCGTTTTCACCAGACGAGAGGTTAGTTTCTAAGCGTTTCGATGGACTTAATTACTTCAGTGAGATCGTTCTTGCAAATGTGATATTCATTATAGCAAATATTAGCAATCTACTCTGTTAATTATATTGCTAGTAATTAATGACAGCAACAATTGTTTAATAATCCTTGTCTTTTTGTAGATACAGTTCTGACTCTGATTACTGGTTGCTGTACGTATCTATCCACATCAAGGCTGTTGAGAGAGACTCGTGAAGATTCAAGACAGCTCTTGGAGGATTTGCAGTTTAAAAGTGAAATAATTGTGAAATAAGTGTGTGAATGATTAAACTGTGTTTTATTGAAGTTGTTGTGCGATTTTAAAGGAATAATAAATGTCAAATACAGTGAGTGAATAATAAAAATCTCATTTTCCACATGTTTAAGCCGTCCTATACCCATAATTTTCCGCCACTTACTTATTGGTAAACACTTGTTGGAGAGTGACATGCCCCCCCCCTCTCTCCACAATCTTGGTGTGACACTGACCTGTAACATATCCCGAAGTCTACAATATGCATTTTGAGGCTGTTGATATGAAAGTGGGAAGTACAGATCTTCCAGTTAAATCAGTGCATTACTTGAAAGTAACACAGGAAAAGCTTACTTATGTAGGTGGTAGTAGTGTCGGCAAAAAGTTCTTGTGTGTGAAGTTTCCATGTAGAACACCAGGTGTAAAACTTTTCTCCCGAGTCTTGAACTATGTTGGAACAAAAGTGAGGCATTCATATGACTGTTTTCATTTCTCTACACTTATACAGATGTCTGAGTTCTGCTGTGTTAACATTGCAAAGTCCTGTAGGCATGTGGAGTATTAACCAAAACTGTCATATTGGAAGCAGAATCAAACACATTTGTTACGTTACTTGATATTTTCAGGAGAAAAAGGCAATGTTGCTTCTTATTAATATAATACATTCAGAGTCACAGCAGTATTTGACCAACCATAACTGATGCTGAATGTGAATGACGTCATATAATATGAAGGGCTTATTTCAATAGTGGTACAAGTCCATTACCTCCACTTTTCTGTCTATAATGCTTCTGAAATTAGTGATCCAAACAAACATAAATAAAGGTTCTTCTCTAGCAAGAAGCCATATGCTTGAATATTTCTGGTATCTCAACCGCAGATTTTTCAGCGCTCATTTAACTTTACGACTCTGTATCTCAAAATGAACAAAAATGGACTTGTACCACTATTGAAATAAGCCCTTCATATGCACACACAGCACATCGATCTCGTGAGGCACAAGGCTCTCATAACGAAGCACGTACGTCGGTCAACAGATGACACTAGGAAAAGTATGTTAACTGCACTTTTTAGTTGCTACTTGCGACTCTTAGTTGCGATTTGTCACAGAAATCGCAGTTTGACTCGGTAGCGAATAGCGTAGTATGAACTTTGCTCAACAGATGGCAGTGCTAACTGCGCTTTTTAGTTGCTACTTGCGACTCTTAGTTGCGACTTGTCACGGAAATCGCAGTTGGACTCAATAGTGTATCGCAGAGATGGGCGTAGTACGAACTTTGACCCACAGGTGGCACTGTTAACCGCACTTTCTAGTTGCTACTTGCGACTCTTAGTTGCGACTTGTCACGGAAATCGCAGTTAGACTCGATACCGTATCGCAGAGATGGCCGTAGTACGAACTTTGGCCAACAGATGGCACTGTTAACTGCGCTTTTTAGTTGCTACTTGCGACTCTTAGTTGCGACTTGTCACGGAAATCGCAGTTGGACTCCATAGCGTACCGCAGAGATGGACGTAGTACGAACTTTGGCCAACAGATGCCACTGTTAACCTCGCTTTTTAGTTGCTACTTGCGACTCTTAGTTGCGACTTGTCACTGAAATCGCAGAAAGCAGTGCTAAATTCGACCAATAGATTGCTCACGTCTTTGAATGTGAAATACTACTTGCGACTGCTAACTGTGACTGAAATTGCAGTTAGATTCTGTAAAGTTGCTACTGTGATATCTGTGACTTCTCAGTCACTGTGATTTCTAACAGATACGCGATTTCCTGCCCACCACTAAGTTAGTTGGAGTTTGGCATTGGTCTGAGCAACACCTTCTGAAGTGAGGAGGCCCTCCTGGAAGACGTAGTTTCACTGAGCCTCGGGTATGCTGTTCCAACGCCCACACAGCATGGCAAAATTCCATAGACACTAAATGGAAAAGTATTGCGACGCTAAGAAGAATTAAAGTGCCGATACATCAAGAGCAATAGCTGTGGTTGTATGTGTGCTTTATGCCTCGCCATCTCGCCGCTTGCCAACCGCCACATCGATACAAGCAGGTTGAAACTTTTAGTACTGTATTCGTATGGACCATAGAGTGAACTGTTCAATAATAACCTAAATTTTACCAGAACTTTCCCCTCATTTAATTATCCTCACAACTAATCTAGACAGGGTCCTTTCCAAATGTTGTGCAATCCGAGTGTCCCGAAATGAAAAATTGAATTTTGTGTTAATAATAATTACATGCAGACCTAACTATGTTAGAATGGTGTTTAAAGAACTGTTTTGTTAATGAACCAGTAAATGAATAATGAAGGTCTAACGAAGTTGAAAGATAACTTTAATATTGATATAGTAATGAAGTTTAATTATTTCGAGACAGATATAAAGGTATTTAAATGAGAAGTAAATAAGATAAAAAGAGTAGTAACTCATATACTGGAAATCTTGAACGCATGATAATTTCAGTAATCAATTTTTTTAATATAGTGATCATAACAGTTTCAGGGTCCCCCCCCCCCTTTTATTCATTTGAATTCTGAAGTGTTCCACATTGGTTTGACCAACAAAAGTTAAAGTCAATATATAAGTCAAAATTTATCATTGTTTTATCTTTATCAAAATTGAAATTTTGTGTGTGGCTCGAAAGTGCTATTTCTAGGATGACCTATGCCCAATTTTAATCAGATCAATAGACAGTACGAAGTTTTGTAGTATACATTATAGCGTAGTGTTATGTATTCATGGTTTTTCCATTTCAGTACAGAACGTGAAACTATCAGTTCAATAGATTTTCTGGTTCTAAAATTATGCTATATTATGCAGTGTTACTACTTGTTATTTTGCATGAATATCTACCAACTTGTACAGGGAAAAAACTCAGTTAATGCCTAATTAGGCTGGCGACTATATTATTATTAAACTGGTAGCATCTTCAGTGTTGCTTTGGTCCATACTGACGTGTAATTGCATTTTGAACTTACTTGACAGATCATTGTTATTACAGAGTACGTGTAAGTCTGATTTGCCACCATTCAGGTACATGCGGTCGATATCTGTAAGAAAATCCTTTCTCATATGGTGAACCCCGCTCAATTACCATAGCACAGGCTTTAACGAGTATTGTGTGCCCCACGCGCACATTACAAGTGGCTTCCCGGTGACAGGACATCCAGTTGTTGTCGGTCAAAAATTAACGTGAATACCGAACAGTGGATGTTCAGTGGCACGAATTGCAATAATATTCAGGGAAGTAAATAGCAGTGAACGTCAAGTACGGTAGTGAGGTGTAACTTGCGTTCGGTATGGACAAGAATGTAAAAACAGTAGATGTGCCGAGCGTAATGGAAGATGCGGCTGGCAATGATAGGAGTTTACGCGGCCAGATAACATATGGCGTTAGCGGTAGGCGATTGGCGTACATACAATACCATGAACATGTTAACGAACAGATTGAAATGTCGAAATTGCCTCGAACACACCAAGGAATAAAACAGGAAGTAGAGGATGACTTTGTAGATGATAGTGGGTACGTGAACGAATCCACTGAGATGTTTGATTCACCACAGATAAAGAAAGAACCGAAAGAAAATTTTGAAGTAGGATCGGAACACACCGATTCCGTAGAACAAAACAGTGCGAAAATTTTAAGCATGAACGACTTATTTGAACGATTAACCAAACAAATTGCAGGACAGAATGATCAGCTTAAAACACACGTTGACGAGCAGCTTCAAACACAAAGTAATCAGCTCAGAACACACGTTGATCAGTTACGGATATGATAAACAAATTCCAATGGCAGTCGCTACAAGAGAGGCGTTGTGCATCACCGCGTGGTTTTCTGTTGTAATTTGGAAATTCTGAGAGCGTACATTTCAAGAAGAGATACGCGCTGTATTAATTTCTCGCGCATTCTTCTCGCGAAATGTTCAAGAAAAGAAAATCAGAGGCCATGGGGAGTGTGCTTCCTAAGCTCTGTTAACGAATTTCAGGAAAAGGTAGAAAATGTTAGTGATACTAGAAGTTCCCTCCGGCACACAGAATAAGGTAGCTTGTGGAGTGCAAACACAACAAAAAGAGTTTTGCATTATCCCTTTATTTCGAAGTTCATGGCAAGAAAGCAAAACTTGGCTTAGCGGCATGTGTGTATAAACTATTCATCTACAATGTGTCCAGATCACCAAATGATAAAAACAAACATTTCTGTAACCACAAAATCTTGTTTCCCATGAGGGGAGGCCGGGAGGGGTGGATTGTTTCATGTCTCTGCTGATGAACGTCAATACGTGGTTGAACGTTCCCTTGCTCGTATGCAGATTTGAAACCATCGTGGCATACCATTGATGACATCAAATATGGCTCTGAGCACTATGGGACTTAACATCTGAGGTCATCAGTCCCCTAGAACTTAGAAATACTTAAACCTAACTAACATAAGAACAGCACACACATCCATGGCCGAGGCAGGTTTCGAACCTGCGACCGTAGCGGTCGTGCGGTTCCAGAGTGAAGCGTCTAGAACCGCTCGGCCACACCGGCTGGCTTACCGATGACATCAAGCCAGTCATGACCTAACTGTACCACTCTACAATGACAATGCTGCGTAAGTCACGCAGAATGCGTGGTCGTTGTCGATGTCCGGAAACGACCCGTTTCGATCAGTTGCACTTATATTCGATAGGGTTCATATCCTGAGAACCGGCGAGCCACTCCATTCTGGTGATTCTAGCATGCAGAAAAAACGTGTTCATGAGAATAACACGATGGTCACGAGAGTTATCATCCATCAATATGAAATTGTGACTCAAATTCTGCAACACAGTCCCAGTATTGGTTGCAGAATCTCTTCCCTGTACCGTAGAGCTGTGAGATTGGTCTCAAGAATCACGAGACGTATAAGGTGCCCCATGTAATGCCACATCACTCCAACATCATCTTGCTACAAATGTGAGACACAGTGTTGGAGGCGTTCGATGTTATCTTGTTGTCTCCAAACACATTATCTGCAATTATCAGCGTACAAACAGATCCTCGTTTCATTCGTAAGCAAAACCCGACGCCAATGCTGAGGCGTCCATTTTGCTTGATTTCTTGCCCATCTATAATGGAATCCATGTTGTAGTCATGTGCGACATGGTGCTCGCCACGGTCGTCGGTAACGGAGGCTCACATCATGCAATCGTTTCCTATATATTTGAAAGAATGCATGACGTCCTGTAGCCCCCTCGAACGCAGAATTCAGATCTGGAGCACTCAGCTCTCTGTTTCCTTGACTTGAAAACCGAAGATATCGGCCATCCGGTGTACCTGTCGGACGTGGACGGCCTGTGCAGTGGACATCATCAATTGGAACCGATTCCATCTCCGCACCGCATCACTTTGGCTCCAGTACACACGTTGAGCAACTTCCCCGATTGACAAGCATTCTGCGCATAACAGGATGATGCTAACCCCATCACCAGGACGTGATTGTCCTTCGTGGCATGATGAGTGCTCACTCTACTGTTCCACAGACGTCTGTAATACGTCCTTACTGAACTGCATCAACCAAAATGCTACAATCATTCGAGTGCGGCATTCTACCCATAGGTACTACGTCAGGAGAGACCTTTCGATATGTACAGAGACAATGACAATGGCAATACACCTGCACATGTGGAGGTGATATCAACTTGTTCTGATGTTCGTATGTAGTGGTTGCTTTCAGATCACAGTTTACATTTTTTTTTTTTACTGTGGAGTCTAATCTGCATGAAGCAGTGTGTAGGGTAGCATGGAGTGTGATTTGCAAGGGACCTTTTTTTCCATTCAATGATAGCGTTCATGTTCCCATTAGCGTCAGAGGTGTCAGAGAGTTCTGGGTAATGGAGGGTAGAAGTGAAGCTGGGCCAGCGTCAGTACATTTTTTAGTGCAGGTTGCCTACATCAGTGGCAGGTACGCACTCAGGGGCAAACCTATTGTTCACCTTTGATTGACAGGTACTTAACCTATTGTTCTCCTTTGATTGACAGGTACTTAACCTATTGTCCCACTAAAAGGATCCTTCCTTTTGATTGACAGGCACTTAACCTATTGACCTCCCCTACCCCTCCCCAAATCCCCCCCCTCACTGCTACAAGTACACTTTCAAGTCGTAGTTATTGGTGTAGGCATCTCTCACTCTTATCAATTTGACTGACTACTTAATTAAATTGATCAATTAATTAACCTCTCACCCACTGGTCAACCCCTCCCCTCCCCCTCCCCTCTCCTCCCTAGAAAATGGCGAGAAGTTCAAATACCATCAGGACAATGCAACACACCACGGCCATCTCCACTAACCAAAGAAAATAGCAGGAAAAACGGCACTTTGACTACCTTCAATAACCTAAGTCTTCCAACCGCCACCTCCTCCTAGGTATTGGCTGGTAAAGGACTCGAACTGTGCTGAACATAAGTCTTTATTTTACATGCACTATTTAATTAACCAGTTAGAGGTAGTACCACCATCAAGTGTATTCACCATGAGGTCCGGAGTCCAACTGACATAGTACACAGTACAGGCACCAGAGGCCGCTGTCACCCATTCTGTGATGTAATCCAAGATGGCGGTCTGGGGTGGGGGGTAATGGCAGGAAACTGTGTGGACACCATGGGGTCCGAAGTCCAACTGACCTAGTACACAGTACTGCCATCAGAGGGCGCTGTTATCCGTTCTGTAACGTTATTCAAGATGGCAGGGAAAATGGTGGGAAAGAATGTGTTCACCAAGGGGTATGGGCCTAGTACACAGTACCGCCACCAGAGGGTACTGTTGTCTGTTCCGTGATGTAACCCAAGATGGCTGTCTGGAGGGGAAAATGACTCAGCCTGTGCTGGACTGCTGGAGAGAGGAAGGAGTGTACTTTATTTATTTTGGAACAATTTATTTAGGGATGGCTTTGAAATAGTATATTTATCATACTGATACAAAACAAACTCTCTGACATGCTTGGTCACGCCACACAGCCTACAGACCTGTAAACTACTCGTAAATTACAGAAATGACGCACTGCAGACACGCAAACAACTCCTAAAGTACCGAAATAATTTACATACACAGCACACAGGCATGCAGACTCCTCCTAAATAATGCAGTACCCTGATGTGCAGACACAAAATCAACTCGTGAACTGTCCAAATAACACATAGCACAGCCTACAGACCTTCTCGCAAAAATAATGCAACAGACATGCAAACAAAGTGCACAGCCACCGGTTACTGCTCACATCCACTGGACCACACAGAAGGCTACCGCACACACTCCCAGAAGTCGGGATGCGCTGGCAGCCCTCGCAAAGTGATGTGGTCATCTGTTGCCAAGCCACGCACAGGTGCCTGTTTGGGTCCCTGAAGCATGAAGCGGTGGCATCCCTTCAAACTTGACACCTGAGAAATTCCTCTCGAAATACGTGATCACCTAGGCACCATTGATGACGTGAGTGGACAGGAGCAAAGACCTATTTGCAGAGTGCAGACACTCCAAGGGGGAGTGTGCGTTGACACCGCAGCAAGCCACCAGCAGACGGCATGTCAAACTCACCTCTCCAGTTAAAGTTCTTCGAGTGTTATACTGACATCACATGTCTATCTAAATAAGCACCAAGTCATCCTCTGGTCCATGTGTGTGTGTGTGTGTGTTCTCTGCTGATGGTGTGATCTCTCTCTCTACCTGTGGTCCAGCAAAGACCTAATTGCCGAGCGACTCACCCTCACCGACGCTGTAGAAATCAGATCCAGAATAGCACAGGGTGCATTGTTCCTCGCGATCCTAAAGGGATATGTGTGACACGCATTGTGACATCACAGATCGTGCAGTAGAAATCTGTTCAACCACTCGCTATTCGAATGGGACATGCTGACATATGGCTGACGCATTGCTGCGTGTAGCTACGTAGCATCGCAAGCGCATCTAGCAACATTCCCAATGTTATACTGAAGCCACTTGGCTATCTAAAATAAGAACTACGTCGAACTTTCGGACATTGTATAGGTCCCAGAAATACTGAACGTGCACTTTTGTAGGAGCTTTTGTGATGTCTCAGTTTGTATGCATGTAGATTCTTGCCCTAACAGAACCCGTTTACAAAAATAGTATGGAATAACGCCGAATGCATTCCTCCTGATGGTCCTAACATGGCACCCCGTCCATCACATATTACCCTTCCTGCTTTCAACATACACAAACGTTCTCGCTACTATGTAGAGACTCCTATATCCCAGCACAAAGGATGTCTTGTGAATGAATCAAGCATTATGATTTGCTCTTATCTAATTTATCCGATGAATTACTGATACTGCTGGTGGGAAGCACTGTCCGCCTTTTTTTA
Organism: Schistocerca nitens; assembly: GCF_023898315.1. Taxonomy (NCBI): domain Eukaryota; kingdom Metazoa; phylum Arthropoda; class Insecta; order Orthoptera; family Acrididae; genus Schistocerca; species Schistocerca nitens. The sequence continues at coordinate 451,154,660 of NC_064618.1, read as the reverse complement.
CCTTTCTGCAGATGAAGCTTTCGGCTGCAAAAACTATTTTATACAGATGTCCATATTGCACCCACAATTAAACCTTGCCAAGTGTCCTACATATCGTCAAATATGAAAAGACTCTTACTCAATTACACTTCTATCTGACTGCGGACAGGAGCTTGAATATTAGAGCGTGAAACCAATCTCCAACCCAGCAACATATCACTGCATTCTGTGTGGTTGTAGTAAACATACAATTCATATCCTCCGCCATACAAAAATCGCTGCTTTTACATCATTCATATAGCTATTGATCCCAGGCACTTTTACATATACCACGAAGACAGACAGCACCATATATACTCCTCGCAGCACTATATACTTTCCTGCAGCCAACAGTCACAAGTCATCCACTCCCAACACGTGACCAGAGCACCCTCAGCAGGCCGAAGTCACTGTCAGAACTGTTCTACAAATTCTGGCTCATTTCTCTAAGCACAAACGTGTTACTGTTTCTGGCCAGACCTGCTTGCTTGCTTGCTTTTCTACACCCATCTTCATACTCTGGGATTACAAGAACACATTTATTTTCGCATGGTTTGCCATAATATTACACCATTTTCGCGGTACTTCTCGATATCAAGCACACAGCAATATCCTACTGATCACTCGCACAACGTATTTCTGAAGATAAAGACCCCAAATTACTTCTCTACAAACCCTAAACTATAGAGAGGTGGAACATGTTGTAAACCACTGATTAACTATATACTTATCCCCCATGCGAAGACCTTTACGTGAGAATTCGAAAAAAAATGGGTGAAACTGATATGTACACTCGCGAATACCAATGTCGGTTATGTAACAGATTCCATATCATCCTTATAATTTACAAAGTCAACTAAGGTGTTTCTCATATCTAGAGAGAACCAGCAAACATGTTTTCCACCCATCTTTCACCTGCTAGATGCGCACACCACAATCGATGTTCCCTCAACTAAATAAAGGCGTGAAATGTGCAGAAGCAATCAACCGGACAATTTATATGGAAGGGAATAACGGTCCATCGTAAACACACGTCCATATCGAATCTTCTCAAAAATTTCCACCTCATCACAAAAGTTATCCAACATGTACCAAGTATTAGTTCGCTTTTCAGCCATCTAGAGGACAACACGGTTAAATCAGCTACATTCCTGTACTCCAGCAAGGCCTCTGCATTCAGATGGCTCCTACAGTTAATGGGAAACGTGAATAATCCCCGCCACAGGTCACCGACGCTGCACGCCATGCACGCATAGACAGAATCATCCTAGGAAAACAACTGGCCTCATATATATTTTATCCCTGTACTTACAACTAAATGTTATGATTGCAGTCACAGTTGAACGACATTCGACAATGAGTGAAGTATCAGAAAAACACCCTGCTGAGGCTGTGACTCTGGAAATAGAAATATCGGTACCATTCTTATGACTTGACATACTCCTTCCTTTGCTATCACAATACTTTATGTCAAATCCATACCTTCCTTACGACTGGACATAATCATTTCCTTTGCACATTTCGGAACACAAACACATACTTCATAAGCCTATTGATCCACTGCACAGACCAGTTTAAAGTTTGAAGTTGAAAGATGGGTGGAAGATATGTTTGCTGGTTCTCTCTAGACATGAGAGACACCTTAGTTGATTTTGTAAATTACAGGTACGATTTGGAATCTGTTACATCACCGACATCAGTATTCGCGAGTAGAAATATCAGTTTCATCTACTTTTTTCGAGTTCTCACATATATGTGTTCGCAAAGGGGATTAAATTTATAGTTACTCAATGGTTAACAGCACACTGCACCTCGCGAAAGTTTAGGATTTGTAGAGAAATAATTTGGGATCTGTATCCTCGGAATTATGTCGCACGAGTGATCAGTAGGATACAGCTGTGTGCTTGATATCAAGACGTACAGTGAAAATGGTATAATACTACGGCAAACCATGTGAAAATAAATGTGTCCTTGTAATCCCAGAGTCTGGAGATGGGTGTAGAAAAGCAAGCAAGCAAGCAGGTCCGGACCAGAAACAGTAACCCGTTTGTGCTGAGGGGAAACGACCCGGAATTTGTAGAACAGTTCTGAGAGTGTCTTTGGTCACTGAGGGTGGTCTGGTCACATGTTGACAGTGGATGATTTGTGACTGTTGGCTGCAGGAAAATATCTAGAGCTGTGAGTATATACGGTGCTGTCTGTCTTCGCGGTATATGTAAAAGTGTCTGGCGGTCGATAGCTATACAAATGATGTAAAAGCGGCTATTTTTGAATGGCATTGGATACGAATTGTATGTTTACTACATCAATATGGTACGTGGTGAGATATTGCTGGGTTGGAGATTGGTTTCATGCTCTAATATTCAAGCTCCTGTCCTCAGACAGATAGAAGTGTAATTGAGTAAGAGTCTTTCCGTATTTGAAGATATGTAAGGCACTTTGCAAGGTTTAATTATGGGTGCAATATGGCTATCTGTATAAAATAGTTTTTTGTGGCTGAAAGTCTCGCCAGCAGAGAGGAAAAAAAGGCGGACAATGCTTCCACACAGGCGGCATCAGAAATTCAGCAGGTAAATTAGATAAGAGCCTATCATAGTGCGCAATTCATTTTCGATGCGCTTGCAATGGTGTGTAGCTACGTGCGCGCATTTTGTGGCGATCTGTCAGCCACACTAGGCATGTAAGCACGGCTAGACGCAGCTCGAATGTCCCACTAGGATCGTGAGGAAGAGAAAGTAGCCTGTGCTATTCTGGGAAGCAATGGAACGGATTTCTGCAGCATGTGTGAGGGTGAGTCGCTCTGCAAATAAGTCTTTGCTCCTATCCGGTCACGTCAGCAATGGTGCCTAGGTGAACATGTATTTCGAGAGGAATTTCTCAATAGGCAAGTATGAAAGGGATGCTGCCACCTCATGCTTGTGGGACCCGAACAGGCACCTGTCTGTGGCTTGGCAGCTGACGGTCATGTTGTCACTTTGCGGGGGCTGCCGGTGTATCCTGACTTCTGGGAGCGTGTGTGGTAGGGTCCTGTGTGGTCCAGTGGATAGGGGCTTGCGAGCAGTGCTTGCACGTGTTATTTGCGTGTCTGTTGTATTATTTTGTGAGAAGGTCTGTAAGCTGTGCTATGCGATATTTGGATAGTCTAGGAGTAGTGAGCGTGTGTGCAGAGCGTTTTACATGCGTTATTTTAATAATTTATGAGTTGTTTTCGTGTCTGCACTTCAGTGTACTGCATTATTTCGGTGATTTAGGAGTAGTTTACTGGTCTGTATGCTGTGTGCTGCATTATTTCGGTTATTTACGAGTTGTTTGTGTGTCTGTACATCAGTATACTGCATTATTTGCAAGTAGTTTGCAGGTCTGCAGACTGTGTATTGTGACCCCAAGCATGTCAGAGCGTGTGTTTTGTATCAGTGTAATAAATGTACATGAAATCAGTGCCTAAATAAATTGTTCCAAAATAAATAAAATACACTCCTTCATCTCTCCAGCAGCCCAGTGCAGGGTGAGTCATTTTCCCACCATTTTCCCCCACCCCAGACCACTATCTTCGATTACATCATGGGAGGGATGACAGTGCCCTCTGGTGGCAGTACTGTGTACTAGGTCAGTTGGACTCCGGACCCCATGGTGAGCACACTGGATACAGGTACTGCCTCAAATTGTTTAAATAAAGGCATATGTCCAGCACAGGCTGAGTCGTTTTCCTGCCATTTTTCCCCTGTCCAGACCGCCATCTTGTATTACATGAATGAAGGGTCGACAGTGCCCTCTGGTGGCAGTACTGTGTACTAACTTAATTGGACTCTGGCCCCATGGCGAACCCACTTGTTGGTGGTACTGACTCCAACTGTTTAAACAAAGACTGAAAATAAAGACAAGTCCAGCACAGGCCCAGTCCTTTTCCCGCCAGTTCCTAGGAGGAGGTGGTGGTCGGGTGACTGAGGTTAGTGGAGGTAGTGCATGAGCCCTTTTTTCCTGCCATTTTCTTAAGTTAGTGGAGGTAGCTGTGGTGTGTTGCATTGTCCTGATGAAATTTGAACTTCCCACCAAAGCAGCATGGTGTGCACTTTCCCGCAAAAGACGCCATCTTGGATAATGGTACTCATGTCATCAGCTGACGTCACGGCCATCTTGGATGAATCATACGCTGTTGCCAAGGCCGCCATCTTGGATGACATCTTGAATAAATTTTGCAACAATGCAGAGTGGCGCCACACTGCCCTTGTCCCCCTTCTTGAAGTCATTAGTGACTACTTTTTAATAGTGATGATAGTTATAGGTTTTAGCATCATTGTTATCTTTATCGTCATCAAGAAACATGTTGCACAGTTTTCAGATGTTGGGTTCTGAGGGCAGTTATTTTCTACGTGGTGTTTGAACAGAACAGGTGAGAAACATAATATATGCAGTTTTCCTATGAAAAGAATGCATTATGCAAGTTTTTTTCATTGATATTTACTGACCTAACAGGGAAAAGCCTAAAACAATATGATAAAATTCAGATACCTGGGTCAAGTCATGAAATTCCACTGTAATTTGATAATTTAGCCCTATTCGTAAAATTTTGTATGAATACTAAATAAAAATTGTTAATCTTACCTTTTCTCTATTATATTGTCCAGACGCACACTCAAACAGTTGTACATGTGCACGTGTCAGTTATGTGGTATGATGTATTCTTTTGTTTTCCCGTTTTCCTTCTCTTCTTTCTCCTCTTGAAACACAATTTTTGAACTGATATGCAGCTGAATGGTGGGCATGCTTCGGATCAATCCTAATAACGATACAGAAAGTTGCACAACAGATCTTTAACTTACACCCTGGACAAAGTATGTAATAGGATAGGAAACTGTCTTTACCTGTTCCCTTGGCGACTCCTACTACGTTCAGTTTTTCATACTGAAATCTTATTAGTTCTGAAGTTTCCTGTTCCACTTTGGTAATACCAGCACTATTAAATAAACTTTGAAACCTCACTATGTCGATTTGTAGTAATAGTTCCGCTTTGCAGCAGCCATCATTGTGTTTACAGGACACTTTCAGTTGCTCCCATCACTTCCAAATCTCTGGGCCATTCTGAACCGTGAATTTACTTGCAAAACCTTTTCTTAAGAATTTACTTTATTTACTAGCGATTTATCAAGAACATTAACACATTTAATCACACTATGTGAGCGTGGAAGTAGTTGCCAGTGGGTAACTGATGAAAACAAATTAAATTTCTTTCAACAAATGGAAATTTTATTCCTAAAAGCCCTTTTTTTAACCAGATTTAAAATTATAAACAGAAAGCAGCCTCTAAATATTAAGTTACAATTTATTCAGAGGGAGAAAGAATAAATTTTGACAGTATGAGCTTTCGGGCTGAGAACCTTGCCACTCCCTTTTGACATGGCCGTAGTCATGACCACTCACGACCTCCTCTGAAAGACTACACTGGTGCAAATCTGCAACACACCAGATTACTTTAATCTAAAATTTTTAACAACTCACACAAGCACATAAACTATGCACCCTGTAGGATGGATGGAAATGGTACAAAACACTAACATTAGAAAAAATAACTTGCCACCGAAGGTGCAGCTTGATTAAAAAAAAAACTCTTATGGTGGAAGGGTGGCAGCTTTATATACTAAAATGACCATTTAAATAAAAACCCATGGAATGCAGTCTTACATAAAATATCCAAGATAGCCAAACATGCACTGCATTACTCAAATACCGCCTCTCAAGATGATAAGCAAGATAAAAACATATTTCAGGAATTAGGCCGTTACACTTCAAGCAATAAATTCGTTAACACCGAATCTGACAAACCTGACAGAGGCAGGCAGCTATTAACGTACGGCAGACCGACAGGCAGACACTAACTGCCTATCAAATGCGGACGGGAGACAGACGAGCAAGCTGGGGGTGAGAGACTGACCCAGAAAACAAGTAGAATTTAACAAGTCAATGAAGCAACATATCACGAATCACTTAACTTCTAATAAACTGCGATGTCTGGCGAAGACCTGGCGCAGCATCCCTAAAACGCTCTCCCGAACCGTTCGCTGCCAGCCGCTTCAACGGATGCAGGAAGGCGCGCCGACCTCCCGTCTCAGGGCGCCACAGCTCGCCCCGAACAGACCGATGTCGTGGGTTGACTCGTGTAGCTCTCGTGTCGGCCGCGAAGCCACTACCCCTCGCTAATACGGCGCGGCCCAATGAACTGACGTGGCGACCTCACATGCGCCGACGCTCAAGACGGACAAGTCATCTTGTGTCTCAGTGCGCGACCGACCAACCGATCGATCCAACCGCCAATGACCATCGCCTGAACAAACTCGAGTAGACTGGCGGCCTAACACATACTAGCACTTCGGACGACAGACAGACACTGACTGCCCCACACTGGCCTGGCTGACCAACTGATCAGACTCGCCACCTAGCGAGCTCATCGCGCCCCTTAAATGCACGTGAACAGGGTACCTTTCCCCTTTCCCACCAGAGAGTGACACCAAAGCTGCGATTGCCACAAAAGCGCCACCGCCAGAAATGGAAGGCGACTGCTTCACACTACGCGCTGCGGCGCGCTCTTAAAAACAGCAATTTTTTCCACGGCTCAGTAACGTTTCCTTTTCCTCGCAAAACAACCTTGCTGTTGAGTTACAACGTCATTAAAACACTATGTATCGCCACACAGCATGCATTCAAACAACTAAAGCAGTAATTACTCTGACTTATTTCATGTGACTTTACGCAGCCCTCCTACTGTCTAGATGGAAATAAAAAAAAGCACTCCGTCATCAAGCCACAAGTCACCCATCGGGACCATCTGACCGCCTTGTCATCCTCAACTGAGAATGCGAATAGGAGGGGCGTGTGGTCAGAGACGGAAATAAGGTATATAAGAAATAAAAGAGCGAGGCAATAACGTCACTATGGAATAAATACACTTTTCTACCACACTTGTAGACGGGTTTTGCACAGTTTTGGAAACAAAATGTTGTTAGGATGATATAATTGCTACAGTATACGAAATGCATTAATTTTGTTAAAAAAGTGGAAGGATAGTCTTCAGTTTACCAGTCAAGAAAATGATTTACAAAACATATGAAACACTTTTTCTTGAGTATTTCTTTTCAGTCTGGGACCTTTGGCAGATTGGAGTAATAGAAGAATGTGTGTGTGTGTGTGTGTGTGTGTGTGTGTGTGAGAGAGAGAGAGAGAGAGAGAGAGAGAGAGCGAGAGAGAGAGAGAAATGTAACCAAGAGGGGCACGTTTGTGAGGGGTTGTTTAGCAAGCGCGAGGGCGTTATATAGATACACAACGAATACCATTAGCTGAGTCTACATACGAGGCCTTATCTCTCACGCCCACAGAGAAGTTTGCTGTTGGAATTCCGAGAGTGCACGTTCCAAGAAAAGTAGGGCAACATGTTACTTCCTCCCACATGTAGTTCGCAAAATGACCATGATGGGAAAATCAGACAAATAATAGCTTGAGAGGTGGCATGAGCCCCCTCTCATATTTCTATCTTACGATTCTCCTCTCTAATTGCATGCGGTGGAAAGTTGCTATTCCTTCACACGCTGACTTCCCACGCAGCATCTCTCGTCACCCGGGTAGTCCGGTGACAGGCGGGCTCTGCTGATTTCGAAAGGGTAAGCCAACGGGTGTGAATGCTTTCCAGACGCCGACATTGTCAAAAGACACGCCCGGAGGGGCCTGAAGTAGCGGCTGGGCTAGAGGTTCCGTTACTTCGCAGAAACTTAGCGAAAACACTTTCTGGCGGGCTACCAGCGAGGCGTGGGAATGACTTGTGTACCCAGGCAGTTGTGGCGGGAAAATTCCCGCGCTTTCTGCAAAATAGTAACTGTGATTGGCTTGCTCAGGGCATAGCTCCGTGATGTAGCAAAATCAGCGCAGAAATTGGCGCCAAGAATCTCCATTGGTGGAATGGTAGTGCTCCGGCAATGGAGTGGAATTTTCAGCCGGTTTTCGAGTTGCTGATTGGAACGTTTAACCACGGCCACTGTCGTGGGGGCGGGAATGTTCTGTGTTCGGCCTGTACGGGTGCTCAGGAGTAGTCGGCTCTCGCCTTTCGGTCGAGGACGTCGAAGCAACCAGCCATCGCCTCCGGTACGCCAGATCGTGTTCTGGCAGTTAAGAAGACAGTTTGGTAATGCATGTCCGCAGCACCGGCAGATAGGGATTTTCCTAGGTGATAATCAGAGCTCAGCAGAGCGCGCCTGTTCGTCTTTTTCTAACTTTGTTCTGTCTTGGGTAGCAGCAATTAATGTTGGGTTGGCTATGTGTTTTCTCTTAAGATTTGAGTTGCAAGGAATTGGCTCCACATACCACTTCGTCATAATCCTCACAATCTAGTTTAGGGACAACTTCACATTCACAGCGTTTGTTTGAGTATCCAATTTGAGCCAATTTGATGTATTGTAAATGTCTCATGTGTTTTTGTTTATTATTTTGTGTTTAGTCTTAATAAATCATATTGTTATTTTGGACAGAACTTTCATTCTGTTAATCGGTAGAGCAACCCTATCATTCCTCACTATGTTAATGAAACCTTCGTTTATTTAACTTATTTATCAAATTAAATTATTCCAGGTGCCAAACTCTCTTCTACTCCACTGGCAGGGTTGATTAGAGTCAGTTCGCGTATTTTTTTTTAATCCTTGTGCAACAGCAAAAGTCGGAGATAGAATAGGGGGGGGGGGGGCTTAGAGCATCATTTACGTATGTAGATTCTAGAAGAATTTAGTGTTAAATACACTGCTTGCCCCGGCACCTCGCATAAAATGGCGATCCAGCCAGGATCTTTCCTGTGAATCGCTGATAAGTGTGCTCCTGCCGCCGTTGGATAAGCAGCTGCAGCAGCAAGTCGTATACTCCTAGCTCACTCATTTCTTACATAGTTTAATTTTTAATTTCTTTGCGTGTTTTTGGTACTTGCATTGTTTGATACATAAATTTTGGGCGTATTATAGTATTTGAGAGTTGTAGCATCGCGTTTTAGTACCTGAATAGTGTAAATTCGCGTAGTCGTTTGTCTTTTGTTTTTGTTTTGAACGGCCAGTGTCGGTTGGTCACAGTCAGTGTGCTCCCTGCCGCCGTTGGATAAGCAGCTGCAGCAGCAAGTCGTATACTCCTGTCTCACTCATTTCTTACATAGTTTAATTCTTAATTTCTTTGCGTGTTTTTGGTACTTGCATTGTTTGATACATAAATTTTGGGCGTATTATAGTATTTGAGAGTTGTAGCATCGCGTTTTAGTACCTGAATAGTGTAAATTCGCGTAGTCGTTTGTCTTTTGTTTTTGTTTTGAACGGCCAGTGTCGGTTGGGTCAGTCAGTGTGGTCCCTGCCGCCGTTGGATAAGCAGCTGCAGCAGCAAGTCGTATACTCCTAGCTCACTCATTTCTTACATAGTTTAATTCTTAATTTCTTTGCGTGTTTTTGGTACTTGCATTGTTTGATACATAAATTTCGGGCGTATTATAGTATTTGCGAGTTGTAGCATCGCGTTTTAGTACCTGAATAGTGTAAAATCGCGTTGTCTCCTTCCGCTGCCGAGCAGTGTGTCAGCAGTGCGTTAGTAGCAGCATTACTGCATTTACTAGGCAATCTTGTATTTTAATAACCGTTTAAATTTTGTCGATTTGTTTGCGCTCTCTGTAGATTAGTTCAGACGTTCTTTGCAAAACAGTTTTTAGCATGGATAGGGACTGCAACTGCTGTGTTCGGATGCAGGCTGAGTTGGCATCCCTTCGCTCCCAGCTTCAGGCAGTGTTGGCTTCGGTCACACAGCTTGAGGCTGTTGCCAATGGGCATCACTGTGGGGGTCCGGATGGGGGTTTGTCGGGGACGGCCAGCTCGTCCCACGCATCCCCCGATCGGACTAAGACTGTGGTTGCCCGGGATACTGCCCGCATTGAGGCTGATCCCTCACCTGTGGTAGAGTGGGAGGTAGTCTCAAGGTGTGGCAGGGGGCGAAAGACATTCCGGAGGGCTGAACGGAAGGCCTCTCCAGTTTGTCTGACGAACCGGTTTCAGGTTCTGTCTCAGGCTGATACTGATCTTCGGCCTGACATGGCTGCTTGTCCTGTTCCAAAGGTTGCCCCTCAGTCTGCAAGATCCGGGCGGTCGCAGAGGGTGGGCTTACTGGTAGTTGGGAGCTCCAACGTCAGGTGCGTAATGGGGCCCCTTAGAGAAATGGCAGCAAGAGAGGGGAAGAAAACCAGTGTGCACTCCGTGTGCATACCGGGGGGAGTCATTCCAGATGTGGAAAGGGTCCTTCCGGATGCCATGAAGGGTACAGGGTGCACCCATCTGCAGGTGGTCGCTCATGTCGGCACCAATGATGTGTGTCGCTATGGATCGGAGGAAATCCTCTCTGGCTTCCGACGGCTATCTGATTTGGTGAAGACTGCCAGTCTCGCTAGCGGGATGAAAGCAGAGCTCACCATCTGCAGCATCGTCGACAGGACTGACTGCGGACCTTTGGTACAGAGCCGAGTGGAGGGTCTGAATCAGAGGCTGAGACGGTTCTGCGACCATGTGGGCTGCAGATTCCTCGACTTGCGCCATAGGGTGGTGGGGTTTCGGGTTCCGCTGGATAGGTCAGGAGTCCACTACACGCAGCAAGCGGCTACACGGGTAGTAGGGGTTGTGTGGCGTGGACTGGGCGGTTTTTTAGGTTAGATGGCCTCGGGCAAGTACAGAAAGGGCAACAGCCTCAAAGGGTGCGGAGCAAAGTCAGGACATGCGGGGACCAAGCAGCAATTGGTATTGTAATTGTAAACTGTCGAAGCTGCGTTGGTAAAGTACCGGAACTTCAAGCGCTGATAGAAAGCACCGAAGCTGAAATCGTTATAGGTACAGAGAGCTGGCTTAAGCCAGAGATAAATTCTGCCGAAATTTTTACAGAGGTACAGACGGTGTTTAGGAAGGATAGATTGCATGCAACCGGTGGTGGAGTGTTCGTTGCTGTTAGTAGTAGTTTATCCTGTAGTGAAGTAGAAGTGGATAGTTCCTGTGAATTATTATGGGTGGAGGTTACACTCAACAACCGAGCTGGGTTAATAATTGGCTCCTTTTACCGACCTCCCGACTCAGCAGCGTTAGTGGCAGAACAACTGAGAGAAAATTTGGAATACATTTCACATAAATTTCCTGAGCATGTTATAGTCTTAGGTGGAGATTTCAATTTACCAGATATAGACTGGGACACTCAGATGTTTAGGACGGGTGGTAGGGACAGAGCATCGAGTGACATTATACTGAGTGCACTATCTGAAAATTACCTCGAGCAATTAAACAGAGAACCGACTCGTGGAGATAACATCTTGGACCTACTGATAACAAACAGACCCGAACTTTTCGACTCTGTAAGTGCAAAACAGGGAATCAGTGATCATAAGGCCGTTGTAGCATCCCTGAATATGGAAGTTAATAGGAATATAAAAAAAGGGAGGAAGGTTTATCTGTTTAGCAAGAGTAATAGAAGGCAGATTTCAGACCACCTAACAGATCAAAACGAAAATTTCTGTTCCGACACTGACAATGTTGAGTGTTTATGGAAATAGTTCAAGGCAATCGTAAAATGCGTTTTAGACAGGTACGTGCCGAGTAAAACTGTGAGGGACGGGAAAAACCCACCCTGGTACAACAACAATGTTAGGAAACTACTGCGAAAGCAAAGAGAGTTTCACTCCAAGCTTAAACGCAGCCAAAACCTCTCAGACAAACAGAAGCTAAGCGATGTCAAAGTTAGCGTAAGGAGGGCTATGCGAGAAGCGTTCAGTGAATTCGAAAGTAAAATTCTATGTACAGACTTGACAGAAAATCCTAGGAAGTTCTGGTCTTACGTTAAATCAGTAAGTGGCTCGAAACAGCATATCCAGACACTCCGGGATGATGATGGCATTGAAACAGAGGATGACACGCGTAAAGCTGAAATACTAAACACCTTTTTCCAAAGCTGTTTCACAGAGGAAGACCGCACTGCAGTTCCTTCTCTAACTCCTCGCACAAACGAAAAAATGGCTGACATCGAAATAAGTGTCCAAGGAATAGAAAAGCAACTGGAATCACTCAACAGAGGAAAGTCCACTGGACCTGACGGGATACCAATTCGATTCTACACAGAGTACGCGAAAGAACTTGCCCCCCTTCTAACAGCCGTGTACCACAAGTCTCTAGAGGAACGGAGGGTTCAAAATGATTGGAAAAGAGCACAGGTAGTCCCAGTCTTCAAGAAGGGTCGTCGAGCAGATGCGCAAATCTATAGACCTATATCTCTGACGTCGATCTGTTGTAGAATTTTAGAACATGTTTTTTGCTCGAGTATCATGTCGTTTTTGGAAACCCAGAATCTACTATGTAGGAATCAACATGGATTCCGGAAACAGCGATCGTGTGAGACCCAACTCGCGTTATTTGTTCATGAGACCCAGAAAATATTAGATACAGGCTCCCAGGTAGATGCTATTTTTCTTGACTTCCGGAAGGCGTTCGATACAGTTCCGCACTGTCGCCTGATAAACAAAGTAAGAGCCTACGGAATATCAGACCAGCTGTGTGGCTGGATTGAAGAGTTTTTAGCAAACATAACACAGCATGTTGTTATCAATGGAGAGACGTCTACAGACGTTAAGGTAACCTCTGGCGTGCCACAGGGGAGTGTTATGGGACCACTGCTTTTCACAATATATATAAATGACCTAGTAGATAGTGTCGGAAGTTCCATGCGGCTTTTCGCGGATGATGCTGTAGTATACAGAGAAGTTGCAGCATTAGAAAATTGTAGCGAAATGCAGGAAGATCTGCAGCGGATAGGCACTTGGTGCAGGGAGTGGCAACTGTCCCTTAACATAGACAAATGTAATGTATTGCGAATACACAGAAAGAAGGATCCTTTATTGTATGATTATATGATAGCGGAACAAACACTGGTAGCAGTTACTTCTGTAAAATATCTGGGAGTACGCGTGCGGAACGATTTGAAGTGGAATGATCATATAAAATTAATTGTTGGTAAGGCGGGTACCAGGTTGAGATTCATTGGGAGAGTGCTTAGAAAATGTAGTCCAGCAACAAAGGAGGTGGCTTACAAAACACTCGTTCGACCTATACTTGAGTATTGCTCATCAGTGTGGGATCCGTACCAGATAGAGTTGACGGAGGAGATAGAGAAGATCCAAAGAAGAGCGGCGCGTTTCGTCACAGGGTTATTTGGTAACCGTGATAGCGTTACGGAGATGTTTAGCAAACTCAAGTGGCAAGACTCTGCAAGAGAGGCGCTCTGCATCGCGGTGTAGCTTGCTCGCCAGGTTTCGAGAGGGTGCGTTTCTGGATGAGGTATCGAGTATATTGCTTCCCCCTACTTATACCTCCCGAGGAGATCACGAATGTAAAATTAGAGAGATTAGAGCGCGCACGGAGGCTTTCAGACAGTCGTTCTTCCCGCGAACCATACGCGACTGGAACAGGAAAGGGAGGTAATGACAGTGGCACGTAAAGTGCCCTCCGCCACACACCGTTGGGTGGCTTGCGGAGTATGAATGTAGATGTAGATGTAGATGTAGATAAGGAAGTATTATTAGTAGTAGGGACACTCAGAATTTTTTTTGCTTAATTTTTTATTGATTAATACCCAAGTTTTTTTCTGGTAGTTCCGCATTTAGTTTTAAGTAGCAGCGCATGATTACAGTTTTTGTTTTCAGTGTATATATTTTTTTTGTTCATTGTTTTTTTGTGTTCCTTTGATGGTGTGTCTGTACCACATCACACTTTGTCGGGTTTGTGTGCGGTTTCTGTACCACAACAAATCGTGCGTATAATTACAGCGTTGGAGAGGCGTTGTTGAAATTTTATGTCTATGTGTAAAAAATATATGGAGTAGGTTAATTTTATTGTGCATTTTAGATAAATTTGTTTTTCATGAATGATAACGAGAAGTAAGGCACGACTATTATCGAGCGAAGCTAAAACAAAAGAGGATAGCATAATGGACAAGGGGCAGTTTACTGACGGGAATAGATTCAGAGATGAGATGGGCACATTTTTAGCAGGACAGGACGCCTGGGTCATTGATGAGGAAGGTGATTTGGACGCGATCTCAGAGCAGCGTTGCGGCCGTGATTATGATAGTGAAGTAGAGGATGAAACAGAGACAGGCACACAGGTCGAGACGGTAGCAGAAGTTTATAATCAAACGAACGAGAGCAGACAGGGGCTAGCTCGGCCACGTCAGAGCTCTAGCGCCCAGGTGTCCAGAGTTACATCTCCCACGTTTGAAGAGGATCAAAAAGATGACGTAAACCCAATACTGAGCTTCCTACGATCAATGAAAGAAGAAGCTGACGAACAGCGTAAGAGGGATAAGGAAGAAGAGGAGAAACAACGTAAGAAAGAGAAGGAAGAAGATGAGATACAACGCAAGAAGGAGAAGGAAGAAGCTGAGAAACAGCGTAAGAAGGAGAAGGAAGAAACTGAAGAACAGCGTAAGAAGGACACTCAGGCAATAATTTCGCATACAGGAGAAATTCGAGGGGAATTACTAACAAGAAAGAAAGAATGTGGAGAAGCAAAACAATTGTCAATGGTAGCACAAAAAGTAGCAGGCCTAGCCAAAACGGCAGCAACAGGGGCAATGAAAATCGCAAAAGTAACTTCTCAACTTGCAGGTCGCTTGCGACGTGCGACACAAGCCCACTCAAAATCCCTAGCGTTCTTAAAATGGCTCTGAGCACTATGGGACTCAACTGCTGTGGTCATAAGTCCCCTAGAACTTAGAACTACTTAAACCTAACTAACCTAAGGACAGCACACAACACCCAGCCATCACGAGGCAGAGAAAATCCCTGACCCCGCCGGGAATCGAACCCGGGAACCCGGGCGTGGGAAGCGAGAACGCTACCGCACGACCACTAGATGCGGGCTAGCGTTCTTAAAAACCCAAGGTAATATTGCGGTTACGAACATCACGAAACGAATGAAAGAAGTAGAGAGTCGGATAGCAAAACTAGAGCGAAACGGGCACACGAGAACTGCGCGTTCGGATACCAATGATGGAGTACACAGAATGGTGTCTCCGAGGAAAAGCCCGCCGTGCTCTAGCCCAGTGACAGAGTGCGGAACTAACAATGCACACGCAGAAACACCTAGTAATAGCTCCAATAATTGTAGCCCACTTAGGAGAGTGAATTCTGAGTGCCACTGCCACTGTGATACAGAGGTAGCACATCACAGTTATCAGCAAGATAGATCAGGACACTCAGCAGACGTGCAAGTATCGGAAACGAGTGACAACACCAGTGCGAGGATCGGACAGGATTTTGATCACAATCACTTCCTGTCGATACTAAAATTCCAAAAGTTCAGAGATAATGGAGGGTCGATGCATCCCAAGAGCTGGGTGATGCAGTTTACAAATTCATTACCGTCATCATGGCCAACCCTGGCAAAATTAGAATTCATGTGTGGACACATCGAAGGCCAAGCCGCGGAAAAGATGCGGGGTGTGGCAGCGACGTGTCAGACTTATCAGGAATTTGTTGATGCGTTCCTGGGGATCTACTGGTCAAAGGAAACGCAAGACAGGATTTAAGAGGAAATAATATTTTGTCCTGAACTGGAAGTGTCCGGGCAAAGGAGCGCAACCAAATTTTTTGATGATTTACTCAAGAAGAATCAATTTTTAGATAGTCCATATAGCAAGGGAGAAATCAATAAATTTTGTTTTTCCAAATTGCCTGTTAGGTATCAACAGACACTTGTCGGCAAGTGTGGATCTGGCATAGAAGCATTCAAGAGTCTATTGCGCGAACTCGAAGTAGTCTTCGATAAACAAGACGCAAAGGACAGGAAGAAGGCGCAAAATAACAAATACCACGGGCCAGCAAGGGCAGACAACAACAGATCGCATAATCGCGCTCGTCAGTTAGGAAACCAGGGTTACGGAAATCAAGGTTACGCAATTCAAGATTATGGAAACCAGAGACACGGAAACCAGAACGTCAGGGAACAGGGTCAATCTAGACAAGGAATCTGGGACAGGAGGAATAACGAACGGCAAAGCGACCGTAACTGGAGAGAGCGAAATCAAGGACCACAGGAGAACCAGGAGATTGAAATTAGACCTGCAAATCCTAATGCACGTCAGAGGAGGGGGAGTCTGACAAGGGATTGGCGCTAGCCCATAGGACTCCACCACATCTCTCACACAAAGAAGTTCGTGGAATAATAGTAGGGCCGGCCGCGGTGGTCTAGCGGTTCTAGGCGCTCAGTCCGGAACCGCGCGACTGCTACGGTCGCAGGTTCGAATCCTGCCTCGGGCATGGATGTGTGTGATGTCCTTAGGTTAGTTAGGTTTAAGTAGTTCTAAGTTCTAGGGGACTGATGACCACAGATGTTAAGTCCCATAGTGCTCAGAGCCATTTGAATAATAGTAGTTTAAGTGGTGTACATAGTAGAATAGGCAAATATATGAACCTTTCTTCGGGGAACAATAATCGTTGGATTAATAGATTAAGATTGTTAAAGTATTAACACGGTGCGTTTTCTCGCATAAGAATTTACTGCTGTTAACTTTTTTTGTCTATGTTCGGGATCTCCTCTGTCGTTGCGATAAGAGGCACTACCTTTCCATGAGCAATGTTTTTGTCCTTTCCTATCTGGTGTCCATGTTAAGGGATAAAGATGAGTGACGAGATGTCGCACAAACGGGCGCATACAAGAACGTGCTCTTAGAAGTGTTCTGAGAAGTCGTGATACGCTCCATAGCGGCCACAACCAGTTCGTGAGACGTTCATACCAATGCTTGCAGGCACGCGTCAGTGCACTGCAAGATTGTGGTATATTGCGTGATTTCGAGGATGAATTTGGGCAGTATAGTTTTTTGCAGAGCTGCGCCAGCATCGTTGTCTTGCTAGTCGGGGTGAACCTGTGAGCGTTTGACTCCAATGGTGCCCTAGACGAGATAAATGCGGGCATAAAGCCTACCATGCCAATGTGCTGGTTGGGGATTTAGCGTGCTGCTCGTGACTGTCACAGATGAATAACCAGGGACTTGGATATTCGTGACATACTGTGTAGCTGGCGTGTGTTGGGCGACTGAATCCTCAACAGGAACCAGTCCTGGCTTGGTCATATTACATTGCCTCTGGAAAGGTGTGCTTTGATCGCGAAAACCGCATCACATAGAGAAGGAAGTTGCAACTATAAATTTATTGTCGTGTATAGCCATGGCTAACCCAGTCTCTGGAGTTTCAGTGAGGCGTAATGAAAACTCGGAGGTCATGTCGTACGGCGCGCACATCACTGTCGTCAATAGCGGCGAGCAGCGAGACATCTCAACGTAACAGGAATTATGTAAGAGTGTTGTATAAGGTAAACAAACAAAAAAAAGGTACGATATACTAGGATAAGTTAAACTGTAGGATTTAACAATAACTAGATTAATATTGTGGGGGTTTTCTACCACAAGTGTTTGGCGCGCGCCTGTTGGGATGTTATTTTTCAGGTCATCAAATCACAGACCCAAGATGGAGGGACGACCGGCGAGCGAACGTAGAATAGTTGCTTGTTCTTTATAAGCTCAGTAAAACTTCGACCTGCATAATAACATAATTTATTCAAAAGACATAGAATATAGATCGTTGGCAAATGGTAGCTAATTCTTGAGCATGTCTACTGTCGACCTATATAATTAATAGTAATATTAGTGCGGGCCCACACATGTAGTTGTTCATCCAGTATAGCGTCACACACCATGTACAGTAGTGAGATCGGTCTCTACACAAATATCAAGATAGATTATTTCCATGTCTAGATTACATACACCAAGATTTTGTTATAATGATAGCCGTAGATTGATAACTATAAAATTAAAATAAGAGTGTCTGAAATGACAGACCATAAATGTATCGTTATGTAAATTTATTATAACTTAGAAGGTCATGGGAAAAAGTTAGGCATAAGATTTTTGTGAGGACTGTGCAGATGACGGGAATCGTGGCAATGCAGAGGCCAGGCGGACCAAAAACAGGAGGTCATCGGCTACCTGCAGGAAGGAGAGCGTCAGTGCGCCACCTGATGTGAAGGGCGCGAGAGCATCCGGTCCTACAAACTGACAGTCACCGGGCCGTATACCTGAGGGATTAGGCGGCAGACAGCCCTCGCCGGGCCACAAGCGAAAGTGAGGCTGGCCGTTGACACTGACACGCGACCCACACGCGACAGCCAGCTAGCTCTCCGGACGCGGCAGCCGTTTGGAGGGATTCCCTGCGGCAGACCACGTTGTCGTGAGTACACGAAGAAGATCACATATGGTGTCATAACCGGCGTCTCATGTGCCTCAGGACAGAAAGGGAAGCTATATACTCACCTGTTTGAGTTTTTACAACTCACTAGCATTGGCCGATCTGCATACACAAAGCAGTATCGTGCCACACACTCTAACAAATGAATGGTCTCATTTCTAACTTCTCCTCTCGATTAGAGAGCAGTTGTAGCAATCGTCGCTCCTAGTTCGATCCTGTATGGATGACCTCAGACACTTGTGGAGTCACTCCACGTGCCATCATCCCTCGTCGAACTGCAATATTGGGAAACGTAAAGTCCTGTCCAGCGAGAGAAGAGACCTAGACTAGTGATGTATCCCAACAAGTAGACCTCAGAGACAATAAATCGACGTGAGGACAGCCTATCACTGTGTCTTCCTACCGTACTGCCGTGATCATATGCCTGGGTCTTGCTGCAATCTCAACAGAGTACTGCAGATGCTCCAGCACACCCTATTGCTGTTGCAACAACGTAGCAACAACACCCGACGTTTAGTCCTATGTGATGTGAGTACTGTGGAATTTGTGAAGTGCTTCGAATATTTCTAACAATGTGATTTAGTGCCTCATTCTCAGCACAGTCGTGAACATTGTGCAATGTGCAAGCACAACTTGATGCCCCATGAAACTTGTTTTTTTTTCTTAAATTTCTTTCTCTAATGTTGTTCTTTGTAATATATGTTATATCTTGTATGTGTTTGTGTTTTACACTGTAATTCTTATTACAGATTACTGTATTATTCTCCACACCATGTCGTTTTTTTTGTATTTTGTAATTATTGTTGTGTGTATGCAAACAGTGTGCCTGAAGTCCCCATAAACTGAAGCAGATACCACCACTGTCATTGTGAATGGACCATCAGTTCAGGGAACATTTTGTAAAGGTTATTCTTGCTGCAGGGAGACAGAATGAATCGGAGGTTGTAATTAGATTCTGAAAGATCACAAAGAGATTGTTAACTTAAATAGTATCATGCGTGAGTGAGTTCAGGTTAGTTTAATGATACAAATTGTTGTAACATCTTGGGCATTTAATTGCGGAGCACTCCAACTCTGATTATAAAGAATAAACTGCTCCATATTTGGCTCAGATGCCCGTGCCATATTTAGAGCGTGAATGTCTGTGTGAATCGGTGTTTGGAAGGGGCTCCCTGGGTATGGATGTGTGATGTGAGTGTTAGTGTTCCATATTAAGAAGGTGAAGTTGGCTACATCATAAATAATGCTCCCTCTATGAGTTGCATTTTTCAGTTGCAGTGATTTTCTTTATAGAGTGCGGCATGTGGAGTCAGTTTGCGAGATTGTTCTTGGGCGATTGACTCACAACCTTGCTCCTAAGTGAGCCAATCGCTCACCAATTACAATCTAAAATGGCGTAGGGGCAATGAGAGGTGGCATGAGCCCCCTCTCATATTTCTATCTTACGATTCTCCTCTCTAATTGCATGCGGTGGAAAGTTGCTATTCCTTCACACGCTGACTTCCCACGCAGCGTCTCTCGTCACCCGGGTGGTCCGGTGACAGGCGGGCTCTGCTGATTTCGAAAGGGTAAGCCAACGGGTGTGAATGCTTTCCAGACGCCGACATTGTCAAAAGACACGCCCGGAGGGGCCTGAAGTAGCGGCTGGGCTAGAGGTTCCGTTACTTCGCAGAAACTTAGCGAAAACACTTTCTGGCGGGCTACCAGTGAGGCGTGGGAATGACTTGTGTACCCAGGCAGTTGTGGCGGGAAAATTCCCGCGCTTTCTGCAAAATAGTAACTGTGATTGGCTTGCTCAGGGCATAGCTCCGTGATGTAGCAAAATCAGCGCAGAAATTGGCGCCAAGAATCTCCATTGGTGGAATGGTAGTGCTCCGGCAATGGAGTGGAATTTTCCGCCGGTTTTCGAGTTGCTGATTGGAACGTTTAACCACGGCCACTGTCGTGGGGGCGGGAATGTTCTGTGTTCGGCCTGTACGGGTGCTCAGGAGTAGTCGGCTCTCGCCTTTCGGTCGAGGACGTCGAAGCAACCAGCCATCGCCTCCGGTACGCCAGATCATGTTCTGGCAGTTAAGAAGACAGTTTGGTAATGTATGTCCGCAGCACCGGCAGATAGGGATTTTCCTAGGTGATAATCAGAGCTCAGCAGAGAGCGCCTGTTCGTCTTTTTCTAACTTTGTTCTGTCTTGGGTAGCAGCAATTAATGTTGGGTTGGCTATGTGTTTTCTCTTAAGATTTGAGTTGCAAGGAATTGGCTCCACATACCACTTCGTCATAATCCTCACAATCTAGTTTAGGGACAACTTCACATTCACAGCGTTTGTTTGAGTATCCAATTTGAGCCAATTTGATGTATTGTAAATGTCTCATGTGTTTTTGTTTATTATTTTGTGTTTAGTCTTAATAAATCATATTGTTATTTTGGACAGAACTTTCATTCTGTTAATCGGTAGAGCAACCCTATCATTCCTCGCTATGTTAATGAAACCTTCGTTTATTTAACTTATTTATCAAATTAAATTATTCCAGGTGCCAAACTCTCTTCTACTCCACTGGCAGGGTTGATTAGAGTCAGTTCGCGTATTTTTTTTTTTTTAATCCTTGTGCAACAGCAAAAGTTGGAGATAGAATAGGGGGGCTTAGAGCATCATTTACATATGTAGATTCTAGAAGAATTTAGTGTTAAATACACTGCTTGCCCCGGCACCTCGCAAGCTCATGCAAAGGTTTATCGATAATCGTTCTTCCCACATGCCATTTGCGAATGGGAGAGGGAAGGGGAAGTTACAGTGGCAAAATAAGTACCCTGCACCATACACAGTAAGGTGGCTTGCAGAGTATACATGTAGATTATGGCCCAAAGCCCCGTCGATGGGGAAGCAGCAGTGCAAGCATCCAGGTTAAGCAACGAAACTATTGTGTCTAGCTCCACGTCGTCTAGCGAGCTAGTTGCATCCGCCTCTTTCAGTTCATTTAATTAATCGACTGTCCTCTATTTTTTGTAGGTGCGCAAATTAAAAACAGTGTAACGGCAGGCTACTATAAATTGCCATCATCACATGTTCTGCTCACTGCTCAGTGTTATGACCCCATGAACCAAGCGCCTCCATCCCAGATAGTTACTGGCTTCAGTTAGAGCTTGCTGAAGAGGTAAGTAGTGGGATAAGGGGCTCTGACCCCAATTAAAGACATCAAATTGATATGCAAATTAATTAAATCGATAAATGAATCATCCTGACCCCGCCCCACCCTCATCCTCACTCCCAGATAATGTCATGTGTTTTCCCCAGCCGACATGTGGGTAACCGCCTCCTCGCCCATCCCCCACCTACCCTACTGCAGGAATTTCGAATTTTGGCGGGAATTTCGAATTCTGCTGGGAATTTCTTTGTCCCAGGGCTATGATAACGCCACACCCCGCCCCACACATGAGAACTGGCAGGAAATTAAAAATCGTGATGCCCTTTCTGGGACTCGAATCCTGGTTCTTCTGGATGGAAAGCCCAAGTGCACCCCCTAGCACATGGAAACGGTCCAGATACAGTACAGGAAGGTTGGGTTAGTGTACTTTATTTATTTTGATTGGGAAACTGAAGTAAAGATCAGTCCTAATTACATAATTAATCATAAAGATCGGTCCAAATTGCTCAACTATATGCATAGCGCTACACAAGGAGCGCCTAAAATCGCAATACAGCTATAAACTTGACGAAGCCATCCAACTGGTGTTATCCTGCTGGGAAAAAATTTCACTATACCACTCGAAACTAGTGGTAGACGTACTCTTCACCTGCTAGTTGGTGGGAAGAAAAGCTGGAGTTGAAGGTACTATCTTTATTTTTTTTTTTTTTTTTGGTGGGAATTGTGTTCAGCTGATGGGATGCAGTGTTGGACAGAGAGGAGTTTAATAAGTGTATTACCTGTAAGCATACAGCTGAGAACTCTGTCTATAGCTGTTTGACGTCATATTTCGCTACAGACGCCTTCCCCAGCATTGCTCAACAATCACCCTGCAGCCCCAGCAATCGAAGCCAAATACACACTACCACAAATGATGGATAACGCTTCAATGTTCTAATTACACGTCAACGCAGCTTTTAGAGGCGAGCATCTATTAAAAAAAAAAGACACCAGAATCGTGATGTTAATAAATGTCCTCTTTCCACGAAAATAGGCGCAGTCCATTTTCTTTTAGTTTTATCAGCAAAATCGTTATAGTTTTTATGTTCAAGTGCAGCATGCAAATCATCCAACAAAGTGAAAAAAGCTGCAGCACCGCCACCGATTACAGATGACCAATTTCAGCAGTTGAGCTACACATCTCCTATACATTTCCACCCAGTGTAAAATCGAAAAAAATACTTCCACTATTTTGCTGTGAAAACTACCGATCACTGCAGAATGTCCTCGTTATTTCAAAACTATCATCGGAGTAAAGAAAAAGTGAGATTTTAAACTCCGAAGAAAAAACATCTACGTTAAGCAATTTCTTTCAGCTTGATGGAAAAATTACACAGCCTGAGAGCATCCTTCACGTTCAAATTAGAGTCTGTAAATAAACTGTCATTCACATGTGTGTTACAAATATTTCAGACACGTGAAATAACATTACAGAATACAGTACTTTACATCATTGATCACGTGTCGGAAAAAAACAATCATTTTACATTAAATAACAACAAGCTATAATTAAAGAGGACACTGTTGCTTTTTACTCTGTGAAAGGCCCCATCTTACCAATGTGATGCATGAGAGCCTATCTTCTAATGCCACCTAGTAGAGAACCCTATAAGATTCTTCTGCTCTATTGCAAGCAAATACCATATGTACGATGACATCTGACTTTTTTTATTGTTCCTTAACTCGCCTCTAGGGACATGTACATCAAGTTTCTGTCATCCAACAGACAATCATTCGCCATAGCAGCAGATTATTGCATTCTAGTTTTGAAGCAATTTGATCATCACAGGACAGCATGTTTCACACAGTCTACTCATATGTTGGGAAAAACACTATCATTTCTAGGTTCCCCAACGAATACAACTGAAATGGGGTATGCTTTATAGTTAGAGGTTATGAAGTATAAAATAACATAGGATTTGCGGTAACACCTATTCTTAAACACGCAATAAAAACAGTCATGATCCCACGAGAATAGATACAGTCGATTTCTATTACTTTTATGAGCAAAATCAGTGTAGTTTGAGAGCATTCTCCATGTTCAAATTATAAATTGTCATGCGCGAGGGCATTACATTCATTGTAGATAGATCAGCATCTGTACAGTCATTTAGTATGTTCGACGGTACTCATCATCGTTATTTTGTAACATCCAGAGAAGGTATAAAACTATGAACTATCTATATCCAAACTTTAACCAGTCAAACCACTCCTTGTGATATAATTTCCTATTCTCTCTACTGTTATGTCGAAAACCAAATACCATATGCATGTTGATATCGAGCACATTACTGATACATGTATCAGTCAATTGGGATAGATGGCCACTGGTCGAAGTTGTTTGCACACGCCTGTGTTCAGTTTTGTCGCCTGTACTGGAGGAAGACCATATCCAACAGACTATAAATCACAAGAGAGGAGTCCTGTAGTGTTCATTCATAAGCAGTTTAATACATTGTTTTTTAGCTGTAACACATCCAAGCAGTGTATGACTACAGTTTTGCACACCACCATACACTTCGTTTTTCTGTCATGACTTCGATCAGTTGACTCTCACAGAAAGTCAAACGTCACATGGTGTAAGCTATGCAGGTACCACAACACACAGGATGGTGGAAATAAAACACAGAAGTGGTGTTCGCCATTGACAAAAATGTGGATGACATCGCAACATATGGAACTGGATGAGTTTGCTGTATTGTAGAGTGTTTCCACATAGCTATCCGAAGGTGATGTCCTGTACAGTTAGTCTCATCTTCCACAGTGACGGGGTAGCAGATGTATTGGTGTTCCATTATGAAGAGCATTGTTTCCTCATTTTGTAGTCATGCACATGGTTACTGTTCCAGTGCTGACTGTTGCCAGAAGTTGCTGTTCACAACACATCTGAAGTAGCAGAAATAAAAAGAGGTACTGTTATCTTATTGGTGAAAAAAAAAAGTGGAGGGCTTCACAGCATATGGAAATTGGACGAGTCTGCAGCATTGAGAAACAGTTCCAAACAACTATCCAAAGGTGATGATCTCTACATTTAATCCCATATTCCACAATGATAAGTAGCAGATATCCACTGTTCCATGAAGGCTGTCTCCATCTCATCCAAGTGGTATCAGTCAATCATTGGACGCATGGGATGGGAAAGACACCATCGATGCAGGACAAAGTACTGTAATATACACTGCTGTTGATAGCACAATCAATTTTAGTAATTTTACCAGTTGTTACGTTATTTCAACGGCACCCAGTGATACAGCAGGTTGTTTCCCAGTTTCTGTATCATCGATAACTCACCCCTCCACTGCATTGCAAGCACCATATACTGGATTGGGAATGCAGATAGATGATCGTACAGTTTATCTGTTTGGTCATACGCACCAAAGTATACCTGGTATTCTGTAAATTCAAAGCCAGCCAATGATACAGCAGAATGCTTCCCAATTTCTGTATCATTGTTAAATCACCCTCCACTATTTTGCAAGACTGTGACTGCAGATAGATGACTGTGCAGTACATCCATTCAGTCATATACACAAATGTATACCAGACAGTGTCCTATACCGATGCAGTTAGGTTATCTACATATTTCCAGTGCATCGATTACAGTGCAGAATTTACGATTATGACTGGTTCTTTTTCCTACGGGAATGGGAGTCATAGACTATTCTCACATTCGTAGGATGAAGACGGAGTTTGACAGATACCCCAGATAGTCCTTAACCAATCCTCCCTACAACATGTTCGCCAATTTAATATGCAACTCAACAGGAAGTATGAATGTCCTATACCTACTACATTCCACATCTCATGAAGGAACAGAGCGAGCTGTGTCCATAACTGCTGTTCAACGAAGAGTGTTCTGCACAAGTCTTACCCACAGCACCTATGCAAGTGCACAGTGTCACTCCAGATGCAAGTATGCGTAGCAACCCTTATTGGTGTATAGTAGACATGAGTGTTGCAGTAACATAACAAACGTTTAAAAAAGAACTTGTGGTTTATACATGATGGAGCTCCAGACGGATGGGGTTTGAAACATCTCACATAAATCAACTGTGCTATCAATTTTGAAATATTATTCCAGTGTCTGGAGACAGTACGAGCACAGGAGAAATGATCATAGAGTATAAACACAGACTCCTAAAGCGACGTCGTTCTGCACCTAAAAATGTTATATTATTGAAGCTATATACACTCCTGGAAATGGAAAAAAGAACACATTGACACCGGTGTGTCAGACCCACCATACTTGCTCCGGACACTGCGAGAGGGCTGTACAAGCAATGATCACACGCATGGCACAGCGGACACACCAGGAACCGCGGTGTTGGCCGTCGAATGGCGCTAGCTGCGCAGCATTTGTGCACCGCCGCCGTCAGTGTCAGCCAGTTTGCCGTGGCATACGGAGCTCCATCGCAGTCTTTAACACTGGTAGCATGCCGCGACAGCGTGACGTGAACCGTATGTGCAGTTGACGGACTTTGAGCGAGGGCGTATAGTGGGCATGCAGGAGGCCGGGTGGACGTACCGCCGAATTGCTCAACACGTGGGGCGTGAGGTCTCCACAGTACATCGATGTTGTCGGCAGTGGTCGGCGGAAGGTACACGTGCCCGTCGACCTGGGACCGGACCGCAGCGACTCACGGATGCACGCCAAGACCGTAGGATCCTACGCAGTGCCGTAGGGGACCGCACCGCCACTTCCCAGCAAATTAGGGACACTGTTGCTCCTGGGGTATCGGCGAGGACCATTCGCAACCGTCTCCATGAAGCTGGGCTACGGTCCCGCACACCGTTAGGCCGTCTTCCGCTCACGCCCCAACATCGTGCAGCCCGCCTCCAGTGGTGTCGCGACAGGCGTGAATGGAGGGACGAATGGAGACGTGTCGTCTTCAGCGATGAGAGTCGCTTCTGCCTTGGTGCCAATGATGGTCGTATGCGTGTTTTGCGCCGTGCAGGTGAGCGCCACAATCAGGACTGCATACGACCGAGGCACACAGGGCCAACACCCGGCATCATGGTGTGGGGAGCGATCTCCTACACTGGCCGTACACCACTGGTGATCGTCGAGGGGACACTGAATAATGCACGGTACATCCAAACCGTCATCGAACCCATCGTTCTACCATTCCTAGACCGGCAATGGAACTTGCTGTTCCAACAGGACAATGCACGTCCGCATGTAACCCGCGCCACCCAACGTGCTCTAGAAGGTGTACGTCAACTACCCTGGCCAGCAAGATCTCCGGATCTGTCCCCCATTGAGCATGTTTGGGACTGGATGAAGCGTCGTCTCACGCGGTCTGCACGTCCGGCTCGAACGCTGGTCCAACTGAGGCGCCAGGTGGAAATGGCATGGCAAGCCGTTCCACAGGACTACATCCAGCATCTCTACGATCGTCTCCATGGGAGAATAGCAGCCTGCATTGCTGCGAAAGGTGAATATACACTGTACTAGTGCCAACATTGTGCATGCTCTGTTGCCTGTGTCTATGTGCCTGTGGTTCTGTCAGTGTGATCATGTGATGTATCTGACCCCAGGAATGTGTCAATAAAGTTTCCCCTTCCTGGGACAATGAATTCACGGTGTTCTTATTTCAATTTCCAGGAGTGTAGTTTCGAAAGTATTAGTCGTGCGGAATGCAATACTCTTAATGCTCCTATGCAGGATATATTTGCCTAGCATCATTCATACACCCACTCTGCAAGTTCCTACTCCAATCACTACAGTGACAAACTATAAGCCGGCCGGTGTGGCCGAGCGGTTCTAGGCGCTTCAGTCTGGAACCGTGCGACCGCTACGGTCACAGGTTCGAATCCTACCTCTGGCATGGATGCGTGTGATGTCCTTAGGTTAGTTAGGTTTAAGTAGTTCTAAGTTCTAGGGGACTGATGACCTCAGATGTTAAGTCCCATAGTGCTCAGAGCCATTTGAACCATTTGAACAAACTATAAATTATAAAACTACTTCCTTCTATATAATTATAGTGTCCTAGGTAGGCATCGTTGGTGTATATTCGCCACTCGATCTGCTTATAAACCAACTAGAACGGAGTCAGGAGACTGCTGTTCCATCTCTTCGGAAATTAATGGATTTTATGTGTCTTTTTAAGTAAGAAAGGTACATATCCACAATCACACTTACCATGTCAGCTGTACTTATTATTATCATTAGTAGTAGTAGTGGTTTTGATGGATGCAGCTATGCCTAACTAGGAATTAGAGTGAGGGGAAAAAGACTTCAATATTTTAGATAGTTGGTACATTGAGTTACCACGCACACCCTGCTGCACAAAAATGCACACAAAGCAGCAACTTATTGTGAGGGAGTAAGCACCACAATCAGTAGCAATGGAGATGTAACAGTCTTATTGCTGTTTACATTAGCTTCTCCACGGCTCTGGCAGCATTCCTCTTGCACAAGGAAGTCCTAGTCTGACGTTAGTCACTTTCGCTCATGTGTAGGATAATATAGCAATTTCTTCCTAACGCCACATACTATTAAAGGTGATATGTATGGGATAGGTCCTCTCTCCTACAGAACACTCTAGGAAATGGCTCAAGTCCGATAAATGCATTGAGTCTCCTCCTTAATACTTGAGGAATAACACTGCTTATGACTGAATGTGTGAGAACACTGTTCGTAACTGTAATTCCTAGGTATTTAGTTTATTTTACGGCCTTTAGATTTGACTGATTTGTCGTGTAATCCAAGTTTGACGTTTTCCTTTCAGCACTCATGTAGATAACCTCACACTGTTAGTTATTTGGTATCAATTGCCAATTTTTGAACCGTACAGATATCTTTTCTACATCGTTTTGCAATTTGTTTTGATCTTCTAACAACTGAACTAGTCGATAAACGATACCATCATCTGCAAACAACCTAAGACGGCTGCTCAGATTGTCTCCTAAATCGTTTATAAAATAAGGGACAGCAAAGGGCCTGTAACACTACGTTGGGGAACGCCAGAAATCACTTCTGTTTTACTCACTGACTTTCCGTCAATTACTACGAACTGTGACCTCTCTGACAGGAAATCACGAATCCAGTCACATAACTGAGACAATATTCCATAAGCACGCAATTTCATTACAAGCAGATTGTGTGGTACAATGTCGAAAACCTTCTGTAAATCTATAAATACGGAAGCAATTTAAAATCCCTTGTCAATAGCATCAACAAATGGTTCAAATGGCTCTGAGCACTACGGGACTCAACTGCTGTGGTCATAAGTCCCCTAGAACTTAGAACTACTTAAACCTAGCTAACCTAAGGACAGCACACAACACCCAGCCATCACGAGGCAGAGAAAATCCCTGACCCCGCCGGGAATCGAACCCGGGAACCCGGGCGTGGGAAGCGAGAACGCTACCGCACGACCACGAGATGCGGGCAATAGCATCAACAGTTTGTGTGAGTAAAGAGCTGGTTGTGTTTTACAAGAACGATGTTTTCTAAATCCGTGTTGACTATGTGTCAATAGACTGTTGTCTTAGAGGTAATGTTCGAATACAGTACATGTTTCAAAATCCTGCTGCATATCGACGTTAATGATATGAGCTTGTAATTTAGTGAATTACTCCTACTACCTTTCTTCATCATCGGTATGACCTGTGCAACTTTCTAGTCTTTGGGTACGAATCTTTTGTCAAGCGAATGATTGTATATGGTTATTAAGTATGGAGCTATTGTGTCAGCATACTCTGAAGGGAACCTGATATACAGTCTGGACTGGAAGATCTGCTTTTGTTTATTGATTAAATTGCTTCACTACTCCGTGAATAGCTATTTCTACTTACTCATGTTTGCAGCTGTTCTTGATTAGAATTCAGGAATACTTACTTTGCCTTCTTTGGTGAAG
Source organism: Schistocerca nitens (assembly GCF_023898315.1). Lineage (NCBI taxonomy): Eukaryota > Metazoa > Arthropoda > Insecta > Orthoptera > Acrididae > Schistocerca > Schistocerca nitens. The sequence goes on along the minus strand of NC_064618.1, from coordinate 451,125,275 downwards.
GAATTTCGGAAGGCTGTGTTCAGTAACTCTGCTTTGGCAGCACTATCGTCGATAGTATTTCCATTGCCGTCTGGCAGAGAAGGCATTGTCTCTAAGAAGGGCGCCAGAAGATATCCCCAAAACCACTATTTGCCTCCATTCAGACTCTTCATTTCGTCAAATGCCACTTGAACTCGACAGTGTTGTCCACACTTTCTGGAGCATCATGGAGGAGGTAACTGGAGACTTAGAATTCCCTTAAGTTTATATTGATGACCTCCCCATAATGTCGTCCAACAAGGCTGGATATTTAGCAAACCTACAGCTTCTGTGCACTTGACAACAATACCATAATGAGAATTTTCACTCTGCAGCGGAGTGTGCGCTGATATGAAACTTCCTGGCAGATTAAAACTGTGTGCCCGACCAAGACTCGAACTCGGGACCTTTGCCTTTCGCGGGCAAGTGCTCTACCAACTGAGCTACCAAAGCACACGTCACGCCTGGTACTCACAGCTTTACTTCTGCCAGTACCTCGTCTCATACCTTCCAAACTTTACAGAAGCTCTCCTGCGAAACTTGCAGAACTAGCACTCCTGAAAGAAGGAGAGCTTCTGTAAAGTTTGGAAGGTAGGAGACGAGGTACTGGCAGAAGTAAAGCTGTGAGTACCGGGCGTGAGTCGTGCTTCGGTAGCGCAGTTGGTAGAGCACTTGCCCGTGAACGGCAAAGGTCCCGAGTTTGAGTCTCGGTCGGGCACACAGTTTTAATTTGCCAGGAAGTTTCAACAGTACCATAGCTTAGCGAGTAATCCTGAAATGGGTCTTTGGGGCGACAGAAGTAAAATTGTTTGACAAACGAGAGTCATGGTGTCATAATGAGCCCCATACACAAATAAGATTTAAAAATAGCGACCAATCACATTATCAGTTCCTATGGTGCCAAAGTATAAACACCGAGTACAGAACTGTATAAATTCTGAACAATAAATGTAGTAGCGAAGTATAATGATACAATGGTCGGTAAAAAAGCGCAAATCGGTTGTGACGGTTATTGGTTGCATCATCTGACCTATATAGCTCAACTGAAAACGCCACCAAGACGAAATGGGACTCCCCCCTCCCACCACTCGCCGCGCCGATTCCTCTCGCGCCAGATTGGTCCGAATGACAATGGCGCTGTGAGGATGCAGAGAAGCCCGTGCTCCGTGGCCATAAAGATCCTAGGCCAAAGACACTCTTGGGCGCCTCATATTCGAGACGTCCGTGCTCTTTACCGGCTGCTGAACACACAGTGGACACTGCTGCCGCAGCACGGCGTCACGCTGTACCAACACTGGTCTGACCAGTGTTAGAATGTGCAGCTGTGGTGTGAGGAAAGGCTGCAGATTCTCTCATCGCAATGCTGCACAGGCTCCAGAATCAAGCTCTGAGAACTGCTCTACATCTTCCAAGGGAATATTCCACTTGCCTGCTGCACAGGGACACAGGCATCCCGCTCCTGAAGGATTGATTCAGGATCATTGCGAGATCCTCTTATGAGAAGGCAAGGCTTCCTGTAACCGGCTCGCCCATGGCCTGGACCGCCAACCACATCACAGGCCAACAACACATTGGTCTTACCTGCTGTGAGACCAAATATATCGTCATCACATCATCCAAGGACAGTTCGTATAGGTAGGGTTCTTTTCTTTTTTCCCCATAGGAACAGCAGGAACAGCATTTTTATGCTCACACTGCTCAACATGCTGAACAAGGGAAGGTCACCATAAAAAACAAAGTTACATTAACAGGAAGTAGTGAGTGGGTTACTTGAGCGCAGCAGAGGTATAAAAAATGTTCATAGTCATATTTATTCCGAAACCAGGGACATTTTTCAAGAGGGCAAATAACAGGTAACAGGCAGTGGTGAGTAAGGGCAAGAGCACAAAAAAGACATTGATTAAATTTCATTTAAACTAAAAACTCAATATCGTGAAATTCATTATCTTTTTTTATAAGTTTATTCATTGCAGTATATCTCAGTTTAATATTACCAACTTCAAAATACTGAAAATCGCAACCAGTAATTATTTATAATTTCTATTTGGCAAAATAATTTTAAATTTCTCATCGACCTCCATAAAAATTTTCTCCCATATTTCGTTTTGAAATGATCGCATCCTGTAATGTAATATGTTTCATTTACTTCCATCTCATTGATTTTTTTAACATTTTAGAAGTGTTAGCTCTGTTGAGCTTCTTGAGTAGAGTCTCCATTCATACAGATTTAAATTGTGATAGGATAAAAAAATTAATTCATTCTCAAAACTGCAAAATCTTTCAGCACCCTTTCAAGGAAACCAGGTGGGTTTTTTCTGATGGTACTCTCACAAGAAGAGAATAGAAGCTTTCGAAATGTGGTGCTACAGAAGAATGCTGAAGATTAGATGGGTAGATCACATAACTAATGAGGAGGTACTGAATAGGATTGGGCAGAAGAGGAGTTTGTGGCACAACTTGACCAGAAGAAGGGATCGATTGGTAGGACATGTTCTGAGGCATCAAGGGATCACAAATTTAGTATTGGAGGGCATCGTGGAGGGTAAAAATCGTAGGAGGAGACCAAGAGATGAATACACTAAGCAGATTCAGAAGGATGTAGGTTGCAGTAGGTGCTGGGAGATGAAGAAGCTTGCACAGGATAGAGTAGCATGGAGAGCTGCGTCAAACCAGTCTCAGGACTGAAGACCAGAACAACAACTCTCACTATTTCATTTCACCCCACTGTGTTTTTCTTCAGCTGAGCATTGCTTTCAGTCTGCGATCTGGCTGCTAATTATCATCCACCCATCTTCTGGCTATGTCTTTGATAGTATAACTGTTGTGCAATAATAGGGCCAAGTGGATGTGAAAAAATGAAATTAACACTAATATTATATTATAGCTCCAGGATGGTTGAACTGGAATAAAATCAGATGTTTGTATGTTTACCAGCCAAAATACTCGGAATTTATAAAAATGTGTAAAAAAATCAAAGATAAAAATTATGAGAAGATTGCTACTTCCACTGAAAACAATGATGAAAATATACCACTGGATCAATGCCAAGAAAATTCAATTGTAGTATTTGAAGATTTCATTCTTGAAAATCAGTATGTAATGTGAGATTATTTCACTAGAGTTTCACATAAAAGAATAGACTGTTTTCATTTAGCTCAGACATGTTCAAAAATACCAAAACGATTAGTCAGAGATAATCTCAATTTTTTAAATATCTTTAGGTAAGATGACACAAATTTTAAAAAAAATGTGTGGTAAATGTTGGAATCATCAGTTCAGATTATTTATACATATGACAAGAAAGATAAATGAAGGAAGGTACAGATTTCAAATAAAAGAATTTTTATAAACATTAAGATTAAAAATATTTTTATGATGTTTTATCTATATTTAATGTTTTCACAATATGACCCAGAGGTTGTTAAAAAAGCTAAAAGAAATAGAAGCAAAAACAAAATATTAAAAGAAGGGTTTAAAAAATGGGAGAAGCAACCTAGACCAGAATATGAAAAGTGTAAAAAAGGTCAGGTTGGTACCAATTCAACGGAAAAGGTAAAAGAAGAAATCAGAGATTTAGGTGATGATGTGTTGAAATCTATAGAATAAAATAGAGTGGTTGAGAAACAAATAATTCCTGATACACACAATTACTTAGAAAAGTATACTGATATTCCACCAATTAACAATACAAAAGTCCTCAATGCGATTGTATGTTGAGTCAATCAGAAATACAAAATTTATTAAGATTTTAAAAATGGAAAAAGTGTACATAACAGTATAAAAATGTTAAAAACAATAACTGTAAGTGAAGATAAAATTTTTGGATTGTAATGTGTCTGTAATTTTAAACTTTTTGGGTAAATTACCAGTTGAATTCAATGTTGTGGCTTATGGGTAAAAAATCTGATACTGTTGATTTATCAGTTTTTTTGCAGATATATTGTAATAATCATGAGCATTATATTCTGACAATAATCCATCCAAATAAAATAAAGTAGAGGTATAAAATATAATGGTTTGATGAAGGAAGTTATTGATGTCTACATCCCAAAGTTAGCAGCAGATTTAGGCTCAAGTGCAGATAAGTAAACAGGTGAAATTTTAATAAAACAATTATACAGAGAAACCAGCTGAATATGTTTGGATGAGTGAAGTCTGTCAATTAATCGATAGATTACCAAAAAAAGAAGATTAGGTATGGACAATGACATCGAGAAAAATAGTTGGGATTGTAACTATATTTATTCTCATCAAAACTGAATCTGTATAAATAATAACTTCAGAAATGATTGCAGTTTGCTACCTAGTGCCAAAACTAAACTAAAATCAAGTAAAATTAAACTCAATAATGATGAGTTACAAAGTACTGATAAGTTGTTAACTAATACCCACAAAAGAAAGAGAGACAAGAGAACTGGGGAAATTTAGTTGTATACCTGTTGTGCAAAAGATTATAGAATATCTAATAAAAAAGAAAGAAGGTTTGGATTAACAAAAAAACCTGAAGGTGGATCTTACAAGTTTTAGTAGCAGAATTAGGAACAGTTGACTCATTAGTATGTAGAGCAGCAGATATTGCAAAATCAGTTCATAATGAAGAAAAACATGATAAAGAATTAGAAGAACAAAAAAGACATAACTTAGGAATGGGGAAGAAAGGAACTGGAGTAATAAGATTTCCAAAAAACAATAAAAAATTATTATAACCCTCTATAAAATTTTGATCTACAAAAATTAGCTAAAAAATTGAAAACTAAACCCTTTTGTGGTGTGTATGTGACTGATCAGTTACCTGATCAGCCTAGAGAAAATGAATCTGGAATAGTAAATTTAGATACATCTAATCATCTGGCAGACACTTGGCTATTATAAGAATAAAGATAAAAATTATATTTGATTTTTTGGAGCAAATATTCCTGAATAATTGGTTAAATATCTTGGTTCAGTTGAATTGTAATATAATGAACAATGTATTCAAAATTTTAATGAAGTAATTTGAGGTCATATGTGTATATTTGTTTTAAAACTGTTGTCAGGTATTTATGATATTAATGATATTTTGAATCTAATAAATGGACATTTATGGAAATAAGTTGTAGCCTAAAGGCCACCTGATTAGTGAACAAATAAACATATAGAAAAGGAATTAGGATCAAAAACTGTTCAAAAAATAGAAAATTTAATTAAATAATTTCATAAAGAATAATGTACCATCTTTAAAACAACTTAGGATATATTGATTTTAAGGGTAGAAAGTTATCAGATTTAAAAGATCCTGTGAGTGGTTTTATGTGCCAAACGCTTATGACTCCAAACAGCGCTTCACTTGTTAAGATCACCTCAACTTATTATCGACCTCAATGTTTTGAGTGAATGAACAGGTTTGTGAAGTTTTCTTATCTTTTTGTGTTAAAATACTGTAGATACATGACACACGATCTTCGAGAAAAGCTGTGTCTTGTCAAGTCAGCAAGTCTCCAACGTCCAGTCCACTACTGAACTGCAGTGGCAAAGAGTAGCTAGCCATTAAAAACCTTTGCTAGCAACCACTAAGAAGGAACATTTGTTGTTAAAGAAATAATTGGCATGATATGCTTGTTCACAGAGAATGATTCTTGGTTTATGCTTTTAGAATTTCAGTTGGGTATGCGGGTATTGTTCAAGTAGTGAGCCATCAGAGAGATTATTTCAAGAGAGTGATGAGATCAGCTCACACATACGACATGTGAATTACTCTGCAACAAAGATAGAACTCAAAAGCACTCAAAGCAGTTCTAAGTTGTTTCAAAGATATTGTGAAAAGATTACTGGCTCGTAAAGAAAGCGATTATTTCGCCGATTTTAGTAGGACATGGGCAGGCCAGGTACAGGGACAACTCCGATTTATTAAAGTATGAGATTAATTTCTCCCATTTGTGATTACTGGTGCGTTGTGCTGCTTAATAGACATGCTTTTGCAGGCGAACCGCGTTTTCAAATTTTTTGGAGATTTTCCATTGGATGGTGTGTGTGATGACATGTGTTCACATGAAGTCGTTTAGTTATTGTGTTTTAGGGATTAAAGCATGCACTAAGAGATAGTACCACTCCATTGTATTATTGTGATGTATAGGTGCAAGTAAGCACTGAGAAATATGACTTCGGCTTGAGCGTCATAGTATGGTAAACTCCAGGAATCTCGTTGGATGCACTGAATGTACAGTCTATATTAGAGATAATGGTAGTCATACATAAGAGTTATTTATTAAGAAACAATCGGAAGTTTATTGACAATTTGATACCTTCTCCTCTTGTCCCTAAAGAACAAATTAGAACCATTTATTAGAGAATACGCAGATTCTGTCTAAAAGAAATCATCGAGTGCTGCGTTTTGTATTTTAAATATTGATGGGTCACAGAAGTCAACGCTTGAAGTGGTTCGGCTTTGTTTGATTATTTAAAGTTCATATAGTAGAAAAGTGCCAGACACACTCAGGCTTTTCCTTTTTTTCTTATTTCATTTCTGCTTACTGGGATTTTGAATAGCAAACCTGCACACATAAAGTAAAATATTAACTTGTAGCTGCAAACGAATTAATGGTAGGAAATAAAGAATTAACTATTTTAAACTGAAAAAGTCAGTACCTAACTTGTCCTTTATACCTAAACTATCACAAGACAAATATTCCAAAGTTTATTCCAAAGCAGACTAATATCTCGAATATATCTCTTCATATCAAAGTAAATTCAAAGGCCAATAACGTAAAAGAATGACATAGTTGTAGAAGCAAAGTTCTAGGAAATTAAAACCCTAAAGAGAAGGAATAATATTTTTCCATTAATAATTTGCGATGAGAAGAAAGATAATTAATCTTTATTTTGACAGGGAAAACAAGTTTATGTACTATTGAAAAGAAATGAATATTAAATGAAAAGATATTCGATTTAGTTCTGAAAGATTGACAGTTAAGAAATAGTTCATTACGATAAAATTTCAATAGAGTGAATAATATTGTTGTAACCAGGTGCTACTTATAGCAGTTATCGTTGATTGACAAAGAAAGATAGACAATATTAAATTATATCTTTGCCTTGTGAATGTATTCTCGAATTTACATAAAAGTTTACAGCATTCACAATGATTGCTTGTATATAAGAATATTCATTGAAGCTTTAAAAGAGGAGTAACTACAAGTGGCAACGAATTTATATGATGCATTCATCAGTTATATACAAAAGCTGTCGTTTCTGGTACCTAGATTGTTGAAAAAGTGTTTAGTTGTGTTGTCAGAGTATACAGAGTAAGGTTCACTACAAGTAGCTGATGCTGCATGGGGTAGCCGTGAGGTCTAGGGCGCCTTGCCACGGTTCGCGTGGCTCCCCCCGTCAGAAGTTCGAGTCCTCCCTTGGGCATGGACGTGTGTTGTCCTTAACGTAAGTTAGTTTAAGTTAGATGAAGTAGTGCATAAGCCCACAGACCAATGACCTCAGCAGTTTGGTCCCATAGAACTCACCACAAAGTTGCAGAGTAGCTGATATCGTTAAAGTGAATATATCACTCCTAATCCTCGTAGGCTCTTGCATCTGGTATTTTTTGGTTATTGAAACTAGCTTTGATGGAAGGTCATCTTTCGAACCTAGTGAACACTGATAGATACGTTGTTGTAATTAATATCCAGATAACTGCCACTGAACCCACTATACCATGAAAAGTGTTACTGTGTCCATGCTTTTGTACATAGTGATGTCATAGTAAGCTGTTGTGCAATTTTTAGCTTGGAAGTTGAATATCAATCTTATGTGACATCGTTGTGTTAGTACAGCCATTAATTTCACGTCACACCGAATACATCGCTGAGTGTAGGCAAGGGCTTGTCAGTACAACTTATTGTAGTATTATAAGAGTGAGCTACACTGTCTGATTTTGCTTTCTATGTATTGCAGTGGTGTTAGAGTCTGTTCACACAGTATATCTCTTACAAGTTAGAGGTATCTAAAGGGTGGCGCAGTAAAAAGTTGGTGACCATGTAGTCCAGGATGTGCTACTATTGAAATGCACTGAATTGCGACTGGATCAAAAATTGTTAGAGGCTTGTCTTCTGCTAGGTCCATCATAGAATTGCCATTTTGGCGGATTAGGATTTGCAGAGTTCATGTATCTCCTGAAGCAAGTGCAGTCTTGGAAAAGTATTTAACGAGAGCAGGTCGGTGGAGTTCAGTTTGTGCAGGTACAAACACATGTAGAATGAGATTTTCACCCTGCAGCGGAGTGTGCGCTGATATGAAACTTCCGGCCAGATTAAAACTGTGTGCCCGACCGAAACTCGAACTCGGGACCTTTGCCTTTCACGAACTAGTGTTGTATCATCTGAGCTACCGAAGCACGACTCACACCCGGTCCTCACAGCTTTACTTCTGCCAGTATCTCGTCTCCTACCTTCCAAACATTACAGAAGCTCTCCTGCAAACCTTGCAGAACTAGCACTCCTGAAAGAAAGGATACTGCGGAGACATGGCTTAGCCACAGCCTGGGGGATGTTTCCAGAATGAGATTTTCACTCTGCAGCGGAGTGTGCACTGATATGAAACTTCCTGGCAGATTAAAACTGTGTGCCCGACCGACACTCTTACAGGAGTGCTAGTTCTGCAAGGTTCGCAGGAGAGCTTCTGTAAAGTTCGGAAGGTAGGAGACGAGATACTGGCAGAAGTAAAGCTGTGAGGACCGGGCGTGAGTCGTGCTTCGGTAGCTCAGATGGTAGCGCACTTGTCTGCGAAAGGCAAAGGTCCCGAGTTCGAGTCTCGGTCGGGCACACAGTTTTAATCTTCCAGGAAGTTTCATATCAGCGCACACTCCGCTGCAGAGTGAAAATCTCATTCTGGAAACATCCCCCAGGCTGTGGCTAAGCCATGTCTCCGCAGTATCCTTTCTTTCAGGAGTGCTAGTTCTGCAAGGTTCGCAGGAGAGCTTCTGTAAAGTTTGGAAGGTAGGAGACGAGATACTGGCAGAACTAAAGCTGTGAGGACCGGGCGTGAGTCGTGCTTCGGTAGCTCAGATGGTAGATCACTTGCCCGCGAAAGGCAAAGTTCCCGAGTTCGGGTCTCGGTCGGGCACACAGTTTTAATCTGCCAGGAAGTTTCACAAACACATGTAGCTGGGGTGCTGCACCTACTGACTAGAGACGTGACATCAACTTCAGCTATAACTTCAGCTTCACTACTGGGTGCATTCCTGTACAACAATTGGCTATGGTGGCAGCATCAGCATCCGCTCCACCTACAGGTGCAGCTACTGCTAAACCTGTGACTGCAGCAGCTGATGCAAAAGCAGAGGCGATGGCATCGCCTGTATCACTAATAGTGGCAGCAGTTACAGCTGTGTCATACTAATTATGATACTGAGGAGACATGACCAGGGCAACCATAAGTATTTTGGAGTAATTTGGTTGACGTTTTATTGATTAGTTTGAACAAGTGATCCATGTGAAGTGAAGCAGATAATTTTGGTTATTTAAGTTGTGGATTATTAGTTGGACAGACTGTTGAAGCCATGAGGTGAATTTTGAATGTTAGACAACAACATTAATATTGTAATTTTGTGACATGTAAATGGATAGTTAGTAATTATTTAAAATAGCTAGTGATGAAAGCGATAAATGGGAGCAGCTGTTCGTCAGATTATACACTGACAGGAAGGAGGCTAATGAGAAGATTGAGGCAAAAATGAAGAAACTTAATGATAAGATGAACGCCAATAAAAATACGCTTAATGATAAGACAGAGTTAAACAAGATTTAAAGAATGAGGTCAAAGATAGAATGACTTAAGTAATGGATTTGCTATTTTAAATAATAAGTATCAAAAAGCAATAAGAAAGTACTAGCAGTTAAAAGCATTCTGTTGTACTTCCTAAAGTGTTAGAGAAACTTCAGGAAAGTTTGCTTAGGCAAGATGTTAACAATCAGATCGAAACCAATATGGAAAATGTGGTCCCCAATGCTTTATCAAGATTGCCAAAAGGAATGGAATCCGTGGTAGAGAATCTAGAGATGGGCAGAGAATTTTTGGTTTAGAAAGTTAACTATTTAGAAGAAGAACAAAGATTAGTTCATATTATGAAAAATCTTCTTAGGTGCATCCATTTATAGAGACTATTTACAAATAATTTTAAATAAAATTATTATTTAATAAATGCAATGGAATCACGAAAGTTATTGCAATTAGTAACAAAAATTCTAGAAGATATAAATTAAAAAAGCATCAGTATATAAGAGAAAAAGCAAAAAGTAGACAATATTTTAAGAAGTGATTTGGAAAAACTGAAAATGATTCTATATTAATTAATCATGAAGACAACATTAAATGATATAAGGAATATATTCAATTTTGGGGAAAAACATGAAAAATGTCATTGTTGTGGTACAACTGTTAATGGTTGAGCTGGATGTTTTTAAATTGGATTAAAACTGATTTTCATGCAAGAAAAATTGTAAGATTTAATTTTTATGGTCAACCAGTTGAGGGACTGACTGCTCAAAATAAATTCTGATAATTGAAAGTCATTGAATTTTGTTAGGAATTTACTACCATCATTTACTGACTTCCCTTTGTTGTAATATATTTCATTAAAGATATGAAACACAATTATAACGAACATTTATAATAATTTATATATCAAAAATACAAAAATCTTATCACTGGATGAATCAATCATTCCACTCCAGCCTGTTTATTATATATTAAAGTATATTGCATTATTAAAGTTTTGTCTATATAAATGGAACCAATCATAGATCTCATCAGCAAAAGCTTCCATACAATGTAAACCAGCATATATGATTATTAATGAAAGAATAATCCTTGGCTGAAAGCTGAAGATGTTGCAGAAATGTTGGAATAAAAAGTTAATGACTTTGCAGTAAGAAAACATGTTTATAGAAAAGAACAAATTGGGAATTTAAACCCTGAGGCCATAGGAATGATATATTTACTTTACCCATAACAGCAACCCATAGTAAAGCTTACTCTGTGTGCTCTGACTGCCCAACTAAATACTTAATCAACAATTTAGGTACCAAAAACGACAGCTTTCTTATATAAATGATGAATATGTCATATAGATCCATTGCCTCTTGTAATTGCTCCCCTTTTGAAGCTCCAGTGAATTATCTTATATACAAGTAATCACTGTGAAAGTTATAAATCTTTATGTAAATTGGAGAATACATTCAGAAGGCGAATATATAGCTTAATATTGTTTATTTTTCGTTGTCGATCAACGATAACCTCTGTAAATAACACCTGGCTACAACAATATCCTTCACTCTATTTAAATTTTATTGTAATAAACTATTTCATCACTTTCAACCTTTCAGAATTAAATCGAGTAATTTTTCATTTACAATTCATCATTTTTCAATAAATCATAAACTTGCTTTCCCTATCTAAATAGAGGTTATTTTATCTTTCCTTTCATTGCAGGTTATTAGTTGAAAAACACTATTCCTTCTCTTTAGGGTTATGATTTCTTTGAAAGTTGCTTTTAGAAATATGTGAGTCTTTTACTTTATTGGCCTTTGGATATATTCGAGATGTCAGTCTGCTATGAAATAAACTTTCAAATATTTTTATTATGATAGTTTAGGGATAATGGACAACTTGGGTACTGACTTTTTCAGTTTAAAACAGTTAATTCATTATTTCCTGCCATTAATTCGTTTACAGGTACAAGTCAGAATTTTACTTTACGAGTGCTGGCTCCCTATTCAAAACCCCACTAAGCTGAAATGTAATAATAATAAAAAAACTCAGTTTGTCTGCCACTTTTCAACTATATGAACTTTAAACAATCAAACAAAGCTCAACCACAGGTATAGACTTCTGTGACCCACTAATATTTAAATGCGATCTCAGCACTCGACCTCTTTTAGAGAGAATTAGTGTGTTGTCTAATAAATGGTACTTGATTTGTCGTTTAGGGACAAGAGGAAAAGCTATTAAATACCTTCTCCATAAATATTATATAGGACTATTGTTCTCTGTAATATGGTCTACACATTCAGTGCATCCAACAAGATTTCCGGAATTTAATATACTATGATGCTCATGTCGAAGTCATATCCTGTATTGCTCATGTACTCATATATACCCCATGATAATGCAATGCACTGCTTAGTGCATTAATTAATCCCAACCACAAAATAACTAAATGACTTCGCATGAACTCATATATTCACATACATCATCCAACAGAAAATCTCCCAAAAACATTGAAACATAGTTCGCATACAAACATGTGTCTATTAAGCAGCACAACACACCATTAATCACAAATAGGAGAAACTAATCTCACACCTCAATAAATCGAAGCTATTCCTATACCTGGCGAGTATCCATGCCTGACAAGGATTGGACATAAAAGTGGATGCTGAAAAAGATGAGATTTATTCCTCATTCTGAAAGTATTTCAATTAAAACAGAAACAAAATAACACCATGATTATCCAGAGGACCTCATTCGATGCAAAGGCATATCTCCCATCAGTATAACGTTGTTTCTAAATTCAAGGAAAATTTATTTGCTCTAAAAAAGTTCCAAATCTTTAATAGTCCATTTTCTAGCGATTAAATAAAACAAGTAACTGATGCCAAATCTGGTTGAACTGGTGTATTCAACTGAGTTCTAGTTTAAAACTTTCAAAATATCCTTCTTATTTTAATTACTTTGGAAATTTTCCAAAATTGAGGATAAAAATTAGAAATTGAGGATATTTGTTGTCTTTAGTCTGTTTTACAGGAATAGAGGAAGGACAAAGTAGGAAAATTGAGGACTGCTCTAGAAAATGAGGCCACCAGTTCACCTAAATTTAATGAATAGAAGTATAGTAGGAGATTTTCATTGTTGTATCATTGGATATTGGTGGTGGTGAAAAGGGGGGGGGGAGATATCAGAGAGACCAATGGTACTAAAAAAAGAGGTGTGTGTCATTTTTCAGTTCTCGCCTATGGCAGCAAAACACCTAGCAAAGGCCCTAGCAGCTGCTAATAATAATAATAATAATAATAATAATAATAATGAAGATCAAGCAGACACAGCAAACCCAGCTAAATATCGCCCCATAACATGCCTACCAACAATATACAAAATATTAACTTCAGTCATTACACAAAAATTAATGACACATACAACACAGAACAAAATTATAAATGAAGAACAAAGAGGCTGTTGCAAAGGAGCACGAGGATGTAAAGAGCAACTGATAATAGATGCAGAGGTGGCATATGAAGCTAAAACTAAACAAAGGTCGCTACACTACACATACATTGATTACCAAACAGATTTTGATAGTGTACCCCATTCATGGTTACTACAAATATTGGAAATATACAAAGTAGATCCTAAATTGATACAGTTCCTAAACATAGTAATGAAAAATTGGAAAACCACACTTAATATCCAAACAAATTCAAATAATATCACATCACAGCCAATACAGATTAAGCATGGAATATACCAAGGAGAGTCATTAAGTCCTTTCTGGTTCTGCCTTGCTCTAAACCCACTATGCAACATGCTAAATAATACAAATTATGGATTCAATATTACTGGAACATACCCACACAAAATCACACATTTGCTATACATGGTTGATCTAAAACTACTGGCAGCAACAAGTCAACAACTCAACCAATTACTAAAGATAACAGAAGTATTCAGCAGTGATATAAATATGGCTTTTGGAACAGACAAATGTAAGAAAAATAGCATAGTCAAGGCAAAACACACTAAACAAGAAGATTACATATTGGATAACCACAACAACTGCATAGAAGCGATGGAAAAAACAGATGCCTATAAATATCTAGGATACAGACAAAAAATAGGAGGAGATAATACAAATATTAAAGAAGAACTAAGAGAAAAATATAGACAAAGACTAACAAAAATACTGAAAACAGAATTGACAGCAAGAAACAAGACTAAAGCTATAAATACTTATGCTACACCAATATTGAACTACTCATTTGGAGTAGTGAAATGGAGTAACACAGACCCTGAAGCACTCAATACACTTACACGATCACAATGCCACAAATATAGAATACATCACATACATTCAGCAACAGAAAGATTCACATTAAGCAGAAAGGAAGGAGGAAGGGGATTTATCGACATAAAAACCTACATTATGGACAGGTAGACAATTTAAGAAAATTCTTTATAGAACAAGCAGAAACTAGCAAAATACACAAAGCAGTCACTCATATAAATACATCAGCTACACCATTGCAATTTAATAACAACTTTTACAACCCTTTAGATTACATAACATCAACAGATACAAAGAAAGTAAATTGGAAAAAGAAAACACTACATGGCAAGCACCCGTATCATCTAAGACAGCCACACATTGATCAAGATGCATCCAACACATGGCTAAGAAAAGGCAATATATACAGTGAGACGGAAGGATTCATGATTGCAAAACAGGATCAAACAATAAACACCAGATATTACAGTAAGCATATTATTAAAGATCTCAATACCACAACAGATAAATGCAGACTCTACAAACAACAAATAAAAACATTAGACCACATCACAAACGGATGTACAATACTAGCAAGGACAGAATACCCCAGAAGACTTGACAATGCAGCAAGTATGCATCACAAAATGTACTGGAGAATGATGAATACAAATTACACTGGAACAGAACCATTATAACAGATGAAACAACACGACATAACAAACCTGACATCATACTCACCAATAAAAAGAAGAAATTAACACAACTAACCGAAATATCCGTACCCAATACAACAAATATACAGAAGAAAACAGGAGAAAAAATTGAAAAATACATCCAATTGGCTGAGGAAGTCAAGTACATGTGGCATCAGGATAAAGTTGACACTATACCAATTATGCTATCAACTACAGGAGTCATATCATACAATATCCACCAGTACATCTATGCAATACAGCTACATCCAAACGTACATATACAACTACAGAAATCTGTAATTATTGATACATGTTCAATTGCCCGAAAGTTCCTAAATGCAATGTAACATATACCGTACAGTTAAAAAGGAAGTCACGCTTGATCAAGGTCCACGTCACCTTCCATTTTTAACCAGACATAACGTCTGAGAAAGGAAAGAAATAATAATATTAATATTAATAATAATAATATTCTTATATTATTAATATAATAATTTTAAATAAGTTCCAGTCTCTTCTTGCTTCATGCTACACTGCCCTTGTTTTCATTTTCGTTGGCTGTAAAATGAAAATATATGTCTGGATGTTACAGCTAAGTAAGATAATAGATGACTATTTTCAGTTTATACTAGATAAGAGGAGGACAATTCCTCTCCAGGAGACGCCACCTTAAAGTAGCACTGTACATGTGGGCGGAGAGGTTTGTGTGTTCGGATGACACTAAGAGCTATACGGGCAGTATTGTAGCTACCGGCAGGGTCTCCCAAGCCAGACAGTTCTTAATCGATAAACTAAACGAAGTGTGTCTCACAACGACCTATCCTTCCACTGACTGTCGTTCATCCTTTCATATTTATAAGAAAAGGAGAGATGAACTTCGACAGCTGTAGAGAAAGCAATTCATCTAGGGGAAGGTAACCCCAAAATAAAATACTCCAGTCCTCCAAGTTGGGGGTTGGCGATGGGTTACCACCCCGTCATGGAAAATTTTTTAATGGTAAACAGACTACAAGGAAGCCTTGGAATTTGGTAACACAAAATAGACGAAAAGTGTGAGAAGAAGGTTTACGATTTGGAACATGGAATATTCATAGTTTACATAAAACAGGCACCGCAATCAGTCTAGTCAAGCAGATCGAAAAATATAAGATGGATCTTGTTGCTTTGCAGAAAGTACATTGGGAGGATACTGATACCCTAGATCTCAAGAAGTACACAATCTTTTATGGAGGCTGTGAGACAGGACACAAACTGGGTATGGCATTTTGTATAAGTAAGGTTCTAGCTGCTAATGTATCTGGGTTTGAGGCTGTGAGCCCTAGAATAGCAGTTTTAACAATAGATGTAGAGAGGTGTAAAATACCGTTCGTGAATTGCCATGTACCCACAGAAGAAAGTACATCCAAAATGAAGGATGAATTCCACACAGAGCTGGAGGTAGTCATAGATGCCATCCCAAATAATAATTCTGAAGTCCTACTGGGATACATGAAGGATAAAATTGGAAGAGAGAATGTCTTCCAGTCAACAACCAGAAGACACAGTCTTCATGAACTCAGCAATGACAATGGCATCAGATTCATAACCTTTGCAACATCCAAAGGGATATTCATAAGCAGCAGAATTTCCAACGGAAGGATATACATAAAGGGACTTAGGTATCACCAGAGGGTAAAACAGTTAATCAGATAGACCACATTGCAATAGATATCAAACCAAAGAACTGGGTAAGAGTAAGACAGCAAGGGGTGCAGAGTGTGGGAGTGATCATTTCCTTGTAAACAGCTGGCTAAAAGTACAACTCAAAGCCAAAGTTACAAACAACCATACAAATGTTGTCCACTACCATATCGATGCGCTGAAAGACAATACAAAGAAAGAAGAATTTCAGCTCCAGCTCAACAACTGCTTTGGAAATCTGTAGGAAGAGATTTCACAAGATAATCCAGATTAAATGTGGAAAGAAGTTAAGTATGCCATAAATGAGCTGGCAAATGTAGTCATTGAGAAGCGGATCAAAGGCAAAAAGATTTGGTTTGGGGATGAATGTATTAAGGCATTAGCAAAGAGAAGAGAAGCCAAGGAGAGCTGGTTACAAGGGGCTGATTTTGCACAAAGCAAAGCACAGTTTGGAGAACTACTCAGGCAACCCTGAGAAGAACAAAGAGAATGTACATTAAAGAACTGATAGATGAGGCTTAACAAGATTTCTTGGGGAAAGAGGTGCGAAAGATGTACCAGAAAGTAAAATTCTTCAAGAAGGGATATCAAAGTCGCCTAAAATTCATAAAAGACAATAATGGAAGCATACTCACATGTGAGCTTGACATTACTGAAAGGTGGAAACAATACCTCAGGGAACTCCTCAACTGTGATGAACCTAAAGACATGTATGAATTTCAATTTCCTGATATTGCAAATTCAGACTATCCTCCACCCACACTGGAGGAAATAAAGAATCAGATAATGATGCTAAAGAAGAACAAAATCCCAGGAGAAGATGGAATCCTGGCAGAAATCATTCAAGCTGGAGGAGAGGGACTCCACAAGAAAATTCACCAATTAATCAAGGGGATCTGGATTTTGGAGGAGATCCAAGAAGGTTGGAAGACAGCTAACATATGCCCTATACACAAGAAAGGTGACAAAATGAACTGCACTAACTGCAGAGTAATCGCCCTTCTGAATGTCTGCTATAAGATCTTGTCCAACTGTTTGCTGGATAGAATACAGCCACTTGCAGAAGATATGATTGGGGAATATCAGGAGGGATTCAGAAAGGGCCGTTCAACTGTCAGCAACATCTTTGAGCAGTGACAACTCACCGAAAAGCTGTGGGAGTGTGGCGAAGAACTTTATGTGCTCTTCATAGAATTTAAGAATGCATATGACTGCATCCACCGGGAGAGCCTGAGGAACTGCCCATCGGAGTTTGGAATACCTAAGAAACTCGTCAGCCTAGTTGGAATTCGTCTCACTGATTCAAAAGTCAAAGTGAAGCTCGGGAACCAACTCATGGAGAGCTTTAACATAAAGACAGGGTTGAGACAAGGAGATGATGTGTCACCGGTATTGTTCAACCTGACACTTGAAGAGATAATGAGAGAAGTCTATCGTAAAAGCTTGAATGGTATAGAGGTAGAGGGTGAGAAAATCACACATATCACGTTTGCTGATGATGTGGCCCTGTTATCCAGATCTAAGGAGGTACTAATGCGGATGAGTGAAAACGTGGAGATGGAAACAAGCAAAATTGGACTCCTTGTGAACGAATCAAAGACGGAATATCTGGTGATGAGCAGGACCCATGGTTATTCAGGAGACCCACTCCAACCTTTGATAGTTGGAAGCCAATCATACAAAAGGGTTCGTGAATTTAAATATCTGGAGGTAATCTTTACAGAAGATGTAGCATGTGAAGCAGATATCAAAGCGAGGATCCAAGCCACCAACCGATCATACTTTTTTCTCAGCCAACTTCTTGCATCACCTGGTCTCTCGAGGAATTTCAAACTCCAGCTGTATAAAACAATGATTCAACCTATAGTACTGTATGGTTGTGAAACAAGAAGTGTCCGGGAAAAAGACTTGAACAATCTTCTTTTTTTTTAGCAGAAATTCTTAAGGAAGATCTTTGGTCTAGTACAAGATGAGATCACAGGAGAATGGAGGATCAGATATAATTGTGAACTAGACGAAATGTGCAACAGACCAAACATTGTAAGATTGATGAGAACCAAGCGCCTTGTATCTGCAGGACACGTCAGTAAGATGGATAAATTCCGATGTCCTTTGAAAGCTATGGATTATACTCTATGGAAGACGCCCACTAGGAAGACTAAAGAAGAGATGGAGGGATAGAATCCAAGAGGACCTGCTGCAGATTGGAATAGAGAATGATTGGCGCCAGGAGGCACAAAACAGAACCCAGTGGAGGAGGAACCTTGTAGCAGTGCACAGTCCTCTGGGCCTGATCGCGAAAAGTAAGTAAGTAAGAGGAAGATAATTGTTAGCTATTTTAATTATAAACGGTGATGATACATTAGAGTTGAAACCAATATGTAGTGTTCCTTACAGTAATGTCATGAGATTTCACAATGGGAAATTATAACAACAACAATGTGAAATATGGTTTACCATCATCTGTAGAAGTCCTCATTTCTGTCCCCTGTTCCTCCTCTTCTTTGAACATGGCTTATTCTAAGTCTAGCAAATAGAGATGGCTGATATTCTCACAAACTGTATCACAGTTTATGCTACACTGTGAGCACTGGAGGCCTATTTTCGGCAGCTGCAAGAATAGTCACAACATCCTACGGTCGCAGGTTCGAATCCTGCCTCAGGCATGGATGTGTGTGATGTCCTTAGGTTAGTTAGGTTTAAGTAGTTCTAAGTTCTAGGGGACT
This sequence comes from Schistocerca nitens, assembly GCF_023898315.1. Classification (NCBI taxonomy): domain Eukaryota; kingdom Metazoa; phylum Arthropoda; class Insecta; order Orthoptera; family Acrididae; genus Schistocerca; species Schistocerca nitens. The sequence continues at coordinate 451,106,148 of NC_064618.1, read as the reverse complement.
GATGACCTGAGATGTTAAGTCCCATAGTGCCCAGAACCATTTGAACATCCTGGTTTGCATTTGCATATGTTACAGGTCAGAATAACATTGGGTGCTGGCAGCTGAAGCATAGTGGTTGGAACCAGGCGATCCTTGTACCTCATCGAACCACATTCCTCGGCATTTTTATTTTTGCTCATCAACTGTTGTACCTGGTGATACACTCGGAGAATATGCGGGCAAGCAGTATCCTCTGCTGGTGGCAGAGAAGTGATGTTGGCAGTTGTCTGAATAATAATTTGATGTAGGTTCTGTATCTGAGGTGGTTCAGAGACTCTCCACTAACCACTGTACAACTTAATGAGAAGTTGTTTACAACACTCTTGTATGACCTTCTTTTCCGTGTTCTGACCTTCAAATATTTGTATGTCTCGTTGCAGTTCAGGTTTTTCTTTAGTGTAATCATGCACTTCACTTTATCCCGATTGTAAAGAGCAGAAGTAATATGTCACAGCCATCGACTGCATGCAAAACAGGATGTTCTCTCAAGCAATAATACATTACATTGTTGGTCGAAGCCTGTTAGAATGACAGATATGAGATTGATTGTCTGGGTGCCAAAGATAGTGCAGTGTTGATAATCAAGGTATCAGCATCTTCAACAGCTTACTTGGACAGTGATATTAAGAGGTCCATGTTCTTTGAATTAGAAAGGAATTTTTCCTGAGAGATGTATCTTACCATCGTTTTGTTGAAGATTATTTCAACAGAGCTGTGTTTATGGGTCCTTCTCATTCGCTTGGACTTATTGGTACTGGTGTTCAACCTGTAAGGTTACCATAAGAAATTATAAACCTTGAATTGTACTTAGACTGAATGAAAAAATGTATCTTTCACAGCCATCTTAAAATTAAGGCCCATTGTGCGAAACAAGTCGATGCACACAGGTATCCCACGATTAGGAGGGGGAGGTCAGTGCCACCTCACAAACATCTTGCCCCTCCACCACTCAGTTATCAACTAGTAACCACTCTAACAACATATTACTGGAGAATGGACTTCGTCAATGGATGTGCAACAAAGCATGGTAATGGTGCAGACTGAAGGTCCTGAGGTGGCCCATCTCCTCAGCTTTGAAATCGTGCTAATTTCAATACGGGCAACACGCCATAGGTTGGTCTGATGAAAAGAGTCACTCAGACCTATTTTATGAGAAACTGTATTCTGTTTATCTCCTAATTAGTGAACGTCACCGAAAACTGCGTCGTTTACGAGTCACAAGCGAAAATCCGGAAAATATCGCATTTTTCGTAGTTTTTACCATTTTTGACCCATTTCTGGGCCAAAATTTTGGTGGGACTTTGAAAATTCGGATTCAGCACACTTGTAAACATATCGAAAACTTATCAAAAACTTTCCCCTATGTGGCCTTCCTGAGCACCATTTGACTGGACTATAACATTGACGATACAATCCTGTTTCACCTACTGCATCTCCTTCATGTCCTTTGACTGTTAAAACTGTGTATTGCTTCCTGTACAAATTGTAGCAACCCCAACGCAAGCAGAACCAATGCTTTCTTTAGACATACAGTTGTACAGGGTGACAATTATTGAACTATATGAAAAAAAACGTAAATTAGTTACAAACCACAGCGTGCACACACTTTATCCAACATTAACTGTCACTACAGATATTTGGATTTGTGTTACAACATGTTCGATATCGATTAGTGATGATGTAGCGCAGACAAATAGCGAAATTCTGCATGACCCACTGAAGTGTCGGGACATCGATGCTAGCGATGACCCGAATGGCTGTTTTCAGCTCAGCAATGGCTTTGGGGTTATTGCTGTTCACCTTGCCTTTAATATAGCCCCACAAAAAGAGTCGCAAAGGGTCAGATCCTGAGAATATGGTGCCCAATCGAGCCCCATGCCAGTGGACTCTGTGCTCTCCAGAATCAGTTCATGGTTCACAAAGATCTCCTCCAGCACTTCAAACACTCTCCTGCTTCGATGAGGTCGAGCTCCATCTTGCATTAACCACATCTTGACGACATCAGAGTCACTTTGTATAATACGGACGAAATCATCTTCCAAAAATTTCATCTACCGTTCGGTCGTCACCGTGCCACCAAGGAATATCGCACCAATTATTCCATGACTGAACATTGGACACGACACAGTGTGAGGGCGAAGAGACTTCTCGATCCCGAAATGCAGATTCTCATCCCCCAAATGCCCCAATTTTGCTTATTGACGAACCCATCCAACTGAAAGTGAGCTTAGTTGCTAAATCAAGCCATATAGCACATACTAATTCCCATCGTGCCCCACGGTCAACGATGCAGTCTGAACGTCCTAACGCAAACCATTCAGAAGTTATGACGATTTTATTTCATGTACTTCAACAACTGTCACTCTGTAAACAAACCCAGGTTTGCAAGTACTCAGTCTATCGTTTAAGTCATAGGAAGAGTACTGCTTTGCATGACATTTCTCCAGAACCCACACTGATCTTCCCAAAGTTCAGCTTCTACAAATCTTTCCATTCTTCTGTAAATAATGCTTGTATTTTGAAATAATGACTTATTAGACTGATGGTTCTTTGATATTCACACGCAAGCACCAACTTTCTTTGTAATTATCAAATTTTTATTGACATCTGAAGGTATTTCGCCTGTTTCATACATCTTGCATAACAGATTGAATAGCTTTGTTTTAGTCGCAATAAGTCTGAGAGAATGCCATCTTCTCCAGGCATCTTGTTGCAACTTAGGTCTTTTAGTGCTCTTCCAAATTCTTCTGTAATCTCTCTGCCATTACATTTGCTTCCTCTTCGTTTTCTGTAACACCCTTTTTAAGTTTGATTACTTTGTATATTTCCTTTCATTGCTTAGCACTGGTTTACTACACTCCTGGAAATTGAAATAAGAACACCGTGAATTCATTGTCCCAGGAAGGGGAAACTTTATTGACACATTCCTGGGGTCAGATACATCACATGATCACACTGACAGAACCACAGGCACATAGACACAGGCAACAGGGCATGCACAATGTCGGCACTAGTACAGTGTATATCCACCTTTCGCAGCAATGCAGGCTGCTATTCTCCCATGGAGACGATCGTAGAGATGCTGGATGTAGTCCTGTGGAACGGCTTGCCATGCCATTTCCACCTGGCGCCTCAGTTGGACCAGCGTTCGTTCCGGACGTGCAGACCGCGTGAGACGACGCTTCATCCAGCCCCAAACATGCTCAATGGGGGACAGATCCGGAGATCTTGCTGGCCAGGGTAGTTGACTTACACCTTCTAGAGCACGTTGGGTGGCACGGGATACATGCGGACGTGCATTGTCCTGTTGGAACAGCAAGTTCCCTTGCCGGTCTAGGAATGGTAGAACGATGGGTTCGATGACGGTTTGGATGTACCGTGCACTATTCAGTGTCCCCTCGACGATCACCAGTGGTGTACGGCCAGTGTAGGAGATCGCTCCCCACACCATGATGCCGGGTGTTGGCCCTGTGTGCCTCGGTCGTATGCAGTCCTGATTGTGGCGCTCACCTGCACGGCGCAAAACACGCATACGACCATCATTGGCACCAAGGCAGAAGCGACTCTCATCGCTGAAGACGACACGTCTCCATTCGTCCCTCCATTCACGCCTGTCGCGACACCACTGGAGGCGGGCTGCACGATGTTGGGGCGTGAGCGGAAGACGGCCTAACGGTGTGCGGGACCGTAGCCCAGCTTCATGGAGACGGTTGCGAATGGTCCTCGCCGATACCCCAGGAGCAACAGTGTCCCTAATTTGCTGGGAAGTGGCGGTGCGGTCCCCTACGGCACTGCGTAGGAGCCTACGGTCTTGGCGTGCATCCGTGCGTCGCTGCGTTCCGGTCCCAGGTCGACGGGCACGTGCACCTTCCGCCGACCACTGGCGACAACATCGATGTACTGTGGAGACCTCACGCCCCACGTGTTGAGCAATTCGGCGGTACGTCCACCCGGCCTCCCGCATGCCCACTATACGCCCTCGCTCAACGTCCGCCAACTGCACATACGGTTCACGTCCACACTGTCGCGGCATGCTACCAGTGTTAAAGACTGCGATGGAGCTCCGTATGCCACGGCAAACTGGCTGACACTGACGGCGGCGGTGCACAAATGCTGCGCAGCTAGCGCCATTCGACGGCCAACACCGCGGTTCCTGGTGTGTCCGCTGTGCCATGCGTGTGATCATTGCTTGTACAGTCCTCTCGCAGTGTCAGGAGCAAGTATGGTGGGTCTGACACACCGGTGTCAATGTGTTCTTTTTTCCATTTCCAGGAGTGTATTTGATATTCTTGATATTTAAATAGCTACTTCTGTTTTCTCTAAAGATTTGTTTAATTTCTGTAAATGCAATATCCAAAATGCAACATCCATTGCTACTCTCGCCATGGAGCGCCACTGTCAACCATCTCTACAACAACCTCCAAACCTCCTCCACATCCCCTCATAGTTGACAAACCCTGTCTTGCAGACCTACTACATTTGCCCCAACCTCCAAAACTCCCTCCCACCACCAGACAGAATCATGATCCTAAACAGATATGAAACACAGTAATGAAGCTTTCCTCCAGAAGCATTAGCCCACAAAAATATTAGTCCTTTCCAAAGGCCTCACCTTTTGCCGCATCCAATATTCAATCATGCAGGACTTGTTAAAAACCTTCTGTCCTTCTCCCAGTCCCTACAGTAGAAACACTTTTTCGCCACCAACCCTACCAATCAGACTCAACCAAGACCAATGGTGAACCATGCCTAACTCAGTTCACTCCTCCATCCAACTGTGATCCACCCCCACCGCCCCACATCACCCACTGTTGACTTTCCAGAATTTCTTAACTTCGAACCTTGACTCACCATCATTCTCCAAATCCCTCAACGTGCAAACTAACCTTACATCCCCATAAAGAACTGCAGTCCAATGTCTAAAAACTGATCCTGACCTTATAATCCTACCTGTGGATAAGGCTCCACCATTGTAGTTTTGAACTGCAAGGATTACCTGGCTGAAGGACTCCGCCAGCTGTCAGATACTTCCACCTACAAACTTTGCCACAGTGACCCCATTCCAGAAATCCAGCAGGCTCTCCAGTCACTCCTCAAATCCTTAGGCCCATCCCAGAACCTCTCCTCAGAGTCCATCTGTCTGATCACCCCTACCACTTCCCGCACTGCTACCTTCTACATGCTTCCTAAAATCCATAAACCCAACCACCTAGGGTGCACCATTGCGGCTGGTTACTGTGCCCCCACTGAGAGAATCACTGCTCTCATAGACCAACACATTCAACCTATTACCCATATCCTACCCTCCTATATAAAAGATACCAACCATTTCCTCCACCAACTCTCCACAGGATCTGTCCCTTTACCACACAGTGCCCTGCTCATCACTATTGACGCCGCCTCCCTTTACACTAACATCTTTAAATGTACATGGCCTTACTGCTATTGAACACTACCTTTCCCAATGCCCGACAGATTCCAAACTCACAACATCCTTCCTAGTCGCCATGACCAACTATATTCTCACCCACAATTACTTCTCCTTCGCAGGCATTACCTACAAACAAATCCAGGGTATGGCTTTGGGTACCATCCTATGCCAGCCTCTTCATGGGCCTTCTAGAGGAATCCTTCCGAAACACACAGAATCCTAATCTCCTCATCTGGTTCAGTTTCACTGATGACATCTTAGCGATCTGGATCGAAGGTGAGTACACCCTATCCACATTCCTCAAGAACCTCAACAACTTCTCTCCCATTTGCTTCACCTGGTCCAACTCAACCCAATAAGCCACCTTCCTAGATATTGACTTCCACCTCAAAGATGGCTACATCAGTATCCCCATCTCTATCAAACCTGCTAACCACATGCAATACCTCCACTTCGACAGTGGCCACCTGTTTCACACCAAGAAGCATACAGCATACAATAATCATCTTGTGGTGCAGTTCTTCTTGTTGTGTCCGTGCTTGCTACGAAAATTTCGCCAATTAAGCTATAAACGGAACTTTTACGTAATGTTGTAAACAACACAAAACAAAGAAAGGTGTTTTGCATAAGGCGGAACTATAGCCTAGCCACCCGTGGTCATCACATCCGCAGTGATGAGTGGTCCCTTTTGGAATATACTGAGGGTCTCGCTGAAGCCTTCACACACCGTAATTATCCTCCCAACCTTGTAAAAAAACAAATCTCCTGTGTCTTATCTTTCCAGTATTCCAACACCTCCCAAAGTCCCACCATCTGGACACAGAGGAGCATTCCCCTCAGAACTCAGTACCATCCAGGATCAGAGCAACTGAATTACATTCTCCACCAGGGTTTCGGCTACCTTTCGTGCCATGAAATGAGAAATGTCCTACCCACTATCCTTCCCATCCCACTCACAGTGGCGTTCCACTATCCACAGAATATACTGATCCGTCCCTACACAACCTCTGCTCCCAACCCCTTACCTCGTGGCTCATACTCATTTAATAGATCTAGATGCTAGAGCTGTCCCATACATCCACACAGCACCACATACTTCAGTCCAGTCACAAACATCACCAGTTCCATCAAAGGCAGGGTTACCTGTGAAACCAGTCATGTGACCTACAAGGTAAGCTGCAACCACTGTGTTGCATTCTATATGGGCATGACAACCAGCAAGCTGTCTGTCCACATGAAAACTTCTTGACAAACTGTGGCTAAGAAACAAGTGGATCACTTTGTTGCTGAGCATGCTGCCAAACATGACATCCTTCATTTCAACGACTGCTTCACAGCCTGTGCAATATGGGTCCATCCCAACAACGCTATCTTTTCTGAATTTTGCGGGTGGGAACTTTCCCTGCAAAATATTTATGTTCCCATAATCCTCCTGGCCTCAGTGTGGGCTAAAAGTGGGGCTAGACTTATTTTCGATTAACAAGACTATTTTTTAAACTATTAACATTAATGTTTATATTCTATGTTTTTACTTCATTAATGGTATATTTTGCTGGTGTTTGTTTTTTCTTCTAAACAAGCATTTATTAATGGTTCTTTTGAGATTGGAGTATATTGCTCTTTCTTTATTTATGTTGTTATTTTTCTTATTGAATTTGATTATGATCTTTTCCCTGCTATTTTTTTAGTTTTTTCTGTTTGTGAGGAAGCTTTACGTCTTTCTATCATGGTTTCAATAATTCGGTCTCATGGTAATGATTTTTTAATTCTTTTGGATCGTCTTTATGTTAAAATATTTATTTATGACTGTTTTCTGGTATCCTCTTTGTTTATTAAATAATTGTTGATGGTTGGTTCATTCTTTAATGTTCCTGTCAAGTTCTGTTTTTATAATCAGTGTATATTCATAGGCTGATTGAACTATAATTAGATATTATTCTGGTATTGATTATTGTTCTTATAGTTTAATTTTGTTGAGATTTTGGATTTGTTCATTAATAATTACTGCTAGGGGTTCAGTTTATTTAAGTTCATATTATTCAAATTTTTTTATAGTTTTGAGTTTAATAATTATGCTTTATTGTTCATTTGCTAGATTAAGTTTCTTTCGTTTTATATTTTTTTAAGGCTAGATTGGTTCCTACTTTACTTTTAATTTTAGGTTGTGGCTATTAACCTGAGCATTTGCAAGCTGGTGTTTATTTAATTATTTATACTTTAGTTGCTAGATTAACTTCATTGTTAGTTTTATTTAAGGTTTATGATTTTGCTAATACTTTATATTTTCCTTTGTTGTTTGATTTTGGTTCTTATTATTTTAAGTTTTATGTTTTTATAATTTTGGCTTTTTTTATTAAGATGCCTATATTTTTGGTTCATTTATGGCTCCCTAAGGCCCTTGTAGAAGCCCCTATTTCTGGTAGAATAAGTCTTGCTGGTGTTTTGTTGAAGTTAGGTGGTTACAGCATTTTCCGTGTGAATTGCTTAATTTTTTAAATTTAAAACATTGTTTTGTGGAGTCAGTGATATGAAGTTTTTCATCTTAGGCGATGTGTGTATTTTCTATTTGGTCTTTTAGTTTTTTACTTTATTTTTGCTAGAACTATAATGTTTATTTTGGGCATCTATTATTTAGTAATTGATTCTCGAGTTTTTGTTGAATGAGAACTTTTTAATTTGAATGGTTCTAAGGTTGTCGTGATTTTAATTTTAGTTTGAATGTCTCTTGTTTTAACGTCTTTTGTTATATATATTTCTTCTTTGGTAATTTATTGTAGAGAGGATTATATATAAGGCATGAAAAATATAAATTGTTTTATTATTATCGTCTTAATATTTATTCTTTCAATAGCAGTTTTAATTATTCATTCTAATTTCATTAGAGTTTTATTAGGTTGGGATGGTTTAGGTTTAGTTTCTTATTGTTTAGTTATTTATTACCAAAAAGGAAAGTCTTACAGTGCTGGTATATTAACTGCTTTATCTGACCAGATTGGTGATGTTGCTATTTTAATTTGTATTGCTTGAATGTTATATTTTGGTGGTTGAAATTATATTTATTATTATGATTTCATTTTGAGTTCTTTTGAAATAAAGCTTATTACTATATTAATTTTTTTAGCTGCTATAACTAAGAGAAATCAAATTCCTTTTTCTTTTTGACTTCCTGCTGCTATGGCTGCTCCTACTGCTGTTTCTACTTTAGTTCATTTTTCTACTCTTGTTACTGCAGGGGTATATTTATTAATTCGTTTTAGACCAATATTAGAAACTTATAATAGTGGTTGGTTTTTACTTTTAATTGGTTGTATAACTATGTTTATGACTGGATTGAGGACGAATTTTGAAACTGATTTACAGAAGATTATTGCTCTTTCTACTTTGAGACAACTTTGTTTAATAATGAGAATTTTGGATATAGGTTCCTTTTTTTTCATTTGTTAGCTCATGCTTTATTTAGGGCGTTGTTATTTATGTGTGCAGGTTCAATCATTTATAATTTAAAGGATTCTCAGGATATTCGCTTTTTAGGTTCATTTGTTAATTTTTATGCCTTAAAATTCGGTTTGTTTTAATGTTTCTAATTTGTCTTTATGTAGTATACCTTTTTTGGCTGGGTTTTGTTCAGAGGATTTAATTCTTGAGATTGTTTGTTTGAGATAAATTAATTATTTGATTTTATTCTTTATTTTTTTTCTACAGGTTTAACTGCTGCTTATTCTTTTCGTTTGTTTCATTATTCAATACCTGGAGATAAGAATTTTTACTCAAGATTTTCTTTTGATAATAAGGGTTATTATATTTTATTTGGTATGATTGGTTTACTATTTGTTGCTGTTTTTGGCGGTAGTCTTTTATCTCTATTAATTTTTCCTATTCCTCATGTGATTGCCTAACTTCATTATTTGAAGTTTCTGACAATCACTGTAGTTGTTTTAGCTGCTTATTTGGGTTATCTTATTTCTAAGTTTGATTTTTCTCATAACTCATTTTCTTTGAGTGTATTTTCTTTTGTTAGATTTGCTGGTTCTATATGATTTATACCTTTTCTTTAAACTAAGTTTGTTAGCTAAATTTCTTTAAAATTAGGTTATTATTCATCAAAGTATTTTGATTATGGTTGAGGTGAGTTATTAGGTGATCATCATTCGTGCAGATTATTTATTAATTTAATTAGTTAAATTCAAGGTTGATATGACTCGAATTTTAAGATTTATCTTCTAACTTTTATTTTTTGAATATTTATTTTAGTAATATTATTTTTCTTATACCTCACTAGCTTACAATTAGAGTGTGACACTGAAGATGTTAAGGGAATATTTTTATTTTTAGGTAATTATAAATATATTTATATTATTTTACAGTGAAAATGTAATGTTTTATTTAAACTATATAAATGTTAGAAATGTTTATGGAGTTTAACAGCCAATATAAAAAGTTAACAGCTTTTGTATTGGCTTTACATTTCCTTAATTGGAACTTTATAGTTCAATTATATTATCAACAGTAATATGACTCTTTTTACCTTCAATTAATTAATAAGAATAAGGGTACATTATTTACCAATCTTTCAGGTCGAAACTGACTGCAATATTTCGCTTTTTATTCTATTTAAGGTTGACTGATTATATCAATACTTTTTTAATGCAACCCAAATGTTATAGTTACCTACAACCCTTTATTCTGCTCACTGTAAGGCTCCTTGGTTTTATTCATGGTATAGTCCCCTTTCTGCTCAGGTAAAATGCAGTTTAAAAATAATAGATGTTCATAAAACACCAAATTTCGCGGTACACATCCCCATGGTTGGCAGCGAGATGAAATTTACTTTCTGCTCACTATGCCCCACCCCACACTCATTATGCTTCTCAGCTAATCTTGTGTCACCATTCTTGAGCTTTCTGTAGTGCTGGGCCTGAACAACAGTGCACCACAGATGGCTATATCTTCTAGAGTGCAGGACATATATAACAATAGCAACTAATACATAAACAAAAGATCGCAATAAAAATTATGTCCAATTCTCGAACATTCACTTGTCTTATGATCTGATGATGTCTGTTAGCACTGTCTCCACAATGTATCTTTCTGCTATAATTTATTCTTGCGATAACAACTGCAGTCAGTTTAATTGATTTGTTTCGTTTATTAGACGTTTGATTGTGGATTAAGTTTCTTTCTCATTTCATCTAAAAGCTACAATCTCGTTCAAAGCTAATTAACAGCTGGTAATGTTTCCCCCCAGTATTATAATGCATGAACAGCTACCGAATTTTCATTTGCAAAGCACTTCTTAAATCATTAGTTTCTCTCAATTATATAAAATACTGACTTGGATTTTCGCTTTTGAATATTATCTTTACGTAAAAAGCAGCATAAATGTATGTATGCTGTAATATGGAGTAAAATACAATACCTTTCTTTTCATCTAATGGTTGCTCCAATGATAGAATATTTGTCATCTTTATGTCTGAAATACTGGTTACTTTGGAACTCGTATATTTTGTGAACATTTTCAATTTAGTTTCGCATTTGACAGCATTTTCAAACGAAAATTTTCAAATGAAAAAAATGTGTCCTATGTTACCTTACAGAAAGGGTTAACGTAGGATGTTGACATGTTATTTTACAAAAAGCTGTTTTTTGCAACAGAAGGATAATGAATGCTAATCAAAATCAAGTAATTTGGAAGAAAATATAATATTGTTTTATTTCTATACCCAGCACTGGTCATAATTTCAAATTTTCCTTGATAAAAACTGAAACAGAACATAGTTCAAACTGAAACTTATAGCATCATGATACACTTGGTGGTGTCGCTAATGCCATTACTGATGTCATTTCCACTTCTGTTAAATCTTCAGCATCTGGGAAAACATATGTTTTGTTACATTTTTATTATTTCCTCAAGAACTTCACTTGAAGCTTTCCCCGATCGCTAGTAATGGAAAATACTTGTCCATAAAACTATTTCTTGTATTCCTTCTTAGTGTCCTTGTTGAACACAAGTTTTATGACTACAAATGCAGCTACTGGTACACTGCTTGGAGAAAACTTTATACTTTAAGATGGCAATTGGCGTTCTTCATTTTCTCCTGCTGTCTTCTATACAAATGTTTCAAGAAAGCACATTTCCATCTGAATCAGACTCATGAACTGAATACATGCCACATTCATCACTAGATGATGTGTTGGGTTTCTTATCTTTGTTGTTGTTTGCATGTTTCTTTGAAGCCCTAGGAACTGGAGGCATAGTACAATCTCTCAGTGATATCGTTCTTCCTGCAGGAACATCTGTTCTTTCCCATTTGCTTTGCAAGGATTGTGTCATTTTCTTCTGGTTTACTCCAGAAAATTATCTAAGGTTTGAACCCATTCTGGTTCATTTCCCTCAAGATTATGACTGGTGGTTTTGGACACAGGCAATTTTCTTAGCAATTTTTCCCTGTCTATAGGCACAGTGCCTGTACTTCTGAAACCTGAGTTCAGATTCATTTCACAGTTGTCACCAAACTCATCAAAACATTTCTTAGCATTCCAGAAAACCTATCCTTTGGGATACTCCCACCGTTCTTCTGCTTCCAGAAATCAATAACAGATTTTCATTTAATTTTTAAAGTCCTGAAAAGGGCAACATCAAGTGGTTGCATAAGTTTGTGCTGTTGAGAGGAACTAAAACAAATCTTCTGATGTTCTTCTGACATTCAGATATTACCTTTGCAGATACATTGCTGCTTATACTGTCTCCAATTAAAGTTTTTGGAGATTCAATGCTGAGTTATTTGAAATTAGGTAAAGTTAGCGTTTCTAACCAGTTTTCATAAATTTCCATTATTATGAACTGTTCATTTCGGGCCTCCTTCTGTCCAGCTGCTGTACAGATTTTCTGCTTTATAGATTACAAAGGGAATCAGCAGTGTCCCACTAGCTGTTACCGAAAACAGGACTGAAACACTTGACTTAGTTGAGTCAATAACTTTTTCAGGATGTCAGCAGCCACATCTGACAATGACTGATTTTCTTCCTGGGTCATCACTCATATTGGTCTTGTCATAGTTTACAGTAATATGTGGTTCGATGCCTTTAAGAAATTGTTGCAATTCATCAAATTACTGATTTATTATCTCAGGAGTGACTTTAGCTCTCGGTCTTCGCACATCTGTGCCAATGTTTGTGAGAGTTTTTGTTTGTGATGAGATAAAAATGATAAAACCCTATCTTTGCCAGGTAAATTATTGTTGAATCTCCTCTCAATAATTCCTTTGTGGTCAAGGGATGATTTAACAAGTAGAAGAATGTCTAAAGGTGTCAAAGGGAAGAACCAGTCTCCTGCAGAGGTGATGCAAGACATGAGGACACACTGATCATCTTCCCACTTTTCCAGTATTTACAGCACAAATATGATGGTTTTAAATGGATCTGGTGAGTATATATAATTCAGCAGCTATTTTTAGAGATACACCTTTATTTTTCATTTCATCATTCGCTTTCTGTAGTTTTTGACGAGTGAAATCATGATATTTATTGACCCAGGCTTGTTTTTTGTATTTCGAGAGATACAGATTCTCTTAAAATAGAAAAAATACTATCAATGTCTTGAAATTGTAGTTGCAAGTAACAAGGGAGGTAACATAGTGCACTGAAGTAACAAGGGGATAACGTAGGACAATGTCCCATGTGACCCCATCATCGATCCAAAGAATTTTCGGAAACAGCTTTACTTGTGTTGGCAGCACTGAACTTTCAAGTGTGTCAGTGTAACATCGATATTTGGGATTATGTTACGAAAACATTGATAATGGCTCAATACTGATGGTAATTTCAGGACAATCTGAGTTTCTTGAGGCATATTTTAACAGTAATTTAAACACCGGACGTTAAAAAAATAAGTTGAAACTCATCTGCAACAAACACAACTTTTTGTTTAAAAATAAACCAGCACTTCTCTAATCACGTACTCATAACACAAAAAATATAACAAAACCACTAGTGTAGCCACAACGTGCACATAACAAAAGCGATGTCAAAATAGTTCATGTTACCCCACTGTCCTATTTTACCCAATTTTACTGTACGGGATCCACACATATGCGAGAACTTCTTTTACAATCCTTTTCAAATACAACGAAAGTCTATGAGTTGACAGAACTGTTAATTTTTTTAATCAGGGCATTAGACTGTTATAGTGCTTATTTCGTAGTTTCTCAAGAACCCATCCGTTGCACTCGTGCCGCAAGTCAAATGTTACGTCTCACGTGATTGATGGAACAAGATCGATATGTATCGAGCGCTTCTGCGTATCGGGAAATCTTGAGCCTTTTCGAATGTCGAACGAAAGTTTTGTTTGCTGCTGAACTCTTCAAAATTGATTTGCACGTACACTCATTAACCAAAGCTCTACGTCTTTAAATGTAAGACGACCCCTTTATTCATCTGTACTGCAAAGACGTTTACCTCAGCAGCAATAGTTTAATCTGCGAATATAAGACAACCCCATATTTTTCGATTGACGAATTTGGGAAAAAACATCGCCTGCTGATCGGGTAAATACGGTACATGAGAAGTGTTACCACACAAAATGTACCCCTCATCGTGATTGACTCGGCACGTCTTACAGTAGCAATGCTGAAGTGGCACTGTTCTTGCCACGACGAATCATTAACTAGGCGGATAAATTGCGAGGTTGATTTGTAACGCTTTTCATGCAAACGCAGCTGAGGCGGCTCCTTAACAGAGATGCAAAATCTCATACTCGTGCTGTTCCACTAGTTCTGTAGAAGGTGGCCTACTGATGAACAGATGGGCTAAGGATAAGTTAGAAAATCTTAGCAGAAAACGTAAGGGGGTGGGGAAGGTCTACCAGCACACATAGATGTTTACAAGTGGTTGCTTAGGTCCTCTGAGACACGGACTTTAGGTCATAGTCAGACAGACAATATCAAACGAAATCACACTGACAAATATTGTCAGTTCATTTGATAATAATAGAGGGAAGGATGGAATCAATGTGCATCATCAGAATATTTGGAAGCAAACAATGAGAGTTGCTAATTTTATGGAAAGATTTTAACAGCTGGGAAGAAATTTATGTCATTTGTCTATCTGAAAACTATACAGCAATAAGGAAAGAAATTCTAAATTAAAGTGGTTATAAATTCTATGTAGATCCAATAGGGATAAGGGAGGAATTGTCACCGTCATAAGAAAAGGAGTACAAAAATATAGGAAAAAAAGTAAAACCAAACAATGGAAACTCCAGGTAGGGATAACAACAATGTAGGAAAAGACGGCGCAAAGAAGACGCATTAAGTTGCAGACGAACAATTAAAAGACATTTACATAAAGCTTTCGACCACTGCCATCAGTAAGAGAGACACATGCACCATTCACACACACAAGACACAAGGAAGCGCGCGCGCGCGCGCGCGCGCACGCACGCACGCACGCACGCACACACACACACACACACACACACACACACACACACCACTGCAAATTCCTTCACCTCAGACTGAAATGAATTGATACTGAAGTTGGTGGTCATGTGTGTGTGAGGTATGCTTGTTTGTTTTTGTGTGTGTGTGTGTGTGTGTGTGTGTGTGTGTGTGTGTTTTACTGACAAAGGCTGTAGCCAAAAGCTTTATGTAAATGTCTTAATTTTGCCTGTCTGCATCTTGATGTGTCTTCTTTACGGTAAGTACCAATCTGCCTTTTCCAGCATAGCTGTAAGAAAAAAGTAAATTATGTGTAGGTCAGGATTGGATGGATATGCTTTTTTTTTTAAGTAGTGGGAAATGTAGTTTGTGACTGTTACAATACATAGGTCCCGACTGGGTAATTGGATCATATCATATCATAACTGGTTGTAAATCACTGGAACTTTGTATACGTACACACCATCACTAGCAAGTTGCAATTCTCAGCGACAGATAGTGGCTACCTAAGTGTATTAGTGACATTCACGTTTTGTTTTATTACCATGCCTGGTAGGCTTCATAAGGCATATGAACAGCCTCACTTGTCAAGTGACCACTTTGAAAGACACAGAGATGCTGTGTACTTGTGCGAGATACCATTATCAGCATGACAAAGCTTGAAAGGGGCTAACTGTGCGTATCCATTTGGTCAGATGGTTGAATTGTGCAATATCCAGATTTGTGGGGCATTTGAATGTGACAGTGGCCCGATGCTGGATTGCATGCAGTCACGCATTTCACTGTCAATGTTCTGGTCAACTACCACATGAGATCACCTTAACGTACCCCAAGCATATCTCTTCACATCTGCACTTGCTATCTGAGAACAAGTAATAGTCTTCCTGTAACATTCCATCATACAGCCCCATTGGTCAAAGACTAGCAGCAGGTAGGAATAACAACAATGTAGGAAACGATGGATTGCTACTTATCGTAAAGATGACGCATTAAGTTGCAGACGAACAATTAACATGTTGCCAGTGCTGTTAACTCCACAGAGAAAAAGAGCTGTGTTTTGGAGTGGTGCCATGACGGGGAAGCATTGACTATTGATAAATTGCATCGCACTCTGCTCAGTGGTGAACCATGGTTCTGCACTATCCTAGGTGACAAGTATAGAGGTGACCTGGGGAGAGGCCCATTCTTCCAATGTTTTGAAGAGGCACAGCATCATAGTGCGGGAAGCATCGGGCTTCACTTCAAGTCACTGCTAGCCTTTGATGTTACAATACTGCATCACAGACGTTCTGTGTTCCACACTTATTCCTTACATATGTGACTGACCTTCCACTTAACATTTGACAAGTAAAACTGATACTTTTTGCACATGATACTAGTGTTGGGAGAAAGCAACAGAAGAGTTAGTAAATGATATTTTCCAAAAAATTATTGAGTGGTTCTCTGAAAATGGGCTCTCCAAAAATTTTGAAAAAACACACTACATTCAGTTCTCTACAACAAATAGTCATATCAACAATTGGTGTAGCACATGAGTAGCAGTCGATAAGTATTTTTGGGTGTATATACTAATGAAAAATTGAACTGGAAAAGCATATTATGAGCTTCTCAAAAAATTATGTTGACCTACTTTTTCTCTTCGTATAATTGCCAACCTTGAAAACAACCGTAAGGAGTTCAATATGCAGCCATAAAATTTCTGGTCTTTTGTCCAATAACAAAATGTCTGACAGGTAGTGAAGGAAGTCTTAAATCGCAGATCTGTCCCCAAATGAACACGAGACCCCAGCTCATACATCAACTCCATCCTAGTGCTAAAATCAACTGAGGCCCAGTTACATTTGTAGGCCAGGTTGCTTCAGGAGAGGATACATCAGCTTTATTCCTCACTTTCCACTGGATTTGTTCATGCACATCTACACCAGAAAGGGTGCAATCTGAATTACTGTCAACTATCCAGGGGCAAGAAGCCCAGACCCAACTACAGACTGCATAACTAATGGCTTCCAGGAGCAACAAAAATCTGATTTTCAATATTTTGTATAAATAGTAATCAAATTTAAAAATTTGTGATTTTTTTGCTGACTTTTTGCTGTTCATGCAGTGACACTACCACATCAGGCTTTATGTTTTAATTTCTTTCATTACTGCTAACTGTATTCTGCAGACTGTGTCCATATATAGCTCTAAATGTACCTGCAAAATTATATCACTGTACAACACATAGTACAGGAGTTGACATCATAAAATGTGAAAATAAGCTTTTGCTTGAAACAGAGGGCAAATTACATACAATACACTCATTCAATGTTTGACAATTAGATCACTTAGCAACTTTCAACCAATTTTATGCATAATTTTAAACTTTCTTGATTATGTGCTTACGACATTAACTCATTTGTAAAGCTGTTCTATTCTTTATAGAATTGGGGGTTAACTACAAAAAGGAAAAATTAATATGAGGTGGATAATTTCTCCAATAAAAATTTGTGGTCATATAAAATGTAATGCTCTTCGTTCCTTATGTAATGCATCATTATTAATTCATGGCGTTTTCCCCAAACACACAGAAATTTGTCACTGTTGGTGTACATGTTCCGCTTTTAAACCGCCCATGCTTGCCTGGTGGCCAGGTCGCCGTGCGTTGTCAACAGAACGGGCAGGCTGCTTCACTCCCAGCCAAGCCAAGCAGAACCCAACCCGGGCAAGCTGCGGAAAACTTTATTGCCTGTCCATATTACTGCTGAGCTGCGCTACGCAGCCGTTTAGTCTGCGCGCGTAGTAGTAGTAGTAGTAGTAGTAGTAGTAGTAGTAGTTTATTCATCCAGAGAAAATTTAAATTGCATGGATTTCGTCAAAAAAATACATAGTATATATACACACTCATATAGGGTGAACAATACTATACAAAATACAGATGTGCATAGTAGACTACATAACATCAGACCACATTGAAATAGCATGTACAACTTTGATTATTTACATTGATGTATGAGAAAGACTTTTTACATGGAATACACAGTTGATATTTAGATATAACACATACAATTCTAGCACTTTTGTACATATTATTTATTTAGATCATAGCAACAGTCAGATAAAAATTACTATTGGCACAGAGTACATAAATATAATTGTTTAGTATGAAGCTATTCCAAGTATTATTTTACACTATAATAGCAGTTGGTCATTAAAAATTTGAATACTGCTTCTTTAAATGAAGACAATTTTTTTTTATTTCTTTTATCTTTACCGGTAGTTTGTTATACAATCTGCTTCCTTGTATGTTTGTTTGTTTCTGCGCCAAAGCCTTGTTAACTCTTTTTATATGAATGTCATTGCACCTTCTTGTGTTGTATGTAGATCCGAGTTGGATTGGAAATTGTTAATATTTCGTTTTACATTAATTACGCTTTTCTGTATATAGAGGCACGGTAGGGGTAGAATATTCAGCTGTTTAAATAATTGCTTTGAAGGAGTTAGCCTTGAACTGTTGGTAATTATTCTAACAGCTCGTTTTTGTAGAGTGAAGATGGTTTTGAGATTTTTCGTACTATGACCCCAGAAGATGAGGCCATAGGTAATAGCAGAATGTATATAAGCAAAGTAAACAGCTCTGCTACATTCCCAATACATACAAAGCTAATAACGCGTAAAGCAAGCAAGCAGAGCTTAACTTATGTGAGAGATACAGGATATGGGATTTCCAGTCTAAATTTTCATCTATATGTACACCTAAGAATTTTGTGGTAGCAACTCTCACAATTTCTTTATTTTGTATTCTGAGATCTAGATCAGAGTGTGACTTTGCTTTCCTGTAATGGATATAATTAGTTTTAGAGATATTTATGGTTAATTTGTTCACTTTAAACCAATTTTGCAAATATTCTATAACTCTGGTTGCAGATGTTGGCAATACCCGGTTTATGTCAGTTACTACAATGTTTGTGACATCCGCAAACAGGGTTATATGAGTACCATTTACTGGAATCTTGATATCATTTATGTAAAGAAGAAATAGGAGATGTCCTAGAACACTCCCCTGCGGTACCCCTATTGGCACAGTCTGAATATCCGATCTGTAAACAATACTTTGGTTTTTACTGTTTGTTGTTGCAATTTCTACTACCCGTTTCCTATTATGGAGATATGACTGAAACCACTTTTTAGCTACTACTCTTATACCGACATATTCTAATTTGTCTAGCAGGATATCATGTTGGACAGTATCGGATGCCTTTGAGAGGTCCTAATTTATTCCTATTGTACTGTTGTTCTTATCTAGCCCCGTTACAATATTTTCAATTAATTGGGTGATGGCTGACTCTGTACTCATTCCTTTCTCATTTTCGTATTATGAACGTTAATTGAAAGTTTTTATTTTACCTGAGCACCAAAAGACAAACCCCAAAAAATATTGGGTTTTATTTGTACATTCTTCCTTTATGCGTATATTTCGGGCTTATTATCTATATAAATAAAAATGAATTGCCAAATGTGTTGATAAGCGGCTGTACCAATTCGGCATTTATTTTTTTTTTTTTTGCTGTGTTCGTAATTCTCAGGACAAGGTTTCTATGAAATAAAATTTTTGGAAAATCGACCGAAAAACTGGAAAATTTGAGAAAAACTGAAAGTGCGTTTTCATTGTGTCCGTGTGTTTGTATTGCATACAATCTTGATGAAATTTTGCACACTATACCCTGAAACCAAGAGGAAGGTCACAGTCTACATAAAATTTCGTAGGGTGCATGGCAGAGGTTACTTTACCTAACGGAATTCGACAAATTGTACGTTTTTATTCCGATCTTGATGAAATTTGGCACACTTGATACTCAAAGCAGGATGAAGGGCGGTATCTGCTTCAAATTCTGAATGGTGTATGACGGAGGGTACTTTACTTACACACTTCTACACCAACCTACAGTTTTATTCCGATCTTGAAGAAATTTTGCACACTTGATATATATACACAAAGATGCACATGGAAATATTCAATACCCTTCTCCATGGAAACATGCGTACATGAGCCAACTTTCATGGTAATCCGCAAACGATGTCAAAATCTTTCGTAAGGTAATCTATTCCATGCACTGTCCGAATTATTATATACAAGTGTGTGTGTGTGTGTGTATACATACATACATTTTTTAAACGAAATGTCTATGATATTTTTGAAATTTGAGAGATGTGTGACTCATTCACAGTCATTGTGTTTGACAATTCGCTCACAGCAAATGTCGTTTAACAGTTGCAAACAATTTTTGGTTGAGCGAACGTGTTATATTGGCTGCAAAAAACCTTGATGTTAACGAAATGAATTTTCAGATTCAAAATATGGTACCTGGCGAATTGATGACATACAAGTCGGTTTCTTCCGTTAGTAACCAAGATGATGTAGCAACTATCCTACGGAATTTTTAAATTCGCTAGATTTGCCCGGATTATCGTCTCCCAATCTGCAATTAAGTCGTATCGGCAATCACTATGTCGCGAAAGGTAAACCAGCCACGTCTTTGTAATGGCAACCGGCTTGTGGTGAAGAAATTGAAGGACAACGTAATCGAAGGCACAATTTTAAAAGGAAAGTACAAAGGTGAAGACAGTTTGATTCCACGTATCACTATGATTCCGACCGACATGCCATTCGACTTGAAACGGTTATAATTTCCACTTTCCAGTGCAGCTTGCATTTGCCATGTCGATAGATAAATCGCAAGGGCAGTCGTTATATGTTTGTGGCATCAATCTGGAAAATCATGTTTTTCACATGGCCAATTGTATTTCGCATATTCCCCTGTCGGGACGCCTTCAACATCATTTGTTTACGCACCAGACAACAAAACGATCAATGCTGCATATCAAAAAGTATTATAATAAATGCTACCTGGCAATAAACTTTGACACTGCTTCACTGATCACCACAAAAGTTGAAAGATATGTATGAGTTTTCATAGATAGGTGAAGAGGAGATGAACTGAGGTGGCGGAGTCCAACAGAGTGAGGACGAGGAGAAGGATAGAGGGTGGGGGGAGATGGACCGAGGGATGGGGAGGGGGGAGGAGGTGAAAGAGAGAGAGAGAGAGAGAGAGAGAGAGAGAGAGAGAGAGAGGAATAAATGGATAGAGAGAGAAAATAGGGGAGGGAAGATGAACTACAAGAGTATGGAATAAATAAATGCCCAGGCAACGCCGAGTTTTCAGCTAGTTGTCAAATATAAAAGGATTTCTTCGAGACGTCACAATCTCTCAATACTGGATATTCTCAATTCGAACCACGATCAGGTCACATCTCAAACAGGTTTGTGTAGCAAGCAGAACAATCACTGAAAATGGGGCTCCTTTGTACACTAAAAGCTACAGATAACCACCAGGGGCGTAGATAACGGTGAGTTTCTTGTTTTAGTGGAACGCAGTGCAGTCTGTGTATCAGTTTTCAACACTGAAACGGATGGATATTTGCACTAAAGAAGTGAAGATCCACCCCCAAAAAAGAAGACTGGTCCCTTCCCCAGAAGAATAAATTATCTACGCCCCTGATAACCTCTGTACTGCAATGAGAACCAAATTAAGATTTTGGAAGTCTAGATTCTTTAACTTTAGTATGTTTCAGCCAAGTATGGACACCAATTATACAAATATTTAACTACTTTTCCAGGATGTATTTTACTGGTTCTGTGAATTCATTTGAAGTTGGCAAAATCATTCTAAATTGCCAAAATGCATTTTAACAAAATCGAAGCACTTGTTTCGTATCCAGTTCGTCTAAAATCTATAGTACTGGAAATACAATGGCGACTCTGAGCCATTTTTCGCGGCGTCTACGTTGCGTCATGAGAGTCCCCACTTTTAGTCTAGGTCTGCGTCATGAGGGACCATAGTTCGGACCCTCATGATGCAGACTTCGACGACGAGTGTTTACTTGCATGATGCAAACCTGAACGACGACTGTAGACCCTCATAACACAGACCTAAACGACGAGTCTGAACCCTCATGACACAGACGTAGACGCTGTGGAGAGTGGCTCAGAGTTTCCATTATATTCCTACTACAATATATTCGTGGAAAAAGACACTCTTCATTTGAAAAGCATTTGTAGTGTCTAGTTCTTCAGCATCTTGACCCTGCTTGTGGGATTCCCCTTAATATAAAAATACAGGAATAAAATTACATTTCGCAATGTGTGTGGAACTCAACAAAATAAATTGTAATTTAAACTCATAATGTGTGTTGCCTTAATGCACAAATGAATATTTTATTTTGCAGAACACGTTTCAATATAAAATATTTATAAATTTTCCTTCAGTTCCCCTGAAAGTATTATTTAAGCCAAACCAGATACTCCTAAAAATATTTGGCTACTTTTGCAAACACAAGTAACAGAAAATGGTTTACAAACAATAATAAATGTCACTTGGGAGGGTTGAAATCAAAAAGTTTAGTCTAAAATAAAAATGAACTGTATACATTACAAAATTTCTATCTCAGAAATTGACGCCCACAAAGCACAACAAAGAAAACTGCACTCTTAATTAGTAAATTTGCACTCAAACTCATGGTTTCCTGTTTAATGTTCTACTGTATTCTTAATGTGTCTGCTGATTAGTGTTTGAATTAATTATGATGAGATCATTAAGGCTGTCTGCATTAAGACGTGATCGTTTTTCGCTAATTAGGTTTCCAGCGCAACTAAAAATTCCCTCACTAGAGGCACAAGTGGCTGGTATATTTTTCTTGCCACACACGCAAGTCGAGGAAGTCGTTGGGAGTTATTTTTTCACCACTGTAGAATATCTCCCTCGTTCACAAAGTGTTCTTGCAAGTATCTGCTGACTTCATCATGTAGGAGAGGAGACTCTTCTGCCTAGTCCTCAAATTACGCCATTTTGTGAGGTCCTGGATTTGTTTCTTGGGTGATGTGATTGAAAACTTGTACTGAAACTATACAGGTACCAATTAATATTTGCAGAATAATGTGAAGATCGTACTACACATAGTTGAAATTATAATAGTTTTTAGATGATGCTACCATTTATCGTCCAGTAAAGTCACCAGAAGATCAAAACTAACTGCAGGACGATTTAAATAAGATATATATTTTTGGTGTGAAAATTAGCAGTTGGCAAGAAATAATGAAAAGAGCGAGGTTATCCGTGTGTGTACTAAACTAAGTCCGTTAAACTTCGTTTACAAGATCAACCAGTCAAATCTAAAGGCTGTAAATTCTACTTAATGCCTGTGATTACAATTACGACCTACTTAAATAGGAATGGCCACACAGAAAATGTTGTAGGCGTTTTAATGACAAAACACTCTTTTGGAGCATTACTACGCAGTTGGAGAGCCTTTTCTGGTACGATTGATGGAGGAGGTCGAAAGAGTCTAAAGAAGGGCAGCTGGTTTGGCATTATCGTGAAACAGGGGAAAGACTGTCGCGGAAATTATACAGGAGTTGAGGTGGGAATCATTACAACAATGGCGTTGTTTGACGTGGCGCGATCTATATATGAAATTTCGATCACCAACTTACACCTCCGAATTCAAAGATTTATATTTGAGTCCCATCTACATTGGAAGAAATGATCATCAGAATAAAATACACAAAAGCAGCGCTCAGACGGAGAGATGTAGGTGTTTTATCCCGTGCGAAATTCGAGAATAGGAGACAAATAAGTTGAAAGTGGTTCGATGAACCCTCAACCAAGAACTTGCGTGTGTCTTGCAGAGTACCCATGTACATGTAGATGAATAATATATGCATTATCTTAGGAGCTTACCTTCAGCACACATCCGTCGTGCTGATGGTAAACATCAATTTTTTCATCCTCGGTTAACTTTCTTAATGTGCGGTAGTTCGGCACCATAAACGTTGCAATTTTATGCAACATACTAACGCACATTGTTCTAGGAAGGCACCGGCGGCTTGTTTCAAAGGCTTCATGTCTTGAAAACACATTTTATCAACATTCATATTTCACAAGTGGTTCTATAATATTCAGATGGAATAAAACTACAAACCTCTTCATCGTTATCGCGTACAATACAGTGAGCTTTTAAGGCATAAAACCACGGTAGAACTAAATGCATGGTTGGCTCCTTGTCACCCTCTACATCAACTGTGGCTTCTTTAAAAGGCTTAAGAAATGCTATATGCTGGCCAGTTATATGGTGGTCGTAACCCAGCATCTTATCAGAGGCACCTTCGTTATGTAAGACAGCCTTCACTGAATCAGTCTGAGAATGGACTGATACAAGCATGTCAAAATAACTATTCCAACGTGTTGAAACTCACTGCTTTGTGGATGAGTTCAGTCTCACACAGAGACCTCTTCTCTTGAAGTAGGAAACCGTAGCCCGCACTGTAGTAAGAATGGCTAATATATTTGGAACATTTTCTTTCAAAAACTGTTCGCTCAGAACATGTTTCAAGACTGTGTTTATACTATGAGCCATGCATGGAAGACGCTGATATATTTTGAGACCTTTGACAATGTTATTGCCCTGGTCTGAGACAAACGTAATTTTGGCAATGTCTTGACGAGAAACACCCATAGTTTCTAAGCGATCTTCCAACTAGTTTCGAATATTCGAGCCAGTTTTTGGGCAGTCAGGAAACGCAGAACACATCAGTACATATTTATTCAAACGCCAGTCTGAATTTATGTAATGCATTTTCACGGACATGTAATGCACCCCTTTGTAATTGTCTGCCCATAGATCAATTGTACTGGCACATATACCAGAACGAATCGCATGCACTGTATCTGGGAGCATCTTGCTGCGCACTTTATCAGCTAAGGTTTGAACTTTCCTAGCTACTGTCACTCGGGAAGGCATAACATTTTTAATATCAACTGAGCCATATTTTTTACCTATGTCGATCAGTGTCTGCCCTAAATTAAGAAATCCTCCTCCCTCTATAGTGCTAAATGGTCTCAGGTCCTTAGCACACATTTCGACGCACTTTTCGGCCACAAAATCATTGTCCTCTTTCAAGATATTTACGGAGTGAGGGCACTGCTTGTCAAATTTGCACACATGTCGCAACATACTTGAGGTTCCCGCATAAGTACTTAAGAGATTTTTACATAGTTTGCATTGAGACACACCTACCGATTGATTTGAAGCGGCCTCATAAACACACGGAAACGTTTCCCATGCCGCACTTGTGCTCTGTTTCGTTACTAGCATGTATTCGCCAGTTGTCAATTTTTTTCAATCTCACTAAATTTCGACCTATTCATTGTGCTGCCCCCAACGTTGCTATAGATGAACTGCGGGCTAACTACCTGGCTACTCTAGTCACGGTAGCTTGACAGCGCAACCTGTTGTCAGGCGCAGCAAGCTGAGCGGGTCCCGTGGAGCTTGGCAGGCCTGCGGGATCCCAGGTAGCCCGGGCTTGCGGGAGCCCAAGTCGGCCGCATTACCCACTATGTCTTAGTACACGCGCACTCTTGTGTTTACGTCGCGGCAGGATGACCTGCATGAATGGTTGCAGCGGTGCTTGGGGCAAGCAGGCTGCAAGGGGAATTTGTACACCTCTATGTTAGGCCTCTCTACGGATGTCTTCACAGATGTCAAAAACTATTGCCCAGTGTCACTTTTTACATTATTTTCTACAATTTTTAGAAGGTAATGTACTGTAGGGTTGTCACCCACCAATCAAAGTTTGTATTTCAAAAGAGCCATCTACAGAGCCTTATTACTTACTTACTGAGCACATAATAAAATATTTAAAAAATAATATTTTATCATTTGCAATCTTCTGTGACTTATCAAAGGAGTTTGATTGTGTCAACCATAATATTCTATAAAGAAATTAAGTGTTACAGCATACACAGTTCACAAGCATGGTTAGTTCTTATTTCAGAAAACAATGCAAGCCTTTTGAGTAATATGAAGATGGACACCACATCATCTGTAGAGGGAGGAATTATGATGGGAGCCTTACAGGTTTCAATCATTGACCCACTTGTTCTTGCTTTATGTAAATGTCTAACATTTTATTTGAATTAGGATGCAGGAGTAGTCATGTTTGCAGATGACACAAGAATTATTAAGTTGAGAGAAGAAGCATCAACAGCAAAAACAGTAAATGATGTTTCTGTGAAGGGCTCTTGGCTTTCCACAAATGACCTAGCTTTAAACTTTTAAAAAGTGCAGCTCGTCCAGTTTTTTACTGTCAGAAATATCCCATCACCTACTAACACATTTGGCAACTTTTGCCATCTTATGGGCAATAGAAGTCTGTAAGTTGCATATTTTCATTCACTGATGTCTTGTGGGATTATATTCATGGGTAGCTCATGCATTAATTGCGGGTAAACGAGAAGACAATTGTTTTTTATTTTTCTCAAAAAAAAAGTATTCTAAAATACTTTCTGAAGTGGTTTTTGCTAAAATTAAATGCAACACACCTCTAGGTTACCGATGATTAAAATGTTTTAAAAATTAATGATGAAGAGAAGTTAATTGTACTATTAAACCAGGGGAAATGAACATATAGTATTATGTTACCAATGAAGAATTGTACAGTATACTATATGAAACTCGCATCAGAATAGGCCACAGAGGAAGAACACGTATGCTTAAAGAGTTGCAAGTTAAATACAAAAATATTACATCTTAAGTTGTAATATTGTATTTAAAATTATGCAAACAGTGTCAAATGAAACACAGTGCACCTAAGAAAGGTATTGTTGTGAAGCCAATGGTTAGTTCTGAATTAAACTCAAGATGTCAAGTTGATCTGATGGATTTGCTGTCAAACAGAGATGGCGAATATAAGTTCATAATGACGTATCAAGATCATTTAACTAAGTTTGTCCAGCTACGACCTTTGAAAACTAAAAGAGCCAAAGAAGTAGCGCATCACGTTTTTCAATATTTTTAACATTTGGTGTACCAGCAATATTGCAATCAGATAATGGTAGAGAATTTAGTAATCAAGTCATATCCGAAATATACGCTATGTGGAAAGATGTTAAAATAGTTCATGGAAAGCCTCGGTACAGTCAAACACAAAGCTCAGTTGAAAGGGCCAATCAGGATATACAGAAAATGCTAACCGCATGGTTGAATGATAACAATACAAATAAATGGTCAGATGGTTTATCCTTTGTTCAATTTGCCAAGAACACTACATACCATCAAGGAATATGCCAAAGCCATGTTTGCCATTAAAGCAAAAAGAGGCATAGCATCATCTTTTTTGCCCCGCATACAAATCGCAAATATTGAAACTGAAGAACAACTCGAAGAAAATGCCAATACTTCTGAAACCGAAGAACAGCTTGAAGAAACTGTTAACACTTATAAAACAAATTTGAGCGGTGGTCATACCAAAAGCCATATTCCAAAGAAAAATATTGAAGAGGATCTACTATCTACAACGTCTTGTCTGAAAAACAAGAGTTGATTTCTACAAAAAGAGTGGCCACGAAGGAAAATCTACTGCAAGCAACAAAGATGTTACGAACCTCACAAAAACAATTTCCTCCTGCTCAAATTGGTGATAATGTACGAATACAAGTCCCTGATGTCGACCGTGGTCGTACAGATAGCCGAAATATTTTAGCAGCTGTTGTTGGAATAGAAGATTCCGACTTCTATAAACTGGTAAATAAAAATGGTACCCTCAAGCAGCTTTACACACGGAATCGTTCGTAATTTGTAAAGAAAAGTTACTTTCCATAGATGAGGTTTCTTTACAAGAAATGTTGCTAAAAGAAGCAGCTGCAGCTAGTTGAAGAAGCGGGGAACAAGGCTACACCTGCTGTCATTTCAAAAGAAAGTGTTCCACAAATAAATGCAGTTGTAAAAGCAAGGGGCTGTTGTGCAATTCAAAGTGTCATAATAGTTTCAGTTGTTGCAATAAATAAAATATGAATCACATAAGTAATTTTTTTATAACTATTATTTTCTTTTCTCATGTAGAATGTACTGTGTATTTTAAATTCTTGGTCATTCCTTTCAGAAAGGGAGGCGAAAAAGTTACGTCACCCTTGTGACGTTTAATAGCAACTGAATTACGGAGAAGAAAACATAAATCTCCAACATGTTCAACATTCACCATTAGTGCATGGTGAATGTCAACATTTACCAATGTAAGTCAGAAATAAGGGTATTTAGCAAATATTTCGGACGTACACTAAGCGACTATGTGAATGTTAACATTCACCGGTGAAAGTCAGACATTCTCCAGATTTTGGCGTTTCACTGTAACATATATATATATATATATATATTACGCTTTCCACATCATAATGTTTGTCATGAATATGATCTATGGAACAAGTAATTACGATTATGGTCACAGCTATACTTAAGTGCCGAAATCTCCACTTCAACTCAGTTTTTGGTATTACCACATACCCATGACATGATTATAACCACAATTAATTTCTTCACAGTTTACTTCAAGTTTCCTACTCCTACTCTCAACCTGAGCATTTCTGTTACAACCAGATACTTGCCCTGAATATGTCTACCGTGGGTGCTGACAAAAGAATTTACCTTGGAAAAAATTGTGCTACCCATGACCGATCAACTGCTTGGAAGACACTTCATGTCACACATTTAACAGGATTTGATGATGTTTTCAGTTCACTTCTTAACAATTCTCACAGATTCTCCAGCAGCCAATTCATTGAATGTTAAAGATTTCATATTTTCCTTCCTGTTCTTAGTAGATAAACACGAGAATGTACCATGATGAGAAACGCAACAGTAAATAGTAGAATTGCTGACAATCCAACCTGGAACTGGAGTGTTACTTTTCTGCATTTATAAGAAATCTTACTTGGTTCATTAAAGCATTTACATGGCCATTTGCTCACATAGATGGTGAAAAATGATCACAATAAAAGATAATTTTATTATTTGCCTAGGTTGTGATAGCAATCGACTTCAGATCTTAAAACTATTATTACCATGTTTAATTCATCACATGTTGTACAATCAAGTACTGAGCCATTAAAACTATGGTACTACTACTACAGCAGTTAAAAACAACAGAATATAAAATGACAGCAACCTCCTGAAATGAGGTTATAGCATTTGTGACAGTGCATGCTTTTTTTTTTAATTTAGCAACACAGATTAACTTAAGAAATTACGGTTACACCACAGATCAATTTTAGCTGTTGATAACCATTACAGTTTCAAAATTAATTGCACAATTGATCCTTTAAAATGTAGAAATACTTCTAATACAAATATGGAAAGGTCCCCCGTAACAGCATATCACCTACATTTTTAAAAGTGAGACATTAATACAGCTAAATGGCATAAAAATATTGTTGTGAGCAACTAAGTAGCCAAATGTTTTTGTATACTATCAGCCAAATATCACTGCACAATTCTTTCAAAGCAGTGTGTGGCTTTTGACTTCTAATTAACTGATATCTTGGTTCAAAATATGAATATTTTTTTATATCAACAACTAGTAGTGTAAAAAAAACAGCTTAATACCAGAAAAAACAAAAATTTTACTAGACGTCAATCCTACCTTGATAAAAAAAAGTGTACATTAACAAATATTGTAGTGCTTCGAGAATTTCGGTGTAAATTCTAGAACCACTTGGGCTTCCACTGTCTTGAACACACGATATTTTACATGTGAGTGGGAGAAAGGAACCCTACCTACTGCGCATCACCTGTCTGTGTGTGCAGGTTTGAAGTTTGTCGTGCAAAGACGGTAGACACGGCGGTCGAACGGCACCAACAAGTACTTGTCTGTCGTGCCATGGAAGTCGTAATGAAAGCACACGGCAGAACCAAGGAACTTCTGTGGTATTCTGTGCTGTTTTGTAACTATGACTATTGTTAGCGATGAAAGAACAATTGAGTGGAAAAAGACTGTTAGTAACTTCTAACCTGAACTTGCCAGAGGCAAAACATGTTTACGATTTTGTGAGAAGAGGAATGGTTATTAAACCAATTCTCTCGTAGATGTTATTTAATTGGTCTCTGATAGTTATATATTTAAGTGAACATGAAGAAACTTGTGTTTCGGGTCGACTACATCGTTAATCGACAAGTACGTTGACAGTAAAGTTTGTATATGTGATCATCAGATTACGGAAAAAATAAAACATTATTTTTGCCACACACATCAAAAATGTTAGAACGTGGCGATCAGTGAAAAAGGACTTGAAAAACAAGAATTCTAAGACCAAAAACTATAAAGTGGATGTTGTATGTTGCCATAGCAACTAAACCAAACACGATAAAGAATATGCTCAGAGACTTAAGGTCATGCCCGAGTATTCAAAAGAGAAAAAAATTTCTAATTGAGGAATAGTAAAGAAGATTCCAGTGTGTTTCTCTAAGAAGAAATACACCAAGATCATTCTGACTAAGAAGATCTGGTGCAGGGAAGGTATAGCTGTCACACACAGTAAGGGGACGCAGATGTGGAAACCAACATTCGACGCCGCCGGCACCAGTTGCTGTTCACCAGTGCTGACCCGCTTCCACTTCCGCCCACTGATGTCTACGTGGAAACCAATGACAGACACCACTGGCACCAGTTATTGCTCACCAGTGCTGATTACACATCCGCTCATCGATGCAGCCTAAATTCTACACCGGATGCATGCAAAACAGAACTTTATTGTTTAAATACAACATGGTATAGACTGATGCATGAACTATATTACTGTAGTTATTATACTTAAAAGTTAATTTTTAAATGTTCACAAGGTCCAAAGCGGGTAAAAATATGAATAACGAACAGCAAGTTGAGGAAACTCAAGAACCAACAATTGCTATGATAGTTACAAAAGAAGGACCTAACTGGTCGGAGTTAGTAAATTTGATCAAACTTTAAATGATAAATTGGAAGATCAAAGTACTCAATTAAATACTGAATTAGATGACCAGAGGACAGATTCAATTGCTCAAAATGCTACTTTAAGTAAGGAACTAAATGCAACTCTAAGTAAAGAAATAGGTTTGGTACATTCTAGTTCAAATGCTCAGAGTGAAGTTCTAATTGACCAGAGTGAAATCTTGAATAGTCGAGCAACAAATCTACATTTGTTAAACACCACGGTTGACGCACAGAGGAGAGAATTTAGTAATATATGCGAAGGCATGGATATTTTAAAGACTGAATTTGACAGCCTAAATAGTAAAATTGAAAATTTGAAATTAGATTTAAAGAAAGAATTGACTTATTCTTTAAATGTTCATGTAAATCAAATGTTTACTGGCTTCAATCAAAAACAGAAGGATAATTTTCAGGATCTGACAAAAATATTAGAATTGAATATTGAGGAGAAATGTAATAGTGTAGAATTAGAGATTAATGAAAAGTTAGGATCATTGGAGGATGTATGTATTGCTCAGTTTAATGCTGTAAAGCAGGGATGGCATACTTTGAAAGACAGCATTGATAAGCATCGCGAATTAATGCCTGTCATTCAGTTGCAAATTACAGGTGTAAGTACATGAGTAGACAGTGTAGAAAGACGCTTCCAGGAGAAGATAGCAAGAACTGGTATCATAAATATAAGTAGTCTGGAGGAACAGGTGGAAGAACTTATTGATCAAAAAGTTTCCAAGAAAGTAACATCCGGGAATACATCGCCTATGGCTTCTTCCAAACTTACTGATACCAGGAGGTGCATAGACAAACACTGGAGAGAAGTCTAACTTATCCAGGAACAAGTAGAAAAACAAATAACTATGCCTAATGTTGTGTTACCTAGTGAAGTAGTGACTGTTTTGCAGTGGGGAGACTTTCAAACAAAATTTAACGAGAAGTACTGGTCTGCGCTTGTTCAAGTGAAATTAATATCAGATCCATGGGATCCAAGCGGAGTCATCTATTCCCCAGGAATGTTAACATTCTGAGTTAACAGGCGGAGTGACGATCGTTCGATCCTGAGTTGTTTTCAGTGTTTCTTCCAAAATAGTTTTCCTGCACCGAATTCCTTGTAAATCTTTAATCATCTATTTCTAAAATCTTAAACTATCCTATAATCTTATCACCTAGAAAACTGGATATCACAATAAAATAAAAAAAAAGACAATCCAAGAGAATCACAAAATAAGAAAAATAGTGATATTGGCATAAAATGAAATGAAGAGAGTATTTTATATGTGTATAAAATGTAATATAATATGAAGAGCTAAATAACTACTTTACAGCAGTGTATAGATTTTTGTATTTTGTATAGAATATTTGATACCTTTTATGAGATGGGATATAAATTGGAGGGTTTGTATACATTTTGAGAGGGGCCGGTATTGTAAAGCATGATTTACAACAACAGATAAATCATGACTAACACAAAACACACACAGCACCTTTCAGACAACCCTCGCAAGTAAGTCTGACTGATTCTTCACCATTTGCCGTTTCCATAGGGTTTCCAAGATTTCCTTCGGGGACTTCAAAGGTGTAGGTGGGAATGTCCGTTCTGTAGGAGATGATTTAACACTAAACCTCCTCCGGCATCTTACTCAAGTACCTGTGAGATAAGGATTCTGGGGAAGTGGGGTGGCAAGGGTTCCTGTCTTTTGGGGCTAACGTCTTTCTCTTCTTTGATCTTGGCAACCATTTCTATTTATTTCCTTACTTCTCACTCAAGGACCTATCTATTTATTCCCTCTTTCCATATTCACCTACTTCTATCGCAGAAGTCCTTCCTACTTTCCGTGGCTTCTGATAAACTGCATCATATCTTTCAATAAGAAGGCCGAAGAATCAGACTGCACGAACGCACATCCACATACACTTGAGAAGACATTTAAACACAACAAGTATACATGAGGAGGAGGCATGAGCAAAGACAAAGAATGCAAACAAGAGTGGAATTGATTGTGATAGTCATTTAAGAAAAGTCATTAGAATAAATACTCTTATAAAGTGCCAAACTGTAGAATAGTGGGACTCGAAGAGCCTAAGTAAGCATATTATCTACTGAATAGAGTATATAGACATGGAATCTATTAAGCGTATAGAAGTTGATAAGTAGAGGAGGACTCTAGGGATTAGATGAAGTATTAAGAAGTATATGTGAAGTGTAGAGTAGATTTGTAACTTTACCAGAAAATACTTAACTACAGTATACATAGGAACGTATACTGGGGTAATGAACCATGAGGCCTACTCAGAAAGGATAAGGCAGGCATACCCGGCATTTGTTAGGTATATAGAGCAGGCATACTTACATGGAGATAGGACGACCTGTGGCCTAAGATATAGGAACGTTTTATAAAGGGGTGTACCTACCAGAACGGAAAGAGGAAGTGCTCTCAAAGGTCAACCCACATGCAAGGTATAGGTACTGATCCTAGGAGAAGGGGACAGTAGCGTGACAGAAGTCACACATTTTATAGGGATTATTCTGGTAAGTTTGAATTCTATGCACAATGAATATTATTATGTTTTATGGAAGTTTACGAGTGTCAAAAGAACACTTTCATTTTGCCCAACGATCCTCCAAACTACATAAAAGTACTACAATTAGTACATACTTAGGAAGGGTAATACAAAAAGGTGGAAACAGAAAGTAGATTACCCATGTGTCATAAACACCTGGCCTTTACTATTAGAAAGATAGCACAAAAGAGTAAAAAAAATATAGTCTTCACAATTATTAAAAAAAATGTATACTGTTGAAATGTGAATTGTTATGTGTGATATTAATGTACATAATGATTATATAGAATATCACGTGTTCGATCTGAGGGGGTGGGATATGTAGTGCTTCGAGAATTTCGGCGTAAATTCTAGAACCACTCGGCCTTCCACTGTCTCGAACACACAATATTTTAGATGCGAGTGGGAGAAAGTACTTGTCGGTCGTGCCATGGAAGTCATAATGAAAGCACACGGCAGAACCAAGGAACTTCTGTGGTATTCTGTGCTGTTTTGTAACTATGACTATTGATAGTGATGAAAGAACAAATGAGTGGAAAAAGATTGTTAGTAACTTTAAATTTGAACTTGCTAGAGGCAACCATGGACCTTGCCGTTGGTGGGGAGGCTTCTGTGCCTCAGCGATACAGATGGCCGTACCGTAGGTGCAACCACAACGGAGGGGTATCTGTTGAGAGGCCAGACAAACGTGTCGTTCGTGAAGAGGGGCAGCAGCCTTTTCAGTAGTTGCAGGGGCAACAGTCTGGATGATTGACTGATCTGGCCTTGTAACATTAACCAAAACGGCCTTGCTGTGCTGGTACTGCGAACGACTGAAAGCAAGGGGAAACTACAGCCGTAATTTTTCCCGAGGGCATGCAGCTTTACTGTATGGATAAATGATGATGGCGTCCTCTTGGGTAAAATATTCCGGAGGTAAAATAGTCCCCCATTCGGATCTCCGGGCGGGGACTACTCAAGAGGACGTCATTATCAGAAGAAAGAAAACTGGCGTTCTACGGATCGGAGTGTGGAATGTCAGATCCCTTAACCGGGCAGGTAGGTTAGAAAATTTAAAAAGGGAAATGGATAGGTTAAAGTTAGATACAGTGGGAATTAGTGAAGTTCGGTGGCAGGAGGAACAAGACTTTTGGTCAGGTGAATACAGGGTTATAAATACAAAATCAAATAGTGGTAAGGCAGGAGTAGGTTTAATAATGAATAAAAAAATAGGAGTGCGGGTAAGCTACTACAAACAGCATAGTGAGCACATTATTGTGGCCAAGATAGACACGAAGCCCATGCCTACTACAGCAGTACAAGTTTATATGCCAACTAGCTCTGCAGATGATGAAGAAATTGATGAAATGTATGACGAGATAAAAGAAATTATTCAGGTAGTGAAGGGAGACAAAAATTTAATAGTCAGGGGTGAATGGAATTCGAGAGTAGTCAAAGGGAGAGCAGGAAACATAGTGGGTGAATATGGATTGGGGGAGAGAAATGAAAGAGGAAGCTGCCTGGTAGAATTTTGCACAGAGCATAACTTAATCATAGCTAACACTTGGTTCAAGAATCATAAAAGAAGGTTGTATACATGGAAGAATCCTGGAGATACTAGAAGGTATCAGATAGATTATATAATGGTAAGACAGAGATTTAGGAACCAGATTTTAAATTGTAAGACATTTCCAGGGGCAGATATGGACTCTGATCACAATCTATTGGTTATGAACTATAGATTAAAACTGAAGAAATTGCAAAAAGATGGGAATTTAAGGAGATAGGACCTGGATAAACTGAATGAACCAGAGGTTGTACAGAGTTTCAGGGAGAGCATAAGGGAACAATTGACAGGAATGGGGGAAAGAAACACAGTAGAAGAAGAATGGGTAGCTCTGAGGGATGAAGTAGTGAAGGCGGCAGAGAATCAAGTAGGTAAAAAGACAAGGGCTAGTACTTGGGTAACAGAAGAAATATTGAATTTAATTGATGAAAGGAGAAAATATAAAAACGCAGTAAATGAAGCAGGCAAAAAGTAATACAAACGTCTGAAAAATGAGATCGACACGAAGTGCAAAATGGCTAAGCAGGGATGGCTAGAGCACAAATGTATGGATGCAGAGGCTTATCTCACTAGGGGTAAGATAGAAACTGCCTACAGGAAAATTAGAGAGACCTTTGGAGAAAAGAGAGCTACTTGTATGAATATCAAGAGCTCAGATGGAAACCCAGTTCTAAGCAAAGAAGGGAAAGCAGAAAGGTGGAAGGAGTATATAGAGGGTCTATACAAGGACGATGTACTTGAGGACAATACTATGGAAATTAAAGAGGGTGTTGATGAAGATGAAAAGGGAGATACGATACTGCGTGAAGAGTTTGACAGAGCACTGAAAGACCTGAGTCGAAAAAAGGCCCCGGGAGTAGACAACATTCCATTGGAACTACTGACAGCCTTGGGAGAGCCAGTCCTGACAAAACTCTACCATCTGGTGAGCAAGATGTATGAGACAGGCGAAATACCCTCAGACTTCAAGAAGAATATAATAATTCCAATCCCAAAGAAATCAGGTGTTGACAGATGTGAAAAATACCGAACTATCAGTTTAATAAGTCACAGCTGCAAAATACTAATGCGAATTCTTTACAGACGACTGGAAAAACTGGTAGAAGCTGACCTCGGGGAAGATCAGTTTGGATTCTGTAGAAATATTGGAACACGTGAGGCAATACTGACCCTACGACTTATCTTAGAAAATAGATTAAGGAAAGACACACCTACGTTTCTAGCATTTGTAGACTTAAAGAAAGCTTTCGACAATGTTGACTGGAATACTCTCTTTCAAATACTAAAGATGGCAGAGGTAAAATGCAGGGAGCGAAAGGCTATTTACAATTTGTGTAGAAACCAGATGGCAGTTATAAGAGTCAAGGGGCATGAAAGGGAAGCAGCGGTTGGGAAGGGAGTGAGAAAGGGTTGTAGCCTGTCCCCGATGTTATTCAATCTGTATATTGAGCAAGCAGTAAAGGAAACAAAAGAAAAATTCGGAGTAGAAATAAAAACTTTGAGGTTCGCGGATGACATTGTAATTCTGTCAGAGACAGCAAAGGACTTGGAAGAGCAGTTGAACGGAATGGACAGTGTCTTGAAAGGAGGGTATAAGATGAACATCAACAAAAGCAAAACGAGGACAATGGAATGTAGTCGAATTAAATCGGGTGATGCTGAGGGTATTAGATTAGGAAATGAGACAGTTAAAGTAGTAAAGGAGTTTTGCTATTTAGGGAGTAAAATAACTAATGATGGTCGAAGTAGAGAGGACATAAAATGTAGACTGGCAATGGCAAGGAAAGCGTTTCTGAAGAAGAGAAATTTGTTAACATTGAATACAGATTTAAGTGTCAGGAAGTCGTTTCTGAAAGTATTTGTATGGCGTGTAGCCATGTATGGAAGTGAAACATGACGATAAATAGTTTGGACAAGAAGAGAATAGAAGCTTTTGAAATGTGGTGCTACAGAAGAATACTGAAGATTAGATGGGTAGATCACGTAACTAATGAGGAAGTATTGAATAGAATTGGGGAGAAGCACAACTTGACAAGAAGAAGGGACCGGTTGGTAGGACATGTTCTGAGGCATCAAGGGATCACAAATTTAGCATTGGAGGGCAGCGTGGAGGGTAAAAATCGTAGAGGGAGACCAAGAGATGAATACACTAAGCAGATTCAGAAGGATGTACGAGGGCAGTTCAATAAGTAATGCAACACATTTTTTTTTCTCGGCCAATTTTGGTTGAAAAAACCGGAAATTTCTTGTGGAATATTTTCAAACATTCCCGCTTCGTCTCGTATAGTTTCATTGACTTCAGACAGGTGGCAGCGCTGTACGGAGCTGTTAAAATGGCGTCTGTAACAGATGTGCATTGCAAACAACGGGCAGTGATCGAGTTTCTTTTGGCGGAAAACCAGGGCATCTCAGATATTCATAGGCGCTTGCAGAATGTCTACGGTGATCTGGCAGTGGACAAAAGCACGGCGAGTCGTTGGGCAAAGTGTGTGTCATCATCGCCGCAAGGTCAAGCAAGACTGTCTGATCTCCCGCGTGCGGGCCGGCCGTGCACAGCTGTGACTCCTGCAATGGCGGAGCGTGCGAACACACTCGTTCGAGATGATCGACGGATCACCATCAAACAACTCAGTGCTCAACTTGACATCTCTGTTGGTAGTGCTGTCACAATTGTTCACCAGTTGGGATATTCAAAGGTTTGTTCCCGCTGGGTCCCTCGTTGTCTAACCGAACACCATAAAGAGCAAAGGAGAACCATCTGTGCGGAATTGTTTGCTCGTCATGTGGCTGAGGGTGACAATTTCTTGTCAAAGATTGTTACAGGCGATGAAACATGGGTTCATCACTTCGAACCTGAAACAAAACGGCAATGGAGTGGCGCCACACCCACTCCCCTACCAAGAAAAAGTTTAAAGCCATACCCTCAGCCGGTAAAGTCATGGTTACAGTCTTCTGGGACGCTGAAGGGGTTATTCTGTTCAATGTCCTTCCCCATGGTCAAGCGATCAACTCTGAAGTGTTTCGTGCTACTCTTCAGAAATTGAAGAAACGACTTCAGCGTGTTCATAGGCACAAAAATCAGAACAAACTTCTCCTTCTTCATGATAACGCAAGACCTCACACAAGTCTTCGCACCCGAGAGGAGCTCACAAAACTTCAGTGGACTGTTCTTCCTCATGCACCCTACAGCCCCGATCTCGCACCGTCGGATTTCCGTATGTTTGGCCCAATGAAGGACGCAATCCGTGGGACGCACTACGCGGATGATGAAGAAGTTATTGATGCAGTACGACATTGGCTCCGACATCGACCAGTGGAATGGTACCGTGCAGGCATACAGGCCCTCATTTCAAGGTGGCGTAAGGCCGTAGCATTGAATGGAGATTACGTTGAAAAATAGTGTTGTGTAGCTAAAAGATTGGGGAATAACCTGGTGTATTTCAATGCTGAATAAAACAACCCCTGTTTCAGAAAAAAAATGTGTTGCATTACTTATTGAACTGCCCTCGTAGGTTGCAGTAAGTACTGGGAGATGAAGAAGCTTGCACAGGATAGAGTAGCATGGAGAGCTGCATCAAACCAGTCTCAGGACTGAAGACAACAACAACAGGGGCAAGACAGGCGTATGATTTCTGTATGATATAGTTGTGCTTAGCAAGCCAACTCTGTTGTGAATGTAACAGTGTTTCCAACATTTGGACACACAAGGAGACTTACCTAACATACTTATTCATGTGTACAGTGAGATTTGTAAAAGTCTGATGGTTAACCGTTTAACTGCTCTGCACGTGTTAATGCGTGCCTTTGTACCTGTCCCTGTGTGCTCTGAACGTATTTACGTGCGCCACCTGTCCTCCTACCCGGTACTCTGAACTTGTTTACGCTCGCCGCCTGTGTGCTCCTGATGTGTTGAGACACGTTGCAGCTTCTTCGCCTGTGGCCTCTGGCTGCGTTAACGCGCCCAGCCGTATATGCATGCCGAGCGCCTAGTAGCTGTTCAGCTTTCCGTCGGCACAGTTGAAGTCTCGTGAGCGTTTGCTACTGTGTTCTTGTGTTGCCGTTTTCATACGTGTATTTACTGACTGTTGACGCCATTAACGTTTTGAGACGGAAATGACACGTCGTCGTGGTTGTACAGAAAAAGAAATCTTCGAAATTCTCACTAGAAGTGACAGTGAGAATTAAATTTTTGACAGTGATGGTAGTGATTATTCTTCGACTGAATCTCGAAGTAACAGTACTGTGCTGTGTACTTCAGCTGGAACTACACATCTGTCAACCAGGGAGGGATATCATTCAGAATCTGATGGGTCTGAGAGTGATAGTCAAGTGCCATTGAAAAGAGCTCGCTTTAGCAACACGTTTGACTGGAAGAAAAGTGATTTTCGGCCATTTATGCATGAGTTCGATGCTTCAGCTTCTGGACACAACAGTGGTTTAGGGCCATATTCAAATGCTTTATCATATTTCCTAGTATTTTAATGGAAGAACTGACGAAATTAGTAGCAGATGAAACCAACAGATTTTTTTGTATATGAAAGAAAATACGCCAGAATCAGGGCATTCTTGTTTGTCCAGGTGGAAAGAAACTGGTTTCGAGGAACTGTATTCCTTCGTCACTGTTTGTATGCTAATGGCTCGTGTGAAAAGCCGAAAATCAGTGGCTACTGGTCCACAGACATACTCTTGAACACTCCTGTTTTCGGTAAAATTATGCCCAGGGACTGTTTTCTGTTAACTTTAAGAATGCTTCACTTCAGTGACAACTCTGTCAGCAATGAAGGAGACAGGTTATTTAAAATTAGGTATATTGTTGATCAAATTCGAAGCAATGTACGGCCAGTGGTCGGCGGAAGGTGCACGTGCCCGTCGACCTGGGACCGGACCGCAGCGACGCACGGATGCACGCCAAGACCGTAGGATCCTACGCAGTGCCGTAGGGGACCGCACCGCCACTTCCCAGCAAATTAGGGACACTGTTGCTCCTGGGGTATCGGCGAGGACCATTCACAACCGTCTCCATGAAGCTGGGCTACGGTCCCGCACACCGTTAGGCCGTCTTCCGCTCACGCCCCAACATCGTGCAGCCCGCCTCCAGTGGTGTTGCGACAGGCCTGAATGGAGGGACGAATGGAGACGTGTCGTCTTCAGCGATGAGAGTCGCTTCTGCCTTGGTGCCAATGATGGTCGTATGCGTGTTTTGCGCCGTGCAGGTGAGCGCCACAATCAGGACTGCATACGACCGAGGCACACAGGGCCAACACCCGGCATCATGGTGTGGGGAGCGATCTCCTACACTGGCCGTACACCACTGGTGATCGTCGAGGGGACACTGAATAGTGCACGGTACATCCAAACCGTCATTGAACCCATCGTTCTACCATTCCTAGACCGGCAAGGGAACTTGCTGTTCCAACAGGACAATGCACGTCCGCATGTATCCCGTGCCACCCAACGTGCTCTAGAAGGTGTAAGTCAACTACCCTGGCCAGCAAGATCTCCGGATCTGTCCCCCATTGAGCATGTTTGGGACTGGATGAAGCGTCGTCTCACGCGGTCTGCACGTCCAGCACGAACGCTGGTCCAACTGAGGCGCCAGGTGGAAATGGCATGGCAAGCCGTTCCACAGGACTACATCCAGCATCTCTACGATCGTCTCCATGGGAGAATAGCAGCCTGCATTGCTGCGAAAGGTGGATATACACTGTACTAGTGCCGACATTGTGCATGCTCTGTTGCCTGTGTCTATGTGCCTGTGGTTCTGTCAGTGTGATCATGTGATGTATCTGACCCCAGGAATGTGTCAATAAAGTTTCCCCTTCGTGGGACAATGAATTCACGGTGTTCTTATTTCAATTTCCAGGAGTGTATATTCAGAAGGTGTAAGAGCTACTCCAACACTTATGATTTCTGACCTTCAAGCACATTTTACAGAAGTGTTACTGCACTCTCAAAAACATGAACTGCATTGCTCAGATGCCATTAAATCTATTACATACGTTAAGCATTATATTAAAACAAGCATAGTGCTACATTGCTGATTTAAACAAACATCACGTTTGTTTGCATGGCCATCTTCCTCAGCAGCTCTAACAATTAATTATTGTTAGCTTTGCCGTCTTAATCTTACTGCAATTAATGAAGAAGAATTTCACACTAAACGCGTTTCGCATTAATTTAAAAAGCATGTTCTGTGTTCACTGGTTTTCCTGCTCCATGTCAACCTCCGCTAATGAAGAGAGGGAAAGCAGTGATGCGCAAAGGATGTAAACATGAAGCAGGAAAACCAGTGAACACACAAAATGCTTTGTAAATAAAAGTGAAGTGCGTCTGGTGTGAAATTCTTTTTCATTAACTGCAGTAAGCTTAAGACGGCAAAGCTAACAATAATTAATTCTACATATCATTTATTATAGTGATTCTTAGCAACATAAGCAGTTTCAATGCACATCATGTGTGTCCAGTAATTCATCTGCAGATTCACAGCCACGGAAAATGTATCGAGATACATCATGTGTCAGTGATCACGCTCAGAAGGCGAGACAGCCGCAGACGCCCTGGCTCGAGAAATATTCAGCACAAGGCGCGCTTGGCCAAGCGGCGAGCTCAGCCGCAGGCAATGTTCTGTGGGGAAAACCATTAGCACAGGTACCAGGATTAGGCGGCCTCAATGGCGCGCTCAACCCTGCTAGATGAATGCACGGCTGCAACAGCCAAAGGGTTAAATATATGTCGTTAAGTGAAGTGCACCAGCAGGCTAACCAGCTAGGAAAGTCGGCTGACCATCTCAAGTAAGTTGTATCGTTAAAGAAGTTGAGGTTTGCACACATACTTCACCACTTCAAGTTGTCCAAAAACATTAGAATATCATATGAGTATAGTTGCTGGTGATACACTAGCTTTGGGCTGCCAAGTTCAACAACACTTCAGTAAGGGAGGTCAGTGACTCTGTATGTTTACCTCAATCATCTGTTATTTTATTAAGGTGAGGAATTGTATAATGTAGTAATTGAGTCTCATGTTAACTGGATTAGTATAAAATACTGTATTAATGCAACTTTTAATGTACTATGGAACTCGCTTGAGCTTCCAGAAAACATTAAAAATGTTAAAAATTGGACATTAACAAACAGGCTCTTCTCAGGCAAAATCATATTCAACTATTTCCTTTACTTCAGTCAACCGTTTCTCATTATGCATAACAATTTTTAAAAAATCCTTAAAACTATTAAAAAATCCTTAAAACTATAAGTTACAACTTATACATTTTGCCTTGAGTGAACCATTACTGACGCATGCCAGCCATGGTTATTTCTTCTACATCTACATACATACTCCGCAATCCACCATACGGTGCGTGGCGGAGGGTACCTCGCTCCACAACTAGTATCTTCTCTCCCTGTTCCACTCCCAAACAGAACGAGGGAAAAATGACTGCCTATATGCCTCTGTACGATCCCTAATCTCTTTTATCTTATCTTTGTGGTCTTTCCGCGAAATGTAAGTTGGCGGCAGTAAAACTGTACTGCAGTCAGCCTCAAATGCTGCTTCTCTAAATTTCCTCAGTAGCGATTCACAAAAAGAACGCCTCCTTTCCTCTAGAGACCCCCACCCGAGTTCCTGAAGCATTTCCATAACACTCGCATGATGATCAAACCTACCAGTAACAAATCTAGCAGCCCGCCTCTAAATTGCTTCTATGTCCTCACTCAATCCTACCTGATAGGGATCCCAAACGCGACCTGATAGGGATCCCAAACGCTTGAGCAGTACTCAAGAATAGGTCGTATTAGTGTTTTATAAGCGGTCTCCTTTACAAATGAACCACATCTTTCCAAAATTCTACCAATGAACCGAAGACGACTATCCGCCTTCCCCACAACTGCAATTACATGCTTCTCCCACTTCATATTGCTCTGCAATGTTACGCCCCAATATTTAATCGACGTGACTATGTAAAGCGCTACACTACTAATGGAGTATTCAAACATTACAGGATTCTTTTTCCTATTCATCTGCATTAATTTACATCTATCTATATTTAGAGTTAGCTGCCATTCTTTACACCAATCACAAATCCTGTCCCAGTCATCTTGTATCCTCCTACAGTCACTCAACGACAACACCTTCCCGTACACCACAGCATCATCAGCAAACAGCCACACATTGCTATCCACCATATCCAAAAGATCATTTATATAGATAGAAAACAACAGCGGACCTACCACACTTCCCTGGGGCACTCCAGATGATACCCTCACCTCCGATGAACACTCACCATCAAGGACAACGTACTGGATTCTATTACTTAAGAAGTCTTCGAGCCACTCACATACTTGGGAACCAATCCCATATGCTTGTACCTTAGTTAGGATTCTGCAGTGGGGCACCGAGTCAAACGCGTTCTGGAAGTCAAGGAATATGGCATCCGTCTAATACCCTTCATACACGTTTCGCAAGATATCCTGTGAAAAAAGGGTGAGTTGCGTTTCACAGGAGCGATGTTTTCCAAAGCCGTGCTGATGCAAGGACAGCAACTTCTCTGTCTCAAGGAAATTCATTATATTCAAACTGAGAATATGTTCGAGAATCCTGCAACAAACCGATGTTAAGGATATTGGTGTGTAATTTTGAGTATCAGTCCTTCTACCCTTCTTATATACAGGCGTCACCTGCGCTTTTTTCCAGTCGCTCGGGACTTTACGTTGAGCAAGAGATTCGCAATAAATGAAAGCTAAGTAAGGAGCCAACGCAGTAGAGTACTCTCTGTAAAACCAAATTGGAATCCCATCAGGACCTGGTGATTTATTTATTTTCAACCCATTCAGCTGCTTCACAACCCCAGGGATGTCTATCACTATGTCCTCCATACGGGAATCTGTACGAGACACAAACGGCAGTATGTTTGTACGATACTCCTGCGTGAAAGATTTCTCAAATGCTAAATTTAAAATTTCAGCTTTCATTTTGCTGTCTTCCGTTACCAGGCCAGACTGATCAGCGAGTGACTAGATGGAAGCCTTCGACCCGCTTACCGATTTTACGTAAGACCAGAATTTCCTTGGGTTTTCTTTTGCTAAGGAATGATGGTGGTTGTGGTTGAATGCTTCACGCATCGCTCTTTTTACAGTAGCATGAATCTCTACTAACTTTTGCCTGTCCTCATTCTCCCAATCTTTCTTGTACCGCGAGTGCAACTGCCTTTGCTTCCTGAGCATTCTCCGAATTGCGCTGTTAAACCACGGTGGGTCTTTTCCGTCCGTAACCCACTTTTTCGGCACATACTTGTCCAATGCGTGATTTACAATGTGTTTAAAATTTGCCCATAATTCTTCCATGTCCATCGTACTGGAAGTAAATGAAGTCGATTCATTTACTAAGTGGGATGCTAACAACTGCTTATCTGCTCTTTCTAGTAAGAAACTCTCCTAGCCTTCTTGACCGACTTTTTAACTTTCGTAACCATAGTCATAATGACAATATCATGATCACTAATCCCTGCCTCAACACTGCCACCGTTGACGAGGTCTGGTCTGTTCGTGGCTACCAGATCTAAAATATTTCCATTACGCGTTCGCTGTCGATTTAGCTGCTCAAGACAGTTTTCGGATAATGTGTTCAAACGTAATTCACACGACGGCTTGTCTGTACCACCTGTAATGAATCCATAGACATCCCAGTCTATACTAGGAAGGTTGAAGTCACCTCCGACTAATATAGCATGATCCGGGTACTTCTGCGATACAGAATGTAGACTCCCTTTGAATGATTCTAGAACTGTCACGGTGGAACCTGGTGGCCAGTAATAACACCCCACAATTAACTTTATTTCCCCTAGCCCTGTTAAATGTGTCCAGATAACTTCACAATCACACTCTACTTCGACCTCAGTAGACAATATTTTTGTCAACTGCAATGAAGACACCACCTCCTACGGTGTCTAATCTGTCTTTCCGATACACATTCCGACCCTCACTAAATATTTCAGAACTTCCTATCTCAGGGTTCAGCCAGGTCTCAGTCCCGAGAATA
Organism: Schistocerca nitens; assembly: GCF_023898315.1. NCBI lineage: Eukaryota > Metazoa > Arthropoda > Insecta > Orthoptera > Acrididae > Schistocerca > Schistocerca nitens. Next base: position 451,061,272 of record NC_064618.1, on the reverse strand, counting down.
ATTTGCGTGCCACACACTTACTGGAGGGCAGTAAATTCAGGAACTTTATTTCGAACACTCTGAAAATTTACTGCTAATATCTTAATAGCTTAAGTGTCTTTACACTGAGCATGTCCTGATTTCCCTGCCTGCACGTCGACTGGTGAGTGTTCATCAGGACACCTCGCACTACTGCCTAGCCTAAAAAACGCCCATGTGCAAGCCACAAGTACTATGCTACCAGAGTAGGCGCTTCCTTTCCCACTTTCTTTAACTTGCGGGAAAGGTGAATTCTGATATTACTGCTTTAATGTTAACTGTTATCCCACAACAAACAACTGGCATCTAGTGTCAACTATTGATTATTTGCATCTACTGTCTAAGCATAACTGGCATCGGTTCGGAGCTGCAGTTAGTTATGACTTGTTTAAATAAAGCATCATTCACTGTTATCACAACTTATCAAATTTGTTTATAATATACGGTCTGTATTACTTAAGTTGCTTTGACAATGCTACAGTTTAAAACAAAGCCAATTCAAACTTAAGAAAGTGACCATTACAAATAAGTGATATGACATATGGTACCGTGATTCCTGTAAATATGTTATAAAACAAATTCATACCTTCACGTATTGATTAGCTACTTATACCTAACAATTATGTAATTTCAACAAATGAGCTACACAAGTAAGATAAATTAGTGGAAAATATTAAATACAAGATTTCAGCATCTTGTATTAGGCTATATGGGATAATTTTTGAACCCTCACAATATGGGAAGATTAACCACCCCACTCCAGCTCCACTTTGTGGATTAAGACCAACAACTTAAGGAGTGGGTAAGACAATGTAGATCATGACCATGTCATAAAATATGTAAACAAGATATTAGAAATTTATTAGTTATTATAAAGTATAAGATATTACAAAATGACATCAGATGAATAAACAGAAATGTGAAGTTTCTGATCTTAAGTGCATCAATGCCTACAGACATGGTTTGTCAATAGTTTGTGCATATTATTGATAAGGTGCAGTATTTTATCACCAAGTATTTTACTGCCTATCCCATGAACCTGAACGAGATCTTTTTACTGAATGGCTCCTTGATCGTGACCGTGACCGCTTTGGTGGCGGTGAGCGTGATCTGAAAATAAAAAGTTATAAACATATAGTTTCTTAAAGTAGGTACACAAGTAAATATACAAAAATTAGTTTTAGTTCTCTGTTAAATATGTAAATTACTCATTTGAAAACTGCTTCCTCATGCAACTATTAGGTTTCACTATTCATGAATGATATCCCTCCCTGTCCGATCCTTTCTTTTTGTGCTGTTACCTGTCATCTGTACACAGTTGGCAATAGTTGGCTTGGAAAAAATTACTTACAATGCCTGTAGCAACATTCCCTCATGTCACTTGAAAGCCTTTCTGGTAACAGCAGCTTAAAAAAATCCACTGGAAAATGACTGTAAATGACAAATTCTACAAAGTGTATAAACTGGAAAATTCCATTCAGAAAGTTATCAAATAACGAAGAGAAAGATGAGGTGGCCAGTACTTACGTTTAGGAAATGCAGCTTTCAGTATAGTCATTAGAGTCAGAAAAATTAAATAAGACATTATTCCTGGCTTTTGGAATCACAGGTTCTTTCTTCCAGGCAGAGTCAAGGGCATGGTTCTAACAGATTGGAGGTGGGGAGCGAATCACTCAGAACTCAGGTTAAAGGAGAATCACTTTCACACTGAGGAGCTCCTTTTCACCTGATACATGGTGTGTCCCTCTTTCCTACATCACACATGCCTGGTACCTGCCCTCATCCCATACTATTTCCTCTTCTCTGTATTGAGAAAAGGACCTGTGGTTCCAAAAGCTAGGAATGATGACTACTTTGTGTATCTCTATTGGCTGTACTATGTGCTGCACCTTCTGAAAGAAAGTAATGGCCAAACAATTCCGTCCTCTTATAAAAATTTACGTCAGTGATGACATCTGATTTCATATTACAACTGAATAAGATGTTTTGGCTCAGTGTTTTACGAAATACTACCTGTAAGATACAGAAATACAAATAAGAACTTCAATTGTGCCCATACATTATGTCTGATAATTAAATATTTTTGGTAATCTTTTGATAAAATTAAATCTGTTATTAAAGGGAACCTAGCTACAGCCATGATCCTAAAGAGGTAAAAAGCGTTATTATAACACTGTTAAAATTAAATGTTGCAAATATTACCTTCGAAGTACAAGAAATTGACTTTAAAAGATAAATAATGATGATAATAATAATAATAGATGATGAGGCACTGGCTATAAAGTTATGAGTTTTCTGTCTATGGGATTTCATACACTACTGATACACAAGATTAAAAACAACAGTTTAAAAATTTGTAACTAATGTACGCATATGATGCCTCTGCATGGAAGCAATATTCTAGTTTTCCAACTGCTACAACATCCAGATGCTTCGTCTTGTAACTGATAAGGCAATTGTGATTACTACACCCTGACGAAAGTTTTTTTATATAGGAGGACTTTTTCCTGCGCATGGAAACATCAGAAACTATAGATAACTTGCAGATAAAAATTGCTCCTTTTTTGCCCCAACAGTTTAATCAATAATCAACTTCAAAGTTTTTATTTTATAGCAACAATGGAATCTGCCTGACTGGAATAAGCAGTTGCACATTGAGACCCAAAGAAACAGGCACATGGAAGGTTTACTGATTTGTTGTACCCCACGTTCATTCAATGAAATTCTCAAGGTAGTCTTGCTAACTAACCCTGGAGTTTCCAAAGTTACCAGCCTCTTTCATTTGGTTGGCTATTGAAACTTTCACGCATTTTGCAACTTATGTGCTTCATTTAGACAAAGCTGTTCCATGAAAATCTTTCTAATGTTATTACTTTACGTCTGTCCGCCCCCGGTAGCTGAGTGGTCAGCGCAACAGGATGGCAATCCTAAGGGACCAGGTTCGATTCCCGGCTGGGTCGCAGATTTTCTCGGCTCAGGGACTGCGTGTTGTGTTGTCCTAATCATCATCATTTCATCCCCATCAACGCGCAAGTCGCCAAAATGGCGTCAAATCAAAAGACTTGCACCAGACGGGCAGTCTACCCGACGGGAGTCCCTCGTCACACGCCATTATTATTATACTTTACGTCTGAATTAGCTTTTTCCTTCTGGCACCCCATTTTCAAGCCACATAAAAGTAGCGATAGCTTCATAAATATTGGTTTGCATATGTAACTTTTCGGTTTCTTTCAATATTATCTGTACATACACTCCTGGAAATTTAAATAAGAACACCGTGAATTCATTGTCCCACGAAGGGGAAACTTTATTGACACATTCCTGGGGTCAGATACATCACATGATCACACTGACAGAACCACAGGCACATAGACACAGGCAACAGAGCATGCACAATGTCGGCACTAGTACAGTGTATATCCACCTTTCGCAGCAATGCAGGCTGCTATTCTCCCATGGAGACGATCGTAGAGATGCTGGATGTAGTCCTGTGGAACGGCTTGACATGCCATTTCCACCTGGCGCCTCAGTTGGACCAGCGTTCGTGCCGGACGTGCAGACCGCGTGAGACGACGCTTCATCCAGTCCCAAACATGCTCAATGGGGGACAGATCCGGAGATCTTGCTGGCCAGGGTAGTTGACTTACACGTTGGGTGGCACGGGATACATGCGGACGTGCATTGTCCTGTTGGAACAGCAAGTTCCCTTGCCGGTCTAGGAATGGTAGAACGATGGGTTCGATGACGGTTTGGATGTACCGTGCACTATTCAGTGTCCCCTCGACGATCACCAGTGGTGTACGGCCAGTGTAGGAGATCGCTCCCCACACCATGATGCCGGGTGTTGGCCCTGTGTGCCTCGGTCGTATGCAGTCCTGATTGTGGCGCTCACCTGCACGGCGCAAAACACGCATACGACCATCATTGGCACCAAGGCAGAAGCGACTCTCATCGCTGAAGACGACACGTCTCCATTCGTCCCTCCATTCACGCCTGTCGCGACACCACTGGAGGCGGGCTGCACGATGTTGGGGCGTGAGCGGAAGACGGCCTAACGGTGTGCGGGACCGTAGCCCAGCTTCATGGAGACGGTTGCGAATGGTCCTCGCAGATACCCCAGGAGCAACAGTGTCCCTAATTTGCTGGGAAGTGGCGGTGCGGTCCCCTACGGCACTGCGTAGGATCCTACGGTCTTGGCGTGCATCCGTGCGTCGCTGCGGTCCGGTCCCAGGTCGACGGGCACGTGCACCTTCCGCCGACCACTGGCGACAACATCGATGTACTGTGGAGACCTCACGCCCCACGTGTTGAGCAATTTGGTGGTACGTCCACCCGGCCTCCCGCATGCCCACTATACGCCCTCGCTCAAAGTCCGTCAACTGCACATACGGTTCACGTCCACGCTGTCGCGGCATGCTACCAGTGTTAAAGACTGCGATGGAGCTCCGTATGCCACGGCAAACTGGCTGACACTGACGGCGGCGGTGCACAAATGCTGCGCAGCTAGCGCCATTCGACGGCCAACACCGCGGTTCCTGGTGTGTCCGCTGTGCCGTGCGTGTGATCATTGCTTGTACAGCCCTCTCGCAGTGTCCGGAGCAAGTATGGTGGGTCTGACACACCGGTGTCAATGTGTTCTTTTTTCCATTTCCAGGAGTGTAGTTGGATTTTCTTTAGACATCAGAAAGCCATCCTGTATATTGCAGCATATACTGGATGACATGTCTTTATCTGTCTGGCATATTTCCAAGACTGATGAGAATCAGTCAATGGCTCAGAGCAAATATGATATTACATATACTCAAAATAACATTCCTCTTGCAACTGACATCCAAATAACACAGTATTCTACTAAGTATAACTTACCTGTCCCCTCACAAGTTTGTCACAGAAAATCAATCATTATACCTCTTAAAGCCTTTGATATTTTGGAGAATACAAGAGCAACATTGATATTCAACACATTAATGATAATTACTAAAAAAGAACAACTCAAACAGACAATATAATACTGAAATGCTTTTCAAAATTTGCAACACAGCTTTGAAATTGTTCAAAAGGCATGGCCTTGAGACAATGAAGCCTAATAACATAGCTTTGCTGCTCACTGCCTATGATAAGAAATGTAAGTAAGGTATGATTGGCAATGCACTGCATGATGGATTTTATGGTCTGAGTGACAAGAGTGGTAATGGCTGTGACAAACCATTTTCTGATACTGCAATAGGAAGATTTAATTTTAGTAAGCAGACAAGATCACAGAGTAATTGTACTTGTTAACATATTGCACAAATTCTTTTAGAGATGTGTTGATGATTCTTTTGCACTATAATAATGCTTCAGACTTTTTCATAATACTTCATTACCTTTTATGCATTTTGGTGTTAAGTGTAATGCTTCACGGAAGTAACTTTGATGAGATACATTGTACCAATAAGTTTTGGATCCTTCATGAAGGGAAATTGGTAATACTGCTGATAGGCACACTTCAAAGCAGAAAACTCCTCCATCCCTTCCTACAAAAGGATAACTTCTTTTTCCTATTAAATCTTGTCTGGTCTTTTCCCAAATCCAAAGTCATCTTCCTTGACACCGACCATCTCTCTAAGGCTCACATATAAACATTCATCTTAAAAAACTAAGTAATTAGCAACAACAGCACCACAATAGCTGCCATCCCTTTTCTGCATTCTAGATATTTTTGGCAAATATATACGGAGTGATTTTGCTAAATGGGGACAAACTGCAGGGAACAATCCCCTGAGAGGATAAGAGGAAAAAACAGTCATATGGACATATGGCCGGAAATTCTTCCAAGGGAGGTACACCCACTTGAAGGTGGAGATAAAAGATCTGACTGTAACACCACCTGGTAACAACACCAGGCAGTCGGCCCGCCAGTAACGAGTAAGCCAAACAGCTGCGTGGAACATTCTCTATGACAGCTGTCACTCTGCGCATATCACTTACAAAGCATGCAGGCCTTACTACTTATAATGTGTGCAGGTCTTACCTATGAGGGGGCAGTTTTGTCACTGGTTATTCACACAGGCCATCAAGGTGCTGAGGTTTCTGTCACCCATGCTATTCACAGATGAGGCTACATTTACAAGAGGCGTTATTGTCATCCTAGACAATAACCAACTATGGGCTACGGAGAATCCCCGTGGTAGAAGCAGCAAATCATCAGCACAGGTTTAGCCTCAATGTGTGGTCGGGAATTATTGGTGACTGACTTGTGAGACCAGTCATCTTTTCATATCGCCTCACAGGTGAAGCATATCTGCACTTCTTGCAAAATGAACCTGCCTCTCTTGCTGGAAGATGTGCCTCTAATGGTACAAAGGGTACTGTAGTAAGATGGTGCCCAAGATCACAGCCCTCTTGAGCGAGGAGTTAAAACACTAGTACAAACAGAACATTCCCACTTCTCTGGTTTGTTCTGAAGTATGCCCCCCCCCCCCCCCCCCGCTCTCACCCCCCCCCCACACACACACACCACTTTCCTCAAAACCTATAACCTCTCTCAGACTCTCCTCTCTCACAACCACACCACAAATGTGGTCCATAAACAAATCTCTACAATGATCTTCTATTCCAAATACAGCTCTCACTTCCAAATAACCCAAAAGAAGAACCCCCATCCAATATCACCCCTGAATGCATTAAACCATTGCTCCACTAAGACTATTACACTCAAAGGTCAAGCCCTGAAACGAGACCATCCTCCTTCCATAACCTCCCAACACAACTTACTGTTACCTATTGAATTTCTTCTAACTTCCTCAACATTTCTGTCTAAACCATGACATTCCCAGGTCATTACCCCTACTTACCAGAGGATTCCTACTCCTGCAATTATTTGTCCTACGAAACAAGATCCACCTTACCACTAATCAATCTTACATCAACAAAAGCAGAGTAACATGTAAAAAAACCTGATGTTTATGAACTAACATTTGCTTTGTGTATAGGAAAGGCCACCACAAAAACAGACTGGCTGAAGGATGGGTGGTCACAGAAGAATTCTCTCACTACAGGATATCAAGTGTTCACTTGCTGAGTGTGGTCTATGGCATGACTCAGAAGACCACAGCACTTTCTACACCACCCAGTTACCTTACCCAGTACTAGTTTTTTAAACTTTTTATGCGGAAACTTGCTCTCTAATACAGCCTCTAATCTTTCCTGCTCTCCTGGGTATACCTTCAATCCACCTAACCCTGCTTTTCCAGATATGGTAGTTCATTTTACTCAATTACTTTCCCTCTGCAATGTGTGGTGATATCTAAGTTTTAGTGATGTCTTTTCTGATGTTACATGATTTTCAAAGAAGCTGATAGCAGGACGATGGCAGCAACACCTAATTAGCAATACAAATAGCGGCACAAATAAGGGAGTCTGAGGAGCAAAATGGGCTTAGAGCAGGACACGTGCACATGGATGGCTTATTTGCTCTTAAAAACCTCACTGAAAAGAGGCTAAAAGGGGAATGAAAGTTTACTTAACATTTATTGATCAGCATGAGGCATATTATTCAATCCCACTAAAGTAAGTAGTGAGTAGCAATGCAAAATTCTGGTATTGGTAATAGGTACCTCCAGGCAATAAGAAACTTATACGACAGTTGCATCAGTATGGTTAAAGAAGGTAACAAAATTCCTCCTGAATTCTCCACAAATAAGTGTCTACGGCAAGGGAGCTCATTAGCACCAACTTTATTTAATGCATATTTACAAGACTGGAAGAGGAAATGTCGAATAGGAGTCCCTGTATGACACGAAATACTGTATACTTTACTTTCTGCCTCTGACCAGGTTCTGATAGTGGGAGACAAAGAAAAATCTATCTGCCTGTTCAAGAAACTGTACGAAAAATACTCAAAATTTGTTGAACAATACTATATTTACCCAAATGTAAGCCAATCTCAAATGCAAGCCACATCCGAAAAATGATACTAAGAAGGGGAGGGGGAGTTTAAAGTGTAAACAAATATGGCTCATCATGTGATGGACAAAGAATAAAGTGTCCCCACCTCCCAGGGACTTGCAGGAAGTAGTACTTACTTGTAGTAATTTGCATGGAATTAAATTTAACCTTTCAGGTACTTAGAATTACTGATACACTATAAACACTGACAGCAGTGAGAATTCATGATATCTATCGAAACAATCTGAGTGGAACTAGGGCAGCTGGGGCCACTAAGACTGACAGACTGTACTGCATACACCTCGTGTTTGAGTCGTACGTCAATCTTTCCATAACAAATAAATGTCATCTTACATTTCTTTCTTTCAATGAATTATAATGTTTTCATCCAAGAAAGTTACAGTTCGGCTTGATGGAGTATTGCACTTGATTTAAGGGATATAAATGTGGCACAGAGCAATCTCCATATTCAAGACACTGATTTGTATAGTCACTGATAGAGATTAGAGACGGTACTTTATTAGATTACTTTTTTTAACATTCTAAACAACATAATTTGTCTACACAGCATTATTTCCAGTACAAGTGATCCATACAAAGTGTGAACAACAAGTATTTTCATCATTGTGGAAAATCCTTCTCCTGCAATATCTCCTACATACATTTTCTTATTGAGTCAGAGAAATGCTAGTATAAAGTCTCCTAAGGATGTCAACCTCTTTTACCATCTAGCAGGGCAGTACTTTTTTTTGCTGGGGGAAGAGGCTTTCGCAGGTTTACAGTAGATCAAATAGACATATGCTTCAGAGAAACCGCCAGTAATGTAGCAAACAAGAATACAAATTTACAACACAAAATATAAAAAAGATGGAAATAACTATCACATAAACACATACGTAAGAAACTTGCACCATGTCTCCTCATTCATGGTAGCATAGGCTCACCAACTTGCTGGATACTGTTACATATCTACAAAGAAAATGACTTAGAAATTAAAAGCTAAAGTATAAAACAGAAATTTTATTGCACTGTTGCACATGTATACATACTGTTTTTAATCATTACTCAGATCGTTCTGAGTCATCACCACTCAATTCCTTGTTGGTACTGTCTTTGTAGATAGCATCATCCTATGTGCCATCAATTGCATCGGAAACAAAAATTTTTTAAAATGCATTATGGACAGTCTTACTTGGGATACATCTCCAAGATTGGACAATCCACTTACACACTTGAGGGAAGCTTGCAAGCTTAACATGTAATGTAGGCATTAACTGTCTATCTTCTCTCATTAGCCGTTGTGGATACATATTTTAAAGTTTGTCCTTAAATGGTTTGTTTAAACAAACATCTAATGGCTGCATAATTGATGTCATCCCTCCTGGAATTACAGCCAAATCTACCTACTCTCTACTAATTCCCTCCTTACAGAAGCATGAACTGCACAAAGATTTGCTACAAGGATATTTAGCAAACATAGCAAGGCACCAGGAAATGTTGCCATAAAAGTTTAATCCACTCTAATACCATGTCCTATGTGAACCAGCCACATTTGTTAGCAAGTAAATAACACTTTTTGGAAATACTTCAGACTTGGATAACATTGTGCAGTTAGTAACAATAAATCGTGGCAGTTTATGGCCATTAGCTATACAAGCATGCAAAACAGACAGGCGCTGCTTTTCACCATCCGCGGACATTATCCTGACAGCTCTGTTCCCTGTTGCTTCTACTCTATTATTTGTTGGCGTATCGAAATACACCTATCTGACCAAGAAGATACCTATTTTCAGTTTGACATCCGATTATGAAATGCCAAAAAATGATAAGGTCTTCCTCATAGTTTTCAGGCAGCTTCTGTACAACTGAAGTGCGCCTACGAAGAGAAAATCACCCATGTTTCACGAAACAGCCAACACAGTTGCAGCTTCCTTTGAATTAGTGATTTCCTGCTGTCGAGCAACTTCATGTGCTTTAACCTGGATAATTTCTACACTCACAGATAAGCACTTATGTCGTAGCTCCCTAACAAAATCATTCAGCACGTCTAGTATATAATAGCGAGCACATTTTGGCCCAGAAATGTTTTTCTATAGCTGGAACAAGCTATAAGCTGCTCCTTTTGCTGCCGCCTTGGTCTCATGTTACTCTCGTTGATCCCGTGTCACTGACCTGTGGCATGATCAAGCACTGCTCTCATTATCCTAGAGCTCAGTGGAAGAAACACAAATGAGTTTTGAACATGGCTGCCTTTCAGTAACCATGTGTATGGTTCAATGGTGAAATAACGCAGAAACCAGTTGCAAATAATTTTTTAATATACTTTTGACACTTCTAAGGCTGTCTTCATCAGAATGAAATTTTAACAACCATAAAGTTACATTGCGAGAAGGCAATAGTCACAGTTCTGATCAGACTTGCTCAAGCCAAAAATTAAAGAGGCTGGACCATTTTTAATTTTTAACGTGAGCACATCTGGTCAATACTTTGACTACTGCTGTCTAGCAACGTATCTTTACGGTTGCTAAAATTTTCTTCTAATGAAGACATCCTTAGAGGAGCCAAAACCTAGGTCAATATATTAAAAAATTATTTGCAGCTGGTAGGCTGTGTTATTTCTCCACTGAAACACAAATGAAGTTGGGGTGGGGAGGAGGGGGTTTGGGGTTGGTGCAGTCATTGCAAGTAGCACAGATAGCATAAGATCCATATCAATCACCAGCTATGATAGGAATCTCTCATGGGAGTAACAAGGTTTTGTAAAAGCTCATTTATAAGGGCACTCATGTTCAAATGGGTAACTCATAATTATGATATTACATTAAGGCGGTGAAATACTTATTATATTACGTTGCGAATATTAGCAGCATTGAGAAACGTGTGACGACAACCTCCAAATGGAGCTGGAGCTGTCAAAATGTAAAACTGTACTTACCATACTTGCCAACTTCTGAAAGTTTCTTTAAAATGTCCTTTTTGTTGGCGTTTATATAAAGAGACTTATCTTTATTGATATGAATATATGAAAAACTTCCAAATTCAAAGATGAGCAACCCACAACGAAACACTAACACAATGACTACTGTGGCAAAGTAACTACTTACAGCAGCCTCTAGCAGCATTTTCAGAACTTCCTGCGGCTTGCACCTGAATTTAAGTCACAGGTGCATTTTTGGGGCATGGAAATTGGAAAAAAAGATTGGCTTGTTTTTGTGTAAGTGCAATAAACACATAAATGACTGAAAACATGCTAGTGGGTGGCAATGAACGAGAATATTTGGATGTAGGATTCAAATTAAAAGTGGATGTACATCTAAATATTTGGATATCACTTATACAAAAAATGGAAGAGGCACCTGAGAATCACAAATAAAGTACGGCAAGGGAAAAGAGTAATTGGTCACCTGAACTCTTTGTCATGGAATGACAAAAATACAAAGAAAACAGAGGTTTTTAAAAGTCAGTCATATAGAGCACCACCACATATGACACAAATATGGCAGCTAACCAAAAATGACAAAAATATGTTGATGACCCTTGACAAAGAAGCTGTCAGATTTCCAAATTGGAACATATCAGAAATGAAATACTATTTGCCATGCCACAGCTTTTAACTTGGAATGGCCACCTCCAACGCACGAATGATAACCAACAGCCATAAAAAATCTATGAATGGACACCAACTGAGCAAAGGAAATGTGGAAGACGATTGCAAGATGGGAAAGTACTTAAGTTGAGAAGCAGAATCATTGTCAATAAGCTACACATACATTATAAGGTTTTCCTGGTCACACAGCTAATATAAATATCCCTCAAATGACACACAACTGTCTCTAAAGTTGACTATATAAAACTTACAGTCTTGGGGTGGGGGGGATGTTAGTACGAAGTCAACCTTATGTTAGTATGAAGTCAACCTTAATGTCCAGTGGAGATATGGAGAAACTACACAATCTTATAAATGTTTTCACACTGATTAACACAGAAATTGAATCAGAGTATTAAGGTTTTGTTTGCATAATGAAACTATGTATGTAAACTTAATACTGCTGATATAGAGCATCAAAATGGTTTGAATTAGCACTTGGGAAGTGTTATCAACTGACAGAACGATATAAACGCATTTGTGCTTCAATCAGCTATAACAAATCAAATCAACCTAACAACAATAACTGAGTAACATTAACGAACAAATAACAAACAACCACAGGTTGCAGTTAGAGCAGTCTTTTTGTTATGTTATTCATCATCTTCTGGCCACAGACTTCTGAATATATGCAGTTATGTTTCAAATACCCTACATTATCGTAGTTTAGAAATTGAGTACAAAATGATATAAGATAAATGAGTTTTGTTAGCACCAAATGAAGTGCAATGAAGAATAACCAAATTTACACAAAATTTTAAGTATTAATTTATCATTTAATCAGATAAGGTTCAAATGGCTCTGAGCACTATGGGACTCAACTGCTGTGGTCAGAAGTCCCCTAGAACTTAGAACTACTTAAACCTAACTAACCTAAGGACAGCACACAACACCCAGCCATCACGAGGCAGAGAAAATCCCTGACCCCGCCGGGAATCGAACCCGGGAAACCGGGCGTGGGAAGCGAGAACGCTACCGCACGACCACGAGATGCGGGCGTTAATCAGATAAGAATTAAGTTAACTACGCCATGTTTATATCAAAATGCTCAGTGGATTAGCATGGATCTAATAATTCTTTATTATTTTAAATTGGTCAAGTGATCTGAGTTGCAAATTTCTTATAATTTACAGCGGAACCCATCACTAAACACTGCAGCAGCTAGGAGGGGAGCATCGGAAGCTGCAACCAAAGAGAAGTGAGCCCACTGATATTTTGTTGGTTAGCATAGCTTTGAGGGTTGTATTTGGGATGCAATGGAGAGGAGTCTTGTTACGATCACAGCAAAGAAAGGGCTTGCTCTTAGGTCACAGTGCAGCGAAGATATGTTGGACTTAGTCCTATGTAGCATACAGCTGCATATACTGTCAGTTACTATACTTAAGAAATTCCATTCTGCGAATGGATCCAAGTTATGTACTTAGTAAAGTTTAGCTGCACTGGTGGTACACAGTGAAGCAGCTCAACAATGAACTGAACTTAAAAATGTAGTACAACAATATTTGAACCATAGCTTACTGGTTGCAGCTACCAACTGCTGGAAACAGTTATTCATTTCCTGTGAGATATATGCATTTTTGATTAAACCTTTGATTGCTACGGGCATGCTCTTTGTATTCCATGGATAGTGCAGCTTTATTGTCACTGTACTGCTTGCCTAATGCTGCTATCGGTGCTGTGGGTTGGCATTCCGGCTGCTGTGAAATACTTATCATCTGATTTTAAGGAAAATATTTGAGTTAAAAGATTTGAATTCTGCACATTGTAGTGACTGGTATTTTTACTCAAAAAAGGACTGAATTTCTTTCCGTTATTCATCATAGTTGTGCTGCAATCAAATTACACTATGTGATCAAGAGTACTGGACACCTGGCTGAAAATGACTTACAAGTTCGTGGTGCCCTCCATCAGTAAGGCTGGAATTCAGTATTGTGTTGACCCACCAGCCTTGATGACAGCTTCTGCTCTTGCAGGCATACATTCAGTTAGATGCTGGAAGGCTTCTTGGGGAATGGCAGCCCATTCCTCATGGAGTGCTGCACTGAGGAGAGGTATTGATGTCGGTCGGTGAGACCTGCACAAAGTCGGCATTCCAAAACATCCCACAGGTGTTCTATAGGATTCAGGTCAAGACTCTGCGTAGGCCACTCCATTACAGTGATGTTATTGTCGTGTAATCACTCCGCCACAGGCCATGCATTATGAATAGGTGCTCATTCGTGCTGAAAGATGCTATCGCCATCCCTCAACTGCTCTTCAACAGTGGGAAGCAAGAAGGTGCTTAATATATCAATGTAGGCCTGTGCTGTGATAGTGCACACAAAGCAACAAGGGGTACAAGCCCCCTCCATGAAAAACATGACCACAACATAACACCATTGCCTCCAATTTTACTTTTGGCACTACACACGCTGGCAGTGATGTCGTTCACCAGGCATTCGTCATACCCACACCCTGCCATTGGATTGCCACATTATGTACCGTGATTTGTCACTCCACACAACGTTTTTCCACTGTTCAATCGTCCAATGTTTATGTTCCTCACACCAAGCAAGGTGACATTTGGCATTTACCAGCGTGATGTGTGGCTTACAAGCAGCCCCTCAACCATGAAATCCATGTTTCCTCACATCCCGTCTACCTGTCATAGTACTTGCAGTGGATTCTGATGCAGTTTGGAATTCCTGTGTGATGATCTGGATAGATGTCTGCCTATTACACATTACAACCCTCTCCAACTTTCGGCAGTCTCTGTCAGTCAACAGACGGGGTCGGCCTGTATGCTTTTGTGCTGTATGTGTCTCTTCACATTTTCACTTTACTATCACATCGGAAACGGTGCACCCAGGGATATTTAGGAGTGTGGAAATATCGCAGACAGACATATGACACAAGTGACACCCAATCACCCGACCACGTTCGAAGCCCGTGAGTTCTGCAGAGCGCCCCATTCTGCTCTCTGACGATATCTAATGACTACTGAGGTCACTGATATGGAGTACCTAGCAGTAGGTGGCAGCACAATGCACCTAATACAAAAAAACATATGTTTTTGTGGTTTTCCGGATACTTTTGATCACATAGCATAAGTAAATCACTGCACAAAATTTTAAAAAGTTTGCAGAGGTAAAAACGCAATGCATGAGCTTTGTGTAAGGTTGATTTCAGCTCATACACTGCTGTGTATGAAGTGTAGATAAGATACCAAAATCTTAATTAAATTTGAGAGTGGAAAGATATCTTAGTTTCTATACCTGGTGGATGGTCGTGTGTGCTGTGCCCAATTCCATCCGAGTGCTTCGGGAAATGTGATCATAACTTTTATACTTCATTAACAGTTCAAGACATGGCAATGAGGTTTTTAAGTGTTGCGTATGTTGTATGAGAAATACTCAAAACTTTTTTATTCACCAAGATATGACAGTAAGTCATCTGCAGCAATGAGTATCAGAGGAATGGGATGCAAAAACACACCAATAGTGCTCAAGGTAAACCCAGAGGCCACATTTCAACATGTCCTCAGCCCCTGGGCGATGATGGAGGATAACGAGTTAACAGCAGTCAAAGAGTTAATAAACAAGTCTTAAAAAATTTAACCCCTGCTGTTCCATGATAGTAATTCCAAACCTCTCCATTTGATGATTTTATGCAATTAATTTTACATTATATGTTGTTCTGGACTACTCTGAAACAATGTATTAACATATGTGGACTGAGGGGCAAAAGTCTTATGAACATCTATCATGGATCCGATTACACACCCTTAAACTCACAAGCAAGGATTAATTTTAAAAGGGGATGTGAGGCACTGATTCCAAGATCAGAAGCGGACAAGACTTTCGCTTCACAGTTAAAAACATTATGGGATTTTTTCCCACAATTCATCTGCATTAATTTCTCTACATTATTGACAACACTCTTCTGCACACCACAGCATCATCATCATCATCATCATCATCATCAAACAGCAGCAGATTGCTGCTCAGTCTGTCTGTCAAAACATTTATGTATATAGAAAGTAATAGTAAAATAGTAGAAAGTAATAAATCGCACCCCCTGGGGCACTCCTGATGATACTCTTCTCTCTGACGAACACCCACCATTGTGGGCAACATAGTCTTCAAGCCAATCACATATCTAGGAACCAATGAACCTATTCTGTACCTTCATTCACGACATGCAGTGGGGCACCATGTCAAAACATTTCCTGAAAATCTTGGAATATGGAATCTCCCTGTTGTTCATCATCCATAGTTTGCAGGGTATCGTTAGAAAAGGGCAAGGTGAGTTTCACATGAATGATGCTTTCTAAATGAGTGCTGATCTGTAAACAGAAGCTCTGCTGCCTCACGGAAGTTTACTATATTTGAAGTGAGATTAAACCGATGTGAAGGACATGGATCTGTAATTTTGTGGGTCCATTCTTTTACCCTTCTTATATATAGAAGCCAACTGCACCCCCCCCCCCCCCCTGAAATTTAAAACTTCACCTGCAACTTATCCGTAGACGTCACAGTCTATATTCAGTAGGTTAAAGTCACCTCTAACTGTTATCAAATGATTTGGCTGTTTCCATTCCAGTCCATGCTCAGTAGGTTAAAGTTGCTTTCAACTGTTATCGCACGATTTGGTTATTTCAATACTACTGAGTGTAGGCTTTCTTTGAATGATTCTTAAACTGCCACAGCGTCAGGTGGCTGTGAAACATCTGATAATTAAGTGGAGTTCACCAAGATCTGTTATAAGCATCAAGATAACTGCACAGTCAGACTCTATTTCGACCTAGAGAGACAGTATTTTTGTCTACTGCAATAACACTCCCCCTTCTATGGTGTCTATCTTCATGACATCTTTCCTGGAGGACAGTAAATTCAGGAAGTATGTTATGAATACTTCAACAATTTACTGTTACAATTTTGACAGTTGTTATGTCTTTACTTTGTCTGTAGTCTGATTTTACTCTCAGGTGAGTCCTACGATTCCCTACTCCATAACACAGGTCAAGAAATCTGCAGCCAAGACTATCACAAAATCGACAGAGCTTTTAGTAGAGACCCTCCACTCAGCTTCAAATCGAAGTATCCTGATCGATACTAGGAATGATGCTGTAAATTGAAAGCATGCAAGGTGTCAGTATAACAAATCTTTGAAGAGAGATGTGGCAGCTGAATTTGCTGTAAGTGGAACAAGCTTTGAGGAGAATTTATTCATGGTTAGAGGTTTGACAACAAATATGGTCCTTAGTATGTACAGGGCTATTACAAATGATTGAAGCGATTTCATAAATTCACTGTAGCTCCATTCATTGACATATGGTCATGACACACTACAGATACGTAGAAAAACTCATAAAGTTTTGTTCGGCTGAAGCCGCACTTCAGGTTTCTGCCGCCAGAGCGCTCGAGAGCGCAGTGAGACAAAATGGTGACAGGAGCCGAGAAAGCGTATGTCGTGCTTGAAATGCACTCACATCAGTCAGTCATAACAGTGCAACGAGACTTCAGGACGAAGTTCAACAAAGATCCACCAACTGCTAACTCCATTCGGCGATGGTATGCGCAGTTTAAAGCTTCTGGATGCCTCTGTAAGGGGAAATCAACAGGTCGGCCTGCAGTGAGCGAAGAAACGGTTGAACGCGTGCAGGCAAGTTTCACGCGTGCAGGCAAATTTCACGCGTAGCCCGCGGAAGTCAACAAATAAAGCAAGCAGGGAGCTAAACGTACCACAGCCAACGGTTTGGAAAATCTTACGGAAAAGGCTAAAGCAGAAGCCTTACCGTTTACAATTGCTGCAAGCCCTGACACCCGATGACAAAGTCAAACGCTTTGAATTTTCGGCGCAGTTGCAACAGCTCATGGAAGAGGATGCGTTCAGTGGGAAACTTGTTTTCAGTGATGAAGCAACATTTTTTCTTAATGGTGAAGTGAACAGAGACAATGTGCGAATCTGGGCGGTAGAGAATCCTCACGCATTTGTGCAGCAAATTCGCAATTCACCAAAAGTTAACGTGTTTTGTGCAGTCTCATGGTTTAAAGTTTACGGTCCCTTTTTCTTCTGCGAAAAAAACATTACAGGACATGTGTATCTGGACATGCTGGAAAATTGGCTCATGCCACAACTGGAGACCGACAGCGCCGACTTCATCTTTCAACAGGATGGTGCTCCACAGCACTTCCTCATGATGTTCGGCATTTCTTAAACAGGAGATTGGAAAACCGATGGATCGGTTGTAGTGGAGATCATGATCAGCAATTCATGTCGTGGCCTCCACGCTCTCCCGACTTAACCCCATGCGATTTCTTTCTGTGGGGTTATGTGAAAGATTCAGTGTTTAAACCTCCTCTACCAAGAAACGTGCCAGAACTGCGAGCTCGCATCAACGATGCTTTCGAACTCATTGATGGGGACATGCTGCGCCGAGTGTGGGAGGAACTTGATTATCGGCTTGATGTCTGCCGAATCACTAAAGGGGCACATATCGAACATTTGTGAATGCCTAAAAAAACTTTTTGAGTTTTTGTATGTGTGTGCAAAGCATTGTGAAAATATCTCAAATAATAAAGTTATTGTAGAGCTGTGAAATCGCTTCAATCATTTGTAATAACCCTGTATTTCTGGGTCAAACAGTGTTTAACAACCGACTGTAGAATTAACATAATTACTTGTAACTGGCAAGAACAGGGTAAAATTTAATTGTGTGTCATCAGGGCCAAAGGTCACAGCAAACTTTTGTTTAATACATGAGACAATAGACACCGTGCATATAACTGAACAAATTAGAGATAAGGTATCCAGTGTTATGAATATTGCAGATGTACAGAGGCAGGAATTGTTCCATATACTGTACCAGATCAGTGATGAGCTCCCTGAAAGACCAGAACAGTTATAGGGTATTGAGCAGCAGTCAGGGTTATTGTTTGTGTTGTATACATTTTCATCCATTTTTCATATTTAATGTATATTGTTTCTAATTAGTTTAGCAGTAGAGAAAATGTGACGAGTGAGAGTTATATTAGTAAGTGCTATACACAACTGAATTTTTTATAAAAGTGTACCAGTGTTTTGGTCCATGCGATTAAACTAGCAGTAAGAGTATAGTACTTCATTAAAGTTAAATTACACTCCTGGAAATTGAAATAAGAACACCGTGAATTCATTGTCCCACGAAGGGGAAACTTTATTGACACATTCCTGGGGTCAGATACATCACATGATCACACTGACAGAACCACAGGCACATAGACACAGGCAACAGAGCATGCACAATGTCGGCACTAGTACAGTGTATACCCACCTTTCGCAGCAATGCAGGCTGCTATTCTCCCATGGAGATGATCGTAGAGATGCTGGATGTAGTCCTGTGGAACGGCTTGCCATGCCATTTCCACCTGGCGCCTCAGTTGGACCAGCGTTCGTGCTGGACGTGCAGACCGCGTGAGACGACGCTTCATCCAGTCCCAAACATGCTCAATGGGGGACAGATCCGGAGATCTTGCTGGCCAGGGTAGTTGACTTACACCTTCTAGAGCACGTTGGGTGGCACGGGATACATGCGGACGTGCACTGTCCTGTTGGAACAGCAAGTTCCCTTGCCGGTCTAGGAATGGTAGAACGATGGGTTCGATGACGGTTTGGATGTACCGTGCACTATTCAGTGTCCCCTTGACGATCACCAGTGGTGTACGGCCAGTGTAGGAGATCGCTCCCCACACCATGATGCCGAGTGTTGGCCCTGTGTGCCTCGGTCGTATGCAGTCCTGATTGTGGCGCTCACCTGCACGGCGCAAAACACGCATACGACCATCATTGGCACCAAGGCAGAAGCGACTCTCATCGCTGAAGACGACACGTCTCCATTCGTCCCTCCATTCACGCCTGTCGCGACACCACTGGAGGCGGGCTGCACGATGTTGGGGCGTGAGCGGAAGACGGCCTAACGGTGTGCGGGACCGTAGCCCAGCTTCATGGAGACGGTTGCGAATGGTCCTCGCCGATACCCCAGGAGCAACAGTGTCCCTAATTTGCTGGGAAGTGGCGGTGCGGTCCCCTACGGCACTGCGTAGGATCCTACGGTCTTGGCGTGCATCCGTGCGTCGCTGCGGTCCGGTCCCAGGTCGACGGGCACGTGCACCTTCCGCCGACCACTGGCGACAACATCGATGTACTGTGGAGACCTCACGCCCCACGTGTTGAGCAATTCGGCGGTACGTCCACCCGGCCTCCCGCATTCCCACTATACGCCCTCGCTCAAAGTCCGTCAACTGCACATACGGTTCACGTCCACGCTGTCGCGGCATGCTACCAGTGTTAAAGACTGCGATGGAGCTCCGTATGCCACGGCAAACTGGCTGACACTGACGGCGGCGGTGCACAAATGCTGCGCAGCTAGCGCCATTCGACGGCCAACACCGCGGTTCCTGGTGTGTCCGCTGTGCCGTGCATGTGATCATTGCTTGTACAGCCCTCTCGCAGTGTCCGGAGCAAGTATGGTGGGTCTGACACACCGGTGTCAATGTGTTCTTTTTTCCATTTCCAGGAGTGTATTACGATCAAAGAGTACAGTTCCTTTATTTCTATTGGATGATTGCAGTAAGATTGGAGTGTGCTGTGGTTTAACTTCAAATGGTTCAAATGGCTCTGAGCACTATGGGACTCAACTGCCGTGGTCATTAGTCCCCTAGAACTTAGAACTAGTTAAACCTAACTAACCTAAGGACAACACAAACATCCATGCCCGAGGCAGGATTCGAACCTGCGACCGTAGCGGTCTTGCGGTTCCAGACTGCAGCGCCTTTAACCGCACGGCCACTTCGGCCGGCTGTGGTTTAACTGCTGTCAAGTGTTTGTAGTTGTGCACATCTGCATGTACAGTAATATGATGGCAATCTATACATATTCTGTGATGAATACATTGGATTTACTTTATTTTAAAGTGAGATGTGTCTAATTATTTACACTGGTAAATGTGTATGACATTTAGTTGAGAGATATTCAATTCGGTATGGGAAGCCACATGCAAACTTTGTACAAACAGATGACTCAGACGCTTTTTATTTTTGTAGCTTACATTCCAGTGGTCTTAGGTCTCCGATCTGAAAGTTACAAGTACACTGCAGTGTAAGGAAAATTCTGAGTGCTACATCATCTTGGTTGAAGCATTACAGCTATATTGTTTCTCATTCATTTCTTCCAGTTGCCTTTGACTGAGTTCAAGTGCTGGTGCTGTTGAGCCACTCATGTGACAATCATAGTCCAATTGGGACAAGCCCAGGGCCTGGCAAATATGGGGGAGAGTAGTGTGATCCTCACCACAATAGTTGTGTGGCAAGGAGAGATTAATAAGCTTTCGCATGCA
The DNA here is from genome assembly GCF_023898315.1 of Schistocerca nitens. Classification (NCBI taxonomy): domain Eukaryota; kingdom Metazoa; phylum Arthropoda; class Insecta; order Orthoptera; family Acrididae; genus Schistocerca; species Schistocerca nitens. The sequence goes on along the minus strand of NC_064618.1, from coordinate 451,040,324 downwards.
GCTGGTCTTTAGCCGACAAATATGGGACAGCCATGTCAGACTTTGATAAAAACAGGAGTTCCAAACATATGGATTGTGCAACAATGTCCAAGCATTCTGTGCACAAGAAGAGTTCTGGGTAGGTACGACAGAAGCCCACAACTCGTGTTTTCGAGGGAGAGAATTGGAAGCTACTTGAAAAAGTCCAAGTAGTCATTCGAATGGGGTCTTTGAACTGGCATTCAGCCAATGATGCATACAGACTGGAAACGATACCAAATCAAAAGTCACCGACATAAAGCACACAGCACAGGTGACCACTCATCCAATGGAATCACTGACTAAATGATGCTGATGAAGAGTTAACACTTAGCACGAAGTCCTGAGGAATGCTGTTTCTTGGGCCCATGAGGAGCTCTAACTCAAAACAACTGGCGGGATAAAAATTTATGAGTAAAAATTAGTAGGGTGCCTCAAATACCCAGTGATGGAGGGTGAGTAAAATGAGAAGTCGCACTGTACACCTTATGTAGGTGAAAATGAGGTTTTGGTAGATAAAAAAAGGGTGTCATAATTCTGTTTCCATCCTAACCAGATAGTCAATTGTGTATCAGCCCTCCCAGCAACCTCACTGATAGGGGGACAAAAGGCCCCTTTACTCAAGAACCCAGAGTAATTATCCTGTCATGCAGTTTGCAGAGCATGTTAGTGAGGCTAACTGATTCGTAGCCATCAATGGATGTGGGTTTTTTGCCTGGTTTAAGGTTCAGGACAATGACACCATCTTACAAATGATTAGGAAAAACAGCTTCTAGCAAAATCTGGCTGAAGAATCTTAGTAGATGGAATCTTTGAGTAACATTCAGATATTCAGTAATCTGATTTTGAATCAAATTGTGGGTGTGGGGCCGTATTGTGTGACTACCGTATTTACTCGAATCTAAGCCGCACTCTAATCTAAGCCGCACCTGAAAAATGAGACTCGAAATCAAGGAAAAAAAATTTTCCCGAATCTAAGCCGCACCCGAAATTTGAGACTCGAAATTCAAGGGGAGAGAAAAGTTTTAGGTCGCACCTCCAAATCGAAACAAAGTTCGTCTAATTGTAATATGAGACACAATTTAGGTCGAATGAATGACGATACAGCTGCAGTAGTTTGGTTCGAGTCGTAAGGTTAGCAGTTATGGTTTACCAGGTAGCCATTGCTATGCGTCTCGCGCTCCGTCCGTATTTATGCGGATATCCTTCCTTTTTCACGTGCTTCGTCTGGTTTGAATTGATTGCTTATTTTTCTTTGATCTGATAAGTGCCGTTCTCTTTGTTACAGGTGTTTACGTCACTCTAAGCTGAAAATGCATTACTGTACTGTGTCATGCACTGTTTGTCGCATTCTGATAGTGCGTGTTTACGGCCTGTCGCCGCTCGCAGCGTGGCTTGCTTTTGTGCGCGCTACCGCCGCTTACAAATAAAAAATAGAGAGGAATCGTTTCATTAGCGAAACATTTGTTGTTACTTACACTACTGCTTTCTTTGATAATGATCAACAAGAACCAAATAATAGACTGTGTATGATACATGATGATCTGAACGAAATTTTAGCGAAAATCTTTCTCCGTTTGAAAATCTTTGCAGGTGCCTCTTTAGTTCATTACATTCTGCACAGAAATTAGAGTCATCTTAGATTTAAAAATCTAGTCAGTTGCCGTGCTTCATTTATGACTATCACTATCAGGCATAAGAATAATACGAATATAAACATGACATGATATGTATATTCTTCCGCGTTTGCTGTTGTCTCACTCTAGTTTCGTAGTTTATTAGGCAGACAGGATTTAAATGAGATAGTAGCAAACACGAAACAATACATGGCAAAATGTTTATATTCGTATTAATCTTATGGCGAAGAGAATACTACATGTGATTCACAATTCATAAAAGCTCCTATTAGCAACCATCTCTTCTCACAGGTAGGAAAAAATTCAGAACGTCGAGTTGGCCGTATTGACAAACATCCCAAACAGTCTTGCCAGTCGGATTTTCATAGTACATTGAAATGCTGCTACATTCAAAGATCAACAATACAGAATTTGTATTTACTTCGTTGAATAATGTACCAAAATGCAGTGGTCGAAACTCTGGGCGGAGGAAAAAGGCTCGTCTTCCACTTTTTTTTTTTATTTATTTACTGACGCAGAGATTTTGGTGCCAGTATTTATCTTTGTGCCTACAAAGCATGCCTATGTGGCGCTACATATATTCGACGGCAGAAGTTAGTTGTGGCGGCACCCACCAACATTTTTCAGAACTCCCGCTTGCTTTGCACTCGATTCTAAGCCGCAGGCGGTTTTTTGGATTACAAAAACCGGAAAAAAAGTGCGGCTTAGATTCGAGTAAATACGGTAGTCAAGAGTCTGATGCAGTTTCCCCATCAGTACAAGGATCATTATATAATTTGGCATGACAGGAGATAAAGGATAGGAAGATGTCTTGAACTTGTCTTGTATGTATTCAAAGGGTAGCCAGATAAGAGGAGGATGCCGATGCTATCGCAAAGCATTCAGCAATAACTGAAGCATCGCTAGAAAGACTACTGTGAAGGAAGAGAGCAGCCTACAGGATTATGGAGCTTGGCCCACACCTGGGATGAAGAGGCATGTATTTCCAGGAAGAAGATGCAGTGTACTCACCATTACTTCTTTCTGTTCGATACAGATATAAGATGAGTTGCTGAATTAAAATTCATGCCAAGGCTGGGACTTGAACCTGGGTCTCCTGCCTACTTGGCAGAGATGATAGCACTATATCACTGTGAAACTGTGGCTCTCAAAATTCCTTCTCTAAGACAAACCTTAATTCATGCCTTCAGCTCATTTTGCCCTAGGCATTAAGGAGGGTATTAGACTAAGGTATTCTGTGCAGCTGTTTGAGCCACAATGCCATGGTGGTGTAGTGGCTAGTACATCTTCCCAGTAAGCAGGAGACCTGGGTTCAAGTCCCAGTCATCACACAAATTTTCATTCAAAATGTAATTCCATCCTTCTTACTGTGTTTACTCAGACAGTGAGCCTTAGTGTGAAGTCACTTAAAAGTGATGAGAATGATCTGTGAAAGACGTTGCTTCAGATGCTGAAGGGTCCTCCGACATTGTTGGATTTAAGCAGTCCAATGAAGTTATGTAAGTGTCCTACCTGGGGGGTAAATAAAAGTTACAGATGGTGATTGCTGTGGTTATTTGCACTTGCACTACTATTGCTTCCAATGTGGTACACATGGGAATCCCCTCACTGATGACATCTGTAAAAGCCAATGTACAGACCCCTCCAGGTGCTCTCTTAGGGGCAGTACGATTCTGACAGGATACAAGGTAACTCTAAGGAGTTATAGAATGGTTGGCAGTGAAATGTATTTCTAGAAGAGCAAAACAGATGGCAGAATAGGAGGAAAATAGTAGCAATTGTACAAGCAGGTGACAGTAGTATCCATTGCAGTTCCACTGAAATATCACTTCTAAGTTCGTCCTCGTTAGGCATGGAGGGGTTGGGAGAACAAATCATGCCCCAGACTCATTGTGTCACATGTAGGAGTGGAACAGTATCAGCAAACATTGGCTCAGTGTGTGTGTGTGTGTGTGTGTGTGTGTGTGTGTCAGGTCACAGGCCTGGAGACTTCTTCCTTTGGCTGGATGCAGGGAGTTGAGGTTCTAGTAGATGGTGCTGCAGGAACTGTGAGAGGGAAGGCCTGTCACACTACTGGAAGGTAACATCAAGGGAGTAAATATGCTAGGTATTGCTGTTGACCCAGTCACAATAGCTGCAAAGGTCAATCTAACTGAGAGCTTCAAAATACAAAAGGAAATCTGAACCCTTCAGTTCACAGATTTTGCATAACAAGGTAACAGAATTTGGAAATCTGGGAGGGTGGTCATTTCCGCAATTGACACATATTGGTGGCAGCACACAAGGTGAATTTTTGTGACGTGACCAACTAGTCTCCACAATTCAGGTTGTACGTACACCACAGAAACCTACATATGAGCTGTGGACATTTAAAGCACCAAAATATGATACACATCACAGCAGTAAACCATGATTGTTACCACTGGAAATGACCAGTGCCAACATTGCTGTCTGGCAGGCTCTACCCAAGTTCACAACTGGGTAGAATTCAGCATTTTAATTAAGATGTAATCACTTCACAATTTATTAAGAGAAGATATTTCGCTAAATATGTTTTCAATATTCTCAATGAAGAACAATGGCTTAGTTGAGAGGAAGGATCCTCCATCTGCCCAGGTAAAAACTAGGAACTGAGGGAAGTTAGCCACTTGCGTTTGTTTTCCTCCCATGGCATAGCCAACTAGGGTAAGTTTCTAGGATCATCATGAGACATACGCAAGAATTTCAGTCTGCCTGGAAGGACTGCCAGAGCCTTATGGCCCGTGGCTGAAAGCTTAGATCCCTTCATCATGACACATATCTGGCATTATGCCACCTAGTCCAAACAAGGGTTCTCCATATGGGTGCCAGCCAGCTAAAGCAATGTAACAGGCGAAGCAGGAGAATTAACAGCTTGGGCACCAATAGTGTGTTGCCTATATAGTCAGAGAATACCACAGTAGTAGCCTCTGACTACGCAGGGAACATACAATTGATGCCCAAAGCTATTACTTCCTCTTTTACATTGCTCTGGCTGGCTGTTGCCTACAGCCCAGCCAATAACACAGTGTACTGGGTGTTGCTGCCCTTCAAGTATGATAGCAACCCAACAGCAAATCACACCTCGGCAGCCACCATAGCACGAGGTGGCACTACGTTTTTTGTATATAGTGATGCTATTGTTGGTATTACCTCATCTCCACACATCACATGCCACCACCACGTTTTGCTTGCATTCTTTTGCTGGAAGGATTTATTATAAGACACTGCTTGGCCCTCTCCAGGCAGTCGACATCAGCAGTTCACAGATGTCTGAGCTTAACGCCGGTGGTCCCTCACATCGGAGTTCCATGTGCCCAGTGCACAGAACACTCCAAGTTCGTGGCCCATCAGTCTGAGCCTACAACTTCACATTCTGCGTCCAAAGTGCTGAGAAATCATTAATGCATCAATCACACACTATGTCCACTTCGGACAATTCTTGACTTTGTCAGTGACAACTTATTAGGACTGACCAATACACTAAGGACACTACAGAACTGTTACTGTGCATTGTGCCATTCACATATCAAATCTGGATGATCTTTTCGTTGTGTTACTTCTGAAGCTGCTTATGTTGAACTTGCCTGATGTGTTAAGTTAATAAAGCTCCACTGTTCTTTAACTACCTGGGAACATGTGCAACACCCACTACAGGACTAACAACCACCATACAGGTACACAATGACCCTTAACATGGACTAACTAAATGCTGGATATTGGGCAATATTACCCCCACAGCCCACACTTCTGAAGAAAAGTCTGAACCAGTTGGAGGTCACATCCATATGTTGGGACCAAACCTAACTGAAATAGGTGGTATAAAGTAGTGAAACGAAGTGAGAAAAGCTCCATTAGATGTTCTGTAAGCAAGCCACGCTGTTAACACGGAATCTGTCCAACACACAAAATATGAGGAAAGATACAGTCAGAGAGTAAGATGACAGCACAGGAAAAAAGTACCATAGCAATGGTGTTGGGGGGACGATGCTCACTATGCATGCATTCACAAGAGAGCTGTGAGCCCACTGGTGGCTTGCAATCAAACTGTTATGTCTCCTTATACAAAAGAACTTTTGAAGCCATCTGTCCGAATTCTTACAGCAGACACCTTACTTTCTTTGCAGCGCCACAACATTTAAATTTTCCTTGGACATATTCTATGTCAACTTTACTGAATACCTATCTAACACTTTCACTTTCAGAGGTTTGAGAAAATTACACCTGTCTGTCTCCTTTGCTGAAACAATACACAAAGCTAGTGTGATGCAGTGACCTCTAAGAATATTTTTTGTAAAGTAAAATTGGAAGCCTCTTTCTTTAGGAACAGAAGAGTTCAAACTACACTGCTTGTGAAGCTTTCATTCTCTTCACACCCCAACACTCACGGAGTTTTCACTCTCATCACATGTAATAAAACCAAAAAGAAATAAAGAGAAAATGCAAACTACTGCAAAATGTCTGCAAAATGATGCTGTTTTGAAGAAAAGGTTGCAACCAAAACCTGTGCAATCTGTATTGAGAAACAAGCACTAACCACTGAAAACGTGCATTCTCGTCACAAAACCCCAAATAACCCTCCATGTCTACATACTTCTGACTGTCATTAATAATTGATTGTAATGATACAATATGGATGTCCTTAAGAAAGTGCAGCAGTGTAACTGAGCAGAAAAAAAAATATGTTTCTACTACACAAATGTGGCTGAATAGTAATGTCAATGTGGACAGACATTCAAAAATAAAATCTACCTCTTTTAAAATAATGGCAGATCATCGGGCTTTTGCAAATGCATATCCCACACTATTTGCAGTTTTTACTGCATAATATAATTTCCATTTGCCTTAATTGCTTTGGCAAAAGCTTTTATAAAGTGCACACACATATCTAACTCAGTCCTCCATGAATTAACATAAGATGTACACACATTTCGAATCATAGGAACCACGCAAGCAAAATGTCACACAGTGAGATAGAGAGTTTTATGAGGGTAGTCTGGTAAAAAAAGTTTGTTTCGTAAAAAAACTCATCTCACTTATCAGCATAGTCTCCTTTGAGAGATATACAACTGGACCAGCAATCCTTCATCTTTTTCATCCCATCAGAAAAACAGCTTCTGTCAAGACTGCAAGATATTTGTTTTGACTGCAACCCTCATTCAATGAAAACCTCTTTCCAGCAAGACAAAATTTCAAGTTAGGGAACGGGAAGACGTCACTAGGGGCTAAGTCTGGTGAATAGGGTGGATGAGGAACCAATTTAGAATCTAATTCATGAACTTTCATCATTGTCATTTCAGACATGTAGGACGGTGTATTATCCTGGTGAAAGAGCCCCTTTTTTCTCTGTGTCAACCTTGGTCTTTTTCCAGCCAACACATTGCAAATGATCCAACAATGCAGCATAATAGGGTCCAGTTATGGTTTTGCCTTTTCCCATGTAATCTATGAGAATTATTCCTCGGGAATCCCAAAAAACAGTAGCTATCACTTTACCAGATGACAAACCAGTCTTTGTCTTCTTCAGTGCACTTTCACCAGCCTTTGTTCATTGTTTTGATTGCCTTTTGACTTTGCCACATAATGATGGATATGGATTCTTTCAACAGTTGAATCGGTACAAAAGTCCTTGCAGACTGTGATTAAACATCACCAGACATTGTGCTGAAATCTTAACATAGATGTGCATTTGGTCAACTGTGAATTGTGGCATCCACCTCACACACAGCTTCTTCATAGACAATCCTGCATGCAGGATATTATGCACTTGCTCAGTTGAGATGCTTACAGTCTCAGCAATCTCACAGAGTTTTATTAGGTGATCTTACCTTACCACATCATGGATTTTGTCAATAGTTTCCTTTATGGTGGCCCCATTGGATGGCCAGAACTCACTTCATATTTGGTGCTTGTCTGACCACATTTAAATTCATTAATCCAATAGAAAATGGTCTTTAATGATGGTGCAGAGTCCACATGAACTTCATCTGATTCAATTTTAATTTGTGTGGCAGTCCAACCCTTCCAAAAATGAAAATGTTTAATAACAGCAAGAAAATCTGTTTTCTCCATTTTCAATCGCAGCAGACACACAGATGGCAGTCAACAATGAACTGTATACTGAGCATCGTTTAAATTCTCTATACGGTCCTTGGAATAATCAAGCTTACTAAGGTGCATCAAAAATGTCCCATTCTTTCATGGAAATTTATCAGACTCGTCAAACCACCCTCGTAAATATCTATTACCACTTGATTCCCTAAGTAATGAATAACTAAATACGGCAACATGTGTTGCAGGTGCATCTAACAAACATTTTAAGAGTGGTAATCATTTTCTCACAAGTAAAAATAATTACGGAAATGAAGTCATGAACTATGATATATAAATACTCTGGCCTAACATTTTAGAACATTCTGCATATAAAGTTCCACCTAATTAGTCCAGTTTTTATTTTTTAAATATCCAGGAAAATGGAAGGCAGTGGAATGAGAAAGATGCATGTAGTCACTGCTGGCGACATTTAGCAAATCGAAACAAGGAAAAAAGTTATAATGACTCTAATAATGTTTTAGTCTGCAAAAGTATATCTTCCATGTAGTCTTATGGCCAGTTACATGTATTTCATTCGAAAAAATATCAGCAGACACAATGAAATAAACTGATCAAAAATGAAGAACTTGAAACAGAACTCTTACTTCCAGTTCTAATTACAAAAAAAATATACTTTCAAAGAAAATATCAATATTAATATAATAGAGGGAAACATTCCACGTGGGAAAAATATATCTAAAAACAAAGATGATGTGACTTACCGAACGAAAGCGCTGGCAGGTCGATAGACACATAAACAAACACAAACACACACACAAAATTCAAGCTTTCGCAACAAACTGTTGCCTCATCAGGAAAGAGGGAAGGAGAGGGAAAGACGAAAGGATGTGGGTTTTAAGGGAGAGGGTAAGGAGTCATTCCAATCCCGGGAGCGGAAAGACTTACCTTAGGGGGAAAAAAGGACAGGTATACACTCGCACACACACACATATCCATCCACACATATACAGACACAAGCAGATATATTTAAAGACAAAGAGTTTGGGCAGAGATACTGTGCGAGAGTATACCTGTCCTTTTTTCCCCCTAAGGTAAGTCTTCCCGCTCCCGGGATTGGAATGACTCCTTACCCTCTCCCTTAAAACCCACATCCTTTCGTCTTTCCCTCTCCTTCCCTCTTTCCTGATGAGGCAACAGTTTGTTGCGAAAGCTTGAATTTTGTGTGTGTGTGTGTGTGTGTATCGACCTGCCAGCGCTTTCGTTCGGTAAGTCACATCATCTTTGTTTTTAGATATAAAATATCAATATTCAAAGATATAATATCAATAGATAAAAAAATCTACTCACCAGGCAGCCGCAGGAGAAAACAGGTGAAAGATGTGGAAACACACGAGCTTCCCAAGCCAGTGGCTCTTTCTTCTGGTACAAGAGTTGAAAGGAAAGTGAAAGGGATGTAATAAAAGCACTGGTGAGGTTTATAAAATGTGAAGAGTTTAGGAAAAGTTGCCCACAACCCAGGATCGTGTTTATTACCTTATCTTCCACTTTGAAGTTCTTAGATCTTCAGATGTCATCCAGCGCAAGCACCAAAATTCAATCTTTCCTTCTCATACTGTCCAATAAGTCTCCCCTGAACTCTTCCAATTTCCCGATCCTCACCAACTGTTTTCCTTCAATCCTCTTCCATTCCTTTCAACCCTTCTGCAAGAAAGTAGCTTGTGCTTTTCCACATCCTTTATGTATTTTCTCCTACCACTGCTTGGTGAGTTGACTTTTTATCTAATAAATCTGTTGTGGAACATTTAGAATATTAATATAATTCTTAAGATTGAAACTGCTCTAAACACACCACATAAAACCATATTCTGTGTGTCATTAAAAAGCAATAGCAGCTAAAAAAAGAACACAAAAGCATGAAGATAAAAAATAATGAGTTGTAATGCCGAAAATATCAAAACACAAATTTAAATAAATCAAATGTATTCTACTCATGAGCATTAACCAAAATCCTTGCAAACTGCCAATGAAAACACTTATTACATCTGCATAATTATTAGACAATACACAACTTCTTAAACATTCATTAACAGATAAATAATGAATATTTGATTTGTTGAACTACAGATAGAAACCTGCACATAAACCAAAGATAAAACTGAAATTAGTACACAATATTAAATGTGAAGGGCTCATATTAAAAGTCTTACTGCCAGAATGTGTATAGAAAAGATGTGGTTCAACTTTCAAGTTGAGCGCACAGTAAAGAACTATAAATTTTGTTACATTATTTTCTATGCAATCGAGAGAAAAAAATGATAACTGTGTGACACTAAAGAATAACATAAAACATCTGCTGGAAATATAATAAAATTACATACTGTGCTGCAGAGAAAAGTCCTTTGCTTTTATCACCTATTATCAGTTGTATGCTGAATACTACAAGCCGCACATTAGGCTGGCCCTTGTATCAGCACCATGAGATGGCAGTTGCATGAGAAGTTGTGAAACTCGTACGCTGGTATTAGGAGGCTGTTATGTTCTGCTGCCCAACAGATGGGTTGTAGCTGTGTTGATTGGTGGTCTGATGGCAGAGAAGGGTTGTGGAAACCGCTGGATGCAAATTTGTGGGCCTAAGATGTCTGGGGCGCCAGATGCGTAGTTTGTTTCAAGTGGGAAGTTCTCAGGTTGTCCCGGGTCATGTCGGTAGCAAAAACATGAAGAGCAGACTGACTTGAGCCAGAGATGGTAGACTGAAGGGAGAATATATCCTGAAAATTTTGGCATAATATGAAATACATACTATCTATTATTTCCCCAACAAAAATCACATTAAGCCAGATGCAGTGAAATTTAGAAAAAACTATGTGTTTAGTTACATATGAATTTGCATGCATACTGGCATATATCTATTACCAAGAGAGCTTCAACAACCCCGTTAAAACTGCACTATTGTGAATATGTTATTTCCATGTTTAATATCAGGAAAATAAAGTGAGTGTTTGCAAAGAGGTAATACACCTAGTGGCAAAATTTGTAAATGAGATAACAGACATGGCAAAAAATTGTACCTTGAATGTCTGCGGCCTTCATCTCTCCTTGTGCGTCCCGTAGACATTTCAACCCTAACTCGAGTTCCACACAGCCTCCTACAAATTATGAAATAGGTTCTAAATATACATATCTATGACACATGAAATAATCAACAGGATTTAATAATGATAGCTCAAATCAATACTATGAGTCACATGTGTAACATACTTGAAAAACAGATGTAATCCTACAGTGCCACAATGACTCAGGGCAAGAAAGAAATTTGACAAAGTTATTTTCAACAAATACACATCGTGCATTCTAATTTTAAAAACTTAAGTCTGAAGGCGGACTGACATCTTTCAGCAAACTGGCTTAAAAACTGGAAATAAAGGCCAGTAATGATTTAAAAGTATAATGCACTCCGTCTTCAGGCCACAAGTGGCCCGTCGGGACCATCCGACCGCCGTGTCATCCTCAGTTGAGGATGCGGATAGGAGGGGCGTGTGGTCAGCACACCGCACTCCCGGTCGTTATGATGGTTTTCTTTGACCGGAGCCGCTACTATTCGGTCGAGTAGCTCCTCAATTGGCATCACGAGGCTGAGTGCACCCCGAAAAATGGCAACAGCACATGGCTGCTGGATGGTCACCCATCCAAGTGCCGACCACGCCTGACAGCGCTTAACTTCGGTGATCTCACGGGAACCGGTGTATCCACTGCGGCAAGGCCGTTGCCCCAATGATTTAAAAGTGATCGTAAATAATTGAATGTACTACCAAAAATCATCTTTCTGCACTATGATCTCTTTCTCCAGTCAATATTTCTCCAAGTCAGATGAATGCATTATCTCACTCCCTAACAAGCAAATGGTAAATAGACCAAAAATTATCATTCAAAAAGTTACAATGCTCTGTTAAACATCAAAATGTTTTATCAGTTCTCTTACAGAGTAATGACAATGTTCAAAACATGCAAATGTACCAGCACATGATGTAGCTATTTTGAATGGGAACTTTCACTGGGAGAGGTCTCAAACTAGTGAGAATAATTCAATCAGAATGACGATATATGAAAAAGTATTTTGACAGCAAAATTCATCATTTACTAAGTTATGCCTTCTTCAGTAAAGGAAATGTGACCACTACTTTTCCCAATGGGGTTCAGACTCCAAAAGCACTACCTCATTCATCATACACCTTACACCATACAACTTAACAGCTTGCAACTACTTCTCCTTTGAAGTAAAGGTATACAAACAAATCTGCTGCACCCACATGGCACCCTCCTATGCCAAATTGTTTATGGGCCATCTAGAGGACATTTCTGGCCTTCCAAAATGCCAAACCCTTAGTCTGGTTCACATTCACTAATGACAACTTCATGATCTGAACTCCGGGCCGAGACATCCTATCCTCATTCCTTCACAATCCCAACACCTGCTCTCCCGTCTGCTTTACCTGGGCCCCCTCAATCTACCAGAAAACTTCCCACACAGCCTGGCCACCTGGGGATGGCATATCAGCAGTGACAAAAACTCCCTTGCTCAGTATGTTGAGTGTCTCACCATAGCATTCCCAGACAGGCACTATTCCCAGATCTAGTCCGCAAACAGATTTCCCATGCCATATCCCCACACAACCTCAATCCCCCTGCTACCCCGAGAACCAGCTACAAAGAAACACACGCTTTGTCACCCAACAGTACCCTGCACTGGAACAACTGAACCACATCCTTTGCCAGGGCTTTGATTACTTATCATTGTGCCCTGAAATCAGGAACATCCTACCCAAGGCCCTTCTCACCCCCCTTTAAGTGGTGTTCCCACCCAACCTTTACAATATCCTCTGCTACTCCCAATCCCAAACCCTTGTCACAGGGATCATATCCGTCTTGAAGACCCAGACGCAAGACCCGCCCAATCCACCCACCCAGCAGCTCCTATTCCATTCCTGTCACAGGCTTATCCTACCCTGTCATAAGCCAGGCCACCTGTGAAAGCATCCATGTCACTTACCAGCTCTGCTGCAATCATTGCACAGCTTGCTATATAACTGTCCACCAGGATGAACGGCCATCGTCAATCTGTGGCCAAAAGCACAGTACACCACACTAAGGCAAAACATGCAGCTGAACATAGCATGTTTGATTTCAACGGTTGCTTCACTACCCGAGCCATCTCAATCCTCTTCCACCCTCTTTGCCACTATCTGCTTCTCTGAACAGTGCAGATCAGAGTTATTCTTGCAGCAGATTCTCCGCTCTTGAAATAATCCCAGGCTCAACCTACTGTCCCCACATCCACCAACCAACAACTTCCACCCCCTACATGCTCTGCCAGACGGTGATTTTCCCTCTCCCCACTCATACCCTGTTATCACTCTTGCTTCCCAGTCCCTTCCAGATTGCTGCTTCCATGCTATATGACAGCTGCATTCCGGTCTGAGCTTAAGGAGATGGCAGTCATGTGTGTAAGGTGTGCTTGCTTGTGTGAGTGCCTGTGTGCAAGTCGTCAGTGTGCTATTTTTACATTGAGTAGCAATCTATCTTTTTTTTATGTTTTTGATATTCCAACCTGGAGTTTCCACTATTTAAGTCAGGCCTTACATTCATCAGTTAATTTATTGTTCAGCGATTGGAAATGGCCAATGTCAATGCTGAGAGACAGTGGAGAGGGACTAATGGACACATTGAATTTTGCCAGAATATCCATAACAGAGCCATATGCTACACACAGTCTATAAGATGAAAACACTCTGCTGTGTGCATGTCTTTGCCATTTCTGAAAGTTTATGAATAGCATTAATTCTTCTGTACCATTTTGGATTGAATATATGCAAGTGACAATTCAAGTCAAAGCACCTTCTTAATATCCTTAAATTTCACTGTATCTATTTTCTGGTTCTAATTGCTCTGATGTTGATGGAATGTTAAACTTTTAACTTTCCTTTGTATCTGCCAGTGCTCAATGGACAGCTTAATATTTAACTGATATTAGATCACCTCTTAAGTGATATGTTTTCTTGACAGCCATGCAGCATATCTTCCATCCGAACGGTCTATGCCTGTGGTGTGCAAGTCCCATTTCCTATGGTCACTAAGCTAAGACAATAAGGGTACACAGTCGTAACCAGAAAAATCGTGAGGGACGCTAGTGTCCCACTTCTAACACTCCATAAGGCTTGCACCATGCCTTAAAATATTTTTCACCGGTGCTTCTATATACTACACTCTGACTTAGTGGAATTTCATTGTAATGACATCGATATCACACACTATTTCATCACCATCACATTAAGAATTATTCTTAATTTGGAGATGATTTACAACACGAATGTAGGAACCTTGTTCACATTGGGAAAATAAATACTTGTATCAGTTTAGTGGCATTAACAGTATATGATCACTAACCTAGTTACCTAGATGGTTATCACACCAACACAACTCATCTTAAGTAGATCAGGTTCAGACTGCAAAACAGATTGCATATTCTGTAACAGATTCCATGCTGTATCAAGAACTTAGATTACCTATGGAAACAATAGGCTTTTGCTTTTTATACGTGCTTTTGAATGATGATTTCTCTTTAATTATATAAAAAAATAATACAGAGCTATATATGCATGTATAATGTGGTATTAACATTGAACATTTTTGCTCAGAGCATAATTTGGACCCTACATCTCTTTTCGCAAGCATTACTTTTTGTCAGGTTCATTCTTATTTTCCTGTTTGCGTGGTCTGATATACCTAAAATCCCTACAACACTCATCACAGACTGAAGAAGTCTTCATTAAAAACGCTACTTACATTCCATCAAGTGCTCGAACAGCATCCTTTGCATCTCTAGGATCTTCAAACTCTATGAATGCAAAGCCTGGAGGGCTTCGAGCTACCCACACATTTCTAAGGGGGCCATATTTACTGAATGCCCTTTCCAGATCATGCTTGGATGCACTGGGGCCTAAATTTCCAACATACACTTTGCACGACAGATCCCATTCACGAAATCTAGACATTTTCTGCAAACATACAAACAATGAATCAATTATAAAGTTTTTAAAGCATACTTGTAACAACTAACTACAATGTAAGCATGTCAAGAGATTTACAAATATCATGCATTTTCTCATCAAAAATACAGCTAAATGCTGACCATTTACAAAACTAAATTTTTATGTTAATTTCAATCTACAATACAATGTATTATCTGCTCAGAAATTAATGTTGGGTGTAGCTGACTTGTCAAACCAAGATGATACCAGCCGTATTTCACGTTTAATTGGAAAGGGAGATGACCAAATATATTTATGGCTGCATAATTCTCCCCTTTCAGAGCAAGAGTTTGTTTACGCTGGGCTAGGAGAACCCATGGTAATCCTAGAGTTGTGGTTGTGACTGCTGCTATTAACTTCAAACTGTGACTGTTTCTTCATAACAAACTTCATAAAAGAATGTGAACTGTCATGCTGTTGTCAGCACACACATCTTTTTAAATACTTGCATATATGGGGTTCAAGGAAGGATACGAGATATTCATACAGCATATTTCTGTGCAGTAAATACTTTGTACCTCTGTGTCATATTGTCCCACAAAACTGTATTCCTAATGCTTCCATCAGTCAAAATCTTGGCAAATACACGTAGGTCAAATGTTAATGAACACAGCATTAAAAAAGATCTATTTCCAACTCACATTCTGTTCAACAAATATACCTAGAAATTTTTAACATTCAGTTTTACAATCTTTTCTTTCCCCTGACCTAGTGTTACTAAGGATGGTAATTTCTGCCATGTACATATTTGAAGGAACTGTGTTTTTGTAAAGTGACTAGGGCTCAGATTTTTAGGTTTTCATGAAATGGTTTTTAGCCCTTCATTTTCTTGGAATAGCCCTTTTTAGGTTTAAACACACTATTTAAGCCTTTTTGGAATCTTTAATGGAAAGATTTTGAACATGGCTGCTTGGTTCAGTGACCGTTTATAAATCAAAATTGAAACAAATGAGCCCTTGGTCACCATTTTTAGTCTTATAACCAGGTTTCAATACTTCTAAGAGTGCCTTCATCAGAATTTAAACATTTAAAGTGGCCTATAGCATATTTTCAAATTTAAGGGATAAGAAATTTTTTATATAAAATTGTAAGTACTGACTAACAATACAAGACAGAGACAGTACTTACATGTCACATATAAAATAAATAACAGGCCAGAAGGGCTTTAGTCACAATTTTTTTTAAAAAGTATGCATGAAGGCGAGCCACTATGGGCTGCTCATACCTGTACAGTCACAGGTTGGTTTGTGGGATTAAAGGGACCAGACTGCAACGGTCAACGGTCCCTTGCTCCAAAACTTAAAAACTACCACACAGAGTAAAAAAAAAAACGGATAATAGAGACAACAGACAACACAGGACAAGAAAAACTCAAAGAACAGACATAACAAATTAAAATCACATGGAGTGTGGCGGTGGTTGGCCGACCATAGAATAAAAAAGTAAAAGCCAACCACCGAGAACACATTAAAAACTCAGTTTAAAACTGTAGGCCAAAGGCCAGAATCAACACAAAACAATAAATTAAAACATATTAAACACTCAAATTAAATGATAAGAACCCCCTGCCCGAATAAAACGTAAAACTAAGCAAGCCATAGCAGGGTCATCAGTTAAAAGGGCAGGGAGCGTATGAGGCAGCGCAAATGTCTGCCTGACCACAGCTAAAAGGGGGCAGTCCAACAAAATGTGGGCCACTGTCAAAGCCGTCCCGCAGCGACACAGAGGAGGGTCCTCCCAATGCAGTAAGTAACTGTGTGTCAGCCAAGAGTGGCCAATGCGGAGCCGACAAAGGACGACTGAGTCCCTGCGGTTGGCTCGCATGGATGACCGCCACACAGTCGTCGTCTCCTTAATGGCACGAAGTTTATTGGGCGTGATCCGATCGCGCCATTCAGCGTCCCAAAGCGCAAAAACTTTTCGGCGGAGGGCTGCTCGCAAATCAGTCTCTGGGAGGCCAATGTCCACAGATGATTTATTGATGGCCTCTTTCGCCAGGCGGTCAACATATTCATTGCCCGGGATACCAACATGACCGGGGGTCTACACAAAGACCACAGAGCGGCCGCAACGGGCAAGAGTATGCAGGGACTCCTGGATAGCCATCACCAGACGAGAACGAGGGAAACACTGGTCGAGAGCTCGTAAACCGCTCAGGGAATCGCTACAGATCACAAAGGACTCACCTGAGCAGGAGCGGATATACTCTAGGGCACGAAAGATGGCGACCAGCTCAGCAGTGTAAACGCTGCAGCCAGCCGGCAATGAACGTTGTTCGGAATGGTCCCCCAGAGTAAGCGCATAACCAGACGACCAGCAACCATTGAGCCGTCAGTGTACGCAATGCCAGAGCCCTGATACATTCCAAGGAGGGAAAGAAAGCGGTGGCGGAAGGCCTCTGGAGGGACTGAGTCCTTCGGGCCCTGTGCCAATTCCAGCTAAAGGCGAGGGCGAGGCACACACCATGGGGGTGTACGCAGAGGTGCCCTGAAAGGAGGCGGAAGAAGTAAGGCCCCAAGCCCGGAGAGAAGCTCTCGGACGCGGACTGCGATCGTACTGCCAGCCCTGGGTCGACGTTCTGGAAGATAGACGTGCGACTCTGGGAATAGTAGCCGATAGTTAGGATGCCCGGGCAAGCTGAAAACATGGGCAGCATAAGCGGCCAACAAACGTTGGCGCCGTAACCACAGTGGAGGGACACCTGCCTCCACTAGTATGCTGTCCACAGGGCTGGTATGGAAAGCACCAGTGGAAAGGCGTATCCCGCTGTGGAGGATCGGGTCCAGCACCTGCAACGCAGATGGGGATGCTGAGCCATAAGCCAGGCTCCCATAATCCAGACGGGACTGGATTAACGCCTGGTAGAGCCGTAACAGGGTAGATCGGTCGGCGCCCCAGCCGGTGTGGCTCAAGCATCTCAGAGCATTTAGATGCCGTCAACACGCCTGTTTAAGCTGTCGAATATGAGGCAGCCAAGTCAGCCGGGCATCAAAAACTACACCCAAAAACCTGTGGGTCTCCACCACAGCAAGGAGTTCGTCAGCAAGATAAAGCCGCAGCTCAGGATGGACCGTTCGGTGCCGGCAGAAATACATAACACGGGTCTTGGCAGTCGAAAATTGAAAACCATGCGCTACAGCCCAAGAATGCGCCTTGCGGATAGCGCCCTGTAGCTGACGTTCAACAGCTGCAATGCCAGTAGAGCTGTAGTAAAGGCAGAAGTCGTCAGCATACAGTGAAGCGGAGACAGAATTTCCCACCGCTGCAGCGAGCCCGTTTATTGCGATTAAAAACAGGCAGACACTGAGGACAGATCCCTGTGGTACCCCGTTCTCCTGGACTCGGGAGGAACTATGAGAGGCCGCAACTTGCACGCGGAAGGTACGATACGACAGAAACTTTCGGATAAAGAGCAGCAGAGGGCCCCGAAGACCCCATCCATGAAGCGTAGAAAGTATGTGATGACGACATGTCGTATCATACGCCTTCCACATGTCAAAAAAGACAGCGACCAGGTGCTGACGGCGGGCAAAGGCAGTACGGATGGCCGACTCCAGATTCACCAGATTGTCGGTGGCGGAGCGGCCTTTACGGAATCCACCCTGAGACAGAGCCAGAAGGCCCCGAGACTCCAGTACCCAATTCAAGCGCCGGCTCACCATGCGTTCGAGAAGCTTGCAAAGAACGTTGGTGAGGCTAATGGGGCGGTAGCTGTCCACCTCCAAAGGGCTCTTGCCCGGTTTCAAAACAGGGATGACAATGCTTTCCCACCATTGCGATGGAAACTCACCCTCGACCCAGAGACGGTTGTAAAGGTTGAGGAGGCGTCGCTTGCAGTCCACTGAAAGGTGTTTCAGCATCTGACAGTGAATGCGATCTGGCCCAGGAGCGGTATCAGGGCAAGCGGCAAGGGCGCTGTGAAATTCCCACTCACTGAATGGAGCATTGTAGGATTCAGAATGGTGGGTGCGAAAAGAAAGGCTCCGACGTTCCATCCGCTCTTTAATGGAGCAGAAGGCCAGTGGGTAATTGGAAGAAGCGGAACTAAGAGCAAAATGCTCTACCAAGCTGTTGGCAATTTCGTCGGAGTCTGTACAAACTGCTCCATTCAGTGAGAGCGCAGGGACGCTGACAGGGGTCCGATAGCCATAGAGGCGTCGGATCTTGGCCCAGACCTGCGATGGAGAGACATGGAGGCCAATGGTGGACACATACCACTCCCAGCACTCCTGCTTGCTTTGGCGGATAAGGCGGCGGGCCCGCGCACCCAGCCGTTTGAAGGTGATGAGGTGTTCAATGCAGGGATGTCGCTTGTGACGCTGTAGCACCCGCCGGCGATCTTTAATCGCCTCAGCAATCTCAGGCGACCACCAAGGCACAGTCCGCCTTCAAGGGGACCCAGAAGAACTGGGAATGGCAGATTCTGCGGCAGTAACGATGCTGGTGGTGACTGAGTGAACCACCGCATCAATGTCGTCACTAGAGAGAGGCTCAATAGTGGCAATGGAGGAGAACAAGTCCCAGTCAGCCTTATTCATAGCCCATCTGCTGGGGCGCCCAGAAGAGTGACGCCGTGGCAGTGACAGAAAGATTGGAAAATGGTCACTACCACACAGGTTGTCGTGCACACTCCATTGGACAGACGGTAAGAGGCTAGGGCTACAGATCGATAGGTCAATGGCGGAGTATGTGCCATGCGCCACACTGAAGTGTGTGGAGGCACCATCATTTAAAATCGAGAGATCGAGCTGTGCCAATAAATGCTCACCGGTGGCACCTCGACCTGTTGCCACTGACCCACCCCACAGAGGGTTATGGGCGTTGAAGTCGCCCAGTAACAAGAAAGGTGGCGGCAATTGGGCTATCAGCGCAGCCAGGACATGCTGCGCGTCATCACCATCCGGTGGAAGGTAAAGACTGCAGACATTAACAGCCTGTGGCGTCCACACCCGAACAGCGACAGCCTCTAAAGCTGTATGTAGAGGGACAGACTCGCTGTGAAGAGAGTTAAGGACATATATGCAGACGCCACCAGACACCCTTTCATAAGCTGCGCGGTTCTTATAATAACCCCGATAGCCACGGAGGGCGGGGGTTCGCATTGCTGGAAACCAAGTTTCCTGAAGTGCAATGCAGAAGAAAGGGTGAAGGCTGATAAGTTGGCGGAGCTCAGCTAGATGGTGGAAGAAACCGCTGCAGTTCCACTGGAGGATGGTATTGTCCATGTCTGAGAAAGGCGTGACGGGACTGGGAATGCAGATTACGCCGCTGGGTCACCTGCTGCCTCCGAATGAGCACCTGTGCTAGTGCTTTCCATGGCGTCTGAGGGACCGGCGAGATCGAGGTCCTCAGCGGACGCCAGAATCTCCACCTCGTCCTCAGACACAGTGCTTGTAGGAAGCAGTGGGATGGGTGCCACCGCAATGTCGTTAGCCTTGGGGACTTTCTTCTTCTTCTGTTTCTCTCACTGTGCCTTTGGTGGTTCAGGCTTGGAGGGCTTCACTGGGTCAGTGTCAGGGACGGACGACGACCGTGAGGCCCTACGACCAGGGACTGGTGATTGTTTCAGCCATTTGCGGGTGTCCGCTTTTCCACTGGTCGGAACTTGCGAAGGTAGGTCCCCAAGGGAGCCCTTCCTGGCGAGAGTAGCCAAAGAAGTCTTACTCTTCTCCGGCTGGGAAGGGGGAACTGATGTCCCCGATGGTTGGGGGGGGGGGGGTGTTGCTCCTGAAGAAGATGGAGCAGGAGCAACAGGGAGTGAAGTGCCCCCCACAACCAAGAAGGGGGCCGGTGGATTCTGACAGATCTTAGAGACAACGATAAGTGACGATGGGAGAACCGTTGTTGCAGCAGCAGCGTAGGTCGATGTCATTGCCACAGGATGGAGCCGCTCATACTTCCGTTAAGCCTCAGTGTAGGTCAGGCGGTCCAGGGTCTTATATTCCATTATCTTTCGTTCCTTCTGGAATATCCTACAGTCCGGCGAGCAGGAGGAATGGTGTTCTCCACAGTTAACACAGATGGGAGGCGGAGCACATGGAGTATTGGGATGCGAAGGACGTCCACAATCTCGACATGTGATGCCAGAAGTACAGCGAGATGACATGTGCCAGAACTTCCAGCATTTAAAACACCGCATCGGAGGAGGGATATATGGCTTCACATCACAGCGGTAAACCATCACCTTGACCTTTTTGGGTAAAACATCACCTTCGAAGGCCAAGATGAAGGCACCGGTGGCTACCTGATTATCCCTCGGACCCCGATGGACGTGCCGGACGAAATGAACACCTCGTCGTTCTAGACTGGCGCGTAGTTCAGCGTCGGACTGCAGAAGAAGATCCCTGTGGAATATAATAAACTGGATCATGTTTAAACTCTTATGGGGAGTGATGGTGACGGAAACATCCCCCAACCTGTCGCAAGTGAGCAACCTCCGTGACTGGGCAGAGGATGCTGTTTTGATGAGAACTGACCCAGAGCGCATTTTGGACAAGCCCTCCATCTCCCCAAACTTGTCCTCTAAATGCTCCACAAAAAACTGGGGCTTGGTCGACATAAATGATTCCCCATCTACTCGCGTACACACGAGGTACCGGGGTGAATAATCTCCACTGCCTTCTTTGGACAAACGTTCCTCCCATGGAGTGGCCAGGGAGGGAAATGATCTCTGATCAAATTTCTTTCCATTGAGGTTAGACCTTGATCGCTCAGAGACTGCTGGTGGAGGCCCACCAGCGAGAGACGATGTACCACACTTCATTGCGGGTCATCTGCCCTGATGCCACCCACTCCGACCAGGGGCTCTCCCCACGGGCGCCACCCAGCCACAGCAAAGACCACCTGGCAGGATGGCCTTTGCCGGGAGTCCCAATGCCCCAAAGGGATAGGCATCTACTCCTCAGCATACGTGGGGAGGTAGCAGCTCAGGCATCAGCAGTGCGATCCCTGTGTAGTCAGGGGGCTACCACCAAGAGGGTACATGACGACCACACCACAACGGACTGGCTACCGTGCTGGATGTCGGGTGTCGAAATATCCATGTACATCAAGAGGACAAAGATGGAAGGGCACAATGGAGGGAAGGGATGCTATCCGGAACACACTGCAGCGGATGTGGCCGAAAGCTCCATGTAAGTCCAACTCCATGAAAATATCAAGTGTGCCAGATCTTAGGGCAAGATGGATTTAAGATGCACCACGTAAGGTGTCCTTCCCCAAATGGTACGCCCTAATGGAAAAATTTGGAAATAGAGTGGTCAAACCCCTCAGGGGACCATTACATTAAAGGCCGAAACAGTTGAGACTCCTTTTAGTCGCCTCTTACGACAGGCATGAATACCGCGGGCCTATTCTTACCCCCGAACCCGCAGGGGGGACAGTCACAGGTTACAACCTGGTTAATATGACTAAAAATTGTGACCTAGGGTTCATTTGTTTCAATTTACTCTAACGGGAACTATAATGAACACTAGCATTAACTTATTGTAGTTTGACAGTTATTTTAGTTCTTTGTGAAAAATTATTAATTATTCCTTATATTGGCACTAGAAAAATGCATAAACAATTGAGACATTTGCCCATGCTAAGATTATTTTCTCTTTTTTATAAAATTATTTTAATTGGAGGTTGTTCACTGAAAAGTTCTTTTCATGTAACTACATACGACCACAATACAATCTGTGATGTAACGTTGCAATTAACAAGACACTTTTTTTTGTGCCACACCAAGGCTGAAGGAGAGATAGTATAAACCATTTTTTCTTTCCATTGCAATATTCATAACTGTCACTACTATTTTCAAAATATGATTGATTTTTGACCACAAACTTCATAACTGGTGGCTGATGTACATGGGGCTGTTGTCAGTATGCTCAACTGAGGTTCTGGAGTTATCTTTAGTATCCTAAAACAAACTTTCACTCTATGGCGAAATGTGTGTCGATTTGAAACTTGTGGCAGGGTTAAAACATTGCGCCAGACTGGGATTCAAACCTGGAACCTATACCTTTCCTGGGCAAGTATTCTACTGACTGAGTTATAGATGCGAGACTCACCATCCACGCTTACAGCTTTACTTCCACTAACACATCATCACCTACATTCTAAACTTCACAGAAGTTCTACTGCAGCCTTGTGGGACTAGCACTCCTTGAAGAAAGGATACCTACTGCAGACATTAAGACCTAACCACACAGCCTGGGGGATTGTTTTCAGTATGGACTTTCACTCTGCAGCAGAGAGTGCACTTAGGTAGCTTAGTACCTGTGAAAGGCAAATGTAAGAGGTTCAAGTTCTGGTTCAGCACACAGTTTTAACCTGGAGGAAGTTTCAAATCAGTGCACACCCTGCAGCAGAGTGAAAATTCATTTTGGAAACAACCTTCAGGCTGTGACTGTCACATCTCCACAGTACACTTCCTTCCAGGAGTGCTATTCCTGCATAAGATGGCAGGAGGGCTTCTGTGAAGTTTGGAAGGTAGAAGATTAAATACTACCAGATGTAAAGCTGAAAAGGTGGGTCATGAGTCGTGCTGGGATGGCTCAGTCAGTGGAGCACCAGCCTGCAAAAGATAAAGGCCCCAGGTACAAGTCCTGGTCTGACATACATTTCTAATTCTTATTATACATTTTTGTGGAACAAGCACTCAACAGACAAGTGAACTGAAGCCAGTGCAGTGCTGACTTGCACTACTTTACCTGCCAGGAGTTAATTCCAAGACTGAGTACTACGGAAAGTGGTTTAGATTTCACATATGGCTGAATCATGAGTTTACAATTGTGTGGATTGTCACTGAGTAACGTGTATCAAATTTGGTGAAAGAGTGTACACAGGCTATGGCTACACAGGGGTTGCACCCGGCTGAATATACAAAATGCGGAATAGTCAATGTTAAAATTCTGGATCACGAGCAAGGTAAAAAAAATTACTGTATTTTTTTCGGGACCTCTTTTGTCATTGTTGTTACGGTTGTAAACAAAATGGATATCAGGTGCCATCACAGCCATGTGAATTGTTGTCAGTGCTGTAAACAAAATGTATATCTCACTCTGTGACAATTGTGTATCACTTGCAACAGATCTTGGAAACTACCCAAATACCAAACTGAGATTGACTAATTAGCTTATTTTGAGAGAGGTGTGTTGTGGTCCTTGCATAGATAATTCTTTTCCAGTACGGATGAGAAGTAGTGAGACTGGTCCATAATTATTATCTGTCTTACTACTTTTCTCGTAAAGGGGTCTGGTAATTGTAATCTGCCTGTGTGTGTACGGCAATGCTTCTTATGATAATATTGCTTTGTAAAAGGAATGAACAGTCTCAAAGTAAAGAATAGTGTCAAGTTTTACCAGGTATAAAATATGGGATACACACAGGAGGAAAAATATTAAATCAAACAGTTGATTTTATGCAGCTTACAATAAATATATTCAATTTTAACAGTGAACATTCTGAAACTACAGTAGGTTTTACTAAATACTTTCCAGTCTACACCAGATCATGCGTTGTAGCAGACGCTAATAGCATTCAGTATATCTTCACCATTCATCAAAACATTAGTTTAGCAAATTAATGCGGTATCATCTGAAGAAAACTAAAAAGTTACTATATGGATGGTCAACCACAACAAAAAAATTTCTTTGAAAAAAACTGAAACATTCAACATACGTGAAACCACTGAACTTAATCAGAAGATCAGCACAGACTACAAAATGAATATGTTACGCTAATACTGTTAACTTAAATGAGGACTTTTCATCTAAACTGACAAAATTAGTTCCACTCTCTATCACTGTAAAGTTTCACTCAAAAAATTACAACATACTTAAAGGGTCATCTGGTGTAAGCATTGCCACAGTATCATTGGATGTTGATGAACATTCCTGTTTAAACATCCCAAACAATGTCCAAGGAAACCACCAGACGTCCGAGTCTTGCTTTGTGAATCTTATTACAAGTAACACACTAACCACTGTGGGTAAAAAAATTAGTTGTGTGCGTTTGTGTCATTTGTGAGAACATAAAACATTATCTCTGTATGCTCCACAGCACTCCAAAAATATTACAGATCTGATCTAAGTACCATATACCACTGTTATAAAAATAGCTTAGCCATCGAAAAACTGGGTGCAATGGTAGGAAGATAAGATAAACAGCTAGTATGAAATTAAAGTTTACAGATTCATACTCTATAACTTCCTCTGCCTCATCGACTGCATTTACTTCATCTATATTATTGTTGTTGACCTCAACATCCATAGTAGACCCCCTGCAGAACTCCAGTGCTGACGTTCAATTTAAGAATTCCCTCCAGGGTGATACAGCCCCCAACCAAGTCTCACATGTCATGAAAGTAACACCACCCCGGAAGTCATCCTAGCATCACTCAACCTTGGCCGCCTCACTGTGGAGGTCCTCAATCCAATTGGAAGTAACCACCTACCTGTCCTCCTCACCATATTCTACGCACTATTCTGTCCCCATGCACCCCATCCCACCTTCATCCAAAAGCTGTCCACAACTACTCCCCATGCCAACTGGAATGACTGCTGGGGATCCATAGATACACTGACAGAAAGCCACCTCCTAATCCGCTAACATCGCCCATGGCACAGTCTTCCTGCAGCAGATCTAGTCAGATGCTATCTCCATCCATATCCCAACTAAAGCCATATATCCTCAATTGACCCATTCTTCCACCACAAGCCACACTCCTCTGTAAATCCCGTCGCTAGTATGACTTTCTCCTAGGGTCTTGTGACTGGGATATATTCACATGCCACTGACAAATACGACAACGCATTAGAAATTCACTCAATGCGAAAAAATGGCTGGATTGGCACAAGACTCAATGCTACACCCCTAATTAACTCTTCCAACTAGAGGAAAGCATTCCACTGATTTGCTGGCACCCATTCCATCCCTCATTACCCAGTCCTTCACAACAACCACCCTACCTCTCCAATATCATCTCCATCCCTGACAATCCTCAGTTTCACCACTCCCAATTCCCTACTGTTGACGAATACACAGATACGACAGTCCCACCCCTCCCTTAAAGCTTCTGGTACTTGACAACATACCACAAACAGAATTCATTACCTCAATCACAGCAGAGTACAGAGAAAAAGTATTTCACAGAAAACACAATACATGCCATGGCCACAACTATATTACTTATTGATATCTCAATGAATGACCTACCTCCTCTCTCGTCACCCTTACACTACTGTATACCACTATCCTCCCTACAGTCACTGTCCTGACCTATGGAAAACCTCTAAAATCCCACTTTTCCTCATACTGAACAAACCCCCACTGATACCCCCTCCTATTGTTCCATCTGCCTCACCTCACTGTTTAACAAGATCTTTGAATACATCCTTTCCCGACACATCCATCGACATCTGCTTTCTGTTACCCAATGTGGCTACTGTCCCTCATTCTCAGCTGATGATCAGTTCCTGAAACTCACTCATTTCCTATCTCAAAAGCTCAGCAATCATAAATCAGCCACATTTGTTTCTCTTGACCTAGAGAAAGCACACGACTATGTATGGCATTCCCCTCCTTTTCAAATGCCAGACTTATGAACTTCCTATCAACTGTGTCCACCTGCACTGTACCTAGTCTTATCACCCATTCTATGTCACTGCACCCTACCTAGTCTTATCACCCATTCTATGTCATTGTTAACACCACCAGTTCCCATACCTTCCACCACCCTGCAGGAGTGCCTCAAGGTCCGTTCTCTCTCTTCCCCTTTACTTCTTATACCCTGCTTATATGCCCAAACCATCTCCTCCCATCCACTTCCTTCTATATACTGATGACACTGTTTTCCTTGCCCTCTACCATACATTACAGAAATCCCAACAGTCCTTCCAAATCCAAATCAATCAGTTTATCTCTTTGAATAACCAATAACTCACTTAAGATTAATCCTGTCAAAATCCAGGCAATGATTATGGAGATTACCGCCTGCACTTTATGTCCCCACGACTTATACCTCACCATTTATGACTATCCTACCCAGTTAACTTAAAAACTAAAACACATTGGATTAACCTTAAACTAGCAACTAATGTGGAAACCTCACCTACTAAGCATCCAACAGATAGCCAACAATAAACAAACTACTAACTGGCCAAACATTTGTACTACAACCCTCCACTGCCTTTCATACATAAAATCCCTGATCTGCACCATCCTTTGCTATGCGAATGTTACATGGATATCCATCCCACCCGAGATCTGTAAGTCCCTTCAGATCTTCAAACTCTATGCTTTCCACATCCACTTATCTTCTCCTACAAGAATCCTTTACCAACTCATCAAACTCCCACCTCTCCTCACTCACATTGAACATTTTCAAATAAACCACCATTGCAAACTCTACTCCAATAATCCTATCGTTCCCGCTCTCCTTTCTAATCCAAGTGTGCTGCCAAACCTTTACCTACACATCCCACCAATCCTCTGTTTGCACACCCTTCACATCCTATCCCAAAAAAATTTCAACTGTCTCTCTATCCTAGACCACAAATTTGCCCCCAAATATATCCATCCCACCAACTCTGAATCTACCCTACTATACCCATTCCCCCCAAGTGCTCCCTCCTTGTCCTCACACCTCCTTTTCCCCTTTCCTGTTGCTCCCCATCCACTTTTCCTTTCAAATTTATAGATCCCAATACTAACCACCCCTACCTCATCCCACCTCTTACCAGTCCTCAATCCTCATCACCACCCCTCTCCTACCTCCATCCATATCCACCTTTCTTTTCATCAGCACTCTATGATTCCAGGACAGGTCTTATTCCAGTTTTAGTGAAAGTGTACAGTGCTATGTTTTTAATTTTTAATGGTCACTGTCTCTTCTGTCATGCTCAGTGTTTTCCAAGTGACCCTTTCTTCTTCTTCCCCCCCCCCCTCCCACCATGTGCTTAGTGATCGTCAAGTGTTTTTAACTGTGCTGCCGGTCAACAATTGTACCACTGTTTTTATATGATTCTTGAAGACAGCATCAGTTCTTACATCCCCCCATTATCACCATATAAAAAATTAAACATGTTTTCTGTTGACTCACTGATGTGACATTCTACAATATATACTGTGAATGCAAAGCAATAACTTTGAGCAATGTTTTTTGTCCACAAACTGTCTAAAATTACACTACAGCTTCTAAAACTTGAAGAACACATTCTCTAGATAAGGTGTGATAAAAAAGGCTACAGAACTTATATTCGAGACATGGACACCCAAAAAAAGATTTGACACCCAAAACCTTTTATCAGTTTTTCAAGTGCGTATATTTCGGTAAACGGGTCATTCCATGTCAAGTCACACAGGCCTTGACACGAGCCATGTCAGATTTTGATGAAACTTGGTACAATTACTTCTTTTTATCATCCTGAAAGCACTTGTAAAATTTTTTTGCTCTATCTCTTAGATTTTTTTATAAATTTTGAAAGTTTTTAGATTTGGCGTTGTTTCAGCAGTCGGAAATCTTAACTTAAACGTGTCCTCACACCTAAAAAAATTTGTATATTAAAGAATACTCAAGATATCAGTATGAAATTTTGGAATAAGCTTGTGTATTATATCTAAATGTTAAAAAAATACCATAAAGACATATTAAAATCTTCCAAATGAAAAAAAATACAAGTGGTGGTTTTTTTTTTTTTTTTTTAGCGAACGGATGTTTAGTTTTACAAAAACTGCAATATCTAGAGTCTCAGACCTGATAGAAAGCTCAAATTTGTTTTGAAATACTCTTAATTGTATAGGCTATTAGATAAAAGAAAAATTATGTTGGCTTTTTAACCTGTTTAATAGTTGTCTAATTTTTAAAATAATATTAATTATATTTTAAAAATAAAAAGTACCAAATGACTTAGGCACCGAAAATAAGTTTTTGTCTTCTTGGAGTAACAATGTACGCTTGGATTATGTTTTGTTATTCCTGTGTTTTGAGGTAAAAAATTATTACAGTGTTAAATACTGCTTGGATAGTATTTTATTAAGTTTATTCGAACTTTCAGTAAGTACTGTTACTTAGTTTACAGAGATTCTTTTCCAATATCCTATAAAAGTAACCAGAACAGTAATCAGACCAAAAGTGAAATCAGTATGTCAGATATTCAAACCTGTAGCGTAAGGTTATTTAAAAAATCTGACTGTTTCCAAACAACCTACACACCTTCAAAAAAGTTACAACCGGTATCTAAATTGAGTGAGGAAGAAAGAGATTTGATCCACTTACGATCTGGAATCAATCTGTGTGAATTTAAAAATATATGTACACACCACAGCTACTACTTTTTAAATGATTTTGAAAAGTATCAAAACAACATGTGTAGACACACTAAAAAAACACAAAAAGCCCACCAAAAACTCGTTGAGAAGTGTAGGATTGGATCTTTCTAAACAATTACTGACAAAAAATATTAGCATAAAACCTGGACAAAAGCTTTGCTCAACATGCCGTAACTTTGTGAGGAAAAATTAAGAGTTGAAGTCAATGAAAGTGAAACAGATGATGAAGTCATCGTTGAATTAGAATCATTGGAATCCAGAAATGAATCCCTCGTACAAACAAACATTGCTCTTGATAATTTACGTTTAACACCGATAAAGCTTCATGGCTTGTCAGAACAAAGTAAAGGGTCTTATTTTAAAAGAAAGGTTAGCAGTATTGAAAAGACTGCAAAACAGGCGGTTTCAAAAGCATTAAAATATGATGCACCAAGTTCTGATGATGACGAAGAAGATACAAGTGTGGTTGAGAAAGCAAAGGATTTTGATGTAATGATTTCTCTTATGAAAGAGAAGATTTCATCTGTTGGGAGATCTAGAAAAATCCAGATTCTGATCTTGGCTCCAGATTCTTGGAGTCGAAATAAAGTGATGAAAGAATTTAATGTGAGTGAGTACATGGTGCGACAAGCTAGAAAGCTAAAATCTGAAAAGGGTATTTTGGAAACTCCTTGTCCAAAAAAAAGGTAAAACTCTTTCTGAAAATACAGTAAGACTTGTAACAGATTTTTATGAAAAGAATGAAAGTTCCAGAGTGCTACCTGGAACAAAAGACAAAGTAAGTGTTCAAAAAAATGTGTAGATGCAAAAAAGACTCATTTTGTGGAACTTGAGAGAACTCTATTATTCTTTCAAATGGGAGAATCCCGAGGTAGAAGTAGGATTTTCAAAATTTTGTTTCTTGAGACCTAAATGGTGTATCCTTGCTGGTGCAGCAGGCACACACACTGTATGTGTATGCAGTATCCACCAGAATGTTAAACTATTACTGGATGCTGTGAAAATTGAAGAATCTTATAAAGACCTAATTAAGATGCTTGTGTGCAACACGGAAAACCAAAACTGCATGCTACATCATTGCGACAGCTTTCCTGCAAATACTGCACTAACAGAGTTCTTAACTGAAAAACTAAGTGAAGATCATGATTTAGAAGAAGAAATTGTAGTCAGTCAGTGGGTTAACACAGACAGGGCAGAAATGATCAAACAGTCTATCAGTGTTGAAGACAACATTTCTTTATTGGTTAGGTCATTGGAAAAGCTCACCCCGCACTCGTTTATAGCAAAATCCCAATCAGCAGCCTTTAAAAGATTGAAAGAAGACCCACCACCCAAAACAGTAATTATTGTGATGGATTTCAGTGAAAATTATTCCTTTGTTATACAAAATGAGATCCAAAGTTACCACTGAAATAGAGGTGGTTGTACTCTACACCCAGTTGGAGTTTTTCTAAGAAATGAGGAAAACAATGTTTTTGTTTCCAACCACTGTTTTATTAGTGATGACCAAGAACTTGACACTGGTTTTGTTAACTTTGTACAAAAATAAATTACGAAGTGGCTGTCATTACATCATACTGACATTGACTCAGTTCACTACTTTACAGATGGTTGTGCTGGGCAGTACAAAAATAGACACAGTTTTAAAAATTTGACTGAGCACTTAAAGAGACTTTAATTTGAAGGCCCAACACTCTTTTTTTGCAACAAGTCATGGGAAGTCAATTTGTCATGGCCTAGGAGGAACTATTAAAAGAATTTTAAGGAAAGCCAGTCTACAGCTTTCAGACAAAGAACAAATAATGACAGCAATGGATGTGTATAAGTTTTGTGAAAAAAATATTGAAAACATTCATTTTCACTTTATTGACAAAAAAGAAGCTGATTTGCTACGGTTAAAACT
Organism: Schistocerca nitens; assembly: GCF_023898315.1. Taxonomy (NCBI): domain Eukaryota; kingdom Metazoa; phylum Arthropoda; class Insecta; order Orthoptera; family Acrididae; genus Schistocerca; species Schistocerca nitens. The sequence goes on along the minus strand of NC_064618.1, from coordinate 451,009,290 downwards.
AGAAAAACGTTTTTCAGCGACCCGAACCATTCCTGGAACAAGAAGTTTTCATAACTTCAAACCACTTCCAACAAACAACCTTGAAATTAGAAGGACTACAGATAGTGTAAAACCCTCCTTAGTCTTTTCTTTCCATTCTTCTTCTGATTGGGTTCGTGTTGAACCATCCATAAATAGCTATGTGGCTGCAAATTATGATGGTAACTGGTACTTTGGACTGGTAAAAACAATATTCAATGATGAAGAAGATGCAGAAATTCTATTTCTACATCCTTCAGGACCACCTGCATCATTTTATTGGCCCGAAAGAGAAGATTCTTGCATAGTGCCTTTGGAGCACCTCAATCA